>NC_042619.1:356225273-357425273 GCF_901001135.1 Rhinatrema bivittatum
TATCTGAGCTAGAAATTGCACATCTCAGCAAGCAGGCACTGTAGGTCTCTGTTAGAGACCTACACTGCTCCTTAACGTGTGGCACCTATGTATTCTTTACCATACACTGAAAGCTCATCACATCACTTGCCACATACATATATCTACAAAATGACCTTAAGCAAGGGTGTAAACCAAGCAACAGTGTCTTACATGACTTAATTATAAGTAAAGTAGTTTTAAAGTCATATAAAACTAGAGAAACTAGAACAAGTTCTCCTTAATAGGAGCATATTACCATGGTTAAACTCTACATTTCACAGAGACAGGAGAACCTGAGTTAGCTATAACGAAGAATCATCATCCTATGCTTTTGTATGACATCGTAGAGCATGTTCAGCTTATCATATTTGTCATGTTATCTCTTGCTTGTAAGGCAGAGCACAGAAGCATTACGTTCTACCAGTGTCTTCATCATAAGTATGCATGCACATTTCTTAAAGTTCATATATTACATCAAACTTCTTTTTGGCCAGGTTAAGGCACACATATCTGTAAGCCTGATATATTTCATACTATTATCTGACCTTTTAAACTCAACAAGAAGAAACACACTGCTTGAAAACGCAAGTTGATTTTGGGTCTAGAAGTTTCATCGCAACTTGCAGAACACCCGGATCCATCTCAAGAAACGACAGCACCTCAAAGGAGTAACCATTTCCAGACATGAATAGAAAGCAAGAAAAACAGAAAGGAAATACTCACAGAACGACCAATGCCATGCATCCGAAAGACACTTACAATATTGTATTCTGTCGACAAAGACTATCCTCCTGAAACGTCCAACTTGTGTCCTCCACAGACAAGAGAAATACTTAGCATGAACTGTCCTCATACACAATTAATTCCTGACTACACTTTTTAAATTATTCACAACCAAGTTCATGTGCAGGGTGTTTTTGTGTGTGTGTCTGCCCTTGATTTAAGACCAAGCCTATCTTCTCCCTGACTTAGCCAAGAAATTTAAAAAAAGATTCAGCCTACCTCTGTGCCCCCCTGCAAATCAGGTGTGTGGCCCAGGGATGGCGAGCGGAGAACTCTTGGGGTGATGCTCGGCGCTGAGAAGGCTCTTGCAGTGAATAATGCACCTCCTGTAGCAGCGGGCTCCGTTTCCAGCAGCTGGCAGCAGCAAGCAGTGATGAGCACAGCTTGATATCATCCCACAATTAAGCAAATATTGTGTGGCAGCAACAAATCAACAACTGAACCCCGGCCTACAAATAATTAACAAAAAAAAAAAAACAGGCAAAGTGCAATCTCATCTGGAAACTGAAACCTTAAGTCACTGAAGGGCTGCGCGGTTCCTTCTTCAAGATTATTCCGGCAAGCTCCTTTTGCTATTTTTACTGTACCATAATGCACTAGGTCTGGCTTTTACCCTATTGAAAGAACATGAATATATTATTATCCACACAAAAGAGCAGGTTATTGTTTATGAATTACCAGCCTTCCCAGCAACAAAGGCTATTTTCATAAGAAAACTCAATTTCATTTCAGCTCCAATTTGATTACCAGCTGAAGGGAAAAAAAAAAAGCCCCTGTGCCTAAAACCTCAAAGGATTTTTATTCATGCCACTGAATGGGCTTTATTGCTTCCTTTTCAGAACTGACGTAGAAAGCTTTTAGGAGCGAAACATTGACAAAAAAAAAAAATTATTGCGCTGCTATTTTGTGCTATAACAGAGCTGAAGAGGGGCAATGGATTTCTCAGTCATCCTTCACTGTACTTCAGAATAGCAAAAGGGGCTGGAATTAATGACAGACCACAGAGAGGGAGCCAAGCTAAGGCCCTCACAATGCATGTCAAATCTAAATGATCACTATACATTGAAAAGACCACCAAGGAAAAAAAAAAAACCAGCCTGCAGCTGATTGATTCATGGCTTTCACAAGAAAGACAGGCTTGAAGAGTTTATTGCACCACAATTTACTCTGAATTATCATAAAGATGAATGCCGGAGCTGAATGTCACCCTGGTACAAAAAAAAAAAAAAAGAAAAAATAACCACCAGCCACCCATCCAGGGACAAAGTTCACCCAAGAATACCAGAGAGCCTTGCAACATTTTATGCCCCATGCGCCAGGCTGACGGTGGCAAAAGATTGCCTTAAAGGCCATTCTCGGGGGGGGGAAAGGTAAGAGCATCAGATGTCCGCAAGATTCGGACAAATAAATCTGTGGCCCTAAAACAGAGCCCCCCCCCCCCAAAAAAAAAAAAAGAGTTTTCGGGATTACATCGGTTTCACCAACTCATTCTGTAGGGAAAGGAGGAGGACAGGATATTAGCCAAACTTTTAGCAGCCGATACAATAGAGGGATGAGTATAATTAGAATAAAGCGACAAACTGGTGGCTTTTTTTTTGTGTTTTAGAAGCTCGAACTAAAACGAATGAATGAATAAATAAATAAATCATTATCTGCCCTACTCCGATTGTTGCCATGGTTACAGCACAAGGGATGCCACATTGGGCTCCGCTCGGCACAGTGCTTCTCCAATTCTCTCTCTGTTATCAATAGGGAAAACGTTAAGACCTGATATATAGACAGAAAGTTATGTACAGTTGCACAGAACCCCACAGAGCCTGAGGTCTTTATTTGGATCACATACATTGGCCTCTGTTCTGTAAAATTCCTGAAAAGCATAAATGGCCAAATATGTTGGCTGCAAGGCCTCTGAAACAGATAGCCAGGCTGGTATGGGAACGTATGGATCTGTCTATGATGTGGAGATGTATCCCTGTGTTTATAAGTTTCTGCACACCTTTGGATTTTGCAGAATAGAGGCTTCCAGTGTAGCAAAGTACATTTTCAGATCTACCTCTTCGCGCCCCAGTGGAACCACAGACCATCGGTATTTTCCTAGCATCAAAGGCTTTCTTCCATAGCAGGCCCCACTCTGTAGATGGGGACAATAGTTCAGCATTTTAAAAAATAAAATCAAAACCAGCTCTCAGCATGTGCCTTCCTCATACATCTGGTTGGGGGTGGGCACCCTGTGTCCCTCAGGCAGACCTAGAGCCTCGAGTACTAGTCCTCACTCTTCCTGGGATGTGTAACTTGTAGTTCATGGGCCCGTTTACTCTTCTAGCGGGACTTTTCTTTCTTGTTTTGCTGCTCCGGAACATTTGGATATACGCTGCCCTCTCTCTGGTTTACGTTTCTGAATGCTTTGGGGATCTGTGGGGCTTCAGCAACTCTTCTTTCCCCACCGTCCACTCTTCCCTCTTCCTGTTTCTGAAACCAAATTGTTCCTCAGGGGATTCAAAGGTACACTGGGATACAAGTAATGCATTCCCAGCCTTTAGAAGGCTCAGAGGCCAAGTGACAGAGTTCGGATCCTGGTGCAAGATCCATGAGCTCTTGACTTTGATGTTCTGTTCTGCTATGCTTATGTAATATAGAAACACCAAAGCCTCTATGACAACTTTGTAAGCAGAAGTTGTGTCTCAGTTAGTCACTGTGTTAATCTATGGAAAGGAATTTCTGTGGGAAATGACCTGGATTGGATGAGCAGGTTGGATTTAAGCCTTGCCCCAACCATGCGTGTTTGTAACATTGTTAGTGGACAGGAATAGGAGGTATGGGATAGGAAAGCAGTTTCCTGTTATGGATGGGTAACTGGGTACAGGATAGGAGACAAAGAGTAGCACTGAATGATCATTTCTCTCAATGGTGAAAAGTCCTGAGGTCGCTTCCCCTGTCATGTGGCCAAGGACAGAATATGGGTTGCAAGTCACATGGTCAGGGCACCGGCAAGTCTGGCTAGACAGGGTTGAGGTAAATAATAGCGTGCCTCAGGGATCTGCTTTGGAGGAGTGGTGCTTATATATATATATATATATATATATATATATATATATATATATATATATATATATATATATATATATATATATATATATATATATAGTCTGAAAAAGAGAGTGCTGAGTGAAGTAATCACATTTGTAGACAACACAAAATTGTTCAAAGTTGTCAGATCATTAGCCAATTCTGAGGAATTGCAAGAGGATCTTGAAAGACTGGGGGATTGGGTGTCTAAACGATAGATGAAATGAAGTACAAAATGATGAATACAGGGGGCAAATAATCCAAACTATAAGTACATGATGCAGAGTTCCATATTAGATAATGTCGCCCAAGAAAAGCATCTTGGAATCATTGTGGACAATATTTTGAAATCCTCAGCCCAATGTGCAGTGGCAGTCATAAAAATCAAACAGAACGTTAGATAGCCACTGCCACTAGCAATGGTAACATGGAATAGTTTTTGGGTACTTGCCAGGTTCTTATGGCCTGGATTGGCCACTGTTGGAAACAGGATGCTGGGCTTGATGGACCCTTGGTCTGACTCAGTATGGCATGTTCTTATGTTCTTATTATTAGGAAAGGACTGGAAAATAAAAGGATATCATCATGCCTCTGTATTGCTCCATGTTGCAATGCACCTTAAATATTTTATGCAGTTCTAGTCTCCGCATCTCAAAAACCATATAACAGAACTAGAAAAGGTCAAGAGAAGGGCGACCAAACTGATAAAGAGGATGGAACGGCTCCCCTATGAGGTAAGCTAAACAGGTTAGGAGTCTTCAGCCTGGAGAAGAGATAACAGAGAGGAGATATGATAAAGGCCTGTTCAGTCTTGAGTGGGGTGGAATAGTTATTTACCCTTTCAAATAGTACGAGGCTAGGAGACACACTCCATGAAATTAATAGGTAACACATTTAAAACAAATTGGAGGAGGTAACATGATGCAATGTAAGGGGAGAATGTGATTTCCCTTCAAAGGGCCGGCCCTCAATAATCCAGCCTCATCCACTGGTTCAAATGTGGCCTTTTGACTGCAAAATCCTACGAGGGAATACCTTAGCACATTTGCCGCTGACGGGAACTGTGTGATGACATCAAGGCTTACCAAAAAAGAGAAAGAGAAAGAACGACCGTGAGCCCCGGAAGTGGTCTCCAATATGGTGCCAGCTTCTCCCGCATTGCCGTCTACGGCGGCGAATTCAGAAATTAAAGCGGTGATTTCCGAACTACTTGGTCCAGAATTAAAAACCATTTCGGCAAAACTCACTGAGCTTAATGCGGCGGTTGCGGGCTATGAGTCCCGATTTTCGGACCTAGAACAGCACATGTCTGAAATTCATGACGGCTGCCAGATCTCCCAGGCTGACATCATGATGCTCAAAGCCATGTTAGAAAAGCATACCAAGAGGTTACAAGACCTTGAAAATAGGTTGCAAAGATCCAACATTCATTTCCTGGGGCTCCTGGATACTTTGGCATAACGAGACCTTCCGTCCTTTTTGGAAGGTTGGTTGCACCAGCAGTTGAATATCTCTTGTGTCCATGGCCCCCTCCGTATTGAATGTTCGCATCGCCTTGGGCCTAAGCGGGTCTCTGACCTCAGGCCTCGTGTGGTCATTGTGAAAATATTCAACTTCGCACACAAAAGTGAAATTTTACGAGCAACCAGGGCGGGGAAATCACTTCAATATAAAAATCACAGAATTTTAGTCTTTCAAGACTTTTTGGTGACTCTGGCTGCAAATGTCACATTATTGGCCCGCTGTGCTCTAAATTAATTGAGGCAGGGATGCATGAGCACCCTGAGTCGCTACTCAGAGCGGAGTTCGTTGGTTCACAGAGGCCGAGGATGTTCATGCGCTCCTCACCTTCATTGACCACGCGCAGTCCACTGGCAGTGGAGGCTGGCCAGGGGTAACTGAAATGATAATCCTGGTTTACATGATCTGCCAGATTGAATGCCATACCGATTGCAAGGCTGTTTCCCGGATTTGAGTTGTCTCCTTTCAGTAGTTTTCTACTCAACTATTTTGCTGACTGGGCCTCAAGGGGAGCAGACCCGTGCACGCATACCATACTGATGGAGATGAGGAGGCATGATCCCTGGTGCTTGATCTGATTGATTTGTTGTATTACTGTGTACTGCATTCTGAGGAATTCATGTCTTTGTGTATTAAGTCTAAGATGCGTTTAATTCTCAGTTTAAATGAAATTTTCTTGTTGTGGATGAGGCTGGATGGATGGAGGGAGTGGGTATCTGAATGGGTGTCAAAAAAAAAAAAATGGATTAAGTGCGTAGCTTGCTGGGCAGACTTGATGGGCCGTTTGGTCTTCTTCTGCCGTCATTTCTATGTTTCTATGTAATGCATGGTGGTGACCTCCATTTTGTTACTTGGAAAGCAAGTGGGGCGAGGGGAATCGGGGATTAGGGGGGTTGGAGTAGAGGTAGAGTTGGGGGGGGGGGAGTTTTGGGTTTTTATATTCATTTGTCTTTATTCCATGCTGTGCAGGCTTCAAACTTCTCTGGTGGGGCCTTGCGATTTTCTGCCATGTGGGAGCCTATGCTGGGAGGGCTCCCATGTTATTGACATCATTATCTTGGGTCTATTACCATCTTGTAAACTAATTTGCTTCTAGTAATGGTAATGGTACTAGAGTAATATCCTGGAATGTATGTGGAATAAATTCCCCCATTAAGAGATCCAAAATTCTTAGTCATTTAAAGAAGAAACAAGTTGATATAGCCTTTCTTCAAGAGACCCACCTTACGGACATAGAACATGGAAAACTTTGCAGGAGCTGGGTGGAGGATGTATACTTTGCTTTAGCCTCTATTAAATCTGCAGGCGTGGCTATCTTATTCAATAAGCAGTTGCCCTTTAAAATCCATACAGAGATTAAAGATCCTCTTGGTTACTCAGATACACAGTCAAATTCGTACTTTGTAATGTGTTTCTACTGAGACCTACAATGTTTGTTACTTCCATACCTTGATGATTTCATCATCCTAGGGGGTGATTTTAATGCTATTAGTGATTAGCATTTAGACAAATCTGCAGCCACCTCCAGAGACGTGGGAGCAACCAAAGGACTGAGGCAGTTGGAATGTTCATTACACGCTGGGGTACATTTTAAAACAAAGCGAGTGCACGTACTTTTGTTCGCGCACCAGGCGCGAATAAAACTACGCCGGATTTTATAAGATACGTCTACGCGCGTATCTTATAAAATCCAGGGTCGGCGCGAGCAAGGGGGTGCACATTTGTGCAACTTGCGCGTGCCGAACTCTGAGCGCGCTGCCCGTTCCCTCCGAGGCCGCTCCGAAATTGGAGCAGCCTCAAAGGGAACCTTCCTTCCGCCTCCCCCACCTTCCCCTCCCTTCCCCTACCTAACCCACCCCCCTGGCCCTATCTAAAAACCCCCCTACCTTTGTCGCACAAGTTATGCCTGCTCGAAGCAGGAGTAACTTTGCGCACGCCGGGCCGGCTGCCGCACACCATGTTCCGGTCCGGGGGCTGGTCCGGAGGCTGCGGCCATGCCTCCGCTATGCCCCCAGGCCAAATCCACGCCCGCAGCACCGCCCCTGGATGACGTGCCGACACGTCACGCCCCCCCCCCCCCCCCGACACGTCCACCCCAAGAAAGCCCCGGGACTTACACGCATCCCGTGGCTTTGCGCGTGCCGGAAGCCTATGCAATATACGCGCATACCTTATGCGCATAACCCTTTTAAAATCCGGCCCTTAGTGGATGCTTGGCAAGTTCTTCATTCTACCAAGAGAGATTTCATACATCTCTCTCGGGCCCATGCCACATGGTCACGCTTAGACTATTTTTTGTGAGCATCCATCTTTTTGCAAAACTCAATGATGCATGTATAGAGGATATACTCTTCTCCGATCATGCTCCCATTTGGATGGAACTTCAGATTTCTTCCATTCAGTCCCCCCAACGTATCTGGAGGTACCCATATTTTTTGGGGGATGATCCTCAGTTTCAGGACTATTTAAGGTCTAACTTTAATGAGGAACATAAGGCTAATCTGGTCCTTTTTTGGTATACTGCAAAGGTAGTCCTGCGAGGTGATATTATCTCTAATGTCGCGCATCGGCGAAAAACTCTGGATAAATGCCTTCTCGCATTCCAATCTTCCTGCAGACAGAGAGAGCTATAGGCCATTACAAGGAGCAGTAAATTCTTTACTTCATCAGAGAGCTAAAAAAAGTCTTCTTTATTATCAATTTCGCCTATATCAATTTGGTAATAAGTCCGGGAAACTTATGAATAATTTGCTTAAAACAGCACGTCATTCCCAACATATAACAGCAATTTGGTCCCCCACAGGTAGTATTATTAATGATACTAAAGGGATTCTCTCTCAGTTTCGCCAATTTTATTCCAATTTATATACCTCAGAGGGTTGGGATCAAGCGGCATGTGATCAGTTCTGTGGAGTGCAGGACTGGCCTAATCAGCCACTGTGGGTTGATGAGGTGCAATTGGCTATTAAGCAAGCGAAATGGTTTAAAGCCCCGGGTCCAGATGGTTTCACCGCAGAGTTTTATAAATGGCTGAGTAACTTGGTGGTACCACTATTAGCACATACTTTCTCAGGCTTAATTAAATCCAGGGTCTACCCAGCTCATGTTAACAATGCCCATGTTACTTTAATCACCAAACCGGGCAAGGATGCCCATTCCCTGGCCTCATACCGGCCGATTTCTCTGCTCAATGCTGATCATGTCCGGAGGGATCTAAGTGTTCCAACTCTTCTGGACCATTTTTATATTGTATTGCCTCTTTAAAAACTCAATAAAATTGTTCCAAATTAAAACAAATTGGAGAAAGTATGTATTAGCTCAGCCCACAATTACATTGTGGAACTTGTTGCCAAAGGATGTGCTGAAAAGAGCTAGATGTAGCTGGGTCTTAAAAGAGTTTGGACAAGTTCCTGGAGGAGAAAAGTCCATAAACCAATATTAACCATTTAGTCTTGGAAAAGCTACTGCTTATCCATGACTATAAGCAAGAAGGATTGATCTGTTTGTTGGGATTCTGGCTGAGTACTCGTGGCCTGGATTGGCCACTGTTGGACTCAGGATGCTGGGCTTGATGGACCTTTGGTCTGATCCGTTTTGGCATGCTCTTATGATTGAAGTTTCCTGTTTATTCAAGCATGCAGTACATTTTAAGGCAGGGAGTATTTATATTTGCACCTTATTTCTTAATAAACCCGCATTGCGATACAATCCTCAGCCTGCTTTGTACTGCAACAGCTTCCAACATAATACTTTCCCATGAGAGATAGTAAGACTGCCCTTGAATCATTTTGCCCCCTTTTTGCTTCTGACGTTGACTAAACGGTCATGAGCGATGATCTCATAGAAGCCTATTTACCAAGCGGCACTAATTGGTTAATTCAGCAGTTAACGGGCTTTAAAACGTTAGTGCATATTTATCAGTAATGCTTGCACAAGAGTTATCGACAGGGGTGTGCACATTTTATTTATTTCTTGGTATTCCTGTTTTTTTAAAATTTTGTTTGTTTCCTTTCTTTTTGTTTATTTAAAATGAAAAAAGCAAAAAAAAAAAAAAAAAAAGCAAACAACAAATGAAACGCAACTGAAAACCAAAACAAATGTCAGATCTCTGCCCCTGCTGGAAAACGTTCTTGTAAAAGTCACTGCCGGCCCTAGACTGCCTCTCTTAGCCACTTTGTTGCTCCTGCCATACCGGTGCATCATTGTTCCTTATGAACTGGAAGAGCCAGTATGCAGGCCAGTATGCAGGCCAGTATGCAGGCCCGTTCCGGGAGAACTGAACACCAGCGCCAGCCTCCATATTACAGTGACCTTTGCAATTTGTCTCCCTGACAGGGCAGTGGTTGATAAATTTACTCCAAGACATTTTTGAGAATGTTACTATTTAATCATTTTGTTGGGAGGACATTTGAGAAGTTTCTCTTTTCCAAGCCGTCTTGCGCCCCCCTCAGTCCAAGGGATTCATTTGCCCATCCGGCATTTGGTGAGGGAGGGGATGGATACTCAAGTGGTCCCGGAACCAGAGAGGAGAGAAGAAGAACCCGAGCCACCAAACCGAAGGGGAGGAGAGGAGACAATTCTGGAGTAAGAGCAAGCAGTGGATCCCAGATTTTTCAAGGGGAGTCCTCAAGAGAAGCACTTACTCCAGCTAACACCCAGGGAGGCTTCCCCCATTCATGGCAAGGATAAAGAACAAAGGGACAGATCAAAGAATCCCAGAAGCACCGAGTCACAGATTTACAGATTTCCTATTTGCAATTGGTTTTTGTATATTATCTGAGAGATACTTCAATCAAGTGCCGTGGTTTCATGTTTGGACCGTTTATGCAGTAACGTTGAATGCTGGAACGCCATCATAGTGTTCAGCTTGTTTATTGGCACTCACAAGAGATTACCGTTAACGCTCGGGCCATAGGAGATTTACCCTTCCCCCCCTACGGAGAACCCTCCAACTGGCAAAATAAAAAAGGGAAAGGCACGATCTCATCAGAGACTTAAGCCCTGGTATCGAGTGCGAGCCCCGCGACTCACTGAAGTTTACCCAAGCTGGGGGTTACATTTAAAATGAAAACATATGAAATGTTCTACATTTTTCTTTTCTTTCGTTTAAAAATTAATAGAAATGAAACAGGAAATTTCATTAAAAGTTACCATTTCATTTCAAACTAATGCACGTCGCTACTTACAATCACACAAAACAATTGGCTGGACCTCTGGGCAAAAAGGAATGAGCAAGATCATATGTAAATGCATGCAAAGCAATTAATTAATATTTATAATGTTTAAGAGCTATCACATTAAACCTCATGATCCGTGAAAAAAAAAAAACTAAAGAGCTCCAGTTAACTTCACCGAGAACATTGGCAGGTTAGCACACCTTCCGGTGCTTTTGGTCCCTTCTTCCCATGGGTTTTTCAAGGGGAAGGTGTCCTTCCCTCTCATTCAAATGCACCCAAACAAAATCCCTCCCTCCATTCTCGACATATCTGTAACTTGTTTAGCCCCGCCCCTGGCTAAGAACCCCACCTCCCAAATAATATTTTAAAAAAAACAAAAAATACTCCCTACCCTAGATTTCCCTTACCTTCTAGTCAGGGCTTCCAAGTCACCCCAGCAGAGAAACAATTCCCAGTCTCTTCTTCAAAATTCAAAAAGACACTCAACAAGACGTAGTGTCGTAAATGATCCATACAACATCCTTTCCAAGAATTAATGTTAAAGTCATAACAACAAGACTCGACGAAGGACGTACTGCCGTCACTGTTTCAGGTTTAATCTCCTAGTAAGAATTTAATAAAGTGTAAAGTTACAATGTTAAATAAAAGTTCATTACAATGTTAAATAAGAATTATTTACGATGTTAAATACGACTGTATTGATGTTATAATGTAAAACAGGAAGTCCCTACTTCTTGAACAGAGTTACAATGTAAACCGACGTGATATTCCAAATTGAACACCGGTATATAAAACCTAATAAATACAATTGCATCTGCTGACCTGAGCTTCCTCCTTGCCCATCACAAGCAGAGGAAAGGGGAGCCTCAGGTCAGCAGTTGCAATTTTTAATTATGGGTCCAGTAGAAGAGGAGCAAGAATGGATCTTTCCTGTCCTAGGAGGATCAAGACGCTCCCCCCCCCCGGAGGGTAAGGGGGAGGAGTAGGGGTGGAGAAAGAAGGACATGGAAGGAGGCAGCTAGTGCGGGGATTTCCTGCGGTTTATTTTTATTCGTTGGAAGCAGGGCTAAACAAGCTACATGTTTTGGAGGGGTACTGGGGCGGGGCCAGAGACGGGTGTGGTTTCGGAAGGAAGATTTTGGGCAGGTGGGGGTTTGGAGTGTGGGACGGGTTGTAACTCGGAGCTTACCTGCGGGGGGGGGAAAGGAACGTAGGTTCCCCACGTGACTGCTACTGCTAGCATAAAAGCGTGTCATCAGCCATGGGAACACATGTTCCTGAGAACACGGGATTCACTAAGGGCTTATGGCTTGATTTTCAAATCAACTAACAAACCCTATACGTATGTAGGTAAGTGGCATTTTGAAAATCAATCAGTGCATGTAAAAGCATGGGTATAAATCCGGTTCATTTGTACATTTACACATACTGAGGAGAGGTATTCCTGGGGCGGGGAGCTGAGACAGAGCTGCAACTTACATACATGCTTTTCGATTTAAAAAATTAAGTGAATTTTCAAAACCTTACAAGTCATAATTAGCAAATATGCATGCAAATAGCATGCACTTGGATATACACTATTTTATAAACCTCAGATATACACGCATGAGTAAGGGTTCGCAAGCAGATTTATGTGTGTAAAAAAGGGGGGTGTCTAGGGACACATTGGACCAGGACCAACGTTTGTATGTGTAAATTGCAAGAGATTAACACATGTTAACACATGTAGATTTGGCAGTTTACTCACGTAGACGTACACCCGCTCTTTTTCTGGCGTGATAGTAAATGTCTAATGTAAAATACTGACTGGGTGAGTGGTCTAGGTAAACAGGGGGGAGGGGTTTCAGGCTGAAGAGGCAGAGGGTCTTGAAGACCTTCAGATGGACTGGGCAAACTGGTAGACTGATTGGTAAAACTGGTAATTTCATTGACGTGCGCCTACTGGAAAATCCGCCGACCTACAGGTGTAAAAGCTGACCTACAGATGGTAAACGCATGCAAATCATGTGTGTAAAATTGCCCCATGTATATTTTTAAAGTCAGTAAAAAAAAAAACGTGTGTGTAGAGCAATTGAGTACCACTTAGCCGGATGAAAGAGCGGTGTTTTGGTGAGATAATCTAGGTGTGATTGAAGCCATTAATAGGTGATCAGTGAAACGTGTGTTGGTGTCAGACTTGTCACATCGTATTTCACTGTTTGGATTTCATTGTATGAGGTGGAACGTGACGGCTTAGGCATAGCATGTTCTGGTTGTAGACAGGGGTGGACGGCAGGAAAATATCAGCCCGGGGGATTTTTTTTTTTTTCCAAAAAGTCTAATGCCATGGGGCTTCCAAGTGTCTTTTTTGCAGGGATTTCTGGTCCTTTTCCATATCAAATCTTTTCTTATAAATGTATAACTTTTAATTGTGTGTGTGTGTGTGTGCAGGGGAGGAAGGTGGGGGAGGTTCACCTAGGGCACTTAATACCCTTGCAGCAGCCCTGCTGCACTGGCTCCATGTGGGAAAGCAGGATTCCTTCTGGAGCTGGGCTGCTTTGGGTCAGTGGCTCTCTCCTCTGTTTCGGCCAGGGCTTCATTTTTCACTTTTTAAAGCCCTGGAGGAACAGCATGGATCACTTCTCTCGCCACTGGAGTAGGTAGGCAGAACAGAGCCTGGGGAAATCATAAAAGCAGCAGGGCCGTGCAACACGCAATCGATGGAAATGCCCTGGGAGTAGTGATTTTATTTTATTTATTTATTTAAAAATATTTCTATACCGTCTTTTCAAATGGATTTGGGGGGCGTGGAGAAGTGGCAAAAGGGACGGGGTGAGCCAGAAAAGTGAGCCGGTGCAGTTTTGGAGAGACTTCTGACCGAGGTGGCTGGGATGAGCTCCGAGAGGGAGACGGCTGGCTGTGGAACCAGTGAACCTCCTGGAGAGTGGGGGGGGGGGGGGGGTGCCAAGAAAGGTTGGAATGGGAAAGTGAGGGGATGCTACAGGCTAAGGGAGGAGAGGAGCACCATCTCGTCCCTCGCTGCTCCTTTGTATATTTATATAGATAGATAGATAGATCCCTACACAGAAACTATATCCCTCGGTCTGAAACAGGCAGAGCACAGACAAACACAGAATAACTAAACCATAAAATTATACATAGAAGCGTACACAAAACTGAATGGAAACCACAACAAGCCAAACACTGTATATGGAAAACAGAAAAATCACCATTCTTCCTAAAACAACAAACAATAAAACCAAGAAATATAAAAAAAAAATAGTAAAACCATACTAAACAAAAGAACAAATAAAATAGCAGGTGTATAGAATATTCCATACGTAAAAATACATGCTTTTTTGAAAAGATTTACTGTTTAAAATTTTGTGTGTGAGTGTTTGAGAGACACATCAAAAACACCCAATAATTAAAACTTGCAAGGATTTAGAAACAATCCCCTGATTACCTAGGTACTTTTGAATTCCAGTCATCCTAAAATTCTTGGATTAGCTGGAGAGAAGGAAAGCACAAATTTTCTCCTTCCTCCCGTTATCACTCGCACATTCAAACAAGCTGGCTGCCTCTCATACACACACACACATACGTTTGCTTGCCTACCCCATACACAAGCTGGCTGCCCCCAACCCACACACACACATATCCACACAAGCAGGCTGCCTCCCCCCATCCACTCACATCCACACGAGCAGGCTTCCTCCGCAGCCTCCACATCCACACACAAGCAGGCTGCCCCTCTATCCTCCACACAAACAAGCAGTCTGCCTCCCCACCTTCCACACAAGCAAGCTTCCTCCCCACCCCATACACAAGCAGTCTGCCTCCCCACCCCATACACAAGCAGTCTGCCTCCCCCCATCCACACACACACACACACACACACACACACACACACACAAGCAGGCTGCCTCCTCAACCCATACACACTCTGGCTTACCAACCCCCACGCACACACAAAAACAAGCTGGCTACATCCCCACCCAAGCTAGCTGCCTCATACACACACTCACACTCATACAAATTGTGTCTTTTCTTGTTCTTCAGCCGCTGGCAACTTGGGATCCAATGGCAGCCCGCAGCCTTTATTTTTAAATTTCTTTGCTGCCTCCATCACTGGTCCAGGCTTCAGCAGTAGCCCGCAATCTCTTTTTTTCTTTGTTGGCTGCCACCGGTGGCTCGCGGCTTCTTTTTTTCTCTCTCTGCTTCTGCTTGCCTGGGCTCCTGTGGCCTCCTTTTCCTTTCTTTGGCTGTCACAGCCTCATTTTCCCTTTCTTTGGCCACCACCGACCTCAGTTCTGGAGGCAGCCCACTGATCATGACCAGGCAAGTTGCGGGGACATACAGCCGTATGTCCCCAAGAGTGCAGCGCCAGCAAGCATCTCGAATCCAGCAAATTAAGGCAGCACCATCGGGCTCTTATGCCCCTTCAGAGGCTTCTACAAGATCATCTCCAGGCCCAAATCACAAAACAAAGTCAACCTCTCACAGAAGGGCCTCTCTCTAGACCCCCCCCCGGGGGGGGGGGGGGGTCTACAAGAGAGGCATCCTTAACGGGCATCCCCACCGCCGATGCCCCTTAAGAAACCGGTGCATGGCGCAGGGGATGCGTCAATGGCATCGCAGCCGCACGCCCTATCAACACTACCGGCTCATCGAAGCAAGGAACGACTTCCATCTGAATCGCGTCCAAAGCACCAATGCGCCTCGGGAGCATCTACGCACCGACGCACCTACAGTACATCAATGCACTGGACGCACCGACGCATGGAGCAGAGTGCGTCACAATTGCATCGAGTCGACACACCACTGACACATCCGGCGCACGTCAACGCAGGATCTCAGAAACCAAAACAGCCGACGCAACCGATGCACCCGGGGCCAAAGAAACGCATCTCTGGCCATAAGAAACCTAGGGAGCCTTCTCCACTCCTTGTGGTCGATTTGGAGCAAGACATATCTCCACCACGTCTCTCAGACAGCCAATCATCCTCTCCCAGACGGCAGTTGGTTCCATTGCCTGGCCAAAAAGATCATATGCTTGTTTCATCTCCACCAATTCCGGGACAGCCAAAAAGCCCGTTGACTTTGGCAGCTCCAACTGCTCCATCACCAGTAGAGACCCTGCCTTCCATCCTCTCAACCTCTGGGCTAGCTTCGCAAGCTATTACCCAGATAAAAATTGCAATAGGATGTTTGTTAAAGTCAATAGAACAACAAAATCCGCCTCCACCGATTACTCCATTGGAGGCTCCACCTTTGCCAGAAGACCCCTCATATCCTTGGACCATCACCAAAGGTCCAGCCACATCGGCAATCAACACCTTTGGAAGAGTTTATACTCACATCTTCCTCTGATGATTCATCAACGGGGTACCCTTCAGACCCAGCTGAGGTCCCGCCCAAACCGGCATCTCTACCTGAGGACTTAACGTATTCACATTTTCTTGAGAAAGTAGGTATACTTAACGTAGAGACGAGAAAATTTCATGATCCCCGTCAGGAGATGATGGGCATCTTAAAAATATTTCACACTCCCAGCAAACCCATAGTTCTGCCTCAACACCAAGTGCTAAATTCACTGATGGAGAAAGCATGGGACCCCCTTACTACTCCATCGTCTTCACGTAAAACTGATATCAAATATCATATGAGGGACTCCCCTTTATATTTTATGGTTCAGCTCCCCCATCAATCAGTGGTCATAGAATCTGCAATGCAAAAAGCAAAAAAGTCTAGATTGCATTCAAACACACCACCATCTAAAGACTCAAAATTACTGGATGATTTTGCGAAGCGCTCCTATCAATCGAGCATGTTTAACGCAAAAATTCAAATCCATCAGTTTTTTATCACCCAGTATCTGTTCGAGAACTTGCAGGCTCTGAGACTGTATCTGATGCAGGGACCTTCAGACTCCGCCTTGCCCAAGGAATACCACAACATGGAAGAGGGTCTCAGACATCTTCTGCGTTCCATATATGAAGGCTTTGAGGTCTCGTCCAAAATTTCAGCAAATTCTATAGCAGCAAGATGATTGGCATGGCTCCAGTCAAGCGCCATGAGGGACGATGTCCATGACAAGCTGGCAAACCTTCCATGCCAGCCAGATAAACTATTGGGTGACAAGTTCACCAAAACAGTCACGAACCTAAAGGAACAAAAACCAGCTGTGTTGTCCCTGACGTCCCCACATCAGCCTGTATCATTCAGACGATAATACCCGTCTTATAAGAAGCCCACTTACCAAAGGACCTACAGGCCATACTCTTATTATAGGCCTCAACCTTATCAGCCGACTCAGCAACAACCATACCAACCACAAGGTTCACGACCTAGGACAAGGACTCCTCAACAACCCCATCCCCCAGTGGAATCCCAACCATCAAAAACCCAGCAAGGTTTTTGAAGATAATTCTGCCACCGACTCAGACATTGGCAGTGGGAGGAAGATTATCCGCATTCTTCCCAGCATGGTCCAATATCACATCCGATCAATGGGTCCTCACAATAATAAAAGAAGGTTATTCCCTCCACTTCACATCCGTTCCTACCATACCACACTTAGTTTCCCAGAAATACTGAGCAGCATACAGGGGCCCTCTCCTACGGGAAGTCAAGATGCTCCTCCAGCAAAATTGTATTCGGGAACTACCTTCCTCGACACCTCACCCCAGTTTCTAATCACAATGTTTCCTCATTCCCAAGAAATTGGGAGGCCTGCGTCCAATCCTGCACCTTCATGCGCTCAACAAATACATCCACAAGAAGAAATTCAAGAAGACTTCTCTCAAGTCCATTCTTCACTTCCTTCAACCCAACAATTGGATGTGTTCACTGGACTTGAAGAATGCATATGCCCACATACCAATGCATCCCACTTTCTGGTATTACCTCTGCTTTCAGATGGACAACAGGCATTTCCAATACAAAGTACTACCATTTGGCCTCTCCTCTTCCCCCAGAGTCTTCACCAAATGTCTAGCAGTAGCGGTGGCACACCTCCCTCATCAGGGAGTGCAAATATTTCCTTTCCTGGACGACTGGCTTCTAGTAGCACCCAACCAGTCCCTCTTGCAAAAGAATCTACTTCACACCATTTCTTGCCTTGACAATCTGGGTCTCCTGATCAATTATGAGAAGTCAAACCTTCAGCCAACACAAACCTTGCAGTTCTTCGGGGCCTATATAGACACCATTCAAGACAAGGTGTTCCTACCGCACCTGCAAACACTTGCTATTCGCATGCTATCTTCAGTCCTTCTGCACACTATGACTGTCCCAGGCCGCCAAATCATGACCATACTGGAACACATGGCAGCATCTATCTATGTGATCCCGCACACACGTTTACACATGTGTCACCTCCAATGGGGCCTAAAACACCAATGGACTCAGTTCCTACATCCACTATCGACCCATGTCTACATAACGTTCAGCATGAAGAAAGACCTACAATGGTGGCTACTTACATCCACACTAACGACGGGATCACCTCTATGACCTCCCCAACATCAGGTAATATTCACCATAGATGCCTCTCCCACAGGTTGTTAAGCTCACCTACAACATCTTCAGACTCAGGGGGTTATGGTCCGCAAAGGAGCGCAACCAACACATAAACCTGCTGGAACGCCGAGCGGTACGAAACGCCCTTTGAGCCTTTGAACACTCCTTGCAAGGGCGAATGGTAATGATTCATACAGACAACAGGTCACAATGTTTTGCATAAACAAAGAAGGAGGGTCCTTTTCTTGGAACCTCTGCAGGGAAACAATCCAGATCCTGGAATGGGCTCACAGCAGGTCCATCAGCCTACAAGCAACTTACTTTCCCGGAATCAACAAATCCAAAGCAGACAAATTGAGCAGAATATTTCACCCCCATGAATGGGAACTACATTAGGAGACAGTGCATTGCATATTCTCCTCTTGGGGTCTTCCCTGCATCGATCTGTTCACAACGGAACGCATCAGAAATGTCTACGCTTTTTTACTCGGTTTACCCAAGCCTGCTCCACCTAGCTCAGGATGCTTTCCTCATAAACTGGTCTCGGAGTCTACTGTATGCGTTCCCTACGATACCACTCATTTCTTGCACAGTCCAAAGATGCATCAAAGACCAAGCGGATTTGATTCTCATAGCGCCAGCTTGGCCAAGATAACCCTGGTACAGCTATCTCATACAACTATCAATATGCGACCCTGTTCCTCTGGGCAACAGCCCTCAGCTACTCACCCAGGAGAACGGATCACTACTTCATCCTCTACATACCTCCCTGCATCTCATGGCATGGAGATTGAAAGGCTCGCTTTCCAACATATAAACATTGATCCTCCAAGACATCTTAGTCTCCTCTAGAAAACCATCCACTAGACTCAACTACCAAAGAAAGTGGTCATGCTATACACTTCCTGGTGCTCAACTATAAGTATGGACCCACTCACTGCCCACCAGAACACCTTCTCTCCTACCTTCATCTATTCTACACAGAAGGCTTAGCGACAGCCTCTCTACAAGTACATTTAAGTCCCATAGCAGCTTATCATACTCCCATAAACGGAGAACCTATATCGTGTCACTCTCTTATCTCCAGATTCATGAAAGGGGTTTTGCACTTATGTCCCTCGACAAGAAAACCACCCATTCCTGGGACATCCACATAGTCCTCAAGCAACTCATGCTACCGCCCTTCATACCATTGGGCACTTGTCACCTCAGATACCTCTCCTGGAAAGTACTCTTCTTAACTGCCCTAACATCAACTAGACGGGTCAGTGAGCTTCAAGCCTTGGTTCACTACCCTCCCTACTTACAATTTTACCATGACAAAGTGACATTACGCACACACCCACGTTTTCTACCAAAGGTGGTTTCCAGTTTTCACGTAAACCAAACCATCACTTTACCTACTTTTTATCCAAAACCTCATGCCAATGAGTGAAAACTTCACATTCTTGACTGTAAATGTGCACTTGCCTCTTACAATCAGCGCACCTACTTGCCTATCAGACCCTCACAACTCTTCCTCTCCTTTAACCCGAATGCGCTGGGATGTCCAGTGGCAAAACGAACTTTATCTACCTGGATATCCAACTGCATACAATTCTGCTATCAAAAACGTTCAGAACATCTGTCCACAACACCTAAGGCACATAAAGTTCGTGCAATGGCCGCATCGGTCGCCCACCTCCATGAAGTGCCTCTCATAGATATCTGTAAAGTGGTAATGTGGTTATCTTTACATACTTTCACATCCCATTACTGTTTAGACAAACAAGCTACAGATGATGCACACATGCATACATACTACAGAAGAACACATGTTCTTTACATAAAACGCCTACATAAGAACTGTCCACCTATAATCCATGTATTGAGCAAAACAAAAAACAGTCTACACACATATCAATATGCTCAATACGACAGCTCCCAGACAGCATGGCTAATTCAGCTGCTTATCTACATGAAAAAAGCAAGTTTGCTTACCGTAAACAGTGTTTTCTGTAGATAGCAGCTGAATTAGCCATGCTAACCTGCCCACCTCCCCAGACAGTTCCGACATGGCATGCTAACTTGCTTTGATACGGACTGAGGAGCCTCAGGCAAATGCGGGAAGATACAAGAGGGAGCACCTAGCTGAAGAATTTGCTAGACTTAGAGAGCTCCGTCACCTAGTACCCAGACAGCACGGCTAATTCAGCTGCTATCTATGGAAAACACCGTTTACGGTAAGCAAACTTGCTTTTGCCGATTCTCTATTCCATTGTAAGTGGGTGCAGCTCCGGAAGCTTGCTCCAGAAGTGGACTATTGTGGGACAGCAGTGTGGAACTTCCTATGGCAGTTTTGGTTCACAGTAACAGGGAGATTGCTACATGTTTCCTTAGCTCCTTCCACCATGACTGGGTATTTGAGCGGAGCCAATAAGGTTGCCAATTTTCTTTTCTCTAGGGATTAGTCATGGGGTCCAACATCTTATTGTTACAGTACATTAATAAATCTAAGAAATCAAGTTTTTCTAGAACAGCTGTTGCAAAGCATATTACAGTTTTTTCATTATTTTTTTTTTTTACAAGGATGGCATTTTCTGGTTTGGTGGTTATTGCTGGGATAACTGAGAGGTGTTGACTGTATCTGATGCACTTTTGACAATTACACATGAGATTTTGTTGGTATTACAGAATATGACTCCGGTTTGTGATTCAGAATATGAAACATCTGTTTTGATTGGTATTCTTGTTGGCTTATTTTGGGGCTTTCCAAGGAGTGAATTAGTGGCTAGGGATGGGTGTAGGACTTATCAGATGTGGTTATAAATTGCAACATGTTATAATCAAGAAGGATAGCATTATTGTGTATGAATCCTGATCCAAAACTGATCAGGTGAGCAGAGGGATCACTTTGATTTTGAGAGTGGTGTCTGGTTTGCAGACTTGTTTGGTACTTAATGCACAGAATTTTGTGAACATCCATCCATTAGGATGGATGCAATTTGTAGTTCATGCTAACCTTAAATCATTGACTAGATATCGGTTTGAAATGGTTTTGAAGAGAGTCATGGGGGTTGGTGAGTTTGGATGTGGGTCATTTTGGTACATATTCATTTAGGATTTGGTCCATGACTTCTGTAGTAGTGTATGGGCTTTCAGATGTGCTTATCCAGAGGATTTTTTTTGTGGCCCACTTGCTGAAGGAGCATGATGGACAACACCTCCAGAGTGGTGCAGTATGGCATGACAGTTGGAGCTTGGGCAGTCTGGTGAGGCTGGAAAAAAGCAGGCTTTGCAGACCAGGCTGCAGCACAAGAACGATGTGCAGGTAGGGCTGGGAGTGCAGGCTGGGCTGGAGCTCTGGAGCAGAGTGCAAGTAGGCGTGGAACTGGAACAACTGGAATAGAGTGCAGATAAGAGTGGAAGTGGAACAACTGGAACAGACTGGAGCTGCGTAGAGATAAGAGAGAACTCAGGAACAGAGTGGAACTCAAGACTCAGACAGGACAGGACAGGACAAGGACGACACACAGCATAGAACATGAAAGACTGAAGGTAGCATAGGCAAGAAAGGCCCTGAGGGGCAAGACAGAGAGAGGCCTAGAGTCAGGAAGAGGCCAAGGGAAGCCGCAGGGCTAGGCCAAACAGAACTGAAGACCAGGAGGCCACAAGAGGGAGACAAGAGCAGAAGGCTGGGAGGCCACAAAGCAGACTGGGATCAGAGGGCCCAGAGGCCACAAGGTAAAACAAGGCAAGGCTGTAATTAGCAAGCCCAAAGGCCACGAAACAAGACAGAGAAAGGCCGCAAGGCAAGGATGGCTAGATCAAGGAGCCGAAATGAACTTGATGCCGAAGCATTGAGGGAGGGGCTAGACAGTTAAATAATGCTGGTCTGGGCATGCTGCAGGCAGGCAAGTGGGCTTGGCCAGCCAAAGGAGTGAGCTCATGGAGGAATCCTGGTGGAGCGGAGGCTGTAGGATTGACTGAGGCAAGAAACCAGGGACGTGCTGGAGAGTACAGATCAGAGCAGGGCTCACCTGAGTCCTCTGGTTGAAGTGGAGGCTGCACAGCAGCCAGAACCATAACGGGACTGATCATTGGAAGTCTGAAATTTATGAGTCTTATGTCAGTGGGTATGTGGGGCATTTGAATACCATCACTTTAGATGTGTTTCTAATTTTCCTAGATCATGGGCATTATGACCGACATGTGGATCATGGAACATGTTGCTTGGGTTCATAAATATGCTTGTCAACATCCCTATTGGCCTCATTTGGGCTTTGTGGTGCACAATGTGGTGGTGCATTGGTTGAGATGCTGAGGGAATCAACTTTTGCATCACATGCAGTAGTGGTTGAAATCAAGAACTCAGTAATTCACCTTGGCGGAAATGATCTTGGAACATTGTCAAGTTGCCAGTTAATTGATGTTGTTCATAAGGATTTAGCTTTAATTTTTAACTTGGTTACCTAATACAGTTGTTTGATGGTAAAATATCATTTCAAGGACTATTGCGATGCGTCAAGCTATTTGGGGGCATAGTCAGGCTTAAGGCTAATCAGCAAATAGGCTCCTGGTTATGTTTGCAAGGGGGGAGACATATTAAACATGCCTGGGCATGGGACATATGCAGTAACCTCTACAGGGGTTCATTTGTCTTTTATTTGTCTGGATTTATTGAGCAATGCATTTCAGGAGGCTTTAGAGGATATTTTGCTTTTGAAATCTTAGGCCACATGTTTGGGGATTCCAGTATAGGTCTTCAACCTTCCTGTCTCTGTGGTGGGTTACCTGAGCCAGGTTAACATTCATGGGGATGCTGATAAGTCAACCGGGTTGGTTGCAAGTTCAGCACTGCAAACCCCCTGTGTTTCTTGGAAGCAACTGGGCACAATTACTTCCATAGGTGGCTCCTTGCTGGGCTGTGCACTGAGGCAGCAAGGAGCTGCTGATGGCCTGAGGCTGGGTGGCTTGGGGATGGATACCTCTTTACCAGGGCATGCCGAACGATGACCAAGACTTTATTTATAATGTTGTATAAGCTTGGCCAATGACGCAAGTGCTGTTTTGTAATAAAGCTGCAGCCCCTACTGATTCTTAAGCAGTTGTCTCTGGTATTATTGCACGTGCTGGTGATGCCCGTAAAGAGGGTGGATGCAGGAGAGGCCAGCGTCTGGCTGCCCATGTTACCCGTCTGAACACAGTGATGCTAATGGTGATATTACCAATCTGTTGAGAGCCTTAGACTGGAGTCACATGAGGCAATTGGCAGCAGCTTTCCTTAATCATCGGTTGCTACAGACACGGTCTCTGTACTAAATTCATTTCTCTGTCTTGCTTTTCTCCAAGTACTTCCCTAGTTAGGGTATTGCCTGAGCCAGAATGCAGAAAGGTCTTGCCTGTTTTGGAAAGTAACTGAAGGATTGATTAGTGTCCCTTTTGTTTTCTATTCACTACCTTTATTTTACCTTCTTACGTTTCTGGCTGCCTGATTTACATTAATAGCCAAACACGGTGTGTGTGCACATGTTTGAAAAACAAGTTTTTTCCTTTTAGACACTATTCCCTATCCCTGTTTCATTCTCTGTGCAATGTAATATTGTTATAAGCTTGTTTTATTCATTTTAGGTGATCTTATAATTAAGAGTTCATGTATGAAGTTTTATTCTTTTTGTTCAAATACTTTTTATTGCATAAGATAAACAATTATATAATGTACATTTCCACTTTCTCTCTGAGTACAGAAAGAGATAAATCAGGTGAACAGTGACAGAAACATGAATTTCTGACTGTGATTTTATCTGCTCTTTTATCTTATGTTGTTATTTTATTATTTTAGGTTTTTATTTAGTTTGTCTGGTTTTGACATGTTGTGTTCACTTCCTATTTGTTGTTGATAGTGTATATTGGCCTTGATGCTTTGATGTTGTATTTTACTGTGTATGTTTAAATTTTGAGCCACCGCAAATAAATATGTGAGCTATGAAGCCCAACTCTTTACTCACTTTTGGGCCTGTAAACACTACCAGTAACACTGGTATCTTCGGGATCGATGGTCCTACCTGATTTTATGGTACTTTTGACTTTCCCCTCTCTGTCTACATGTACAAGATACTCCAGAAGTTGTAGTTCTTAAGAAAGCATATCACAAAGGGGATATTCTAGAAAAGGTTCCTGGCCTGGCCAACAACTCCCTGTTCAGAAAGCTTCGTTCCACTTTGACTGGACCCCGAGCATCTCGCAAGCAGCGATACCCAGTACTCGGAGAAGGGCTCAGATGCAAGTGGCCAGTTAAGAAGAGCTCTGCACAGGGCAGTAAGTATAAAATGTAATGTTGTTTTGATTGCCTGCACGGCTTTGTGCTTTTCCTCTGTGAAGGTTATGACAACCTGTCTTCTTTGGTAGACGAGGTTTCAGTACAAGCTTTCTTACACCGACCGCTCCTCTGGTTTCGAGGAGACAGAACAACATGGCGGAGCAGAGCCCTCCACCTCACCAACCTACAGTTTTGGAGGCACTCGCACGCAACCCACCAAATGACTTAAGATGTCGAACCTGCAAATGAGAAGCTGGGAACTTTTGTTTAATTAAATCCTTTTTGGGATTTTTTTGAATTCATTGCTGTTGTTCCCTGGTATATACCAAGCTATTGCATACAAGTCTCACTCGATTCCCTTTTCAAATCACTGAAAATTTAAGATCTTGGCAATGAAGACATTAATCTGTCAGTGGCGCTGCTCTGCCATATTTGAAGGCGGGAAGCAAGTGAGACGTGTACTGTAAACGTTGTTAAAGAAATTACTGCACGTAGTGGTGTTACCTAATGCTCTCAGTAGTCTGTAGGAGTCACGCTGGCTAGCGTTGCTATACTCTACGGCGGCTCTGAACGTATGTTTTGACATCAAAGTCCGATGGACGCCTCGCCCTATGGATGAATGTCGTCTGTTTCAGCAACTAAGAGGTACAGATGTGAAAAAGGGGTTCGCAATGTATCCATAAGGTATGTGCCGTGTAGGTGTGAGTGTGGGAGGCGTCAACAAAACGAGTGTGAGAGAGAAAGCAAAGGTATAAAGTTGTGTTAGAAAGGAAAATGAGGTTTAGAATAGAGTAAGTGAATTTGTCGAATGTTATGTGGGCTAACGTAATGTGCAAAGGTTATATCTGCTCCTGGGAAAGGCTAGAGGAAAGGGGCTTGCTCCCGCTATCGCTCCTAATCGGAAACGTTTTAAATGCGTCAGAATCCTTCTCTCAAGAAGCAAGGGGAGCCATGCAGTCTGCGGCAGTGCTGCCCCCCCCCCCCCCAACATCCTGAAGCAGGAGTAAAATATGTTTGGGTCTGAAGGCTGCCAGTGGTAAACGAAAGAGATTTAGTCGAAAACGTCTTTGGCGGACAAGTCTGTGAGTGGCATGAAAGCCATTACGGGAGCATCTATCTACAGTGGCTCTTCCTCCTATACGCACCAATCTTTTTATTTTAGGCAATGACAAATGTTTTTTACGTTTTAGCCATATATCTCATAAACATCGTCTTTTATATGCTAGTCATGCTTTTTCTTCATACTATTTTTTTCTCTCCAGAAACCAAAGGGATTTGAGCTCAGCTAAGTCCTTAGTCATTAGAATCCTTTCGATCTTCACCTGCCTGGCACAAAATGTGTTCAGCCAGTAGTAAGCAATTTCCAAAGGTAAAAAATAATTTCCATAGTGCGCAGAGGTTTGGCTGCGGAAAAAAAAAAAGAGAAGCGTTCCAGTGTTTAAACTGGGGAAGGATGTGTGTGTGTGTGTGTGCTATTTTACCCTCTCTTTCCTCCTACCTCCTCTGCCCTGGCAAATTTCGGACGCAGACGCCTTTACTGCGTGTGCTTGGCGCTTGCTAACTTTCTTAAAGGGACAAGGCGCGAGCGGGTTCATTTTGGAAATTTGCAGAAAGTATGCGAGGGCGGAAGAGCGAGGCAGACTGTTTGAAAAACTGCCCCCATGTAGACTTAAAAAAAAAAAAACATATCGCCTTAAATCTAGTTTGCTTGTCGCGTGCCATGCAAATTTGCCATTGCTGGCACATGTTAATGCTTTAATCTCGTTAATGGAATAACAACTGTTTTTGTCCTGGCTTGTTCCCTTTTCCTTCCTTTATTTCACCCGCACATCACAACAGCTTCCCAGTTGAACTATGGCATTTATTTCCATCCGTCACGGACTAAAATTCACAACAGGTTTATGCTCAGAAGGAAACAAGACTCTTCTTGTCGCATTATGACAGAACAAAACCTCAGATGGCATTTTCAACATATGAGAACAATGTAGACGTACACCAGAAATTTTAATAAGCTAAATTTTTGCTTATAATGGTGTTTCCCAGACAGATTTGTTAAAGACAGGGTAATCGACTACAAAATTAGAGGGCCTTGACTACAAAAGGCCTCCAACAGCTGGAGTATAATAATATCAGCATAATTTTACAGCAAGGCTCCCACCTTCCAGTACATTAAAAAAAAAAAAGGTTTCAACTGGCACGCACGAAATAAAAGAGGCAAAATGTAGTATTGTATAATAATATAACTAGCGAAGAATATTAGCCTACGTGAAGTATTAGAAAGTTACTATTTTTATGGTTCATTGTTCTCCTAGCTCTCATCTCGCCAGAAGGCTGCATCCAGCAGTTCCACTGTTAAACTCTGCACTTGCAATACAGTGAGAAGACCATAAAACAAGCAGACGGTGTTAACGCTGAGCTAACCTTGTGCGTTCTGCACCAAGACCACGAGAGCCCGGGTACATTGGCAAGGCAATATTTTCTGGCAGCAGGATGTTTGCTGACCATTGCATTTGAGTGGTTCCATCAGGCTGCAAACAAGCAGCAATATTGTTTATAAGTTTGTAAAAGCAGGTCTGTCCCACGATGATGTATACTTAATGAGGGAAGCTAATCCGTCCTGGTTTGGGAGAACCGAAAAACGAACGCAATTTTTCCGACATTTCGGAAAAATTTGTTTTTCGGGTCAGTGCGCGCTAACCCGAAAATCAGCGTCCCCCGAAAAAAAGAAGCCCAGACTGCAGGAAAAACAAAATTTCCGCGATGGGCCGAAAACGAAGCCCGAACCAAAGTGCAGTATCACTGCACAAAACTAAGTAGGCTTACTTAAGAGCCTATTTACAGTAGATTTTTTTTTCTCTGGGGGAAATGTGTCAGCTTCATTGTACAACCTGGTTTAGAAGGTAGGCTGGATACTATAATCCCTATATTAGCAAAACATGAGATGGGGCCCTTTAGTGCATGCACAAGACGACCTCAGTTTAATATCTCCTGACAGATGGCACACTCAGAAGCATTGTGACCCCCTCATGCGATGGTTAAGAACATCATCTTATACATTATTGTGCAGGATACATTGCAGCTCAAATGGAGGTAGAACATGCACATACTCACAAGACTTTAACAACATTTACTATAATGTGAACAGATATATAAAGTATTAGGACATTGCGATCTCATTTGATCTCAGTCAGGATGCTTGCGTTGCTAGTCCGTCATATCACCCTTTAAATGTTTGTGGAAGATCAAAGCTTTCACTTGCTTTCTGAAACAGAGGTAGATCTGAACTAGACGTGGATCTTCTGGGAGTGAGTTTCAGCATGCAAAGCAGCTCATTACTAGGTAATACTATATAAATAAAATAATTTGGCTTGCCTGAGAAACCACAAGTGTGTTATTTTCTGGAAAGTTAGCTGCAACTCAGGCATTGTACATAACAACCTAAGACTTTCCATACTGGGTCAGACCAAAGGTCCATTCAAGTCCAAAATCCCGTTTCCAACTGTGACCATGTGCCTGGCAGGACCCCAAGGGGTAGATAGATTCCAAGCTGCTTCTCCCAAGAATAAGCAGTGGATTTCTGCAAATCTCCCTTAATAATGGTTAATGGACTTTTCCTCCAGGAACTTGTCCAGACCTTTTCTAAACGCAGCTACATGAATAGCTTTCACCTCATCCTCTGGCAACAAATTCCAGAGCTTACTTATGCGTTGAGTATCTCAGGAGTTGTAGCTAACTTTCCCCAAATTCAGGACACTGACATGTGTCCTGTCGGGGGCATGCCTTAAAGCAGCCCTAATAATGCTCTTCTTTCCCCAGTATAGGCATAAACATCAGAGGTGTCTCAAGACCTCCTGTACCACCCTGTACCACCCTGTACCACCCCCGTCACCCTCAAGAGTCAGGCAGAGACTCTACCCCTTCCCAAACCCATCCCCTTTCTTAACATCCTTACTCCTAGAGCTGGTCCCCATCAACCCGCAACCCTATGACACCATTTCTCAAAACAGTGCTAGCTGGCCAAGGTCCTACCATTGCCCCTATCATGAGATGACTAATCACAAAATGGTTCTTTCAAACATATCAATTAAATTCTGTATTCTGAGATTTCAATCTTATGAAAAGCACATCTTCCTGTTCTAAAACAACAAGCATAACACATTTCCAGTACATAGGCTGTTCCCATCATATCAGCATTTCAACATATATTAATTAAATGGTGAGTTGTTCCTTATTTCCTGTTTATTTTAATATTCTCAAGCTTAAACCAATTACTTGTCAGTCACTAATAAATATTTTCTAAAATTCCTATCAAGATTTCCAAAGTCTTTAGAAGATCAAAACATAGTTTATAAAAAGTACATTTTAACTTTAGACATATTCATATCTTTGTCAATGCTTTATATTTTAACGTTCTTTATCTCGAAGAATTGAGTTATTGGAAAATGCTTCTAGATGTCAATCTTCGGGTCCTGGATTTCCCTAAAATTATGGGGGAGCTACTAATTACTACTTTCAAATGATACCTTGTGGACTGTTTATATTTTTCTCAGAAAAGCTCTCCTTCTGTTAACAAGATTTTTTTTTGTCTTTATATTTACTTATCTCTTCAAATGCTCACGGTGTAGTTACTGCTTCACCTTTGCTCAATGTGACTTTGATGTTGGAATCTTCTGCAATAGAGATTACTGAGAGATCCACTTTGATTGCTTCTTTTGTCACAGATTTAGATTTGAGTAAAGTTGTGTCTGCTTATTTTAGGAACATTAATGTTGTTTTTCATGGTCAAACTTTGAGATTGTATCTAGACATGTAGAACAACGCAAGAGAAGAGCATTACTTGCTTTGTGGCAAGACACTATTGCATTGGGCACAATTTTTTTTGCTTTGTTACCCCGTAAATGTTTCGTCAAATACCGCAATGATTCACATGTTTTCTTTTCTCCCGACCAACTTTCCTACAGGCTAGAAGAGTTATTGTTACACCATCTGTTCCCATTATGAATCAATAGTCCTGAGATTTATATAATGACTCAGTCTAATGTATCTGGAATTCAGGCTATTACTGTGTTATTTTGCTTTTTCTCCTTTCATTACTTTTTTTCTCCCCACTTTCCTTACTTGCTTAGAAAACAAAATAGCTTTTTGTATGACTTACTTATTTGTTATATATAATGCATAATTTTGGGCTATTTCTATTTGTGTTTCTATACAAAGTTCTGTGCTTTGTTTAAATTATATATTCTAATAAAAATAAAGTAAAAAAAAAAAAAAAAGGGGGTAAGATCTGTGCAGTATGCCTGAAAGATGCAAATTAACAGTATGGCTGGTCGGATCAGGATAGTGGATCGCCCGTGTCCTGTGTAACCAGTCCTGATGGCCAAGCCACTGAGTAAAAGCCAAAGCAGCAGGACTAAAGGCAAGAGCAATGCATCACGAACATTGGTATTAAAACCTCAAAGCATAGGGGCAGAGCAAAGCAACAAGAAGGGCGACATCACACGCCAAAGCCAAAAGTGTAGAGCAAGCCAGGAAGCACAGTGACATCACTGAGAAATGGGTTAAGCAGGAAGCACAGTGACATCACTGAGAAATGGGTTAAGCAGGAAGCACAGTGACCAATACCGTCAAGGCTTAGAGTGAGAGGTAAGGCAGGAAGAAGAATACAAAAAACAAACAAACCCCAAAGCACTAAAAGAGGGGCAAAAATCACCTGACAACTATAGTATGAACACCCCATGACATTGAGAAAGGAGCAAAACAGCATGAACAGTGGCATGGAGAACCCAATGCACCAACAAGAAGGGCCAAAGAGCACCATCAACAGTATCATGAAGAAACCAAGGAAACAAAAAAGGGGCAAAAGCAGTACATTAACTTCCAAAAGCACCAAGAAGGGGGGGGGGGGGGGGTGTGCAAAGGGTACAATAATAGTGGCATGAAGACCTCCCAAGGCATCTAAAAAGCAGCAAAATAGCACAAACAGTGGCATGAACAGCCTAAGGCACCACCAACAGTGGCACGAAGACCCACAAGTTGCCAAAAAAATAGGGGCAAAAGCTGCACATTAACACCCCAAAGCACCAAGGGAGGGGCAAAGGGTACCAACAGCAGCAGCATGAAGACACCAAGGCACAAAAAAAGAAGGGCAAAGTACACCAACAACAGTAGCATGAACATCCCTACAGCACCATCAGAGGGATAAAAGCTGCATCTACAGTGGCATGAAGACACCCCCCCCCCCCCGTCCATCCTCCCCAAGGCCCCCAAAGAAAGGAAAGCAGCACAGATAGTAGCACGGATACCTCAGGGTATAAAGTGAGGGGTAAGGCGGCAAACACAGTGGCACCAACACCCCAAAACACTAAAATGTGAATGTTCCAAGAATCGTGGGCCTACATATCAGCAGATATGTGTGTAAAAAGCATATGCTCATGCGTAAATAAAATGTGAATGTTCCAAGAATCGTGGGCCTACATATCAGCAGATATGTGTGTAAAAAGCATATGCTCATGCAACCCGTACTTGCAAAAACGGGGGCAGACCAGGGACATGATGGGGTGCAGCCAACATTTCTGTGAATTGCTAATTTTTATAAGAAGTTTACGTTGGCACATTTGGCGGCTGAAGCGGGTATATTTGCTCCTGCTCTATATCTGGAGGAAGCGATAGTGAATGTCTTAAAAGTGAAATAATGGCTGGGTGGGGGACGGGTGAAACGGTGGGAGTTGAGGCTGAAGAGCCAGGAGGGATTCAATGATCTGCAGATGGACTGGGTGAACTGGCAGACTAATTGATAAAACTGGTAATTTCGTTGCCGCTCACGTTAGACTTACAGGGGCTTTTAAATGCACGTAAATTACGCAGAGAAAATCCACGAGTATAACAATCGTGTGCTACTTATCCAGATAAATTCGTATTTATCCAGTTAAATCTTGAAAGCGGCATTTACCTGGATGAGTTCCGATTTATCCGGCTAAGCAGTGGCATAGTTGCTACTTAGCCGGATCAGTCTTAAAATGCCAATCATCTGGCTACGAAGGACAGCAGGATAAGTCTAAAAAGCACTACTTACCTGGCTATCTAACTTATCCTGCTAGGTAGCACTTTTTAGACTTATCCAGCTATCTTAGTATCTAAGGGGTTTTTCCAACAGGACACAAAATGGAAGAAAAGTCTTAATGATTCTGGCCTTTTGCCAGATAAATGGCATTTTAATATTTATCCAGCTCAGTAGTGACTTTGCTGCTATTTAGCTGGATAAATCAGAATTTATCAGGATAAGTGCAATATGTATTTGTGTGTGTGTGTATGTGTGTGTGTGTGTGTGTGTATGTGTGTATGTGTGTGTGTCTGTATGTGTGTGTGTGAGTGTGTATGTGTGTGTGTGTGTGAATGTGTGTGTGTGTGTGAGTGTGAGTGTGAGTGTGTGTGTGTGTATGTGTGTATGTGTGTATGTGTATGTGTGTGTATGTGTATGTGTGTGTGTGTATTTGTGTGTGTGTGTGTGTGTGTGTGTATGTGTGTGTGTGTGTGTGTGTGTGTATGTGTGTGTGTGTGTATTTTTTTCACATGCGCGCACACCTTGCAGGCAGAGCTGGTGCTTCCATTAGGCAAACCAAGTGGTCACCTAGAGCACCAGAATTTTGGGGGCAGTGAAATCTCACTAGCAAAAGACCCAAAGGGGGCGCTGCGCTAGAGGCACTTTCACAGGAAGGAGGGAGGGTTGCGCCGGAGTTGTTGCCAGTGAGTAAATTGGGGTGCATGACCCAAGGATCACCTGCAGTGCCAAATACTCTTGCACCGGCCCTGTGAGCAGATTACAAACTACAGAAGTAGCTTTTTACACATCCATATGCACATATATATATCTATATGGGCACACGCGGCTGTTTGACAGTTGTCCTCCCTCTGAGGGATAAGATATCAAGAGGAGTGGCACCAACATCCCAGGGCACAGTGCGCAGATCGAGGCAGCAAGAGGGGCACCATCAGCACAGTAAGACGCTGAACCAAGAGAGAGACAGGGTAGGAGGGGCCATGCCAGACGGCAAGCAGCGGGAGCAGTAAGGATCCAGGATTCTAAGCCTTCCAGAAAAGGACAGGGGAGAAACGGCCTTTATTGTTTTTTATGTTGGTCTTTTTAGGGCCAAAGTCCCCAGGTTTAACAGGACAGCCATAGGGCGGAAGGAAAGGGCAACAGTGACCCAACAACACAGCAAGGTGCTGAACCAAAAGAGGGACAGAACGAGGAGACGACCGGGCAACTGGCAACAGCAGCAAAGTGCCAAGGTCAAGAAGTAAGGGGATTAGTTTGGAGCCAACTGTACATTCAGTTCTTCTACCATTCACCTGGAAATTCAGGGAGATTCGGCTTAAGGGGGATTATTTTAAGGATGACCACCAACATCGCCACCAACTCTGGTATCAACCATGAGCGATGTGACCTCACAATGTCCCCCGCTATAGAGAATACTCATTCACCATGCATACTGGGTGACGTGCAGGAAACAAACTGCTGGTGACTGTGACAACATTGGGTCAAACCATGGCCTTGTGTACCCAGTATGCCAACAAGTCTGTGTCCTTGACCTCTATGGGCTCTCCAAGGTACTATGCGATTGCAATTTGTGCAGGGGTCTCCTCCTTTGCTGGGTGAGGATACTGGTGGTCTCTTTTTCCAACCACTGAAGCTATAGCTGCAGCCTGTTGCAGCTATAGCTTCAGTGGTTGGAAAAAGAGACCACCAGTATCCTCACCCAGCAAAGGAGGAGACCCCTGGTTGGAAAAAGAGTGGTACCACTTCCTCCCCCACCAGGAGCCCGGTCGTCTCCTGGTGGGGGAGGAAGTGGTAGCTTTCAGAGTTCTGCTGATAATGACAGTATTGCATGAGAAACCTATTTCCTGCATGCATTCCCATTGCCCCTCTTCCCCCAGCACTCCCATTCTTGCACCCTAGCCAACAACTTCTTCCTTCTATACCAGTGTGCCAGAATAGAGGGTGACACGCACCCATGCTCACACAGCATGAAAGGATCCACCTGGGTGAGATTTCTGAGTCGATTTTGCAGTTGCAACTGCCAAGGAGTCCAGGCTAAAAGACAGGAAACAGAGAGTAGGATTAAATGGGCAATTTTCTCAGTGGAAGGGAGTGGACAGTGGAGTGCCTCAGGGATCTATATTGGGACCCTTACTGTTCAATATATTTATAAATGATCTGGAAAGAAATAGGACGAGTGAGATAATCAAATTTGCAGATGTCACAAAATTGTTCAGAGTAGTTAAATCACAAGCAGATTGTGATAAATTGCAGGAGGGCCTTGTGAGACTGGAAAATTGGGCATCCAAATGGCAGATGACATTTAATGTGGATAAGTGCAAGGTGATGCATATAGGGAAAAATAACCCATGCTATAATTACACAATGTTGGGTTCCATATTAGGTGCTACAACCCAAGAAAGAGATCTAGGTGTCATAGTGGATAACACATTGAAATCATTGGTACAGTGTGCTGCGGCAGTCAAAAAAAAAGCAAACAGAATGTTGGGAATTATTAGAAAGGGAATGGAAAATAAAACGGAAAATGTCATAATGCCTCTGTATTGCTCCATGGTGAGACCTCTCCTTGAATACTGTATACAATTCTGGTCGCCGCATCTCAAAAAAGATATAATTGCGATGGAGAAGGTACAGAGAAGGGTGACCAAAATGATAAGGGGAATGGAACAGCTCCCCTATGAGGAAAGACTAAAGAGGTTAGGACATTTCAGCCTGGAGAAGAGACGGCTGAGGGGGGATATGATAGAGGTGTTTAAAATCATGAGAGGTCTAGAACGGGTAGATGTGAATCGGTTATTTACTCTTTTGGATAATAGAAAGACTAGGGGGCATTCCATGAAGTTAGCATGGGGCACATTTAAAACTAATTGGAGAAAGTTCTTTTTTACTCAACGCCAATTAAACTCTGGAATTTGTTGCCAGAGGATGTGGTCAGTGCAGTTAGTATAGCTGTGTTTAAAAAAGGATTGGATAAGTTCTTGGAGGAGAAGTCCATTACCTGCTATTAAGTTCACTTAGAGAATAGCCACTGCCATTAGCAATGGTAACATGGAATAGACTTAGTTTTTGGGTACTTGCCAGGTTCTTATGGCCTGGATTGGCCACTGTTGGAAACAGGATGCTGGGCTTGAAGGACCCTTGGTCTGACCCAGTATGGCATTTTCTTATGTTCTTAACACAAAGACCTTTTTTTTCCAGTCCGTGTTTCTGCCAGGAAATCTGTAACATCTCTTCCAGGATATTGATTATGGGGATAGTTTCACCTGGGGTGACTGTTGAATGCACATCGTCCATGGCACCCTTGAAGAGGTCCAGGCCTTTTACCACCTGCATCATGTGTAACCAATCCTGACGCCCCCAGGGGGTGATCCACACTGATGATATCATCCACAGACAACTCATGCAAGGATATCTGTTGATCTGCCAATCGCTGCATCATCAGATAGTCTGCATGCTACTTGCTGCCTAGATCCTGAATAAGCTGGTGCACAGGTCCCCCCAACTGCTTCCTTCTCCTCGTGGAGCTGCTGCACGCTCTTCATGCGCCAGTTAAAATGCCCTGCTATTTTCCTGCATCTCTCTATCAGTTCCTGAAGGACAAAGCTGCTGCCTTCCTTGGCCTCCAGCTATACGGAGTATCTCTGATGCCTCTCCCTTCTTCTGTACGCACATCAAAAACTCTTCCTCTATAAAGTTGCTAAAATCCATCCTTTCTTTTCTGAGCATGCTACCAAAATGCTTATCCACTCTCTTAGCACCTCCCGCTTAGACTACTACAATTTCCTATTCTGGAGCCTTCCATCGAACAGCTTTGTCCACTGCAAACTATTCAAAATGTGTCTCCATGACTTACCTTCCTTCAGCCCCTCTTCCCTAGTCACTACCTTAGCTCTCCCATCCACTTCCGCATACAGTACAAGCTTCTCTTACTTGTTTACAAATGCATTCACACTATGCAGCTCCACACTTCCTGACTTTTCTCTCCCTCCCTACAAGTCCTGCTCATCAGGCACGTTGTTCTCATCTGCACCCCATCTCTTCTAGACCACCAGCTCCCCACTCGGTGCTTTCTATCCTGCTACATCACGTGCTTCAATGTGTCATGCTTCCTCTCTGGTCGTATTCAAGTCTAGTATAAAGACTTTACCTATTCAAGGCTGCTTTCAAATCCTAAACAATTCAATAACTCACTTCCTACAGGCTCTTGTTTGTCATGTCTAGACTGTAAACTCCATGAAACATGGACTGTCTTTTATATGCATCTGTACAGAGCCATGCATGCCTGGTCATGCTTTAAAATGGCAAATAGTAGTAGTAATAGTAATTTAGGACTAAGATGTGCAGCAGCGACTTAAATCTCTTATACGCATAGCCGCGCGTATCTTATAAAATCCGGGGTCGGCGCGCACAAGGGGGTGCACATTTGTGCAACCTGCGCGCGCTGCCTGTTCCCTCCGAGGCTACTCCGAAATCAGAGCGGCCTTGGAGGGAACTTTCCTTCCGCCTCCCCTCACCTTCCCCTCCCTTCCCCTACCTAACCAACTCCCCCGGCCCTATCTAAACCCTCCCCTACCTTTGTCGGCAGATTTACGCCTGCCCAAGGCAGGGCTGCTGGCGCACCATCACCCGACGCGGGGGCTGGTCCGGAGGCCTCGGCCATGTCCCTGGGCTGGCGCTATGCCCCCAGACATGCCCCGAACCGCCCCCTGACCCCAGACAAGCCCCGGTCACACACCCTGCCCCTTTTATGAAGCCCTGGGACTTACGCGCGCGCCAGCGTGCGAGTGCCCTGCGTGTGTAAATCCAGCCGGATTTACGCACGCAGGGCTTTTAAAATCCGGTCCTATGTGAGGAGTTAAGTTACCTAAGTGCGGTATTTCCTACATACAACCACGTTTACTATCAGAAAGAGGGAGAGAGAGACCTAGTAACTCGAGGTGAGGTTTAGGTATTAGTGTAGGGGTTAGGGGCCACTATGACATTCAAAGTGAGACGCGCGAACAGAACAGTGGTCTCTTGTGAAGATTTGATGGCCTTCGGAGTGAGGAAACTCAAAGATGAGATTTGTGCAATGTTCTCTCAACCTAGCTTGATGGACTCTCTACCTGGGTAACATCAAACTAGGTTGAGAGAACATTGCACAAATCTCATCTTAGAAATAAGCCCTTAATGCATGCAGAAACGCCTTATAGCATTTTTGTAAATGACCGTATATATTATTTGGCAACTCGACAAAAACTTGTTTTTCTTTTTCAAATAACAAGGGTAAAATTGTGCTTTCATCCAAGAGGTTTGATCCTAGAACAATCACAATTCTGTAGTAGCAGACAAAAGCCACACTTTTGCTTACTTTTGTGCAAGAACTGGATATACAAAAAGGAGGATAAAACTATTCTTTCATCTTAGAGATTCATGTCTCCTAGATCAAAAAAAAAAATTGCAGTGTTTCCAGATGTTGTCAAGGAGACTAGGCAGAGAAGGAAAAGGTTTCTTTTGAAAAGACAGAGGGTGATTACTCTTGGTGCTAGTTTCCTTTTAAAGATTCCATGCAAATGTGTTGTGAAATTTGAGATGGTTAGAAATATTTTCTGTGATCCAATACAGGTGGAGGGATTTTTGCAGAACAGAAGTTTGCCATTTGAGTCTGCATCATAATATGTTTGGAATTTAACCTTCATATTTATTGCTGAATTTGCTTGGTAATAAGGTTTTCTTTTTTTTCTCTCTCTCTCTCGCCCCTATTGTGCACTAAATAATTGCAAATTATATGCATTTTGTCCTTGTTTATTCTTTTCTTTGTTATAATTTCTTACATGTATTTTTGCTGCACTTTGCATGTATCAAGCTTCTCTTGATTTGTGTGTTTCAAAATCAAATAAAGAGATTAAATATAAGATGTAGATCACTAGTAGGTAGAGGATTTTAGTGTTTGTATATCCCAGCATGGGCACACACAAAGAGTAGACCAGTTACTTTTGTCACAAACAGAGCACAGTTAGTGAAGAGATGATTCTTTCTGAGTGACTGCACACAAAGAAATAAGTCAAACTTAGTGTACGAGTCACACAAACAAAAGTTAGTACACTGTCACGCTGACTCTTTTATACAGAGAAAGTAGGAGGCTGCCTCTAAGTCACTACAGTTCAAACATTACACATGCTACAAGAAACAGACAATATGTCTACATCTTTCCTGAAGTCACTCATATACGGGCCGATACAGTAAAAGTCGTGGGAGAGCCGGCAAGCTCCTGATCTCCCGACGTGCACACAGGCCAGTGTCCTGGGCGCATGATTCAGTATCGGCCCGTATGCAAATGAATGGGAAATGGTGCAAACAAACCACACTTGTGATTTGTGAACCAAATTTATGGCTCGTCAGCTGTTACCAAAATGTTTTTCAGATCAGGGAGTCCTGAATCACCCCAAATTAAAGAGATCTGGGTTAAAATAATAATTATTATTATGTTTGTGCCCATTTCTAATACAAACACAACAATGATGCTAAAATTATTCGGACTTTAAAAAAACTGAGACTTCAGGAAAAGGGTCCAGCCCCTAAAAATGTCATACGTTAATTTGCAAAACTCAAGAATTAGTTAATAAAACCACAAGCAGTTTTCTGTTTAAATTCTAGAAGGCCCTGAAATTCACTTCCACCAAGTCTATTTCACGGCTGTCTTAGCCACCCTGGTTTTACTGATGGACTGGGAGTATTTTCCAAAAACAAACTGCATTTTGAGATGAATGTAATTCCATCATACTACATTTCTCAAAATACTAATATTCCTTTTTTATGGATCTTGCTCCTTTGTCTTCTTTTAATTTTGCCTTTTGCCCTTTAATTTCTGAAATAAGAACATAAGAACATGCCATGCTGGGTCAGACCAAGGGTCCATCAAGCCCAGCATCCTGTTTCCAACAGTGGCCAATCCAGGCCACAAGAACCTGGCAAGTACCCAAAAACTAAGTCTATTCTATGTAACCATTGCTAATGGCAGTGGCTATTCTCTAAGTGAACTTAATAGCAGGTAATGGACTTCTCCTCCAAGAACTTATCCAATCCTTTTTTAAACAAAGCTACACTAACTGCACTAACCACATCCTCTGGCAACAAATTCCAGAGCTTTATTGTGCGTTGAGTGAAAAAGAATTTTCTCCAATTAGTCTTAAATGTGCTACTTGCTAACTTCATGGAGTGCCCCCTAGTCCTTCTATTATCCGAAAGTGTAAATAACCGAGTCACATCTACTCGTTCAAGACCTCTCATGATCTTAAAGACATCTATCATATCCCCCCTCAGTCGTCTCTTCTCCAAGCTGAAATACATGGTAAGCACCTCTTGTTATGACTGTGACCCTTGTTTTTAGAAATCTCCAAGCTCACGCCAGCTGCTGATGCTAAATGTATACATTCTATTATTAATTAGTGCGGTGCTCTTCTAAACCAACCCGTCATCACCCTGATCTGCTGAGATATGTAATGAAAGAAAGAGCTAAGTGGGAGGTGCTTTCAAAAACTTCACTAACATCTTTAGGAATTAAGGGCAAATTATAACAGAAGGTGGAGGGGAATCTTAATGTTTTTCTGTTTCAAGCGTCGACTAAATTATCCAAAAGAAATTGTTGCTAATACTACTGCTTTAAAATGTGTACTTTTTGCTGTCTCTAGAGCAGCCGTAGCCTGAATGTGTATAATATGCTACCTAAGGACACTATTATGCCACTGGTGCCATTGAGATCAGTGTGGCCCCAGCAGATTGGCAGGATGGTCAGCGAGGCCTTAGGAAGAAAAGCAGCGTTACCCCATCAGAATCAGCAGCGTGTCTGGTGAAGGAGGTGTGCGCAACGCCACCAAAACCAGCAGTGGGGCCTTGGAAGAAGGAGCAGGAGCAGCAGCAGCACGGCCTGCCTTGGAAGGAGCCCCAGGCCAGAGCTGGGTTGGCCCTCATGGCCCAAAGTCATGCCATGGGCCATGAGGGCTGCAGAAAGAGGCTTTCGCTACTTCAAGTGTGTATGTGAGAATAAGAGAACATAAGAACATGCCACACCGGGTCAGACCAAGGGTCCATCAAGCCCAGCATCCTGCTCCAACAGTGGCCAATCCAGGCCATAAGAACCTGGCAAGTACCCAAAAACTAAGTCTATTCCATGTAACCATTGCTAATGGCAGTGGCTATTCTCTAACAGGCCTATCCAGTACGGAGCGGTAGGAAGAGCTGCGTTAGTGCCTACGGCACCCGCGGTTACCGCCCGCACAGTGCAGCTCACCTACCGCTCGATCCTGAAGCCTAATTATATGCAAATGTAAGCCGCGTCCGAAAAGCCTTAGGCCCGCGCAACCTAGGATACTGGATAGAGCGCCTATCCAGGATCCTGGGTGCGCGGGCCTAAGGCTTCACGCCACGCTGGTATCTGTCATTTCAAATGGAAATGACAGATACCAGAAGTCGAGACTGCCAGTCCCCCCTCCCTTCCTCCCGAAGCAGGGCGCGAAAAGCAGCCTTGCTCCGGAAGGAGGGGAGAAGAGACAGCGGCGAAGCTTTCCCCCAGCCCGAACCCGACCCGGACCCCCAACCGGACCGCTGTCAGTCTGTTCTCCCTGCTCCGGGAGAGGGGAGAAGAGATGACAGCGGCGAAACTGAGCGGCAAAGCCCGAACCCGACCCGGCGAAGCCCGAACCCGACCCCCAACCCCAAACCCGGACCCGACAAGCGACGAAACTGAGCGGCGAAACTAAAAAAAAAAAAAGAAAAGCAATTTTTTTTTTTTTTCAAAATTGACAATTTTGGTTTTTTTCCAAAAGCGACTTACTTTTGGGATCTGTCAAGATCCCGAAGACAAAGATGGCCGCCTGCACGGGGAAAGCGTGCAATTGGCCGCTCAAGACGTGACATCGTGACGTCACGTCTTCAGCGGCCAATTGTACGCTTTCCCGTGTCTTCGGGAGGAGCTACGGAGCCAGGTCGTGTTCCTGCAGATGGCTGTAAAAAGTAAGTTTTGCTTGCGTCCAAAAGCGACTTAGTTTTGGGATCTTGACAGATCCCAAAAGTAAGTCGCTTTTGGAAAAAAACCAAAATTGTCAATTTTGAAAAAACAAAAAATTGCTTTTCTTTTTTTTTTTAGTTTCGCCGCTCATCGGGTCCGGGTTGGGGGGCCGGGTCGGGTTCGGGCTTCGCCGGGTCGGGTTCGGGCTTTGCCGCTCAGTTTCGCCGCTGTAAAAAGTAAGTTTTTAAATTTTTTGCAGGTGTCCGGGCTGAGGGAAAGCTTCGCCGCTGTCAGTGTCCCCCCTCCTCCCGGAGCAGGGCGGCTTTTCCGCCCTGCTCCGGGAGGAGGGGGGACACTGAAAAGTCGCTTTGCCGTTGCAGTCTCCGTGGCAGCCCCAGTCCGGACATCGGAGGGGGGCTGCAACGTTTTTTTCACTTTTTTTTTTTTTTGGCTTCGGGAGCAGGGGAGAGGACTGGGGCTGCCACGGAGACCGGCACCCATGATCGCGGCGGGGGCAGGTGAGCGGGGTCTGGGGGAAAGCTTGCCACCTACCCTTACCCATGCCTCTACCGCCTGGGTCAGGGTAGGCGGTAAGTTTGCAGGTTAAACGCGCGAGAAAACGGCAGGGAAAGGTAGCGTTAGTCACAGCGCGGGTTACGGGATACTAGGGGAATAGCTAATTGGCTCGTTTGCATGCAATATCGAGCTAATTCGCTCGTTTGCATGCAATATACATGCCGCGGGCGGAAGGGGTTACCCGGGGAATTTAGGACGCGGTAGAACTAGGTTAAAGGGGATTCGGGATCGCAGGAAGGGCTAACGCGGCCGGAACGTGAGTTAGAAGCGGCTTAGGAGCAGGGTAAACACGGCCGCACTTTACAGGATAGGCCTGTAAGTGAATAGCAGGTAATGGACTTCTCCTCCAAGAACTTATCCAATCCTTTTTTAAACCCAGCTATAATAACTGCACTAACCACATCCTCTGGCAACAAATTCCAGAGTTTAATTGTGCATTGAGTAAAAAAGAACTTTCTCCGATTAGTTTTAAATGTGCCCCATGCTAACTTCATGGAGTGCCCCCTAGTCTTTCTACTATCCGAAAGAGTATATAACCGATTCACATCTACAGCATACATGCGTGTGTGTGTGGGTTTCTATTTATACTTTATGGTCTCGTTATTCTGTATTTGAGGGTCTATCTGTGTCCGGTATGTGTGACTGAGGTGAGGTATTCTGCTAGCATGTAGTTTTTATGTAGGGATCAACAGCAGCTTGGCTATTTCTTAATAGGAGGTATATTGGTTTTTCAGGGCCTGATGTAATATTTGCAGTGCTACATTTTCATAGGTTGGGTTATTGCTGATGGCTAGAAGTTGGTGCTGTTTTGATACAGAAATTTTAGTACATTGTCATTCTGTTTTCTCGTGGCTTTCTGAGGGCCAAGCCCATGCCCAAGATGCATTATATTAGGCCCTAATACCTCCAAGTGTGTCTAGCTATTTTTTGGCATCCCAGCAGTGCATCTAAATATAACATACATATCTGAGAGTGATAGTTTTACCTCAGAAGACTACATCCATTTCCGTGAAACATCTATTATAAATGCATCATTTTTAATTGTATGTTGGGAGGGTGTGACGGGGTGAGGGGTACAAGGCTGTAAGATTTGCCTATGCACCTTATACCCTTGCACTGACCTTGGGCATTACTGTACAAACATTTCACAGTCGCCCAACTCATGGTGTCCTACGTTGTGCAATGGGTGCGGGCACAGTTTTTCACTTGGTCGTAGATGCCAAATTGCCTGCTACGGTTCTGGTGCCCACAACATGCAGATTGATTTATTTACGGTGATCTATAGGCTGCCTACTTGCCAGCACATCCGCTGTAGTTAGAAGGACTCAAAATGCTACAATTTGTAAAACACAAATTTTCGCACGTTGAACTCACTATTACAGCTTAACTTTCTTGCTCCCAGTTCCTTTCAGACATACTATGGCCCTTAAACTCGCTAATCCTTTTTGCAAAGTAATCATTCTGGGAGGAATTTTCAAACGATCCACTTTGAGACAAAATCTGCAGGTACTTTTAACCCATGGATTTTGCACCGATTTTTAAATTGAAAGGTATGTGCACACTTTAGCTTTGAAACTTGCTGCGGCTAACAAAGTACCTGGGGGCCATTGGCACCTGCTTTTTTTCTAGAGGTAGATGTCATTGAAAATAGCACCCATAGATTTGAAAATGCAACTTATGTCTGTTACTTTCCTTCTACTGCTACTTAACATTTCTATAGCGCCACACGACACACACAATGCTGTATAAACACATTAAAAGACAGTCCCTGCTCTATAGAGCTTACAATCTAATAAGACAAAGATACAGGACAAGAGACTTGGGCTATTTATTTCATAAAGCAAGACTGATTAAAAAGAAAAGAAAGTTAGCTAATAAGACTGAAAGCAGACAATCGGGCATAAGATTAAAAATGTTTTCATAAAGGTGGGTCTGCTCCCTGATCTTCTTACAGCCTGGCTAAAAACACATTAAGGGGCCAGGGGGCTATTTTCAGACAGCTGCTTAACGCAGGTAAAAGGCTTTGAAAATTACCCCAATAAGCTTTCAATCACAGATGAGGATGTAAAACAGGCTCGCAGATATATCCACTGATTTCAAATCGGCAAGCATTTCATTTTTATGTATTTGTGGTGGCAAAAGCCACCGCTGAGTTTTCCCATCGCAGACGGCTGTTGATTTGCCGTGGCTTTTGCCAGGAACCGACATAAAACCTTTGACATGGGTTTGTGTCAAAATTTGCAGATTTTGAAAAGCAGCGAATGAGGCTCCTGTTTGCCCGATTCAATTCCTCCGTGAGCCAATTTGCACATCCCTAAGTCATTGCCCTACCCGATTTCACTAGTGAGTGGATCTCAGGCCTACCCAGTGTTGAATCAACAACCTTCCGATCTCTAGGGCACGTTCTGGTGTTTCTGCTCCCAGATTCAGCTATTTCTGTTCCTACCTGGTCTGCTTCTTACTGAATGGATCCTTTGATCTCTAATCTCTGCTTGGATTTCATACTGTGTTTTCTGAAGTGGCTTGTCTGCTGTGGCTTCAGTTACCATTCTCGGCTTGGCTGCTTGTCCTCTAGACTCTGTCAGCCAACTCTGTATCAGTCAAAGAACCGTTATGCTAGCAAAAGTGAACACATTTTCCCCCTCACCACTGCCTTTCCCTGTCTCTCTCTGCTGGCCTGAATAAAACTTAAAACATGAAACAGCATGTTGGTTTTCTGCCTACCAGCAAATCTTCCTGCCAGTTTGATGTGCATTCTGGGTAAATCGCATCCCGGGAAGTTCAAGCTTTGTGTTTTATCGTGGCAATTTTGGCACATCTATAATGCAAGTAATTGAAATAGCAAAACTAAGAAACACGTGTCACTGTGATTGTGCATGACACAATAAATATCCAACTCTTGTTTTATGTACTGATACGCAAGTGAAGGATAATGATTTGCTAAAGGTCTGAGCAAGCGGAAAAGTTTAGACCCAAAGAAGTCCAAGACATTTCCTCCTCTGCCTAGGATCAGACAAAACAACGTATCTCGGCTTTTTCTCTCTCAATATGCCCTGGTCATAATTCACAAAATTTTTACCATACAGTTAAAAAAAAAAAACATGGAATGCAGAAAAGCATTCTACTAACCTTTTCGCCTCCTTGAGTACTGACATAGGATAATGCATTAAACTGAGTTCATTTCAGTTATCCCTGAAGCAGATACTGAGCTCCTCGTGCACGTCTTACCTGCTTGCACTGAAACCACACTTTCTAGGGAAATGAAAGATAATAGAGGACTGTAGTATTCAAAGTGAAAATGCACAAGAAACAAACAATGCTCCAGAGCAAGAAAGAGGTCACGGGATGAAGCTCAAAGGGAATAGATTCAGGAGTAATCCCAGAAACTATGTTTTTGGAAACTGTGGAAGATAATAGAACAACCTTCCAGTGAGAAGATGGCAGAGGCAAAACTAGTAACACATGGTATAAGTATAAAGCAGTGGTCCCCAACCCCGTCCTGGGGACACCCCCCCTCCCCCCCAAGCCAGTCGGGTTTTCAAGATATCCACAGTGAATATGCACGAGAGAAAATGTGCATGCGACGGAGGCAGTGCACGGTGACTTTTAAACAGCCGCGTGGGTGCACATGTACGCACGTATGCCAGCTTGCGCCAAAGGTCACGGCCATTTTTATAACATACGGGAGTAAATCCGGGCACGGTATAAAATAGGCTGAACGCATGTACATGGGCACACAATTTATACGGATGCCTGCATGTGCGCACAAATGCCACCTCTACTGCGCGAGGGAAAATTTATAAGGGACACTCGCTGACGCAATTACCAGGTCATCGATAGGATTTCCTAACCCCCCCTACTTAAATAGCCTCCTTTTTATCTAGTTAGCACTAGCCCTTAAAACCCCGCTGACTAGCCTATTTTTTGTTTTATTACTCGCACGCCATCCATTGCAGTAGCAAAATTACACGACAGGGGACCAGGCGGGGGTAAATACTTATGCAACTAACAAGACAACCAGAAAGTGAAACTAGATTTTTTTTTAGATCCGTTGGTAGATATTATAATAAATACAAAGAAATACACCAACACTCATCTGTGCATTTTCAATTTTTAGACGCTCTCGCGCCAATGCCATCAAACTTTTACATTAGGTAGAATGACCATCATAATAGGCATCATCGTATTAGCTCGCACTTTTAGACTCAGCCTTATACTTAATCATAGGTCACTTGTTAGTGAATCCGGCCATAGCACTTTTTTTCAAGTCTTTTTATAATGTGCAGCAATTAAAATTAATTCGATAGCGTACTTAACTTTCTTGAAATGTATCAATACTCCAAATGACCGATTCTTGATGGTCGATCAGCTACAAACTTCCTGCTGTGTATCACCAACAACTCTAGTCACCCGACACGGGGCCGTGTTTCGGACTGCATGTCCTTTTCTCAAGGATGATTTAACTGCGTAAAAAAAAAAACATTTTATTAACATCATTCAACTTACATTTTGCCACAACCATCAGCATTTTGATCGCAAACAGCAGCAATACCAGGGCACTCGCTTGTGTGTTTTGAAAATGGCGGTCCAGCGTTTTCGTTCAATACATTGTATTTTTTTGTTATTTCCGGGAACCCCCGGAACTGACTTAAATACTACTTAATTAACGTCACTATGCTCCTCCCCTTTCTGCCGTTAGATAAGGGAATATCACTTGATCGAGGCATTTAAACCTGCTGGTGACACTGTTTTCAATTTAAAGATCAAAACTAAGAAGATCACAGCCCCAATGGTGGCGCATTGCAAAGAATTTCAACATTCGTTTGATGACTTGGCGTTGGAGCGTCTTGGAGAAAATACAGGAGAATCCGCGAGGGGGGAGATTTAAACAGAGTTTTAAATTTTAAAGAACAGCATTGGATCTTTAAATTGAAAACAGTGTCACCAGCAGTTTTAAATGCCTCAGCACAGTGGACCAATGCAATAAGTATCTCAAGCGTTATTTGAATATTTTGGACAGCACATTGGACAGTGTGACAAGTATTTTAAGCATCATTTGAATGTCTGTTCCAAAACTTGTTTCCAAAAGAAACAATGTCATGAATTTGCAAGAGACCTATGAATAAAACAAGAGCTGAGGCCATGAAATAAGTCTGGTATTGTGCTCAGTATTAAGGAGGTCTCTAAACTCTCTTTTTCTATGTGGATTACCGTGTGGTGATTTTATCTGTTTGTGAAGTTAATTTTAGAACATCCCGGGCACCTTACATGGCAGTTATGCCCTTAAGTTTCTCCATTTTTCAAAGCAAACTCATTGCTTTGAAAATTAAGTTAAATAATGCAGCAATGAGTTTGCAATCTGCTCGTTGTAGGTTGCATCTTAATGCATGTGAATTTAAAGGGAATATTTTTTTTTTTTTTAAGTCAAAAGCCATGCATGCAGATCCAAACTCCCCACCCCCGGCTCCACCCTGCTGGAGCGCCTCTGTTTTTTTGCGCGCAAAAAAGCACGTGAGAAATCAGATTACAAGCACACTTTCGTGTACACAGACCCCAGGTAATTTCATAGCAGGTCATCTCCGTTGTATACATGTAAATGGCCTTTGAAAAATATTGGACTGAGCCCTCATTCCCTTACTGTGTCTCCCATTTGTTTTTGGAATTGTAGTTGGGACGGAGTTACAAATTTCCCTTTATGTGTTGCAGTGTTATAATATATATGGCCTTACATTTCCCCAGGAGAAAAACATACTGATTTCATCAAGGTAATGTCTCAAAAAGAAATCGATGACAGAATTGCATTAAAAAAAAAAAATATATATATATATATATATATATATAGCATTGCTAATAGTTAAATGCTCCAATTCTAATATTGCTGAATTTCTTCTTAAAGATAACATTTCTTTCATTTGTCTGTAATCTACTTAATGTACTCTGTGCAGAAAACTTGGAAGGCAGCCTTTTCTGTCCTCTTTGTATTTCTTTTAAGCCTTTGCTATGCTCTTTTGTCTCTTTTGTTGTTTGAGGGTTTTTTTTTTTCTTTTGAAAACTTACAATGCTGTCACAGAAAAAAAAATATATAAATTCTAGTGCTGGAGGCAACCGCACTTCCACAATGGGTTATGAAATGCACGAAGAAATGAGATTGTGCATTCAAGTTTAAACCTGGCCAGACATGCAAGGAATACATACAGATGAGCAGCGGGGGCTGCAAAATGCAGTTCACCAAAGGCACCAAATCTGAATCCCTGGATAAGGGGAGCAGCTATGTACAAGGACAACGTATAAGACCCACAATGTCGTCAATGGTTTAGTTAGACGTACTGGGGCAGATTTTAAAAGCCCTACGCGCGTAAATCCAGCTGGGGTTACGCGTGCTGAGCCTATTTTGCATAGGCCCGGCGATGCGCACAAGAACTCGGCTGGCGCACGCAACCTACGCCTGCCCAGAGGCAGGCGCAACTTGCATTAGGGGGGGGGTTTAGTTAGGGCTGGGGGGCGGGTTAGGGAGGGGAAGGTGGGGGAGGGCGGAAAGAAAGTTCCCTCCGAGGCTGCTCCAATTTCGGAACAGCCTCAGAGGGAACAGGAAAAGCCATCGGGGCTCCCTTAGGGCTCGGAGTGCGTAAGGTGCACAAGTGTGCACCCCCTCTCGCGCGCCAACCCTGGATTTTATAACATGCGCGCGGCTGCCCGTGCATATTATAAAATCGGGCGTACATTTGTGCGCGCCGGGTTGCGGGCACAAATGTACGCCCGCGCGTACCTCTTAAAATCCGGCCCACTATGAAGAGTTCCCACAACTCTTAAACAATTTATTTATTCCGAGCACCGTTGCCGATCCGGGTTCTCTGAACATGCACAGGAATAAAATGAGAAAAAACATGACAATGAGCTTGATGAACTAAAAGGTTTTTCCTATTTTGTATGTATGACCCGTCAATGTACAGTATTTATATTTGAAGAAAAAAAGGCAGTACTATTCATGCAGTATACAATGTAAGCTTCCGTGCAGCAGTAACTCAGCTTTACTGCCTTTGTTTAGTAACCAAAGCATTTGACATTTCCCATGAAATACATTTCTGCAGCTAAAATCTACTTCAAGCAATTATTTAGTCTTCTTTTGAATGACGTGCCTTCTTTCCCGGTGTCTGAAAATACTCTTTCTACTGAACATAACATATTCGGCTTTGGCACAAAATGACTCTTCACATCTGTCTGGTCCTTTGAACTGTCATGAAAGTGTTTCTCTTCTTAACGATGGTAATGTTTCTTTATGCCGAGGGATTCAGATATGGAGAGGATGGTCAGTTTCCATTACGGGTGCCATATTAAACCAAAATGAAGATTTTAGTCTTTTTTTTAAAACGGGACCGAATGGTCTTGTGGTTGACAGTTTGTCATTTTAGGGCGGCCCCAACTCTTTGGTCAAGTTGGGTGGCATTCATTATAGTGGTGGTATTTCACTTCAATTCCATAGAGTACCATAGACTAACTTTAAACGAGACAGAGTCTTATATGGGAGCTCTCACTTGACATATTCAGGCCCTTACCAGAAGACTTGTTTTAGGATAACTTTTAGCTTTCTTATAGACAGAGGCAGAGCTTCCACAATTATATACAGCTTCTAATTTTATCTCATAATTGTACCATGGGAGAAATGGAAAATAAACATTAGAAGCATCGACTTCTGATCACATGCATCTTAAAATGCATGTCCTGGCTGTGCCCTTCTTTATTGATTATACATAGAAGGTGTCAACGGGAAGTGAGCCCTTCTCACTATGGTATGAACGTGCTAGGCCCACGCCGACAGCAGGCGGACACGGATCAGTCAGGGACCGGGCCAAGCTTGACTTATACCAACCCCATTTCCCGCGGGTTGAGCCTTTGGGTTCAGGGGGCTGGCAGGATTTAGGCATCGGTCCCTCTAGGGAGCAGTCAGGTGAAATCAGGAAATAGGCTTAGGTCGGCAGGCAGAGATCAGGCAGTGTCAAGGTCCAGGCAATGGTCAGAGCACGGAAGGGCAGTCCGAGGAGGAAGCTGCATAGGAGCTGGCAGGGGAAGGCAGGACAAGCCAGGACAAGGCAAGGCAGGACAAGCCAGGACAAGGCAGGCTGGATGAGGCAAGACAGAACTAGCAACACACACTGCAAGGCAAGAGGACCTGTTACTGAAGCATTTGCTAATAGTGCGGCTGGGCTTTAAATACCCAGCTGCGTGATGTCATCGCTGGGCGCCTGCAGTAGTTTTTCCCATCGTGGGGCCTTCAATTAGCAGTGCACACCTCCACAATATTGTATTAGCCATTCCTCCACAATATTGTATTAACCACAAATTTTATTTTCAAGTTGTAATCGTCTTTTCGCTCGTTCAGTGCACATGTTATACGTTTTATGTACGGTTGTTTCATTCTTGGGCACCCACATTGTTCGAAGATGAAGATCTTTATTGGATGGATGTGGCCGTAGCATAGGTGAACATTACATAATCAAATCAAACATTAAACATATTCTGCTAATCCTGGAGGGTGACCATGCCTACACCTGGCTTGTAGCTTGTATCATGCCAATGCAATATTCTGACATTGGGGATGCTGTGCCATCAAGCCTCAACCTTCTGATGCTCATGAACGTCAAGGGTCAAAGATCTCTGCGGTGTGATGACATCCTGCTCCATAGCAAGAGAAGGATTCACTGATTCAAGATGCAGCACAACTTTCAGGGTGGTGAGCAGGCCAAATCCCAGCTGTCAAAGCTGAAGACTTGACAGTGAACTTGTCTACGCTCTCACACCCCCATGCAACGTACTGGCAGGGATATCTACTGGTTATTCATCCACCCATGCCACATAGTAGCAGGAATATCTGCTGGGTATTCTCTGCCTAGCCAACTTTTAACATAGCCATATATCCTTATGACATGGTCAACCCCGCCACAACACCTCGCTTGCCGTGGGCTCCTCCACTAAACCAGCTGCGGCCATATCCCAAGAGCATCCCTGCTGCCTCATGGCTTTTACTGCCCAATGCCCTATCTTGATAGCACCACTAAACTGCTGTAAGCATACTGTATGTTGCTGCAGAGGTAATAAAACCCATAATTTTGTAAAGGCACCATATCATTGTTGTTGAAGAGGTAACCAAGCCCCCAACCGCCATGGGTAGGCATAGTGCCTCCGGGCATCCAAATGCATGCTTGCCCGCATTCAGAACTACCAGATGAAGAATGTCCTGGGCCTGCACATCACTCTCCCCACATTAATGATGCTGCCGCCGGTCCACAGTGCTGGGAAGCGTGACATCTAATGTTGCTGGACACTGCTAGTTTTATCCAATATAATTGTGCGGTGCCTGATGAACAAGGATGATCCTAAATCTAGCTGCACAGCTTCTTGCCCGCATAGCAGTTAAATTATCAGACGCAACTAGACCTAAGTTAATTATCAGACGCAACTGAACCTAAGTTGCAAAGCCTTCCGATGAGCTAAGGAAGGGATCCAAAACTTCTGTGGTGGTAAATCAATTTTGTGAAAGTTTGCAATAACCGCAGGAGCTTCAGCAAGGTGTTACTGCATGCAGCATTGCCAAGCTGCTAGACCATGGGAAGATATGAAGACCTCATTGGCAGATCAAGAATGAGGTTGCAAGTGTGGGGAGACATTTTTATCTATTTATTTTTTATTTTTTTTTAAACTTATTTATAGACCGTTCCCTCCAAAGTTCGGGATGGTTTACAAATAATACAGTCATAAATGTCTGCAAATTAAAAACATAAGAAAATAAGAAAACCATAAAATACATAAATAAGTTAGCACTGGAATAATAAAAGTATTAATATAAAATAAAATCACATCATTAAATAAAAGCTATGACAAAAATTCAAGTAAATATAAGTCTAGAACTGGGATTCACATAAGTCTTTGAAGGCTTGTCTGAAGAGATGATATTTAAAGCTTTCTTAAATTCTTTGGGATTAGAAAGTAGTCTTAGTGGGTGAGGAACAGTATTCCACATGATAGGTCCTGCAATTGAGAATGCCCATGCATGAGTAACTGCTAATCTGATGGATCTTGAGATGAAACTTGAATAAGTAATTGATTTTGCGACCTGAGATTGCGTGAAGGGGTATATAAGTGCAACATAGAAGAGAGCCAAGAATTTTTGTTATTATAATGAGATTATGTATAATGGACGGAAGTTTATATTGAGTGCGCCATTTTATTGGTAGCCAATCTAGACTAAGAACTGGGGAGATATGTTTATGTAGTTTGATACCAGAAAGTAGGTGAGGAGCTGCATTTTGTACCAGTTGAAGGGGCCGGAGTGCAGACTGAGATAAACCAATATAGAGAGAATTATAATAATCTAAACCTCTTAATATTAAAGACTGTAGAACTGTGCGAAAGTTAGTATGGTCCAGAAGGGGTCTGATATGTTTTAGAAGACATAATTTGTAAAATGATGATTTGACTACAGATTGAATATGAGAATGCATGTTTAATTTAGAATCACAGATGATTCCTAAGTTACAGACATTACTAGAGATGTTTATTTTGTCTAAAGAGATATGATTTGAAATGTTTTCAAAGGGGGAGGGTTGCCCAGAATCGTTATTTCAGTTTTAGATAGATTTAAGCTCAGCTTATTGTGAAATAGTCATGTTTTAATTGATGATAAACAAAGAGTAATGAATTTTAGAGTGGAGTTCCAATCTTGCCATGTGGGGAACAAAAAACTGAATATCGTCTGCATATAATCTATAAGAGACTCCTAATGTGGAGAGTAATTGAAACATAGGGGGGAGATATATATTGAACAGTGCTGCGGAGAGGGACGAACCTTGGGATATGCCGGTGGTTAGAGGACACCAGGAGGAAGCAGCAGAGTTTATGCGAATTTGTTGGGTTTGATTTAACAAGTGGGATTTGAACCAGAGGTGAACTGTACCAGACAGACCAATGTCAAAGAGTTGAGAAAGCAAGATTTCATGATTAATAGTATTGAAGACGGCGGAAAGATCAAGAAAAATAGAAACATAAGAAGTACCAGAATCAAAACCACAGGGGTAGATTTTCAAAGGGTTGCGCGCGTAAGATACGCACGCAACCCCGTAAAACCTACCCCTGCCTCCCCCTGCACACGCCGAGCCTATCTTGCAAAGGCTCGGCGGCACGTGCAAGCCCCAGAGCTTGAAAAAATGGGCGTGCCGGGGGCGGGGCCGGGGGCGGGGTACCAGCCCGGGGGCGGGACCGAGGCCTCCAGAACAGCCACCTGGCCGGGGGATGGAGAGCCGGCGCGCGCTAGTTACGCCTGCCTGGAGGCAGCGTAACTTCTCCAACAAAGGTAAGGGAGGGGGGTTAGTTAGGGCTGGGGAGTGGGTTAGATAAGGAAAGGGAGGGAAAGGTGCGGGGAGGCGGAATGAAAGTTCTCTCTGAGGCCGCTCCGATTTCGGAGCGGCCTCGGAGGGAACGGAGGAAGGCTGCTAAGCTCGGCGTGCGCAAGTTGCACAATTGTGCACCCCCTTGTGCGCGCCGACCCTGGATTTTATAACATGTACACGGTTGCGCGCGCATGTTATAAAATCAGGCATAGATTTGTACGTGCCGGGTTGCGTGAACAAATCTACGTCCACACGCATTTTATAAAATCTGGCCCACAGTATATAAGATCAGTGCTAGATAGTAGAAGTGTTTCAGTACTGTGGTTCGGTCTGAACCCAAATTGATACTGATCAAGGATGGAACGTTTGTCAGGATAATCAGTGAGTTGTTTTAAAACCACAGATTCAATGATTTTAGATAAGAATGGCAATGCAGATATAGGATGAAAATTATTATAACCAGGATTTGTGTTTGCGGTAATTATGGCAGTTTTTAATGAGTCAAGAAAACTCCCTGAGGATAACGAAGAATTAACAATATGGGCAATGGGTAGGGCAATGTCATCCTTAATGAGTTTAAGCAAAATAATAGAGCTGGGAGATAATGGATAAGTGGATGGTTTCATTTTTTATATAATTTGGAGCATTTCTGTGCTGGTTTCCCAATTATAAACAAGAGGGACATTGGGTATACTCGATATGGTAGGGGGAAACGTACTAACTATATTCTGAATCTTTAGTTGAAAATGATTTTTAAAGGAATCACATAGTTCTTGAGAACTAGCTTTGGGGTATTTGCATTGGAAATTACGTTGTCTGGTAATCGATTTAAAAGTATTGAAGAGGACTTTAGGATTACTATAGGCTTGGTGAATGCAGTTTGAATAGTAAATTTTCTTTGCCGAATTAACCAATGCTCAATATATCAATAACTGAATGTGGAAAAGATTTAACTGCCAACTGTGCCGGGGAAGCGTGCATCAGCAGGGTGCCAGCACATGCTACTTTCTACTGTTCCTGTTCAGGAGTGTGGAAGGGGAAGGGAAGTTAGGGTAGGGGGTAGGGAAGTTCAATCCCAGTCCGCTCCTTAATTGGAGTGGACTGGGAGGGAACTGGGGAAGGCAGGGATGCGTCACCGCACAAATTTAGCATAATTCTACCCCCCCCCCCCCCTTATACTCACATGCATGCACAGATGACTAAATTCAGTGTGGATTACAAAATCCAGCGCAAACGTGCATGCAGCCCACCGATTGTATAAAATGCACGAGCCGGGAAGCTCATGTCCATATATTAAAATCTACCCCTAAGCAGTGGCGTAGCCAGAATTGATTTTTTGGGTGGGCACAAGGTTAACATGGGTGGGCTGTAGGCATGCAGGTCTACTAGCTGTTTTTTTACTGATAAATAATGCCAAATTATGCAGCCTAGCATTCACATCTACGCCTAAGTATGAGGTTTACTTAATGATACAAACATAATTCACGGTGATTTGTGGTAGTTTAGCCTTCTTATTATTACGATTTTATACACGGCTCCTACCTGTCCATAAATTTTGAGAGAGCGGTTGTGTTGCTTATATTTAAATTGCTAACATCTCAAAATATAGATATATATTTTTACCTTTGTTGTCTGATCTTTGTTCAGTTGGTCCTGGTCTCTTTTTCCCTTATAGCTCATTTCCTAATTCCTTTTCAGTATCTTTCTTCTATTACTGTCTTCTTCCCTTCCACACACACACATACACACACATACACGCTTTCTCTCACAGACTCCCCCTCACACACTCAAGCTCTCACTCTCATATGCTCCCCCCCCCACACACACACACAAGCTCACATTCTCTGCAGACACACATACAAGCTTTCACTTTCTCACCCCTCCCCAGGCTTATATGCACACACAGACGAACATCCAGGCACCCATTCTCACCCACACACATAAACCCAGACTCCCATTCTCACCCACAAACCCATGCTCCCAGTCTCACCCACACATACACATATTCAAGCTCCCATTCTCATCCATACATATACACATTCAAGCACCCATTCTTACCCACATATTCAAGCTTCCATTCTCACCCACCCACACAAACCCAGGCTCCCATTCTCACCCATATATACACATATTCAAGCTCCCATTCTCACTCATACACAAACCCAGACTCCCATTCTCACCCACACATACACACATTCAAGCTCCCATTCTCACCCACCCACAAACCCAGGCTCCCATTCTCACCCACACATACACACATTCAAGCTCCCATTCTCACCCACCCACAAACCCAGGCTCCCATTCTCACCCACACATACACACATTCAAGCTCCCATTCACCCACATATTCAAGCTTCCATTCTCACCCACACATACACACATTCAAGCTCCCATTCTCACCCACCCACAAACCCAGGCTCCCATTCTCACCCACACATACACACATTCAAGCTCCCATTCACCCACATATTCAAGCTTCCATTCTCACCCACACATACACACATTCAAGCTCCCATTCTCACCCACACACAAACCCAGGCTCCCATTCTCAACCACACATACACACATTCGAGCTCCCATTCACCCACATATTCAAGCTTCCATTCTCACCCACATACACACCCAGGCTCCAGTTTTCATCCACACATACACATTCAAGCACGTGCACAGCTTCCGCTTCCTCCCCCCAAAGCAGGAAGATCAGCTGCCTCTCCTGCTGCCACCGGCCTCCTGCTTTCTTCGGGTGTCTGGCCGTACGGCCCGCCGAACTTCCTGTTGGGGGGGGAGCGGAAGCGCAGCGCACAATGTCCGCTTCCCCCCCCAAGCAGGAAGATCGGCGGCTGTACGGCCCGACGCCCGAAGATAGCAGGATGCCAGTGGGAGGAAGCGGAAGCTGTGCGCTGCGCTTCCGCTCCCCCACCCCCAAACAGGAAGTTCGGCGGGTTGTATGGCTCGAAGATAGCAGGAGGCCGGTGGCAGCAGGAGAGGCCAGCTGATCTTCCTGCTTTGGGGGGAGGAAGCGGAAACTGTGCGCAGCGCTTCCGCTCCCCCCAACAGGAAGATCGGTCGGCCGGCCATACGGCCGCAGCAGCGCTTCCCCATGTGTGCGGTGATGGCGTGCGAGGCGTGGGTTCTCTTGTTCGCTGTCGCGGGGATGGGATCCCGCGACAGCCTTGCAGTTCCGATGCCAGTTGGGTGGGCCTGGGTCTAAGTTGGGTGGGCACCTGCCCACCCAGGCCCACCCGTGGCTACGCCACTGCCCCTAAGGTTGTTATCGGCTCTGTGTTTTTTCCAAGCATATTCTCATTTAAGGAGTTTTCTTTTTTGTAGAGCCAATGTATGGGTATACCAAGGAGCGTAAGAAGCTTTAATATAAGATAGTTTTTGAATAGGAGCAATCTTATTTATGGTGTGGAGTAGTGCTGTATCCCATACCTTAACCATATCATGAGTGTCAGTATTAGGTGTATCGGAGATTAGAGGAAGAAATTAGGGATGTGAATCGTTTTTTGACGATTTAAAATATCGTCAGATATATTTTAAATCGTCAAAAATCGTTAGAAGCGCGATACAATAGGAATTCCCCCGATTTATTGTCAAAAATCGTAAATCGGGGGAAGGGGGAGGGGGAGGGCGGAAAAACCCGGCACACTAAACAACCCTAAAACCCACCCCGACCCTTTAAAATAAATCCCCCACCCTCCCGAACCCCCCCAAAATGCCTTAAATTACCTGGGGTCCAGAGCGGGGGTCCCGGTGTGATCTTTTACTCTCGGGCCTGCGGTGCGTTGTAGAAATGGCGCCGGCGCTACCTTTGCCCTGTCTGGGAACGACCTCCTAAACTCGAATCGTTTTGCCGTACAAAATGGCGTCGGCCATACGGTGTATGGCCGGCGCCATTTTGCCGTACGGCAAAACCGGCCATACACCGTATGGCCGGCGCCATTTTGCCGTACGGCAAAACGATTCGAGTTTAGGAGGTCGTTCCCGGACCCCCGCTGGACTTTTGGCAAGTCTTGTGGGGGTCAGGAGGCCCCCCCCAAGCTAGCCAAAAGTCCCTGGGGGTCCAGCGGGGGTCCGGGAGCGATCTCCTACGCTCCTGACGTCGGGGGACAAAAAACAAAATGGACCCGGCGCTACCTTTGCCCTGTCAAATGGCAGGGCAAAGGTAGCGCCGGCGCCATTTCTACAACGCACCGCAGGTCCGAGAGTAAAAGATCACACCGGGACCCCCGCTCTGGACCCCAGGTAATTTAAGGCATTTTGGAGGGGTTCGGGAAGGTGGGGGATTTATTTTAAAGGGTCGGGGTGGGTTTTAGGGATGTTTTAGTGTGCCGGTTTTCGATTTACACGATATTTACAAAACCCAAGCTGCGACGATCCGATTCCCTCCCCCCCCCCAGCCGAAATCGATCGTTAAGACGATCGATCACATGATTCACATCTCTAGAAGAAATGTGTCTTTAAAGATTCATGGATTAACATGTTTTCGTTTGTGGATAGAATTGGATGATAAAGTGGGTTTTGAATAGGGAAAATTGCATGTAATTGAAATATCAATTAAATAATGATCAGACCAGGGAGTAGCAGTAGCAGAGGTAATGGAAGAATCGCAACAAAAAATAGAGGGTTGAGAAAAAGTAGATCTAAAGTATGACCAGCTTTGTGAGTTGGGACAGTAATATATTGATGCCAATCTAACGCATTCATGGCATCTATAAAATGTTCAGCAGATCGGGATAAAGGGATCTGATCGACATGCAAATTCAAATCACCTTAGATATTTTTTTCAGGTGTTGGAAGAGATGTGGCAAAGTATTCAATAAGCGGAGAGCAATTGTGAGCTAATAATCCAGGAGGACAATAAACCAGACAAAGATTTAAGTCTTGACTGGTGAGTAACATTACTTCAAAAGGATGTGGTAATACAGACTGGGAAAGAGAGTATGTAAATGAGCTTTTATAAAATATTATGAGACCTCTACCTCTACCATATGTACAAGGGAGATGGTGGTAATTGAAATTCTGGCGGCAGCACAGAGTAAGTAAGGAATCATCACCTTCAAGAGTCCATGATTTAGTAGTGCATAAACAGTCGAGTTTAGAAACGGCAAGTAAGTTATAAATTATAGGAGCTTTTTAAAAAAAAAAAAAAAAAATAGAACGAACATTAACTAGAGAAATGACGTTAGATGTCTGAGTAGTTTGTAATGAAATATATACGAGGTCAGATCTGGGTCTGGAGAAATAACATTTGGTATGCAGATCTTCATACTGCCCTTGACCAGTGACAGATGGAATGAACATGTTAAAGGAGAAAAAACTTAACCAAAATATGATTAGATTTAGTGGTGTGCTCAGACGTGCATGAAGGAGCGAACAAAGGAGCATGCTCCTTTGTGTTCCCTCGTGCGCGCACCAAAGGCACGCGCCCTACTGGCATGAGCACCTCCAGCGTCCTTGGCCCGTTGAAATAGGGTCATCACCCCGACTAATGTCACCAGGGGGCAGAACTTCCTCCGCGGATGCGGCAGCTCGAACTGATGGTATTGGAGCTGAAACCGGGGGGGAGATCCAAGCACTGATGTTAGGCACAGGCACAATCCCAGCAAAGAGTCGCAGACAGGCAGGTAGAAAGACATCCCAGCTGCGGAAATTTCAGGTCGCGAGACAAATGAAGGAAGGAAAATACATCTGTCTTGTTGTGCATTGCCTTCCTATATCTCTAAGGCACGTCTGACTGTGAGAGCCATGCTCCAGGGCTGGCATCCCAAGATACCTGGCCCAGCAAAACTTGATCAATAAAGGGGTTGCCCAGATAGCATGACATTGCTGCAGGGTATCAGCAACTACTGACTGCTGCCATGAGGGGGAACCACTTTAGCCAGTTAAAACAAAGCAATCCCATTAGTCAGACTCACCTATGGCACCTAAATCGAAAAAAGCGCCCATTTTGTTAAGGAAGTGTGAGATGCCTCCACTAGATTAATTGACTCATGGGAATAGATCCACCAAATTGCACCAGGTTCTGTTTATAACCTTGCAGTAAGAGTTATAATTACCATTATATAGCATGGGGGTGCTATATAATGGTAATTATAATTTGAACTGCACTTATGGCTGTATCAGCAAACACAAGGCTTCTGATGCACACTGGACAAATGCAAGCCCACACTAAAATAAGTAATTCGCAGGAACAGATTTACCAAATGAATAGCATTAGGTCTGGGGGATGGGGCCTTGCAGAAAATGGCCACTGCTGTAAGCAAAACCACTTTGGCGCACTCAAACCCAACAGAGGACCAGTGACATGAGAATGATTTTTGGCAAATCCGAACAAGATAAAGCTGTCCCCTGGCCCAGCATATGGCACATGCCAGCACCGTGAGTTGGCACTTGGAGAAGAAAATGATGTGAATGGAAGCCGAAGGGGGTCATTAGCTGCAGCAAGTGAACCTTTTAAAATAATTGCATTCCATGATGAAGGGAGAAAACCAAAATTAGCCTCATCATTCAAGCTGTGATGTCGAAGTACTAGGGCTGGGTACGGAACCTTGCGGTAAGAGATATAATTACTACTACTATATAGGTTAAGGCTGAAAGAGCAAAAGGATCTTCCAAAAGAACTTATAGCTGTATTACCGAATGCAGGGGGATTATAATGTGCATGCAATGCAAAAGAAAGCTTGAGATGGTGATGTGTCCACAATATTACAGGGCAGCTTTATTTTTTGTTGTTTTGTTGTTGCCCTAGAGACTAGACCCCAGTAGTGCATACTAAACATGCTTGAATTTGCCTGCCAGCATGGAGAGATTAATCACATGGCAGCCACACAAGCTGTGAAGTTCCCTTGTGGAACCCTCCAAGAAACTGTCCTGCTTAAAAAAAATGACCCATTATTAAGCTGAGGCAACAGCTCTCATGGAAGAGAAAAATGGCATGAAAGTCTACTGCTGCTGGAAGCCACCGCAGGATGCTCCTCCTATAATGATGTGTTATATGTGCCGGTCGTAAACAGATAGGAAGCTACTGGCAGAAAACAAACTAGTGCTTCATTGTCTTTATCTGCATAAACTCAGCAATCTCATTCAAAGTCGTGCTGGTTAACTCACTGCATAAAATGGAGATGCAAGAGTGTGCAGAGATCTTCTTCAAATTCGAGCTGGTCAATTCATTCCGAACTGCAGATAGGAATAGCACAGGTGCCGAAGTCCAAATAACTTTGGACAAAGTTGATAATCAAATTTCAAAACATTGCCAATGCAAAGGGACTCTGAAGGAAAAGTGGCACCCTCCAGGGTAAATTACAGCAGGTGACTGGTTGCCTGTATGACAGCTAAAGAAAAGAGAAAGCGGGATGACATTAAAATTGATGACAAGTAAGTTCATGAGGGTCCCTTAGTCGTACCCAATCCAGAAGACTAATAGCAAACCAAGAAAACTGTAGATGTGTGACCTGAGGAATATTATTGTAGTGAAGTGGCCTGTCTTACTGCTGTTGACTGCCATGTGGGTTCGATGTCTTCTGCAAGGATACATGCCCGATTGGGCATGCCCAAGCAATGTCGATATGCAGGGATGTAAGCATTACTGCCATAACCCCAATGACCCAATGCCTTGCTTTAACCTGCAGAGAATGAGCATCTGAAGAGTCGCAAGATGATATTTCAGGAATTTAGAAAGCGCAAAATGACTGAAATGCTTGGCAGGCTCAAAACAAATACCAGATGCAGACTCAGCCTAAACCAGCATGGCTGATTGACTGGTTCCACCGCTGACTTGTATGTCACACTTATTTGCATAGGCGCCAGGTTGGCTATCCACATTCAGGCCCGCTGAGCCTTCTGTCCCGTATCGAGCAACATGCAGGCATGAGCAAAATATAATGTAGGCGACCTTATAAGTTGCCATACTGGGTCAGCCCAAAGGGTCCATTGTGCCCCGGCATCCTGTTTCCAACAGTGACCAATCCAGGATACAAGTACCTGGCAAGTACACAAACGTTAAATAAACCCCATGCCACTAATGCCCCCTGCAACCTTTGCCCGGTGTCAATAAAAATGAAGGAATCGGAACCCCCTGTACTTCACCCACCTCCATCACACAATCAACAGGCTCACCCCTCCCCTACCCCAGACTCCCCCATTACACACCCTGGTTGCTCAATATCCACCCCTGCTGGGAGCAAGGGTCTTACCCGCTCTCGGCAGCACTGAAAGTGTAAATAGTGAACATAGCTTACACCTTCAGTACTACCTATCAGAAGCAGTGCTGGAGCTGCCGAGAGTGGGTGAGTTAGGAGTAGATTTTAAAAAGAGCGCGCACGGCAGACATGCGCGCGCTCTACCCGGCGCATGCACATGTACGCCCGATTTTATAGCAGGTGCGCGCATTTATAAAATTGTGGTTGGTGCGCGCAAAGGGTGCACAATTGTGCACCTTGCGCACTCCGAGCCACGCTGCCTTCCTCCGTTCCTTTCCCTCTAGCCTGACCTTCCCACCGCTTCCTCTAACCTTTCCCTCCCCAGCCCTACTCTAATCCCCCCCGACCTTTGTCTTACCTGCCGGTGCGCGATCCCCAGCACAGCGGTAAATGGCTGCTGTGCCAGGAGCCATTGACCCACTCCATCCCCTCCCCGCCCCTTTTTGCAAGCCCCGGGACTTACACACATCCCGGGGCTATAGGCCCAGAGCGCGTAAGGCCATTTACGCACGTAACCTTTTTAAAATCCAGCCCTTAGACCCTTGCTTCTGGCAAGGATGGATATTGAGCAACTAGGGGTATATGGGAGGGGTGAGCCTGTTGAATATGTATCGGGGAGTGAGGTCCAGGGGGTTTCCGATTCCTACATTTTTATTGACACTGGGCAAAGGTTGCAGCAGGAGGGGAGGTATTTTGGGGCTGAGAGGCGCTGGGCCTGACAGGGCCAATGTATGTATAAGGGTCGGGGGAAGGCTCACAATTGGACCATGGACCCCTTTTTGTTTTGTTTTTGGGTGACAGTGTCAGTTCTACTTGACTGGATATCTTTGAAAATATCCAGATAAAGTAATCCAGCCTTGTGTGGTCGGTTATATTCAAACATAGCTGGTTACATGTAGCCGGATAACTTTAAGCCAGTATCTTCATTGGGACATTTATCCTGCTGAATATATGGGACAAGTTATTCAGCACACTTCAGCCGGATAACTTGCCCACTAAACAGTCCATTGACTATTGGACTCCACATGTTCAATGTATTGATGTATCTGGTTTCAATGCATTGCATGTATTCCCGTGTAGGTTGGAGGGGTAGACATATGTGTATTTTATAAGATGCACATATATCAGTCACACATGTTATAAAATACTTGTGTAGATCTGCTCGTGGCCATATAGGCCCGTATATGCGGCTACACGCATTTGTTTTAAAGTTAATGTCTCCGAGATGAAAGAATAGAGGAAGGGGAAATAGGAGAAATACATGAAAAGAGAAAAAAACGGAAAAAGTAAGAAAACTTAACCGAAAAAGTGAAAAAGGAGTGATACAAAATGAAGACATTTTTATTTTAAAGGAACAGCTTTTAAAGGATAGGTCTTCAATACGAAGCAAGGCTTGTAGATGCAAGCCTATGCGAACTTGTAGCAATATGCACTAGAAACACCCAAAACTGTCCCATAGAAATTTACTGCAGAATTTATCCAGAGCCTGCCATAGGAAATCGGTAGGGCCTTGCTTTAAGTCAATCAACGTGCAGAATTTCCTACCACCATTTCATAATGTCTTTCATCTGCATGCTTTTCCTTCAGTAACATAATGTCCTGCCTTTTAGTTAAGATATAGTCAATGACTCCATTGTAAAATAATAATAATAATAATAATAATGTCACCATAGCTGAAGTCACCCAACCTGACCCATAGCAGTAGGCCAAAGACTAAGAAAACAGACAGTATAATGTGGCGATTATTTCTATAGAAACTTTTTCATAATAGTTGGAGCGCCTATGTATTTAGTAGTTTTCTCTAATGATATAAAACATGTCCTGATAAAGGAAGAGGTTGACAAGAATAAAAAGTGCTCGAGAAGAAAGTCCCCTGTCCTTCGGGAAAATAAAGATATAATGCAGCTACTCACAATGTGTAGTGTGCCGCCAACTCCTTATATTATCTGGTAAACAACCTCAGTCCTGACCTGTACATTTCCCTCTCAACAAATGTCAAGGAGAAAAGTAACTCAGTCTTAAATCTGGCAGAGAGAATGGCTTATAGGTGATTGCACAATATAAGGCATTGTCTGCTTCAAATCAAGTTAAGACCAGCCAGTTCATTTTACTTAAGATCTCAGCCTGGATACACAGCTATTCACAAAGTGAAAGGTTGGAGTTTCAAACACAAAACCATACGGCTCCTTGAAATGTAGTTCACGATTCCTAAGACAGTCTCAGAAAAATGATCTTTTGATTTTTCTTTTTTTTTTGCACTGCATTCAACAATGTTTTCATTATGTATTATGTCAAATAGGTACCAAATGCATCAATATAGCCAACATGAAAGCAAAATGCAGTATATTGGATAACAAAGGTTGGTATTCGTTGAAAACAATATCTATTTCCTTACTCGGAGTTGAGAATTTTAAAGCCTGAATTGACCAGTTTGAAGAGGGAGGTGAGTGTGGTGGAAGAGACAGCATGGGTTGAAGACAAGGTTATTTGTCAGATGGATTTGGTAAATTTGCTCAAAGTGAAAGAAAGCAAATATGAATTTGAAAAGCACGAAGTTGGCATAGGAATGCAACTTTAGCCATTCCCATGTTCAGCTGAGCAGGTACAGGAACCTAGGAAGTAAACTCTGGTGGTTATCCAAGCTTGGGATTTAGTATTTATACTTTTATTTATTTATCAAACCTATTGACTTCCTATCCAACCTGGGTTCAAAGTGGTATATAGAACAGATATTGATAATATAAATATACAGGATAGGGAAGGGATGGGGTGTTTCCAAAGAGGAGGAGAATATATTGTTGTAACAAGAATCTATCTTGTCAATAAACTCTGACAAAGTGAGGAGACAGGAGAGGACATAAAAGTCCGTATCCTCGAGATTCCTAAAGTTGGTGGTGGTGCCTGGAAAAGACAGTGGGGAGGGAGATTACATGTGGGTGTTCTGAGATGGTAGTCAGATAAGAGAAGAACAGAGCCCAGTTAAAGAAAGGACTAGGTCAAGGCAGTGGTCAAGCTGGTGAGTGTGGCTAGGAGAGTATATTTGGAGGACAAATTAGGAAGTTGAACAAGGAATTCTGAGATGAAGCGAGAGGTTGTCAGCATGGAAGAAACAGGGAAGGAGAAAATGTTTGAGGAAGAAGGAAATAGTCAGTGAAAGAGTAGGACCGGGCCGGGGAGGAGGGAACTTATCGTGGGATAGAAACATGATGGCCAAAAAAGACCAAACAGCCTATCTCATCTCCACATCCACACAAACTATTCAACTCTACAATTCTTACCACTTCCTGAGAGATACTCTGTTTTCCTCATACTTTCTTTAATTTAGATACTTTCCTTGTGCCCACCACCTCCATGGGGAGGACATCTGCTACCTTCTCTTCAAAAACTCGTAATAAAACCTCTAACAGGTACATTTGAAATAAAATGCCTACGAGGCAATCAGTTGGATCATTAGATGATCAAGGGGTAAAAGGGGCACTTAGGGTGACAAGACCATAGCAGGGAACCTAACAAATTCTTTGCTTTGGTCTTCATTGAGGAAGATGTAAGAGAGATACCCATGCCAGAAATTATATTCAAAGGTGATGTTTAAAAGGAAATGAAACAAATCTCAGTGCATCTGAAAGATGTAATAGGGCAAATTGACAAACTAAAGAGTAACAAATCAACTGGACCAGATGTTATATGACCCAGAGTGCTGAAAGAACTGAAAAATGAAAATGTAGATCTGCTATTAGTATTTTGTAGATTATCATTAAAATTGTCTCTGGTATCTAGAAAGACTGGCGGTTTGCCAATGCAATTCCAATTATTAAAGAGAGATCCAGCATTGATCTAGGAAACTACAGATTAGTAAGTCTGATGTCTATGCCAGACAAAATTGTAGAAACTATCATAATGAACAAAATTACTGAACAAATAAATAGGCATAGTTTAATAGAACAAAGTCAAGATGGATTTAGCCAAGGGAAATCTTGCCTCACCAATCTGCTATTTTTTTGAGGGCATAAACAAACATGCGGATAAAGGTGAGCCAGTTGATATAGTGTATCTGGATTTCCTGAAAGCATTTGACAAAGTCCCTCATGACAGACTTCTTAGGAAATTAAAAAGTCATGAGATAGGGGGCAGTCTCGTACTGCGGATTGGGAACTGTCTAAAAGAAATAGAGAGTAGGATGAAATTTTCTCAGTGGAGAAAGAATAGTGGAGTGCCCCAGGGATCTGTTCTGGAACCTCTACTTTTTAACATATTTATCAAATACCTGCAAATAGGAGTAACAAGTGAGGTGATAAAATTTGCCGATGACACAAAATTATTCAAAGTTGTTAAATCACAAAAGAGATGTGATAAATTGCAAGAGGACCTTGCAAAACTGGGAGACTGTTACGGAAGGTCTTCCTGTTCGAGAAGGCCTTGCATTCTGTTACAGAAGGGGAGCGCTAGGAGAGCGATCCTATCTTGAGGGGATTGTGTGCCCTTGGGTGTCGGCACAACCCCAGAGAACTCCAAGGCAGCACCGAGGGTAGGTGAGGCGTGTTCCAGCATGGGTAGAGATGGACAGTCTGAACCTCTGATGGACCTGCATGCTTCTGAAACAATGGTGTTGGTAATTGAACAGTCTTCCGACCATTCCCAGCCCTTTCGGACCTGCCACAAGGTATCGGCAAGAAGCAGCAAGCCGGACTGAGGATGAGGGCAGACGGAGGCTCTGAAACATAGAGAGGTAGATTTTCAAAGGGTTACGTGCATAACCCTCGAAAACCTACCCCAAACCCCCCTGCGTGCGCCGAGCCTATCTTGCATAAGCTGCCGGCGTGCGCAAAGCCCCGGGATACGCGCAAGTCCCGGGGCTTTCCTAGGGGGCATGTCGGGGGAGTGTCGCAACTGGCACGTCATCGGGGGCGTTCCGGGGGCATGGCCGCGGCATCTGGACCAGCCCCCGGACCGGACCATGACGCACCGGCTGCCAGCCCAGCGAGCGCAAATTACGCCTGCCTCGGGCACGCATAACTTGTGCAACAAGAGGTAGGGGGGGGTTTAAATAGGGCCGGGGGGGGTGGGTTAGAGAGGGGAAGGGAGGGGAAGGTGCGGGGGGGTGGAAGGAAAGTTCCCTCCGAGGCCGCTCCGATTTCGGAGCAGCCTTGGAGGGAACGGAGGCAGGCTGCACAGCTCAGTGCGCAAAGGCTGCCGATTTTGGGCAGCCTTGCACGCACCAACCCCAGATTTTAATGGATACGTGCGGCTATGCACGTATCTATTAAAATCCCACGTACTCTTGTTTGCGCCTGGTGCGTGAACAAAAGTACGCGCGGGCACAGATTTATAAAATCTACCCCAGAGACTCTAGACGTAGACTCAGGAATGAGGTACTTGGTTGCACAGACGAAGACTCAGGAGCGAGGTACTCGAGTGCACAGACGAAGACTCAGGAACAAGGTACTTGGGTGCACAGACGAAGATGCAGGAATGAGGTACTGCAGGCAAGGTATTCAGAAGCAGGATAAAGGACTGGGTTGAGACTGCGACGCAGCGTGCCCAACACAGCCACTACCCATGGTGCTGGTCGCGGACCACGCTTGCATGCGAAGCAGGCTCTAGATGAGGTGTGGAATAACTGAAGCTGGAACATGGCGAAGATTCGGTAGAAGCCTGTACCAAGGCATGCCCTACACAGCCCATCCTAGGCTGGTCGCGGACATATAGAAAGAATTGGTTTAATGGAACAAAGTCAGCATGGCTTTACCTAAGGCAAGTCTTGCCTCACAAATCTGCTTCACTTTTTTGAAGGAGTTAATAAACATGTGGATAAAGGTGAACCAGTAGATGTAGTGTACTTGGATTTTCAGAAGGCATTTGACAAAGTTCCTCATGAGAGGCTTCTAGGAAAAGTAAAAAGTCATGGGATAGGTGGCGATGTCCTTTCATGGATTGCAAACTGGTTAAAAGACAGGAAAGAGAGAGTAGGATTAAATGGACAATTTTCTCAGTGGAAGGGAGTGGGCAGTGCAGTGCCTCAGGGATCTGTATTGGGACCCTTACTTTTCAATATATTTATAAATGATCTAGAAAGAAATAAGACGAGTGAGATAATCAAATTTGCAGATGATACAAAATTGTTCAGAGTAGTTAAATCACAAGCAGATTGTGATAAATTGCAGGAAGACCTTGTGAGACTGGAAAATTGGGCATCAAAATGGCAGATGAAATTTAATGTGGATAAGTGCAAGGTGATGCATATTATTTATTTATTTATTTTATTGTTTTCTATACCGGCTTTCACGACCAAAGGTTGCATCAAGTCGGTTTATATTTAACAAGTCGTGCATTGAACATAGAACTAGAGCTATTGAACTGGTGCAGAAAGTAATAGTTACAATGAACAAGGAAGATTACAACTGGGAGAGGAGGAAAAAATATAGGGAAAAATAACCCATGCTATAGTTACACAATGTTAGGTTCCATATTAGGTGCTACAAGCCAAGAAAGAAATCTAGGCGTCATAGTGGATAACACATTGAAATCGTCGGTTCAGTGTGCTGTGGCAGTCAAAAAAGCAAACAGAATGTTGGGAATTATTAGAAAGGGAATGGTGAATAAAACAGAAAATGTCATAATGTCTCTGGTATCGCTCCATGGTGAGACCATACCTTGAATACTGTGTACAATTCTGGTTGCTGCATCTCAAAAAAGATATAATTGCGATGGAGAAGGTACAGAGAAGGGCTACGAAAATGATAAGGGGAATGGAACAGCTCCCCTATGAGGAAAGACTAAAGAGGTTAGGACTTTTCAGCTTGGAGAAGCGACAGCTGAGGGGGGATATGATAGAGGTGTTTAAAATCATGAGAGGTCTAGAACGGGTAAATGTGAATCGGTTATTTACTCTTTCGGATAATAGAAAGACTAGGGGGCATTCCATGAAGTTAGCATGGGGCACATTTAAAACTAATCAGAGAACGTTCTTTTTTACTCAACGCACAATTAAATTCTGGAATTTGTTGCCAGAGGATGTGGTTAGTGCAGTTAATATAGCTGTGTTTAAAAAAGGATTGGATAAGTTCTTGGAGGAGAAGTCCATTACCTGCTATTAATTAAGTTGACTTAGAAAATAGCTACTGCTATTACTAGCAATGGTAACATGGAATAGACTTAGTTTTTGGGTACTTGCCAGGTTCTTATGGCCTGGATTGGCCACTGTTGGAAGCAGGATGCTGGGCTTGATGGACCCTTGGTCTGACCCAGTATGGCATGTTCTTATGTTGGAATGGCACAGGTTCATTCAGAGTCTTTGGCATGGACGGATGCAGTGCAAGGGACTCTGAAGACTGGGATGGAAGCAAGCAAGGATACTTAAACAACTCAGGACTAAAGCGGAAGTCTTCCGGAGGCTTGTACTTGCATAGGTGAAGATGGCCTTGTACCATGAGCACCTACACAGCCACTACCCATGGGCTGGTCACGGACCCAACATGGCACACCAGAAATGAGGCAACGAGGAACCTGGGGTACAGGACATCAGGAACAGGTGAGGATCATCTGGACTGGATCACAGACATCAGGAACAGGCGACGGACATCAAGACAAGACATGGAGCTCCAGCGAAGAACAAAGGCCGGACGGAGCACTTTAATCTGACCCATTATGGCAAATCTTATGTGCTTATCCTTCTCAAAAATCTCCAACTCTCCTTGGGCACCATCTATCAGGGAAGCAGATAGACCCCCTTCCTGATCAGACCTCTTGGAGATAGGCAATGACCAAGATCACATGCTCAGGGGGGAATTTATATTTCTGAGCCACATCCTACAAAACAGTGGGATAAGAAAGGGGGAGGACCTAAAAAAAGGGTTGCTGAATGAAAGCAAATTGGAAAGAACTACACAAATCTTAAAAACCCTGCACTAGTAGACCCTGGTCTACTATGCCCTCAAAAGCAATGCACTATTCTACTACAATTGTCGTCCTACCCCCCTTATACACCTTTCCACACGCTATGCTCGCTGCTGCAAGCCCATCTAGTTGTGCTAGACCCCAAGGAATTGCACCTCATATGAGCCATAAAGAGAACCCTGTTAGGATCAACCCCAACTCTATGAAACTCTCTTCCATCAAATATCAGACTAGCTCCAGTTCTCAGTACACTATTCAAAACTTGGCTCTTTGAAGCAGCTTTTGGCCCATGGTCATAATTTGAATTCCCTGATAATGAACCAGATTACAAATCACTTCTGTAGAGAAGTGCTCCAGGCTTTTGATATTTATTACAACCTCCCGATACACTCCACTCATTTTACCATACTGCAATTATTCTCTTGCAATATATTTACAAACTTTATCTGTCTTCTTTACTGTGGCTATCATCCTTTATTATGTATTTATTTGATGCATTCCTAAACTATTTCCTTTTGTTTTATGTAATTTGATGCATTGATGATTTCTGTGTCTTATTTGAGATGTTGGAATAATGAACATTGGACTCCTGCAACACTTTGCCGTTGTATTGTTTTTTTTATCTATTAGTGATGTTATGAGAGTAAACATTGACCTGGTGTAACATGCTTTGAGCTCTAAAGTTGGAAAAGAGTGAAATAAATAGAAAATGATGATTTCCAGTACCAGTAAATTTTCTTAGCCCTGCTGGGTGTACTTTACGAGGAAATACAAAGAAGTAAAAAACGGTTAACCCGGTATCCTATTATATAGCATGATAGATAGCCATAAAGTCTTGTAGGACCCTTACTCTTAGAGTCAGTATAAAAAGCAGACTCTATTAATGGTATAGGGTCACTTTACTTTATTTAATTTATATTAATTTTTGTTCATTTTTTTCATTTGAATAAAACCAGTTCCTTGGACTTGCTGAAACACTGAAGATAACGTTCCACAATAGTGCTGCAATATCCAGTCCGAACCACAAATCTTATCCAAAATATAATACTCATCTCAGTCCCGACACGATCGCGCTTCGGACCCTAAGGTCCTGCTTCAGGGGAATGACGTCGTACGACTTTCATATCAGCAACAACCACAAATTTCTATATCGTTTCCGGCATAATTTCAAAATTTTCCCAAAGTCTTCAAATGGCTTCTTCCTTTCTCTTCTAACGCGGTCTGCATTCAGACTCGCATACCACCAGCAAAACAGTGAAACCAGGAGTACTTGCAAAAAAAAAAAGAAAGGTTTCTCTTAATGTATGATACAAGAAACCTTAAGAAACAGCAAGTGAGCAGTATGAATACCCAGCGGAGTCATGTGATTTCTAATTCTCTTCAGCACGAAGGCAGTTGTGTTTTCAACTTTTCTGCTTCATTTGTTTCAGTTTTCAAAGCCCTAAGCTGTGAGTGAAACTGGGTTTCTAATTAGTCGGGATAATGGGTTCTGATCCTAATATGAATCAGAACACATGCTGCTTTTCACTTTTTTTGTGTGTGTATGATTAGGTTTTCTGAATGCCACGGGCTCCTCATACATAAGAATATTCTACACCTGTGCTGTTCCCCAGCTGATCGCGTAATTGCCACCAGCGTAGTCACATTACTTTAGATGAAGCTTTTTCAACCATTTTATCACAATGTTGATCTTTGTTTTAAATATAAATCAGACAATCATTTATGTCTCTTATGTACTTTGTATTTATTCAAGAATATTTAACAGGAGACAAAAGGTGACTTATTCATTATTCATCCTGAACAAGGCAAGTATGGCAATTTGAAAAGCCTGACATTTGAGCTTTTTGCCAACACGAGCAAAATTATATCCTTCCCATTGTAAATCAATGAAGTAGAATCATTGTGCACAAAAGAATTAAATTGCCTTGTCACTTTAATAAGGCCACCTTATATACAACCTTCAGCCAATGCCATTGTGCAGAAAAAGGGTGCCATCCTCTGCCTCAGCTGCCTCAGATCTCTGCTGGCTTTTCCAATTAAACGAACGTCCTTCTTAAGTCTTTTCACTCCACACTCTCTCCCCTCTTCAATGAGAGCCAATGTCAGGATGTCACGAGCATTACCTCGCTATCAGCGGCATGCACACATCAATGTGAATTAACTTTCACAACTCTTGCCTTCTTTTGTCAGCTTTAAAACCCATTTGTATATTCGACAAAATGTAGAGGGGAGATCGGGGGGCAACTGGTATAACTTTACACGTTTTTCCTCCTCCCGCCCCCCCCCCCCCCCGGTGCGATTTTCCTGCCTGTTTCAAATTCCGCATTCTAGGCTGGCAGTGTTAGAAAGGCTATGTAAATTACATGTAAAACAAAGCGGCAAAAAGAATGTCATAGCCAATCAGGCAGAGCATAAGTGGTATGAGTCCCAAAGAACAACTCTGCATAATGTTCACTTATTGTCGTAAGTGCAGAGTTCTTGTAGCTATATTGGTCCTGGGGAAAACTGGAACCTTTGTAGGTGACGATGCCTTATCGGGCCACATATTTTTGCGATAACCGGTTCTCCATCTGGTAGGTAGCTGGAAGAAATTGAGGTGTTGCCTTTTTTTTTTTTTTTTACTTTTTATTTATGTATTCAATAATTACAAGATACACTTGCAAATGGAAATAGGAAGTATTAAACTATCGAAGGAAATAAGAGAAATACATAATATAAAGGAAAAAAAAAAAAGCAGCATCGATCTCCAATTAGTCTACAAATGAGAGATCCAAAACAAAAAAAATATGGCATCAGAAGTAACAAAGCAAAAAAAAAAAAATTAACAATGATCCTGTGAGGAAGCATGTAAAGAATTCCTTCAGAATACCTTATAGGACCTGGTACAGCTATCTGTATCGGTCCTCATTGTCCCAACCCAACAAGGGATTCTGGGATAGGGTAGATCACTGGAAGTGGGGATAAGAGACTAGGGCCAGAGGGATGAGGGGACCCAGGGAGAAAGACAGAAGCCATGAGAATACGAACTGTAAGTTACAATTATTTTGTTGACGTGCACAAACCAGCTAACCTGTTTTGTTTAATATTGTTTAACAGTAAAGAAGCTTATAAAGATTGTTGCCAGAGTCCAGCCTGGAGTCTGCCCTCTGCTTAGTCCTGAGCACTCAGCATCACAGAGCCAATAAAGCTGCTTTATATTAATGTATCCAAATCCACAATCTCAACCAGTCTCTGCATCACTTTCACTTAGTATCTAAACAGAATCCAAGAAAAAATGAAGCTAGGATGGTTCAAAAAAAGGAGTCTGTTACATCTTGAAACTTCATAAAGCATTTATTTATTTATTTATACCGAAGTTCAGGTAACACAGAGGTAATGAACATGTAATGTCCCTCGCCTCTAATTGGAAGTGCCTCTGGCATTATTTTGCATCCAAAGAACAGGACTGAACTTCCTGTAGCCATGGATTCCTTTTATGGGTCCTCCAGCTGGGACTTCCTGTGGCATTGGCTCATGACATCACTTCCTGACCTGTATAAGGAAGTTTCTTGCAACTAGCCAGTGCCTCAGCAACAGGTCTTCCTGCTCTACAGTGTGTGCTGCTACTCCATTGCTTCTGAACCTGTGTGTGCCTCCTGTGTTCCTACTTCTCCCTGTGTCCCCTGATCCTGCCTGTGCCTGCCTTTTCTCCTTGCTTTGACCCTTGCTTCCTCTCAGAACAATCTCTTGTACTTGACCTTTGCCTGTTATCTGACCGCTTGAATGCTGCCAGCCTTGACCTCTGCCTGCACGGCGCCTACCCCTACTCCCACCTGGATCATGACTTTTGCCTGCATATGGCCTACCTGACCATTGGCCTGTTCCCAGACTTTCTTCACTAATTGGGGCCTCAACCAAGTCCTGACAGCCCCCGAACCTAAAGTCTCACAACCTACAGGGTTAGTAAAGATGAAATCCAGACCCAGTCCCTGAACTTGTCTGCCTACTAATGGCATAGGCTTAGTGGGTTTGCCTGCTAGGCTATGCCAATTACGCCTCAACTCCAAGGATTCACCGATCATGACAGAACAAAAAAATACTTCAAGAGATAATACCTTCTGGTGCATTTCCAAAAATGTTTTACTTGATTGGGGGGTTTTTTGCATAAATCTGGAAACACCCAAATCTTTCCTCCTAGGAATTAAGTTTCATTATTGCAAAAACAGATGCATAGGATTTAATACTTATCTTGAGCAAACACAAAAGAAACCAGAAGTGAAACCCTTTTGGTTTCCTCCATACCCATCCCTCCAGCAAAGAAGTCAAGTCCAACCTGTCAAAAGATAGTTTCTCAGCAGGTTGTCTACCTTTCTGCTCCAGTTTTTTCCCACCTGGCAAAGAAGATATATCATTTTCAAGTATCTTACGAACATTTTTGAAAAGCTAATCAGTTTCAAATTCAAATTCCTTGTATAATTTTCAAAATTTCCTGCTGATAACCATCCTATCCTGAATTAAACAGGGCTGAGCCTTTGAAAACTGGGTAACTTCGTCAGCGACTCGACTCAGCTCCTGGGTTTGACCCACAAATTGGATTCCTGCACCTGTATCCACTAATACTTGAGAGATAAAAACCCCTAAGAAATAGTTTGATGAAGGGAGGCTACTGCAAACCAAATGGCCTCCAAAGTTAGTCTCAGGCTTAACCAGAGGGGGCATAAGGAGAACCTCAATCAAGGGAAAAAATGGGGCGCTCCCAGTCCACTTTCCCCCTTCAATATAACGCTTACCTTACCACTAATCCTTAGCGTTTTCACCACAAGTCTTGCTCCAGTCAAGCTGAAAGTTGGATCCCTCACTGCTATCCTCTATCGCAAGCATCAAATGACTCAGTGCCGCAATTCTCAAATTACAAAACATTAACCCGGATCTGAAGTACCCCAGAGTCTGTGGAGACACCATCTCTCACACACTAAACGGGGTCTGCTTGAAGGCCTGGACTGAATGACACACCAGTCCTGAAGATAAGAACCAAACCCTTCTGTTCACATGCTCCATCAGACCTCAGTTGTATTGCAGTCTGCATGAATCCAGGAATTGTCAACTCATGGCCCAAAAGTAAATTCAAAGATGGAGGAGGAATTTCTCTAATTTTCCCCTTGCATTTCTGCACAATAGCAGGGCAAAAAAATTAAAAGACAAAGAAAACATGTAACAGGTTATTGGTAGCCGGATTCAGCATGGCTCGTTCATGCAGCCATCTTGGATCAATGTTCACATGATAAGAACATATTTTTCCTTTAAATCACATTATTGTAATTAATTTTTTCATAAGTTAAGCATCTTCAGATTGAAGTTTTCAGTTCATTTTATAAATACTTTAAAGAAAACCTTTTAAAATGCTTTAGAAAGAAAATTTGGACTAAAGAGGTAAATGATTAAAATCTGTGTGTCCATGGTTTTCCCGGTAAAACACTGAGCACTCCTGAGTCCTTGCAATCTCACTGAAATCCTGGAAGTTCCTTCCAGATAGATGGGAGCAATCCCCTCCTAGGTCCAATGGATCAGTTATATAGCCTCTCAAATAAATGTCCTTACATAAGAAACGTTGGTCCAAATAAAAGTTTATTGTTGCAGCAATGGCTATAGACAACAAGATTCTCTTCCAGCAATCACAGTCAAAAAGTGGGGTTTACAGACACAAAAAAATATATAGCACTTAGAACTTCTAAGGTTTAATTGGCCTCCTGTGCTGACCAAGATTTATTTAAGAGCAATGTAGGGATCCTCTGTGGCTTTTCCATACTATCCCAGTAATATCTACAGCTCCTTGGTTTGGCTCTCCGATCTTGGGTTGGATACCCTCCTCAAGATGCAGATGCAGATTTTTCTCAGCTCCTTCATCATCAACATTTCCTTCATCCCCAGGACTAGTGGATCCCCAAAATGGAGAGGGAAGGCAATTTCCCCTTTGGCTCTTCTCAAGAGGCAGACCAGAAGACACACTGCTTCTCCCACTCCATCTCCTTTGATTTCTGCTCCACATACTTCTCCAATGACTCTGACTGAATATTTTTATAGAGTCAAGAAGAATCCTCCTCAGTGGGGATGGATCAGGGTAATGAATTCCGCATCAAGCATTTCCAGAACATGCCACATGCCCAAGTTCTTAGCTTCCTTGTTTAATGTAATGCCTTGTTAGCGCAGGTTTTTTGGTTTAATGTAAACCGAATTGATTTGTAACTTGTTACAAGAATATCGGTATATAAGAGCCCTAAATAAATAAATAAATAATATGGCATAGACCTGTGTTAAGCACTATTCTCAATCTAAGTGGCTTTAACCTGTGTATTTATGATACCCTATATTATTTATTTCCTTTATATTATTGATTAGGCCCTACTATTCCTTAAAAGAGAGAATCTTCAGCAGTGGGAGGTTCTAAGATGTGTAGTGGTTTTTCTGATTGCCAAGAGGGCTCATCTCCTCAAAGGGTGGGTCAAAGAGCTAAAGGTTATTATACAGGGGTCTCCTTGAGTCTAGGACAGCAACATCAATGAGGTAGGAGAGGCAGAAAAGGGGCTGTGCTCTTCTCAATCTCTAGTGAACAAAAAGATAGCTGCCTTTCCTTTCCATTTGGAGAATGTGTCTTTCCCATCTGCTTGGTCGTTAACATGAGTTCCAGGAGAGACTCTGGGAAGTGATCCAGGAGGGTTTCTACCACCACGACTCAAGGTTCGGAGCTTGTCCAAGAGGCAGTTCTCACCAGCAAAGTATTTAACAAACATTACTGCAGAAGAGGATCTCTTAGCTCTGAAGAGTATCTGCTGAAAAGGAATCTTTCAGGAGACCTGGGAGGTCTAAATGATCCTAGCTACATTTTTTCCAGGAGCATGAAGTTTGCATTTGAGTTTGTAAATAGTGTAAAGACTGTGACTACTTATTTGTGATGTGTGCTAATGTTATAAGAACTATTTTTGTGTTTTTCATCTGTACTGCTGGATTTTGATTTATCTTTAATATTTGGGGGGGGAGGAGGAGGTTGGAATACAATACTTGTTGTGGACTGATTTTATTTTGGTAATCCTCTGGGTTTCGAGATGCATCCTGCTTCCCACAGCATCAATCTGTGCATCTTCCAGACACTGCACTGAATGACTAACAGCATACCTGTCTCCGAAGGTGGTACCGCTGCCAGGGGGGTGGGAGGCAAGGGGGAGTTAAAATTCTGTTTAGAAACATCTTATGTCAGTATCTTTGTCGAATCTATTGCCTGAAATCTGCATGAAAAGAAAAAGTGGTATTTCAAGATGTGACAGACTGCATTCTAGAAATGTGCTTCATTTAAGCCTTTTGGTTTGGGCTTTGGTTCTGTTTCCCACGGTTCGTTTTTTGGGTTTTTTTCAGCGATTTTCCCCAAAGTGCGTTAGTGCGTACTAATGGGCCTTGCTGCACACTAACAACCAGTTAGTGCGCACTATCTCCTTATTAGTGTGCACTACACAGGATTGCATTAGTGCGCACTAGCTCGATGTTAATGCGCATTAAGGTCCATTTAGTGCACACCAACAGTTTTCATTATAACGAGGTTAGTGCATCCTAATAGAACTTACGGCACACTAACTATGTAGTAGTGCTCTGTAACTAAAGTTAGTGCGCACTAACAAAAAATGTTACTTACAGGTCAAAAAGTAACATTTCATGAGGAGTTCATTAGCTAGAGGTATGGTTCTGCGTTCCAATTGGCTGTCTCCACCTTGGAGACAGCCAATGGGAATGTAGAACTATAACTGTAAGTAACATAGTGCATACTACGTCTCGGTTAGTGTGCACTAATTGAAGTTACAGCGCACTAACCCGTGGTTAGTACGTGGTAACTTGAATTAGTGCCCACTACCCACCCGGAGTTAGAGTGCACTAATGCTTAGTCAGTGAATTAGTGTGTGCTACCTACCCGGAGGTAGCATACACTAATGCTTAGTCAGTGCATGGTGACTTGAATTAGTCTGTGCTACCCACTCGGAGTTAGTGCACACTAATACTTAGTCAGTGCGCACTAAGCAAGGGTTAGTGTGCGGTGACTTGAATTAGTGCATGCTGCTCACCCGGAGTTAGCGCGCACAGTAACTTGAATTAGTACGCACTAACTTGAATTAGTGCGCACTAACCCACGCATACTCAGTGGGACCATTTTGCTTGTTCAATGCACAGTAACCTTTACAGGAGTGCCAGCCGAGCAGAGAGAGCAGGGCATGCACTGTGTGCACTCAGCACTGATTGAGAGAGAATTCAGAATAATCTATTACTCACCGCGTAAATTTAACCACTGTAAGTATATACGCTTTTTTTTTTTTTTAGTTTTTCGATAGTATATAGTTAATGCACTTTACTTTATATAAATCGAGTTTAAAACAGTAATAGTAAGAAACCACAGGTTGCAAGTTTCTGTATTCATTTTTTTTTTTACTAAAGTAGCATAAAATATTAAATTAAGTACTTTATTTCATTTTACATTAAGTTACATTAGGGGAAATAAAAAGTTTAAACAGAAATTGGCAACCTGGCCATATTTTTCTCACCATTTTAAATTCCATTTCCCTTCCCCATTCAACTACAGTACAGACATTGCAACAATTTTCTCGTGCGCCCTAAGTCTGAAATTAAGAAAATTAGGGAAGTGCCTGGCCCGTCATCCCTCCCCTCCCCTCCCCCATATACCAGCCACTGAATGGTGTGTGGGTGTGGGGGGGAGAGTGTCATGACGGGTGAGACAGCCCCTTGCATTAAGTTGTAAGCTTCTGGACAGACAGCTGTCCTAAAACACATACTTTTCTTCATCTTCTTTTTTATTTTATCATGGTAGGATGGATCGTGAGAAGGAGTCCCCACCATCCTCCTCAAAGATGGCAGCTGCATAGGAGAAAGAAAGGTACAGGAAGCCCTACTTTATGGAGGCTAATGTGGACCTCCTGGTATCTGGGTAATCTACTCACTGAGAGTAGCCAAGGGGCTTTGCAAACCACCAATCTGGAAGGGAGGACCACATTTTAGGAAGTTAAAGCAGCCATCTTAGAGAAAGCAGGACTCACCCCAGAAGCCTACAGACAGCGATTCATTCAACGAGTCCTTCAACCAGAGAAGAACCCATGGAACCTTTTCCACTGATTTGATGTGGCTTGGAAGTGGCTGCACCTGGAAGGGAAGACAAGGGTGGAGGTAGCCAACATGATTTTGGTGGAACATTTCCTAGATGGCCTAGAACGCCCTGTGTGGCAGTGGGTGTGCAGATACCCAATTCTTATGCTAGAAACAGCGATGGAAATAGTAAAGGCTTATTACCAAAGCTCAGTCTGTCCCTGAATCACCATGGATTCAGGAAAGACCACCCAACCCAAGCAGAGGATGCCGGAGTCCTAAGGAGAGGAGACCCCGATAGCCAGTGGAGCCAGCCAGGCTGGTCTTTTCTCAACTGCAAAAACCCCCGGGACCACCATGTTTCAGCTGTGGGGAGAGAAGACATTTTGCACAGGACTGTCCCTGCAGGGAAGGTGAGCCAATGGATATTAATGCTATGGCCCCACATTTTTGTAATTTTGAGGCGCTCCCCAGGTGGCGAGTTTCTATTTTTGTGGTTGCGGTTGATCTAGATAGCATTCATTGGAAGAGAATTAGTGAAATGGTACAGATTGACTATGACAGAGTCATGGCCCTGGCATGCATCCACGAGGACCAACAGCGACATCCAACAAGTCAGGTACAACTGAAGACCCCCGGTCAGCCAAGACAGAATAGAAGTGGGAGGGGGGAAGTGACGTCAGCCCTTCAGCATGGTCGCTTGAAGCGATAGCTCCTCTCCTACCCCGTTGTATATTAGCTTTTTTGAGCAATACAGCCTAATTTTTCCCTTCTGGTTTGCACCAGAGGATAGCGGATCACTTGGTGATGACTCATCGGAAAAAATCTATGGATCTGAAAACTTTTGCATACGACCCGAGTGGTTCCCGATTTGCGGCCCTGAGCGTGGTGCAGGACTCGGGAGCTCCAGTAATGGCGGACGGGGCTGCACGAACTGATTCTGAGCTGCCGGCCATGATGGAGGCCGTTATGGAATCGGGTCCGTCGGGACAGCTCTCTGAGCCTACGAAAGCAGACTTTAAACAATGGTTTTTTGAGATACAAAAAGATTTGAAATCTATTAAAACAGATATGCAAGAAGCCTTAACCGAGTTTCGCTCTGAACTTGGAGATTTCGGAAGGCGTGTTGAAGATGTAGAATCTATGGTGGAAGGGCAGGCAATTGAAGTCTCACGCCTTAAAACAGATGTTCTGGGTGTGCAAACTACGAATGAAGAAATCCTATTGAAACTCGAAGATTTAGAGAACCGCTCCAGGCGTTCTAACCTTCGAATCCGGGGGATCCCTGAAACGGATAAATATAAAGAGGTGGGACGCGTCGTGCAAGACTTATGTAAGCACATTCTTGGCTGCCGTTCGGAACCACAAGAACTGTTCGAGGGGGAAATTATCATCGAGCGCGCTCATCGAGCGCTCAGAGCTCCGAACCCTAATGTTCCCCGCGATATTATCGCTTGCCTTCACAGCTACAGACTCAAAGATGCCGTGATGCGGCAAGCGCGAATACTTGGTGATATTCGTTGGGATGGGCAGACAGTGTCCATTTATAATGACTTAGCGGCGATCACGCTTCAAAAACGGCGGGACTTACAACCAGTGACTGCCTTGCTACGTAAGGAAAATTTGAAATATCGTTGGCAGTATCCGGTGGGCCTAGCGTTTACTAAAGATGGCGTCACTCATTATATTAAGAACGCAGCAAACGCGGCCTCGATTTTGGAGGCGGCGGGATTACCTCATCCGATTGCTGAGCTTCCTAGACAGAAGCCAGGGGGGGTCGGATAGGCCAAGATGGCAAAGAGTGGGGAAATCGGGTTCCCGGCTGCAGCGCAAGTCTCTGGATCGGGGCGAACCTGCTGACAGTGTGGACTGATTTGCAACGGCCCCTTCATTTGGGGTTTCTTTTACAGTCCAGGAATGCTGGATAAGATGACATTTACTTTATTTGGGTTCCAGAAATATATTATGGGATCCTGTGGTGGTTCACTGTTTAGAACTAACGTGGTTAAATAAGTTTGCTGTTTTATATCTGTTTCCTGTTGATGGTTTTAAATGGCTGATACGGGGGTGGAGAGGGTGAGGGACCTCACTTACCTCTCAGATTATCCTGTTGCTGCATAAGCGGCAGGGGTTCAGTATGGGAGGGATGGGGGAGGGGGGTGGGAAGAAGGGAGGGAAGGAAGGGGGGGGTATAGGGGGTCGGGATTAGGAGTCCTCAGATGTCCAGAGCAAAGGATATTGGGCTGTGGAGTCGAAGGTAGACTGGGGTTTCAGTATGGGTTTACTATGTTCCAGTGGATCGGGGGGTCTGTCTGTGGGAGGAACCTTCCTGAGGTACCATGTGTGTATAGGGAAGAGGTGGAGGGGATTATTTCAGGATGACTATAAAGATATTATCCTTGAATGTTAAAGGTCTCAACCATCCCTCTAAACGAAAGAGTCTGTTTAAGGAGGCTCTCTCTTCAAAAGCCAGTGTTTTGTTTATTCAGGAGACCCATCTCCGTAAAAAACATGAATATTTATTACAATCAGCACATTTTCCTCAGATTCTTTTGGCGGCCTGTACGCCGCAGCTGAAGTATACAGGGGTTGGTGTTCTGATATCTAGGGATCTTCCCGCTCATATAGAAAAGGTACACCGTGACCAGGACGGTAGATTTATTATAGTCTCTGTGACTATCTGTCAGACAGTATACACTATGGTATCTCTCTATAATGCAAATGTGCATCAGAGGGAGGTTTTTGATCGCCTAGACGAACAGTTGTTACGGTTCCCAAGTGGGAGATTAATTATTGGTGGTGACTTTAATGTAGTCCCCAATCCCATACAGGACTGCTCCAAGGGGGGTGGGCACTATTCCATGGTGGATCAGAAAGCCTTACATTCCTTTATGGGAAAATGGCAGGTTATCGATGTCTGGAGGGACCGTCACCCGAAAGAAAAAGATTATTCCTTTTATTCTAAGGCTCACGATTCATATTCCAGGCTGGACTACTTCCTTATAGATACCACACTAGTTGGGGCTACCACCGATGTGGGAATAGGTAGTATTATATGGTCTGACCATGCGCCAGTGTGGTGGTCCATTAATCTTGCGGGTTTAAAGAGGGGGCGTCGATTTTGGCGGATGAATGACTCGCTACTCAAAGAGAAAGGCAAGGTACAGGAAATTAAGTTGGCCCTTAAGGAATATTTGCTTGATAATTCCACTGATGAGGTTACGCCAGTAGTACTGTGGGAATGTCTCAAAGCTGTGCTACGGGGTAAATTAATAGCGATGGCGGCTTACAGTAAGAAGGAGAAAGTCAAACATCGTCAGGAGTTACAAGGAAAGTTAGAGTCAGCGGAACGGGCGCATAAGCTGAACCCGAGTAAGCGCCTCTTGGAAACACTGGGGGGTCTTCGGCAACAACTTCAACAGCTAGATGCAGATGAAATTATATATCAAATGGATTTGACTAAAAGAACTTATTATGAGCATGGCAACAAAGCGGGGAAACTCTTGGCTCATGCTTTGAAGGCCAGAGTAGCCCAATCCCAAATTACTAAAATTAAAGCGGCTGACGGGACCATAGTGACAGATGGAGAGGGAATAGGTCTTCAGTTTAATCATTTCTTCGCTACTTTATATAAACGGGAGGATAATGTTACTGAGGGTGATATAGTGGATTATTTGGAAGGGATTCAATTGCCATGTTTAGATACATCCATGATGGACAGTCTACACCGTCCAATCTCTTTGCTGGAAGTTACAAGTGCTATCTCAGACCTTAAATCGGGTAAGGCCCCAGGTATCGATGGGTATACCCCCTTTTTCTATAAAAAATTTAAGGACGAATTGGCCGGTCCTTTAGTAAATATGTTCAATAGTCTTCGACTGGGTGGACAGTTGGCTTCTGCGGCTAACGTGGCTGGCATTACTATTCTGCCAAAACCTGGAAAGGATCCTATGTTATGTAGTTCATACCGGCCGATCTCCCTTATTAATATTGATTTGAAGTTATTGGCGAAAATACTAGCTAACCGCCTTAAGGTAGTTCTTCCATTTTTAGTTCATGAAGATCAGGCTGGCTTTATGCCAGGAAGAATGGCGAGTGACAACATCCGCAAAGTAGTGAATTTAATATACTATGCGCGAACACATAGCATTCCCTCAGTATTATTTGGGGTAGACGCCGAGAAGGCCTTTGACAGGGTACATTGGCCTTTCCTGTTTCAGGTGTTACAGAAGGTGGGCTTAGGGGGACATTTTCTGACATGGGTGCAGGCTTTATATCAAAAGCCAATGGCATGCATTAAGGTAAATGGGAACTACTCGGCGAACTTTGAGGTGCAAAGAGGGACACGCCAAGGGTGCCCCTTGTCCCCATTACTATTTGCGCTCTGCTTAGAGCCTTTAGCGGAAATAATTCGTTCTGACCGGTGTGTACAGGGCATTTCGGTGGGAAATGGTTCCTATAAATTAGCACTGTATGCTGACGATGTGTTATTTACTCTGACAGCACCTGAAAGCTCATTGCTGGGTCTTCTGCCGAGGTTGGAGGCTTATGGGAGGGTTTCTGGATTTAAAATAAATATGGATAAGTCGGAGATTTTACCTATTTGTTTATCCTCTGAAGTGATCCAGCAATTGAAACAGAAATTTCCCTTCCAGTGGGCTAAACATTCAGTTAAGTATTTAGGAGTCTACTTGGGTCCTAACTATAACGATCTGTTTGATATGAACTACAACCCACTTAGTAAGCGATTGGACAAAGAGCTCCAGACATGGGATAGGTTGACTCTCACTTGGCTGGGCCGCATCGCGGCTATTAAAATGACTTTTCTTCCGCGTCTGGCTTATTTATTCGACCTTGCCATGTACAGTGCCAGTTCCATATCTAAAGCGGCTTCAGGCCAAAATATTCTCCTTCATATGGAGACGGAGGCCACCTCGAGTATCGAGGGTAATATTGTACCAGACTAAATTAGCTGGGGGACTAGGGGTGCCCAACTTGCTGAAGTACTATTTAGCGTCCCAATTTCGAGTTGTGGTTGATTTTCATAACTCTAACCTTATCAAACCTTGGGTTCGCTTAGAAAGGGCTATGGTGGCCCCGGTAGTGGTAGAAGATTTATTGTGGGGTGGGGGTAGGCTTCCCCCCAGTCTCCAAAGTTCCTCACCTTGTCTCGCTGTTACCATGATGTTATGGCACAGGTGGAGACGGCAACTGGTGGGAGATAGACAATACTTCTTTACTACACGGGTGCAGGGCTGTGAGGCGTTTGCTATTGGGAGAGTGGGGAAGACCTTTCAGGGATGGGCTAGGCATGGCCTCAGTACGTTGGGGCAAGTATGGGCTGACCAGGGAGTGAAATCTTTTGAGGATTTACGTGTATCCTATCATCTGACTGATATTGACCAGTATGCCTACATACAATTGCGTCATTTTTTATCTGTTAAGAAGGTACGGAGGGATATGCTCAAGGGCAAGACACTCTTCGAAGGTTATTGTGAAAAGGCCTCCGTAATTCGGGGAGTGATATCAAAACTTTACACCTTACTTAACGGGGCGGTGTCTCCTTCTGCTAAGCATATAGCTGCCTGGGAAAAAGATTTGGGGGCTCCGTTTTCAGATGGAGATTGGGACGTCTGTTTTAAAGCTATCAGTCGGAGCTCCATAGCCGCCCAATTGCTAGAAAATAGTTACAAAATGTTATTTCGTTGGTATTTATCTCCCTGTAAACTGAAGACCATGGGGTTACGTACTGATTCCTTATGCTGGCGTCAATGTGGGCAGGAGGGTGCTTTTTATCACATGTGGTGGACTTGTCCGGTCATCTCTCCTCTATGGACCCAGGCGGGGACTTGGCTGAACCAGGTCTTGCAACAGGAACTACAACTTAGTCCGAAAGAAATGCTGCTGAATATCATCGATGAGCGGAGATCTCAGATGTCCGGTGCCTTTGTTCGGGCTCTGGCCTCTGCGGTGAGAGGCGAAATTGCCATGCACTGGAAGTTGCAGAAAGCTCCTGAATTTTCAGCGGTCCTTAGGCGACTAAAATGGATTTATCATATGGAACATTTGACGGCCTTGAGTAAGGATTCGATGGCGAAATTTCGTAAAATATGGCAACCATATCAACAATGGTCTACATCTCTCCACGGATGATTTTTCCAGATTGAGGACTGGGGAAGGGGGGGGGGGGGGGGAGGGGGAGGGGGGGGAGTGGGGAATATAGATTTAAAACGGATGATATGTGGCTTTTGACACAACCAAAGTTGTATTGTTATTGTATCTATGATGACTTTGTTATGGCGGAGTATGGATGTTTGATGTTAAGATGACACTATGTCATGTTGTCTATATTGTGTGGTTTACATTTGGTGATTTTAATAAACAGTAAGTTACAAAAAAAAAAAAAGAATAGAAGTGGGAGCTCTTACTTGGCTACCCTACCCCACAGAGATAGGACAGGAAGCTGTGGAACCAGCTCAAACGAGTTTGTGCAGCCATAACAAATAAAAAATTGGTTTCTCCAGAACTTTTTACCTTAGAAGATCCAGATCTGTACCATAAAGGCTCTAAAACTCCTAAGTCCCAGAGACAACGCCAACTGGACAAATATAATTATCCTGCTAATTTAGAGGCAACCGGGGAGGAAGAGGATTTAAGATTTTATTTTTAACTTTTTGTTCTCTTAGATCTGGTTTGCCAATATGTTTATCAAAATTGTTAATTCCCTGTTCTCCCATAAATGTCCTTTACTCTTCTCGGATGGGTTTCCGTCATATTCCATTCCTTCTATGATTCGATTAGACTCTTTCAGTAATTAGGCATCAAGTCTATGGAAGTCTTTGCCTAGTGATATTCATATGGAAACAAATTATTTAAAAATTTAGAAAGGCAGCAAAAACTTGTTTTTTTAATCAAATTTTTAATGAGTTAATTTAATACAGGAATTTTGTTGTACTGTTTTTACTATTTTTACCATCTTCTTCCTTTTGATTTTAATGATAATGCCAGTACTGTGATTGTTTCTCCATTTTATTAATTTTTATATTAATTTGTATTGTTGGTAGGAGCAAGCTGTTTTATGTTAATTTATTTAAGTGTTTTATGATATTTTCTGCATTTGGATTTGTATTCTGTTTTACCACATGGATAACATGTTTGAAAGGTGAAATATACAATTTTAATAAAGGAAAATGAAATGAGGATGAGTCCTATAAGTGGGCCGGGAAGCATATATAGAGGGTGGATGGAAAGCCAGTTCCTGGGGCACAGGTTACAGTCGCTATTCCTCCTTATTTCAGAATAAAAGGAGACCTTCTTTACTGAGCAACAAAGAGAAGTGTGAAAGGAGAATTGATATAACAACTTCTAGTTTCCAAAACGATATCAGCAGAAGGTTATGCAATTAGCTTACAGCCACCGTCACCTGAGCAGGAAAATACCCAAGTGAAAATTTTGGCACAGTTCTATTGGCCAGGCCTACATAAACAGGTCCAGTTGTATTGCTGGTCTTGCCCTACCTGCCAACTCACAAAGCCTGCCAGCGTACAGGCAGCATCTCTCATACCAATGGCCATAATTGAAACCCCTTTTGAAAGGATGGACATGGACCTTGTGGGGCCACTAGAGTGCAGTACCTGAGGAAATAAGTACATCCTCATCATTCTGGACTATGCCACAAGATACCCGGAAGCAGTTCCGCTATGGAATATAAAACCCTGATGGTGGTGACCGCCCTAATGGAAGTATTTTCATGACTTGGACTGCACAAGGAGATCCTGACTGATCAGGGAACCCTGTTTGTGTCCAAGGTAATGAAACAACTCTGTACCTTGCTAAAGGTAAAAACTCTGCATATTTTGGTGTATCACCTGCAAACAGATGGCCTCATTGAGAACTTCAATCAGATACTCAAACAAATGTTGAGGAAATTTGTGAATGAAGACAGCAAGAATTGGGATGTATTGCTATCCTATGTGCTGTTTGCAATCCGCAAAATGTAACAGAGCTCGATGGGGATTTTCCCTTTTGAGTTGCTGAATGGAAGGATACCAAAAAGAATCTTGGACAAAGCTTGCGAGACTTGGGAACACGAAAAGAACCCTGGGCAGAACCTCATTGACTACGTTCTGCAGGATCGCCTAAAAAATGATGGGGAGGCAGCCTGCCTATGCCAAGAGAAGAGTCAGGCTACCCAAGCCTGAGGTTACCAATCATCCTATGGTCCAAAGAGTATTCCAACCAGTAGACCATGTCCTTGTCCTCCTCTTCCCATCTTCATAAAGCAAGTTGTTAGCCCACTGGCAAGGACCCTATGAAGTTTTGGAGAAAACAGGACCTGTGGATTACAAAATAGCCCAGCCAGATAAACAAAAAAAACCTCGAATCTACCAGTGGGTTGCACAGGAATGCGAAACGGTGCAAGGAGAGTTTGGTCCAGAGGTCGGACCTGAAGTGGACCAAACTCAGATTCCTTTCCGAAAGCAGCTGTCCAACGCTCAGACAGCTGACATAAAGCATCTGATCGAGCAAAACAAGGAGAATCCTATCGCTAAGTAAGATAGCTGGTTAAGTAAAAGAAAAGTGCTACTTATGCGGGGAAGTAAGATAGATGGATAAATAATGTTTGACAACTTATTTGGTTACCTTACTTATCCAGCTAACCAGCACTTTGTAAGACTTATCCAGCTAAATTGGTGGACATCTGTTATATGTGCATATTTGTGTTCTTAAATTTAATCATTTTCACAAAGAAATGTAACTCACATATTTTCCTTAGTACTTGGCGGCTTTTACATGTGCATATTCTCAAATTTTGTAACATATACTTGTCAAGTTGTTGCAGTTGACAGTCTGGACCACCCCATGGACCACCATTCTTACCTCTAGTCTGGCTAAGCACATGTGGAAGGATGCTGCTGCCAATTTCCCCCAAACCAGCCGCCCTTCTCCGACATGGCAAGATGCTGCTGATGCCTCTTCTGCAGCAAATCCTCCCTAGGCATACGTAGCTCTCCACGGGCCTTAAGGGGGCCGCGGTGAGAAAAGCCCCGCATCTCCTGAAGATGACGTCTGATGCTAAGGCCTATAAAAGGCCTCTCTTGACTCTGCTTCCAGTGCCTTGGCAAAAGGTCCACTACTGCATAGTAGAGCGAGTTGCCCCAGCATTCCATAGTATGTTCGTGGTCTTTGTCTTGTCTGTTTCTAATCTTTGTCTCAGCATTCCTGGTCTTCCCTTCATCTGTTCCTGTGGTCTTCATCTGTAGTCTCATCTCTCCATTAGGTCTTCATCTGTGGTCTTCATTTCTTCAGTGTCCTTGCCTCCCTGCCTGCCTTTCCTTGCACGGATCTCTGGTTCTGACCACAGCCCGACTCACAACTATTCCTGTACTCCACCTGCCACTGACCACTGCCTGACTCTCAACCGTGTTTGGCCTCTGCTTTCCACCAACTTTCGCCTGCTTTTTGACTACGCCTGTGCCTAGCCTTCCCCAGACCCTGGCCTGTGATCCAATCATCTCCATTGATCTCCAGATCATCAGCAGAGGCCCCTAAGACTTGCTAGCCCTGGCAGCTGAGGGCTCAACCTAAGGGGAACGAGGGCTGGTATAGGTGAAGCTCCAGTTGGTATAGGTGAAGCTTCAGCCAGCTCCACCAGCCAATGATGGGGACCTGGAGGGCTCCATCCTGCAGGTTGCATCATCTCCACCTCGACCCAACTCCACCTTGACCTGCAACGGAAGAAAAGTACTAGTTATACCAATTAGTCCACCAGTTTGCCCAGTCTATCTCTAGGTCATCATGACCTCCCCAGTTCTTCAGCCTGCACTCCCTCCATTTTACCCAGACCCTTCATTCTGTCAGTATTTGTCTATAAAGATTATTATCCTCACTTGCAGATAATTAGCAGGTGTAAATCTTGCCATTATCAGCCATATGCTCATAATGTTTGCATAAATGTTGGCCTCGCCCTGGAGCACCTCTGGCCTGTCCCTTTTTTATATGAGAAAATTTGTTCATGCACCATTACTTGTGCGTGTACGTTTAAGGTTTATAAAATAATACTTGTATGAGTATGTGCTTTTTGTGCATGTATGTGCGCATTTTTCAGCAAGTGACTTTTTAAAATTCATCTTTAAGGTGGAAACCAATTATGGATGCAGATAGTCACTAGAGTTAGCCTTACACCAATTATGAAAGGAAGCTAGAATAAACCCTCTCTAACTTTTATCAATAAATTCTTCAATTGAGACCACCCTTAAATTAACAGCTTTGTACTTATCCTTGATTAAGCAACTTATAACCAACATGAAACTAATGCTTAACGTTGATAAAACTGAGATTATATTATTCGATAGGAGAGCTGGTCACATCGAACCTTTAAATATTATACTAGAGGATAATAAAACTAACCTTGAAGTAAGAAATAGTGCACGGGAATTTAGGAGTTCTTATTGACTTCCGAACTGACTTTAAAAAAGCACATCACTAACAAATTGAAAGAAGGATCTAATAAATTACATACATTAAAACGTTTAAAACCTTTATTGGATGCCAACAATTTCAGAACAGTACTGCAAACTCTATTATTCTCTAACCTCGATTATTGTAATACTTTACTTTTAGGTCTCCCTCAAGCTACCATTCGCCCACTGCAAGTTCTGCAAAATGCGGAAAAAAAATATGATCATATTACACCTGTACTGATTTCTTTACACTGGTTACCTATAAACTACCGTATAGAGTATAAACCTCTATGCATCATTCACAAAATCTTTTATGGGGAAGCAACAGAATGGCTCAATGCCTCCATTAGCCTGCACACACCACAAAGGAATTTACGTTCAAGCAATAAAGGCCTGCTTACTATTCCGACAGTGCAAACAGCACATTTAACGCAGGTGAGAAGCAGAGCAATTTCCATTGCTGGACCTAAAATTTGGAATGAGCTACCAGAACAACTAAGACTACAGCAAAATATGAAACTATTCAAAAACAGAACTTAAAACATGGCTATTCCACAGAGCTTATAACGAATATGACCAGGACCAGTAATTGCAAAATTAAGGCAGGATATTCAGTTTAAAATTGCCTACATTCCTTTTTTGTATTGTTTTTACTATCTGTTTGTTCTTTTTATTGTATTTCCCAAGATTATTTTATATCTATCTCCCTTTAATGAGAGGTTTTAATACTTGATTTGATTTATTGTTTCTACATGATTATTTTATACCTTTTTAGGTTTTTTTTTTATGAGAGGTTTTTATTATTTAATTAGTTATTCTTGTAAACCGTTGTGATGGAAGTTTTCTGAATGATGGTTTATAAAACCTTACAAATAAATAAATAAAACACGCCCATACAGGTGATTTCTACCATATGTGGTGGACATGCCCGGTTATTAAACAGTTATGGGAGAAAGCAGAGTTTTGTCTTTGTGTTCTGCTACGTACTAACATACACTGGACTGCACAGGGGGGACCTTATTACATGACCCAATGGATGGAGTGTCTTCCCTACAACCACCTCTGTTCAGAGCGGTAGCTCTTGCAGTGAGGGGGGAGATTGCGACACATTGGAAAGAGGCCTGGTCTTCAGAGACTGAAATGGACTCACTGTATGGAATACCTCACTGCATTACGGAGAGATAACATGCGACGATTTAATAGTATATGGCATATCTTTCAACTTTGGATCGCCTCTAATAGATAAACCAGAGTTAAGGGGGAGGGGAGGGTAGGAGAGATGGGGGGGAGGGGACTAAAAGTTAATTTGCTCTTCTACATGTATAAATGGCCAAAATGATATGTTGCTTGGTCGTACATGAGAGGCGCTCCAGCGAGTAGCGATTGTTGTTAAGTGTTCAAGTGCTTTTCCTCGATCTTACCTAATCTGTTTACATGGTGTATGACATCTGTTGTATTTCAAACTCAGTTTATTTATTTTATTTATTTATTTAACTCTTTTCTATACCGACATTCATGATAAGTATCATATCACATCGGTTTACATGGAACAATGGGTGATAACTGTAAAACAAACCATTTAACAAGAAGCAAAGTTACATTAAAACAAGGAGAGATGAACTTGGGGGGCTGAGGTAGCCGGAAAACAAAGGATAGAGGAGGTAAATAAAAAACTAACTGGCAGTGGATGTCAAGCTGCTTAAGTAGCTGGGATGACTAGGTGGCATCTTGTTCATGAACATATACTGTGACCGTGTTAGTTATTCTATGTTTGCTCTTTTGTTATCACTCAATAAACAGATAATCACAAAATAAATAAATAAATAACGCCCATACAGACAATATTTTTAACAGTGTTCCCCTATTTTTAACCACCACCTGTTTTCTATGCATGGCGATTTCCTTCTGTAAACCAGTTTGGTATACCCTACAACATTAGTCTGGCTAACAATCATTCTATCTTTCCTAATGTAAATGAATTCCTTTTTCACATACAAAATTCTCCTCTAACTCACAGTACGCATGCTTTACACTATAGATCCCTAGGACTGTAGGAGATCTGAACATACAGACATTAAAATATCATATAGCAAAATTGCATTAGTGCAAGGAAAAAAAAAAAAAAGGTTAAAGAGTCTTGAATCCATGATCTGGCCAGAAAGGAAGGCTGTGGCTTGTCCCTTCGGCCACCAGGGAAGTGGGGCTCAATGTAAATTAGCAGGCAGAGCTCATGGAAGTCCTATATAAGAACAGGTGTACCCAACTCCTGAGGATCTGGCTTCCAGGACTACTATAGTTGCTTATTCTTAGCAACTTAATGGCTGGGAACAAAGCAGACCTATAAAACCTCCAGATGGAAATGTGCTTTAAGCACAGCCTGCTAAACCTGGCGTGCAAAAGTAAGGTTGGAGTGGAATGGAAAGGGAGCTTTTTCAGTTCAGTCTTCAACCTAACAGTTAGCAAGGATGGAATTATTTGCATTGACTAATGAGAGCACCACATAGATTGTAAGCCCTCTGGGGATAGAAAAATACCTACAGTACCTGAATGTAAACCGGTGTGATATCTCGAATGAGATCGAATGTCGGTATCTAAAAATAATAATAATAATAATAATAACATAGTGCTGCTCCGTGCAATCGCATCTCAATCACGCAACACGGAGAGCAATCCTAGCACTCCTTCCCATCACATACACAGGTTAGAATATCTTTTCAAACATGCACAGTACCACATTGACAATGCACGCTTAGCAAAAGCTAATAAAAAAAATCTTTTATTCAGAGACAAAAATAAAACATATAAACTTAAACCTAGTGTTTTCTTTCAGGGCGGAGGGGAAACTGGATGTACATTAGTTCTTCTCCGGGCTTTCTGGATCTGAGGGGTCTGTGGGTTCATCTTTTTCCTGCTCCTCATTTTTTTCACTCCAAAAAATAAAGAATTTGTAATTTTGTTTTATTCTTTGTCCCCATTAAATCCTATGGCGTAGGATGGTATAAGTGTAAGAATTTTAGCTTCTTTCCCTAAGATCAGACTGACGTGAAGGCATGAGCACACCCAGTGAGCTTCCTCTATCCAATTTCAGATGTTGGTGGCATCAGAGGAACAATTCCACATATCAGGGAAGGGATAAAAAGATGCATTCATATTTTAATGATGCTATAGCTAATAGGGATTTGCAGAGGGATGCCATATGTTGCATTCGGGATTCGTATTCATCGGGGGGCAGATACGTTGTATTCGGCAAGGGGGACCCCCGATACGTTTATATGTTAATTCTTCTTCGTCCCGGCTAAAATTAAATTAACTACAAACCCCACCCCACCCCCCCACCCGACTTACCAAAACTCCCTGGCGGTCCGGGAGCCATCTGCACTCACACCCTCGGCTGCCGGTTTCAAAATGGCACCAATGGCCTTTGACCTACTATGTCACAGGGGCTACCAGTGCCATTGGTCAGCCCCTGTCACATGGTAGGAGCAATGGATGGCCGGCGCCATCTTGTGCCACCATTGTCCCCTGTGACATAGTGAGGGCAAAGGCTATCGGCGCCATTTTGAATACTGGCAGCAGACAGTCCAAGTGCAGGAGGTCGCTCCCGGACCCCCGCTGGACTTTTGGCAAGTCTTGTGGGGGTCAGGGTCCTGTCACATGGTAGGAGCACAAGATGGCGCCGGCCATCCATTGCTCTTACCATGTGACACTCATGAGCGGCTTCTAGGAAAAGTAAAAAGTCATGGGATAGGTGGCGATGTCCTTTCGTGGATTGCAAACTGGCTAAAAGACAGGAAACAGAGAGTAGGATTAAATGGACAATTTTCTCAGTGGAAGGGAGTGGACAGTGGAGTGCCTCAGGGATCTGTGTTGGGACCCTTACTGTTCAATATATTTATAAATGATCTGGAAAGGAATACGACGAGTGAGGTAATCAAATCTGCAGATGACACAAAATTGTTCAGAGTAGTTAAATCACAAGCAGATTGTGATAAATTGCAGGAGGGATCTGCCCCCAGGGGGCGGAGCACTGGAGGAGACAGAGGCTAGGATGAGCTTCACCACTGGAAGCCCGAGGTCCCCCAGGAGGAGCCTGTAGAGACCCAGGCCGCTTGGACTTAGGTGAGCTTCACAGGGTCTCTTGGGAGAGTGGAAGTCCGGCTTGCCCACGGAGACAGGGGGAGTGCGATCGGGTTCAAGACTGAAGGTCAGATGGAGCAAGGAGAACCAGAACAGAGTTGGAGATGACAAGGCGAGGAACAGAACCAGAATCAGAAGACAAGGTCAGGCAGGCGAAGGTCAAGGTCCAGAGATCAGTCCAAGGAATGGTCAGCAAAGCAGGAGTCAGGTACCGGAGGTCAGACGAGGTTAGATGCAGGCAGAGGTCTTGAGGCAAGCGGCAGGCAGGAACAGGCTGAGGTCTTTGAGGCAGGCAGGCAGGTCAGGAACAGGCTGAGGTCTTTGAGGCAGGCAGCAGGCAGCAGGCAGGCAGGTCAGGAACAGGCTGAGGTCAGTACCAGTAAGACAGTCCGAGAGTACTACCTGGGTAGACAGACAAATGAATGCAGGAACAAGGAGGACAGGAACTAGGATGCAGGTACACGGCAGGAACATGACTGGAACAGAAGGATCCTGGAACGAGACTAGGAACAGGCAAGACAGGAACAAGCGCAGAGGCAATCTCAGAACAAATCGACCCAATTGCCAAGGCAAGGAAGCATAGCCAGGAACTTCCTTTTAGCGAGGGATCAATCAGGGTGCGCCGCAGAGCTAAGACCCGCCCCTGGCCCTATTTGAGTCCGGGCGGTCCGCACATGCGTAGGGGCGTGACCAACATGGCAGAGGACGCCGAACCTTGGCGTGAGGCCTGGCGCGTAGTGGAAGGCCCGGCACCCGCTGCTGTGGGACGCCGGGGCCTAGCAGGACTGGCAACTACCGGAGGTCATCCCGGGACCTGCTGTGGAATTTTGAAGGTGAGCGGTCCCATGCGCAGGACGCGTAACACCTTGCACTTGTCCACAATAAATTTCATCCGCCATTTGGATGCCCAATCTTTCAGTCTCACAAGGTCCTCCTGCAATGTATCACAATCCGCTTGTGATTTAACCAGGCATTCCACTCGCTCCATCCACCTGGAACGCCTATATATGCAACTACAACAAATTGAAGGCAATCCTCACTGCGAGCGGTTGCTCCGGTCGCCAGGTTCCCGAGGACCCTCTGATTAGCTATATTTTCCACGTCAAGCAGCACAGGGTATCCAGGAACATGGTTTGCTTGCACTTGGCCTCCTGGGCATTTTTCGCAAAGTTGGAAATGGGAGGAGCAGAGCAGTACTTTGCAGTAAAAAAAAAAAAAAAAAGTGATGCTGGGCTAGACAAGAGAGTCTGTACCTCGACATGACACATGAAGACCATTAACCCATGACCTGCTGCTGTTGCTGTGGAGCATCATGCCCTCAGTAGCATCGAGCGAGTTTGAGACTGCACTCTTTCAAGTCGCGTTTGCACTCGCATTCTTCAGTGCCATGTGCATTAGCGAATTCACTGCGCCATCACAGATGCATGGCCTGCTGCGGGAGGATGTCAGTGTCTCAAACGGCATGCTACGCTCAACAAACATTGAGACAGTCAAAGACTGACCAAGGAGCACGCCATCAAGTCATCAATCTGGCAGCAGTCAAAGGTCTTTTAACATGTCTGGTGGCAGCCGTGACATCATACTTGGCTTTGCGCCAAGCGTGAATGGCCTATTCTTACTGCACCAGGACAAATCCCCTCTAAGCAGATACCAATTTTCCTCAGTCTTCAAGAAAGCGCTGCAGAAAGCCAGGTTCCATAGCATATGTTTTGGCTCTCGCTCATTCCACATCGAAGCCACATCTAACGCAGTGACCATTGGCCTGCCACAGGTGTCCATACAGCAGATGGGCCAATGGAGGTCCAAGGCATTCGTGTCATACATCAAGCATGACTGCTCCCCTGAGCTAGCAGCAATATGGGCACACCCCGAGACTTAGGTTTCATTTCACTTGCAGCTGCCATCCATCATCATTCTGTGTGGATTGAGGGCCACTCATTCATCAACCACTGTAAGAGGGAAATTCAGCCTCGACCTGGGGATGACTGATTAAGGCTGGACTATCGAATAGCTGGGCTAGAGAGGCATGCGTTGGCACCAGCTCTGACCCATGCTGCAGACAGAGAGAACTCACTGCACTCCACTGGACCTTGTCATCATACACCTTGGTGGTAACAACCTGGGGGGCAGCACCAGCCTCTCACTGTTGATCACGATTAGGGATGACTTGAGCCGCAACATCACAGCATGGCCATCTTCCAGAAGATGCTGGTCAGAAATCATACCCCGTCAGAAGCTGTTGGGCTTAGGTTGGTGGGGGAGATACCTCACCAAATTCAACAGACAGATAGCTAAGGTGCTACAGCGCCATGGCAGTCATCACCTGAGGCACGTGTGGCTAGATGTGCATTGCGTAGAATTGGCCCTGTGAGCACCAAAGCTGCAGGTTGACCCCAAAGACTTTTGTTGGGTATCATGAATAGGAAGAGGACCTTGTTCATGAGACTTAATAAATTATAAGCGACAGATTGTATTTTTCTGTCAAAGAATTCTCAACTAGCTTATAGGGTCATCCATTAAAATGCGTTAACGCCATAACACATGTGATAAGAAGATTAATGCATGGGCACGAATGCAAATGTTTGGGAGGGGTGGGATCAGGGAGGAGTTTGGACGGGATTTAGGAAAATGAGGGGCAATATCACACGGTTTTAACACCAGAAATAACTACACCTTTTTTTCTGGTGTTAGGCTGTGCGATATGGCCGAAATGAATTGCATTTTGACCATTTCTGGGCTTGGGAAGGAGAATGAGAGAGAGAGACTCTGGGGAGGGCCCCACAGTGTACAACTATTTACAAAACTATAGGAGGGCCATCTAATAGGTTGAGGTGAGGTGTTGGTGGTGATTTAGGGTTTAGGGGCCAGTACCATCTTGGTGAAGATTTGATGTCATTTGGAGTGAGGAAGGTCTCACAAAGATGAAATTTTGTACTACGTTATCTCACCCTAGCTTGATGGTACCCATAGAGTCCATCAAGCTAGGGTGAGAGAACATGGTACGCTGCCCCGGATTTTATAACATGCGTGCGCCATGTTTAAAATATAAGAAATGCCTTTTTGGGTCAGACAAGGTCCATCAAGGCCAGCATCCTATTTTTGATATTGGCTAGTGGGGTCACAAATATCTAACAGTCCTGTTACTCACTGTTGTTACTCCCAGGGATAGCAATAGCTCTCTTTAGTCTACCTGGCTAGTAATGTTTTATGGACTTTTCCTCCAAGAACTTATTCACACCTCTTTTTCCGCCTTTTCTAAATAATATGCAATAAATACAAACTCCCGACACACCTGTAATCTCATAATACCAACAGTGCTCTCTGGGTAGAGCACTTGCTATCAGATAATTCCTAGGTTGCTTTTGTCACATACTGGATGCTGTACATGACCAAAACCAATATCTGCACAACATTAAAAGTGAATTGTAAAAGCCCGGTGCGCGGATCAATTGGGGGATGCGCAAATATGTCGGGCTCGCACACGCCGAGTGAATTCTAAAAGCCACCTGGATTCGTGCATAAATGTTGCAACGTGAAAGTTTTCAAAATGGGGGGTGTGGCAGGGGTGAGGTCTGAGTGGGGCATGGGCATTTCAGGACGTGACCCTAAGATGAGTGCGAATATACTTACACGACCTGCCGCATAACTTTACTTCTGCTGTGGATGCCATGCAAGTTAAAAAAAAAAAAAAAGCAAGAAAACTAGGCAGATCTGCAGGGTTTTAAGGGTCAGAGTTAACTGGAGGGAGGCTATCAAACCTTGGGGAGGGGGTTGTAGGACCTCTCTCAACTGGGTAAACCTGAGACGAACTGGAAAAACTGGGATTTCTGCAGTAGAAGTGGCATTTGCATGCACATGCAAGTTCCCACTTAAAATTTGGCACACACATGCGCGCAGCCAGGCTATTTTATAAAATGCGTGCGTATGTTACAAAATGACTACGTACCTGGGCGTACGCAAATGGGCGCACGCGTGCCGGTTTCAAAGTTCCCATGTTAGTCGTGTAGGATGTAAGTGACCAAGCATGTCTGGAATTTGCAGGGATCCTAGTGCTGTACTCGCTGCTTTTTAAAATTTCGTTTACATCATTGGTTCTCGGTTCTGTTCCTCAAACATGTCTGGTTTTAAGGATAACCTCATGGATACGCATGCAATATATTTGGTCTAAGAACAATGTTAATCTGCATATTTTGGGTTACTTTAAAAAACAGACCTATTTCATAGCTAGAAGGACAAGAGATGAGAACTGTTGATTTGCATCCTAGCTCTATAACAGTGAGATCCCTGTAAACAGGACTGGCTAGTTCTGCTCCTCAAAGGTAACCAAAATATGGAAATTAACCAGGGTCTCAGATCAGATTTCTTCAGAATTTAGCATTTGAGTATTAATTATGGATATTCGAAACAAATAAATAGATCTGTTGGAAATGGCCAAGGATCATAGTTGGCCATTCCTTTCTCAAAAGTGGTGAAGAAAAAAAGTCTTTGATCAGCGCCACCTGGTGGACTGTTTAACTATGTTCACAGTTTTCTACCGTTAAGTGGTATGATAAACCCAAGGTTATCTTTTTATTTTGTAAACTGAGACAATTCTTTAAACTTGAATCAATTGCACTTGGTTATTTCAGTCATACATTTAAAAAATATTTTAAATCTTTTGTTCTGTCGTCCTGGCATGTCTGCTGCAAAATTGAAAAATGTGCTACAATACGTATAACACAAAAAGATTCAGGGGCAAAAATCTTTATAAAATGTTATGGTTATACAGCTCAGGAAGGGTGCATCAATGAGGCACATGTGAATTTAGTTTTATTGTACCAGCCAAGTGGAAAACTTTCCCTTGAACCAGAAAAATAATTCACAATATGACATATCAGAAACTTGCTTTTCGACCAGTGAAAAATGGAAATTTAATATTTATTAAGATCTTTTAGTATGCAAAAGCATGCATGTCTATTTGTTTTTGCTAGTTTATTTTATGAAACTAAAAATGGAAGAAAAGGGAGATTTTTAAGACAATTATATTTGTCATACTTCTTATCCCCTTTTCGAAAGAACCTCAAAGTAGTAATACAGCATGCAAAACAGACACAAATATAAATAGTGCAAAAATACAACCTAAAACCTGTAAAAACAAATACAACAAAATGGCATGTAAACAAAATTTTTTTTAAAACGAAATGTTCGGAGTAGGATGTTTTTGGAGAGCAATAAACATTATTTATCTCCTATTAGAGCAGTTTGCCACAAATAATTGCCGGCCTCTTTTCACCGAGAAAGGCATTTCGTATGAAAAGCAACAACAGGGCCAGGGGGCAGATATAGCAATTATGTTCCAGGTCTTCTACAGTGCAAAATAGCACCCGATTCCTCCATGAAAATATCCCACTATTTCAATGGGGAAAATGGTGGCACAAACACACCACATTTTTGATGGCTTTTTATGAAACTAAAATTGCTGCAACAAATACGAGAACAACTTTGATACATTTGTCCCTTTAATAGTTTAGGTTTTTTTTGTCCCTCGGCGATCACGTCTGTTGTTACAGGAGGCATTGGGATCAATCCAGCTCTCAAGTTATGCAATCCCAAAAAAACCCCCAAACATTTTTATCATTTAAAATTAGATCACAGGATGCGTTTCACATTGAGAAAATAGCCGTTTTTAGTCACGAGGGTTAAACCTCTTAACAAGCCAAAAAAAAAAAAGCCTGCAGGAATAAAAAAAAAAACAATATTTGTTGCTGAAGAGAAACAATTTGGGATCTTCCTCTACCTTTTGGAGCAACCAAAAATGGCTGACAAAAACGATGGCTTTCTTGGAGAAACTGGCGTTTCCGTTGCACTGGAGACTACTTCCTCCACAAAGTGGACCTGATTTAGCAAACTTTCTCTTTCATTCTGTGTCTATGAGTAACTTGATTTAAAAAAAAAAAAAATGTCACAGAGCAGGTGCTGTCCAATCACTATCAGATTGCATATCCCAGGAGAAAGGAAGGAATGGCTTATGTAGGAATCAGGATGACAGCATGTGCTGGTCAGCAAAAGTAATGTACCCTGTGGATCATCATCAAAGCTAATCTCCATCACCAGAATTATCAGAATTATCGCTGCTACTGTTTTCCCCGTTTTCCCAGACATCTAGAAGCTCAGTACCATTTGAATCCAAGCAAGATCTCTAAACAACCTCAGAGTGCCCAGGAAACCTACAGTATTTTACATGGATGACTGCATACTTTTCTATACCTTGGGGGTTAGCAGGGTGCCCACAGCAGTTATTCACAGTTTTAACAGCAGCACCAAATATTCTTCTGGGGCAGATACTGTTTGTGGACACTTTATATAAGGCTGATCACATAGAGGTCCATGTTCAGAGGCATTTAGTCAGATAAACCACTATTACACTTCTCTGATTTTCGTACTGTGTTACAAGCCATGGTCTTTTCGAAAATTGACTATTGTAATGCACTGCTTTGGGCCTGCCTAAAAATTCCATACACCCTTTACAAATCCTGCAAAATACTGCAGCTCATATTCTTACCAACACGTCCACAAAGGAACACATCACTCCCATACTTAAGGAACTACACTGGCTCCCTATTCATTTTCGCATACAATACAAGGTATTATCACTTATCCACAAATCTCTCCACAACCCAGAAATGAATTGGCCCTCCGACTCTTTTCAATTCAATAGCTCTAACAGGCCTACAAGAAACCCGTACACAGCCACCCTGCAAACCCCTTCACCAAAACTATTTAAATACGCATCCACTAAAGCCCGTGCGCTATCCCTAGCTGGCCCCTTGTTATGGAATTCCATGCCTACTGATATACGTCTTGAACTGTCCCCCAAGACTTTCAAGCAAAAGCTCAAGACATGGCTCTTCACTCAAGCCTACACATGACCTCTACGTGTTCCTTTATAGCCATCTCCAACCCTCCCCCCTTAGTTACTTTAAACATTATCCTTAAGTTAGGATATTGAAGGTACTGCCCCCCTTACCGTCCTCCCTTCTACATCCTGCAACCTTAGAATCCTCTTTTCTACTTCTTGCAACCCTAGAACCCTCTCTTCTAATTTATGCAACCTAAGAATTTTCTGTATGTAACAGCCTCCCATGTGTATAATCTCTCCTCCCTGACCTTCCCCCCAATTTTTCCCCTTCAATTTAAGTTATTACATCTCCTCTAAGCTCTACCTAAAGTTTTCCCTCGATACTATATTAAGTTGTACTATAATAGCTATTCCATGTTTTTATTAAATATATAATCTTTGCTGTTACTGCATTTAGCTGTTTTATGTATCGTTCCTTAATTGTTACCATACTGTTTTATGTACAACGCAATTGCGTATTTTTCGTTCTCTGTACACTGACGTGATATCTCTGATGAGCGGCGGTATATAAAAACCAATAAATAAATAAATAACTTTTAAATATTTTGGGAACTTGTCCAGCTAAACTTTAGCTGGCTAACTTGGGTGCATTCCAGAGTATTTCTTAGAGAAGTTACGTTAGCTAGATAAGTCATCCATCTAACTCTGGTTGTGCCAGAGAGCAGTCCTAAAGTTAGGCAGATAAACTTAATCAGCTATCTCTAATAGTGTGGCTGCAGCACTAAACATCCCTCCAAGGTTAGCTGCGTAGGTTTATCCAGCTAAATTTGCAATCGGCCAGTGCTGAATATTGATCTCACGGTGCTCTTTTTCAATCAGCAGATGGGTGATGTTTCTTTTTTCCTTTGTTACACTGCATACAGAGACTCTGGCTTGTTGCAGTTTCCAATTCAGTTTTTTCTGCATGCTTCTTGTTATGCGTTTTGGTCTCTTTATTCTATGTTAGGTGAGGGACAGCACGTGATTCAGGTGAGGTTTTCTGCTGGCGTGTAGTTTCTGTGTAGGACTCTATAGCAGCCTGACTTGGTCCGTTTTCCTAATAGGAGATGTATTGGTGTCTTAAGGCCTGGTGTAATATTTTCAGAGACTTATTGTACTTTAAAAGTGTGATCTTACATAACATGCACACATTTACTTGTATTTAGTTTTAAACATATTGTATGGCTCTCATGGAATTACATAAAATATGTGGCGTTTATGGCTCTCTCAGCCAAAAAGGTTCCTGACCCCTGGTCTAGGGAAAGGAAGCCAGGCCAGAGTGACACATTTAGAAATGATCAATACTTGGCAAAGAAAACCAGAAAAAATGCATATAAGCCTTGTAAGATTGTTACATAGGCAAGTAGGGATCTTATGTATTCCTCCTTCCCAGTCACTCATATTGTGATTGGCAATCATTTATTTACCATAATAAACATTTTACTAAATTTCTAAAATATCTGAGTCTTGTATACTTAGCTAAAACCATACAAAACACTAGTTTAGGGCTGAGAGGAGATATGATAGAGCCATACAGAATCATGTAAGGAATTGAACAGGTAAATGTGAATCAGCTATTTACTCTTTTGGATAATACAAGGACTAGAGGATACTCCATGAAGTTAGCAAGTGGCTCATTTAAAACAAATTAGGAAAAATTATTTTTCACTCAATGCATAATTAAGCTCTGGAATTGATTGCCAGAGGATGTGATTACAGCATTTAGTGTAGCTAGGTTTAGAAAAGGTTTGGATAAGTTTCTAGAGCAGAAGTCTATAAACTATTAATCAATAATGATTAGTAGCTTGGGATCAATTCATTTAATGTTTGGGAACTTGCCAGGTACTTGTGACTGGTTGGCCACTGTTGGACACAGAATACTGGGCTTGGTCTGACCCAGTATGACATATCTTTTGTTCCTATTTTCTATATAATACATGTATAGACATGCCTGTTGCTTTAATTCACCATCAATGATACAAACGTGAATATAGAAAAATTTTATATACATGAGAGTTCATCAGTGTGCAAATTGCTTGCACTTTGCATCTTCTAAAATAATTTTTCAGATGGGGCTGTTTGCTCATTCAGGAAAGATGAATATGAAATATTTATTTTAATGCTTAGCACAGGCCACTGCAACAATGACCTTGTGATAATCAAATAAAATTTTAAAATAATCCAGGAACTCACAACTTTTGACATCAAAATGATCAGACACTTTAGAACTGACAAATAAAAGGACTCAGATTTAGCTTTCTTGTCACATTATGTACCATAAAATTCTGATTACTCATCAAACCTCCCCTCACCCCTCCCCCTTATCACTGGAATGCCTTTAATTATTCACTTATGGTAGCCACACTATATTTCCTGGTAATATCATCTTTTCCTCATATGAAATCTTTCCTCTTGAAAGCTAATATTAAGTTAATCCAATAAAAAGTAATCACCTTGCTTTTATTTTTTTTTTGTTCTTATCTGTTAACTTTTTATTTCTGTGCAAGTAAGAGGACTACCAACGCCAGCCACTTCATCTGAAAATTTCTAAATTCTTTGTTTGGCAAGAAATATGATAATGTTTAGTTTGAGCTGTAGAAAAATAAAACACGTGTCGTGAAATTGCTCATCAAAGCTGACGAGTTTTCATTCCAATTTTATTTCAAAATTTTCAAGGACATCTGACATCACAGAGAAGCAACAATACAAAGGCAAAATAATATTGCTAAGTCTATTTCACAGTGTTCTAGGACATTTAGGGCTAAGGTTTGAAGTTTACGCGCTGCCTGGAATGTAATATCATGGCTGTCTACGTACCATGACACCATCTCATTCTATTGCATGTTCTCAAATGTTCAGTTTTGTGTCTTCTTTTTCTCGTCTCCATTTTTAGACCGCCTTCCTCCTCTTCTTCCTGAGTTTTATTCTGTTTCACCTGCATGAAAAGTTGTTAATTGAAGAGAGTTTTTCACATCGCAGCATTAAACTGTAATTTCATATCACTTGACAGGCTCTTATGAGAGGAGCCACTTCGGATGGAAACAATCTAAAGACGAGAGTGAAGTGCGAGGCAAAACTAATGTTTCCAAAAAATGTAAAAATAAAATGAAATGCACAAAGCACAAACGAGGTGCATTTCACCACAACAAATTCCATTGATGAGTATCTCAAACGAAGTCAGAAATCAAGCACAGAAGGCAGTTCTGTATCTGGTACCAAAATCAGTAGAAGAAAATAGCATGATTTTTTTTTTTTTTTGCCTTATTAGTAAATGCAATTTTTATTTATTTATTTATTTTAATGCCTGCTGTTCAACTTCCTATATTAAAACAGCAAAACTACTGCTTTTTTTTTTTTTTTAAAGAATACTTTTCTAATTTTGGCTCTGTTCCTCTTAGTCTTAACCTTGTTCATTGACTTCCTCTCTCTTCCACTCTATGGATTTTGTATCTTTCAGGCAGAAAATATGTGCAGCTTTTATGATGACTACACCTCCTCCGCACCACCACCCGTTTAGGATTACTCCACGGAGGTCACTCGTAATGGGGTCAGGTTCTGGATGCATGAGAGAGGTCTTAGAATTTGCATTTGACCTCAGAATAGGAGCACTCCCATTTGTGCGGCTCCGTCAGTCCGAGGGTGGCGACACTGAGCATACTTTCAAGATGTTTCAATGTTTATTTTGTCTCAGAAATAAAAAGAATAATTGGAGAGGACTATTTATTTATTTATTTATTTTTAATTTTTATATACCGATGTTCCTGTAAAGAATACATATCGCACCGGTTTACAAGGAACTGAACAGTCGCCTCCAGGGCGGAAATACATTAAAACAGTCGCCTCAAGGCAGAATACATTAACACAAGTATACAGGAAAACTATTAAAAGAGAACTTTCATAAACTCAATTAAACGTAACTGTGAACCATAAATCAGGAACCATAAATCAGGAACATATGTACAGAGGTAGGTATATCGTCTGTCGCTTCAGACGATATACTAGCAGAATCTTAGTGGTCTGATTTATGATGCTTGATCTCTATGCTGTTTTTATAAAGGCATTTACTGCTGCTTTAAGACAACAAAAAAAGGACAGGAGCTCTGATGTTGCATTGAAAGAGGACAGTATTAATTTCATTGCCAAAAACCTGATTAGATCTCCTTGACTCTTGTGTGAAACTGTTATTAGCTGTGGTACAGTCCTTTGGTAAATAAATACTATAGCAGTCTGCTTTGCACAACACCAGAAACAAAATTACCTAGTCTAATTCCAGGAAGAAGGTCAGCACGCATTAACGTCAGTAAATAGGTCCAGCAGACTTTATTAGAATAGCCTTAAAACTGAACCGAGAGGTAGATATATCTTCTGCGGTTATCAACTCAGATATAAATCTGCTTGCCTGTGCTTTCTAGATTCTTCCCCTGCTGCTTTCTGAAATGCGAGTGATCCGAGAACAGCGCCAAGGAACTGTGGGAATAGCGTCGTAGCACAGTCGACGTCAGCAGATGAGGACTGTTTGTCCACCCAGTCTGCCTCGCTTCCCTGCTTAAGAATATAAATTGGGTTCTTGCTGCAGTTGCATCTTGGTTGACCTTGCCACCTGTCCTTGAAAGCTTGATGCCACTGGACCATGGTGAGGTTCAAGCTGACCTCTCTTTTCTCCCCCTATTTCACCTCGTCAGGAAGGAACCCAAGGGAGCACGTGTCAGAGCCCGGCCCCAGCAGTCCCACAGAAACCCTTGTTGCCCAGTGACCGGGATAGGGCTCCACTGGTGAGGATTCCTTAGCTTTCCCCACCGTGGCAGCCTGCGCTGCACTGACCTGAGGGCTCTGTAATTATTACCTGCATTTTCCTGGTTTCCATTTTCACGGTGTGGGATGATGTTTCCTCTCAGCCAGCCTTTCGGTACCTCTCCAGTCTCTAAAACACAAATTGAACAGAACTGTGAGGGGCAGAGTGAGTAACTTCCTCCGCTTTCTCAGCACCCTGGGATGTATGCCATCAAGTCCCATAGCCTTTCGACAATCATTCGTGCCTTCTTCATCCTAACCTCGGACCCATCACCTTCCCTCCGTTCGGCAAATACTGTTCATTAGAAAGCCACTGCCCGCTTCTTTGCCTATCAAGGTGTAGAGCTTTGCAAGGTTTTAAACTGATAATCAAAATGCTCCACCTTTAAAAATGCAGCCTGATAATATGCAAATAATGTCGGGCTCTATCTGGTGCCTTTCCTGACTACACGACTGCACGTGCCCCTCCATCCTTTAGCTGTGCGTTAGTACTTCTAGTAACCGAACGCTAAGCCATGCTATAATTATGCTGGGGTATTTCTTTGCATAAACAGATGCAGTTATTGTTGTTCCCTTTAATGACAGGGTAACACAGATGCCTGGGCCGCTGACGGAAACTGAGATACGCCACGAGCGGCAGGGAGCTCATTCATAACCCGATGCCATTGAAGGACTGCCAATAGCCAAACAAATGAAAGGAGAACAACTTGCTGATGATAGGATGCAACACAACATTTCCTTGCTTCTCCGAGCCCACAAACAACATATTTCCTAATAATACATTTTGCCATCCTCTATTGGCTTTTCAGTTACCAATGCAAAGCTATTTATCACAAGAGTCTGATACATGATGTGCTTTAAAAAGTAAAGTAAATATCTCTGCGTGTCTTTTCACGTATTTTGGAAAGTGTAATAGGAGAGTCGAACCACAAACAATTTGAAGGAAAAGGCATCAGGGCAGCCCCAGGGACAAGTCAAGTATGGCAGAGGGGAAAAAATGACACAATAAAGAGAAGGGGAGGAGAGAGAGAGACGAACTCCACCCAAATCTGTCACATCCTTGGGACTGGAAGGAAAAGGGGGCACTTTGGCAAGGAGAGAGAGAGTCAGGAGGGTGAGTTCCAGACTGAAGGCAGGGGGGAAATAACCGGTCACCCTGAGATTATCGTAGATTAGCAGGGGAGGGTGGGGGGACCAGGTGAACAGACAGCACCTCCTTCACATGTTCACTCTCTCCCACATACATGTTCCTTCTCACCCCACCCCACCCCTGACACAAACGCACTCCCTCTCGCATGCACATTTCTGCTCACCCAAGGCTCGCTTACACTCGTACCTTTCTCACTCTCACGTGCACGCTCTCCTCCGCCTTTTCTACACACACTTTCTTCCACACTCGAACCCCCACCAACAATAGCAGCCTCCTCCTTCCCTGTCCTCCCAAACTCAGCCTGAGTAGCCATGCCGCTTTCTTTTTCTGGGGCCTACTGCCAGTCTCTGCAACAGAGACCAAGGCAATTTCCTTATAATTCCAGAGTCTCCAGGCCAAATCTGGAGATTTCCCAGGGTATGGGGGATACAACATCAACAAGTAACCGGAGGAGGAGGAAGAACTTAACATTACCTGGGATCAGCCGGGGAGTTAGGAGGAGAGACTAGAAGTACTACCCTGGCCGCCAAAGCAGGTTGGGTCTGACCCAAGTCCTGTAGGTTCAGAGAGGTGAACTAGAAGGAAAGCCAAGCCCTCACCCTGCCCACAGTCAATGGTGGATCTCCCGTAAGCGCTCCCAGAGTGGCCAGTGGGCCTCTATCACAGCAGGCTTTTGGATAAATGAAGGCATACAGCGATATTCATTGCAATGTCAATGGGCATGTAGGAATGAAGGTAGACGAAAAGTTCTAGGGGGCTACCTTTTTTTTATTAGACTAACTTAATACGTTTCTGATTATCTGTTGAGACTTGTACTCTTCTCTTCATCTGGTCAAAGCATAATGAGCAGGTTAATGCAAAGAATGATGGTGCCCATATTTACAAGAACAGATTGCATTGCAATGGTAGTACAACACAAATGGAGGAAAAGAGGAGTGATGCATTAGCAGAATAGTGGGAAGACTTACACAGAAACAGGAGGGTTATATATGATACCAGCAAGGAAATCCTCCTCTATTATTGAGCTCTCTCTTTTCAAACTCAGGGTGACATATAAGTTATGGGCACTGGAGAATCAACCTGACCTATTAAGGAGTTTTTCAGATAAGAAGAAAGAGAGTCTTGTTTTACTTGTGCTATCCCTATTCTTCTGACCGTACTATTTGGAATTCTTTTTAATTGTGCTGCCTGATGTCTTGACAAAACTCCATTTGCAGGTGTTTATTTTCCTCAATTGCAGCAGTTAAAAGGCATTAAAAAAATAAACAACAACCCAGATCTGTGCTACCTTGTTTCCTCCCTACCCACGCTCCTCGTTTCCTGCTTTTTGCCTACACAGTAACGAGTCTGGGGGGCTACTCCGGACTTGACATTATGTTTAGAAAAATCAGATTGGAGCAGTTGTTTAAAAAGTCCTTGGCAAGGATGAAATTAGAAAAGCAGCTCCAGTCACGGTTTTGTCTTGCAGATTTCTAAAAGGTGATGCAATCGGTGGTGGTGCTCAGCGGCCCTGATTTATGCAGCTTGTTTTGTGTGGGGCTGCCACAAAAACGTGTGCAGAAATGTACACATTGTACAGAACTCCAATGCACGAAAGGGACACGGAATTGGGAGAGAGAACCTCCCTTTCTTACCCATGACATTCCACGTTCAATTTAACATTTTAATGTACTAATGTAGGGCATAGTGTAATATTTGCATTGCTGCTTTTTCATGGGTATGGATGTTGCTGTTTGAGTTTTGGCAGTTGGTGCTATTTCAATATAGGAGGTCTGCTATATAAGTTCCAAGTGTCTTTTTTTATAGTTTTGTGGTACTTCACCTGCAAGAGGAATCCACCTATTTCAACCCAACCAATGATTTCAGACTCCCTTTCGACTATGTGGTATGGATTTATGGATTTTTATTTTTTAATTATAAACTTTATTTCTTGCTCTGTTTTGGGTTTTTTTTGTAGTCTGCCCCCAAATATTACAGATAACAGTCATCAACATTGTGACATGATTTCTGAAATATATTTCTATTATGTGTATGTACAAGTGTTTTCCCGACCACTGTGCCTTCAGAACTGGCCAGGTGCGTGCGCCACAGAAAAGTCACTGCCTCCTGATGCTCAGAACCGGGCCAGCACCTGGGCCTTGTTCTCAGTGCCTTACAAAGGGAGAAATGAGGACCGGCTCTTAAACATGAGGGAGCTCCTTTCTGAGAACATCTAATCATCTGTGCTACTTCTTCCTAGCTATAGTATGAGCCCCAGAGAGGGCTAATTCTTGGTCAGCAACATTATCTTTGGTTTCCCTCTATCTATCTACCATAAACTCCTGGTTCTCTCATAACCGGTTAAAACTAAACTCCTCAAAAACTGAAATTATACATTTATCATCTATTTCAGATACTACAATAGGTCCACCATCACACTTGTCAATAAACAATATCACCCATACCACGTCAAGCTACGAACCTAGGTATACTCATAAACTCTGATATTTCCATGAAGCAACATATCTCCTCACTTACCAAAAAATCATTTTATAAACTACGGCTTCTAAAGCATCTCCGACCACTGCTCTTCTACCGTGACTATCGAACCATTCTTCAATCTCTAGTCTTCTCCGGTCTCGATTATTGTAATGCTCTTTACCTAGGACTACCAGATTCTTCACTATACCCTCTTCAACTAATTCAAAACAGTGCAGCCCGAATTCTAACTAGAACACCTTTACACCATCATATCACTCCCATCCTTCAATCTTTACATTGGCTCCCCATAAAATTCAGGATAAAATATAAAATTCTTTCCACTATTCATAGCTTAATCCACAGTCCAACTTCCACCTGGCTCTGCTCATTACTACGGATTTACAAACCTACAAGACACTTAAGATCACTCACCCAAAATCTCTTAGACATTCCCTCACCCAAACAAGCCAGATTAGACGTCACCAGAAAGAGAGCTTTCTCGGTAGCCGGTCCCATTCTTGGAACTCACTCCCAAACCCTCTCCAATCAATATCAAATCCTTCTCATTTCAAAAAATCACTCAAAACTCATTTGTTCCAACTCGCATTTCAAACATCCACTCAAGAACAAGTTTAATGCTCATTCATTCCATTTCCACATTCATCACTCTCATTTCATTTTCTCCCCCCCTATCCCCCTCCTCCCTCCTTACCATTCTCCCACTCCCCCATATTAGCTACATTCCCATTTTTTCATGCCCCCCCTTTCCCCCCTCCCCTCCTTCCCCCGATAGGAAGTCCATGGCAACATATTCTTATTATTTTTTTTTATTTTTTGAGTAATTAATTTGATTTATTTTGAAAAGTTTTAGCTATTGATTAATTTTTGTATATTTTAACTTATTTTTAATTTGACTTTTCTTTTTAAAAACTTTATTTTAATTAATGTAAACCGTTTTGACAAAAACTCATTTTATAAAACAGTATATAAATACTTTTAAATAAATAAATAAATAAATAATTCAGTGGCACAGCCAGAACTGATTTTGTTTTGGGGGGGGGGGGGGGGCAAGGTTAACATGGACTGGCAGTAGTCATACAGATCTGAGCCCTACTAGTTGTGCTCTTACCCATAAATAATGCCTTAAGAGTGCACCCGACAAAGAATTTCTAAGTAGTCTGCAACAGCTGTTATGCATCAGGAGTGAAATTTTACAATATTTTAACTTACTTATTCCAAGCACTTACCAACATTAAAAATCCCTTATTAATCTGTATTAATTTAATATTTACTGTAGTTTATAAATACACATCATGTAAAAAGCAAACAACACAATCAATCATGCAATAAAACAAATATCAATGTATGCTTTCATGAATCCTCTTTCTAGAAAGGCAGAGATCATCATAACTACAATAAAATAGCAATAATCTTAAGAATGAGTACAGAGCAGAACTAGGACAGTTCACATTAGAACCCAACGTGCCAAAATAAGAATATTCAAATTCTGGTATGACCTCAGCAAAACAAAATCCTTCCACTGCTAAATATTTTGTGATGTAACTCAAAACTGCAAAAAAACAAGAGACACCTAGAACCTTGCCATTCCATACAATCACAGGATTAACTCCCAGGAATCAAACAGTACCATTATTTATGAAAAAGCCAGACCCTAGAACACTAATACACCACCTACTGGGCAAACAGAACAAGCAGTGCTGCTACAAATCCCTACAGAGACACTGCACGCTAGCCAAAGTACTGCACTTCTGTCATGCACCGGCAGAACAAAGACCGCCCCTTACCCAATACAGATACAAGGGAGTACAAATTAGAAACAGAAACATGCAGACAAAACCGAAATAGAAAGCCTGAGAAACCAGTGGAACTCTAAAGAGCAAAATACAAAAATGTAAGAAATGCACATTCCAATCACTAACAACTCTACATGTATGTATTTATTTATTTATTACCTTTGTTCTCTCATCTTTTTATTTTTCTAATCAGTTGGTCCCGGTGTCATTTAGCCACTTTCCCTTGTCTGGCTTTTCCTAATTCTTTTTTCAAGGTCTCTTTTGTCTTTCTGCTTCTTCTCTCTCCTCCTTTCTTCTTCCTTTCTTCTCTTACATACTCACACACACACAAAGGCTCTCAGGTTCACACACACAGGCCCCCCCCCCCACACACACACACACATTCTCTCTCATGTACACACACACACACACACATGAAATGAGAGTCTCACACTCACTTCTCACTGCCCCCGGTCCCCAGGGGTTTCACACTCACCCCCTCACTGCCACCCCCCCTTCCCCAACGGTTTCACACCTACCCCTCATTGCCCCCATTCCCACCAGTCTCTCACTGCCAAACTTGCTCCTGCTCCTTCCCTCTCACTCACCGCTTCTCTGTCATTCACCCCTTTCCTTCCTTCTCACTCTTCCTACTTTTCAATACTTTCTCTCCCCGCTCTTACCCCCCTTCTCAGTCCTCCTCCTCCATTTCCTTTCCATCCCTTCTCTAACTCATCCACTTCCCTTCTTCCCTCTCACTTACTCCTCCTTCCCTTCAATTCATTCCCTCCTCCCATCCCCTTCCCTCTCAGTCATTCCACTTCCATCCCTTTCCTTTTCTCCCCTCTCAGGTAGAGGAGACAAGGGAGTGAGACATTCTGACTCCTCCTCCCTTCCCCTTTCACAACCTGCCTCCCTCACCTCCTGCAGCCCGTCACATCATCATGGCTGTCTTCAGCCTGATGAGTGGTACTCTCATGGGCCGGTCTTCGCCAGGCCATTGTGGTCCTCAGTCCGCGAGGGGTGGAACCCTCGTGGGCAGGTCTTGAAGGTGCCACCGAACTTCTGCTCATGTGCCCACAGGGGGGGGTGGGATCCCGGCGGACATGTCATCATTGCACCACTGTGGTTCTGCTCATGTGCTCATGCAGGGAGGATCCCCACGGGCACATCGAATCGCTGCAGTTCTGCTTATGTGCCTGCGGGGGAAGTGTGTGAGGAATCTCTGCAGGCACAGCATCACCGCGCTGTTATTGTTTTGTTCATGAGCCCACAGGGAGTAGACTCTCCATGGGCAGGTCATCACCACACTGCTGTGGTGTTGAGCAGCTCTGTTTGGGTGGGCCTGGCCAAAGAGGGTAGGCCACAGCCCACACAGGCCCACCCATGGCTATGCCACTGGGCTAATTAATGGGCAATTACAGCTATCACAGAGGAACTAGGCACAATTTAATGCCAAACCAATATTCTATATATGATTTTATTTCACAAACATATCAAAAATACATTTAATAACAAAAAATGCTAAGTGCAACAGGCAATACCCACATTAAAAACACATCATACTTCCATACATACCATCACCCCAAACAACATCCTATTAAAATACATCATGTACATTAACAATGGCAATAAGTTCTTATATACCCACAATATTGCAACACATAATAATTCTCAATGTTACTCACTATTCTAACAGATACTCAGTATCTACTATATATTAACAAATAGTGTCATATCATTTTATTTTAAATCACGAAAATATTATCTAATGTTATAAAATGTTATAACAGATACCAAGTATCTACAGTATTCAAACAATTCACAACATCGTGTATTATTTCAAATTGGACAAAGTAATATCTGTATAATACCCCATATAATACCCGACGGGATACCCGTTTTACCCCTGTCTTGGGGCTTCTTCAGGGAAAGTGCTGTGCTATTCAAATGACCCAATGTATTGTAGTCTTCATAAAGCATAATATTCAATGTCCATAGGTCAATGCTGCATCGTTGAATTCCGTAATATTCATCGCGTGGATATCAGTTGCACAAAGCATAAGTTTCTATAACTATACAAAAAACATATCATAATATTGAAATAAACAATTCAAGACTGGTGAATCCACCCTGTGCACCTTCACCTTAACCACACCGTACCAACCAGCTCTATTCAACGGGAACATGCTGTTTCCTCAATGGTTTGTAACCATTTAACTGGCTGCAACAAAGTTGCTGAACATATGTTGTCAGTCCATCATTAAATTTTCATGCCACACCGGCCACGACTGATTCAACAACCTTTACAAAACCTGTATAAAATCATTAAGTAACATGCATAAATTCAAAATGTTCCATAACCCATCTATAAAAAACACACTATCTGAAAAAATCCTTCATGTAGCGGCCTCTACCCCAAAGTCAATTCACCAAACTTAAAAATTGACACAAACACACAAGAATGTATTCAACATTTTTACATTCATGCCGCGCAATTTGCCTCACCTTCAAATCATGGAACATTATATAACTGTTTATAAAATCTCACTGCTGTTTTCTAACCTGAGTAATGCTCACTTACTCCTTTCTTATCCATACCATACTTCTTACCCCCGTTAAAAAAACTTTCAAACCTAGTGCATCAACATTTCCCACCATATAAATTGCATCCTAAGACAAGAAGCTATTCACTCGCATCAAAAAAGACTATAGAATATTACCTTAATACAACTTAAAATAAGTCTTCATCGATTTGTATCACACCCGAAGGTTTTACTGCATCAGACGCCGCCGCACTAACCGGCACTTCTCAAAGAAGGCTAACGTGGATACGTAACATGCATCTATTTAACCCTCCTATCCAATCACCTCATATCCAATCACCGCCTCCCTAACCGGCACTTCTCAAAAAGGCTGACGTAAATACGTAACATGCGTCTCTTTGACCCTCATTATCCAATCACTAAATAGCCTGAACAAACGTCACCATTAGCGTAAGAAGCCTAAAAACTAACCATCTGCAAACCTATCAAAAACAACATAACATGAATATCCAACAAATGCATCGCTTGCTGAATATAAATATTCTGAAAAGCTACCCATAGAATAATATCATTTTAAGCATTATAGAAAGCTTCCCATTCGATCATATCATTCAATCCATGGGGGTGAACAGTCCTCCATGTATAAATATAGCTTTGTTCAATCTTCCTCAGAATATTACTCACGTCGCCCTGCTGGCGCACGTGACATTGTTGAACAACAAAAAACTTAAGATCATCAAGGCTATGTTTAGCAGTATCCCAATGAGACACCAATGGGGCTCCACTTTTATGTGTCCTGAGCCTACTTTTATGTTCAGTGATGCGTTGCCTTATTTGCCTACTCGTGTATCCAATATATATCATCTCACATGGGCAAACAATTGCATAAATAACCATAGAGGACGCACACTTGAACCTTCCTCTTAAAGAATGAGAATGAACCAAATGGGATACCTTATATTCATTGATCTCTAATACATTTTGGCATACTGAACAATTTCCACATGTAGTCTGGCCCCAATTATCCTGTGCTTGCTCCAACCTTGTTCTAGACAACAATGATTTGACATTGTTGCCTTTACGCAATATAAGAACTTATTGGCATTGTTAATGTACGTGATGTATTTTAATAGGATGTTGTTTGGGGTGATGGTATGTATGGTATGTATGGAAGTATGATGTGAGTGTTTTTAATGTGGGTATTGCCTGTTGCACTTAGCATTTTTTGTTATTAAATGTATTTTTGATATGTTTGTGAAATAAAATCATATATAGAATATTGGTTTGGCATTAAATTGTGCCTAGTTCCTCTGTGATAGCTGTAATTGTCCTGGATAACAGAAGATGCACTTGCGTATATGACCTAATTAATGGGCAAGCAGGCAAGGCCTGGACAGCTGTTATGTAGTTTGTACAGCACACACACATTGCACAGAGTTCCTCCGCATATTCCCTGACTTGGAGTCTTTCCAGCTTCTGTCTTCTCCCCTAAGTGAGATGGGGGAGATGTTCTGAGCACTGCAAATGACTGAGTATTTGGAGCAGCAGCTATTAAGGATCTCTAGGAGCTACTTGTGGCGTCCAAAGCAACTTCACTTAGTGGCTTCCCGCACCACACTGGCTTCTCCCTTCTCTTGTACATAAAGGGAGCTGGTACAACATGGCAGATTCATGTGCACCTTTACCCCCTCTGTCTTGGTTGTAAAATTTGGAAATCAGACTGGTGAGGCTTCCAGTGCTTCCCCTGCTTTTTTTTTGGCCATATTTGTGTATTTATTAGCTCACGTTTTGTCTTGAGCTACCAATAAAAAATGACATTCAGGTACGGTAAGTATCAGAGTCCTCTCCATGTCTGCATTGCCGGCTCCTTGGACATTGGCGTGCCAGCCAAGCTTTTTGTTAATGGTCTTGGAAAGGTGGGGGAAGCACGGACATACAAAACAAGCTCTCATAGTCAAAAGTATGGGGGCAATTTTGAAAACTACATTTTGGTTCAAAGTTGTGGATAATACTTTGCACCAATTCTCAAAGAGAAAGTATAGGCATTGCTTTCCCTTTAAAACTGTGAATACTTTTTGGGCAGTTTTCAAAAAGTCCCTTCACCTGGGTAAATCTGTATTTACTAGAGATGTGAATCGGAACTGAAATCCGAACCGATTCTGGTTCCGATTCACATCTATAGAGATGTGAATCGGAACTGAAATCCGAACAGATTCTGGTTCCGATTCACATCTCTAGTATTTACTCGTGTAAAAGGCTTTAGACACCTGGCCACTCTGTGTCCAATTGTGTGTTTTTATAGGATTGTTTTGAGAGGGGTGACAGTGGGGCTGGTGATCCCACCTGGCCCCTTTCTGCAAGGAGCTATTTATTTATTTATTTATTTAAGTCCGCATTGTCTTTTGAATATAGCTGGATTAAGGTTAACGTTATCTGGCCACATGAGACTGGATATCTGTAATCCTAACCAGCGATATTCCAAAGACTGCTGCTGAGGTGCAAGGTTATCCAGCTGTTGGTAGCCGGATATCTGTCAACTATCTGGGATAACTTGCCCAGCTAATCTTAGCCAAATAAGGTGTCTGTTGGAGGCTTTTTTAAATATCGGCCTTTGTGTGTCTTGACTGGATGGTTAACTCCATGGGGTAGGAATTGTCTCTTGTGTTTCTCTATAGTGCTGAGTACACTTTGTAGTGCTAAATAAACAGAAATAATAATAATATCCATCCTGCCGTTCCAAATAGTTATTCGCCTCGGTCTCTAAATGCATGATTGAAACCTATAAACTTTAGAGAGAAGGGTAAGCCAGAGCAGAGTGGGGAAGTGTGGTTTACCAAAACTACCCTAATGCAGCTTAAAACATCAACTGGACCATGACAGAAAAAAAAAAAGTAGAGCTGAAGCAAACATTAGTGAATCAGAAAATCCATCCTACAGGCAACAATGAACCCCCAGTCTGGTGACAGGCACGCCAGCTTCCCAAAGGCAAATGTGCTCGAAGGCCGCACTGGGCGATGAGGAACTAAACGTTTGCCTTACAACTAATCGGTAGAGTTGAACAAAAGACTCCTCGAACCTGGGTCTTCATGCCAGACGAGCAGGCTGAGTTCAAGCCATGCTGAAAGTCCGTCCTGGCTTTGCTTACCTGCTAAGCCTACTGCCCCCCAGTTTAACCCTGGAGATCCATCGCCAGCGCAGCGAGCAACGCACCGTGACAGCACAACAAACGGATACTGTACCCTTCCTTTGGTAAGGATGTGTGTCTTCCTGTTGCTTCTGGTTTTCCCTTTCCTCTGGACCAGCGCTTTCTTCGGAGGACTCTCTTTCTCTGAATATTTCTTCCCTTCTCTTTCTTTCCCCTAGAATGCTAATTTACATGATTTTTCCAAACTTTAATGACAAATGACGAGATAGGCTTCAACTGTAATGTAACTTCGAATCAAACGCAGCTGCTCAGAGTGCAGTTTTAATGCCGGCGCCAGCAGCAAACAAAGGAAAGTACCAGTTTATGCTTCATGTTCTACCTCTTATTGCACAAAAAAAAAGCAACATGAAATAGTAAGATAATAAATACTGCATTTACTTGTTCAATCTACTTTAGCATGCAATATTATTAGCCTGGGCAAGTACATGCAATAAAATGTATAATAGTATTAATATAATCAGTAACAAATCTTTGCTAGACCGTTTGCATTAAAAATAACAAACATTGCTAGGGCAAATATTTATTATCCTATTATATTTATTTTGTTGTGTGTACAAAGCAAAGGTTTCCTGCAATGTGAACTCCCAACATACCCAGAGAAAATGAAACTTTCCTTTAAATATCACTTTAAGACTCAAAGAGGCTGATATTCAAAAGATCTAGAAGGGGGGTCAGCATTTTTTTTTTTAAACCCACATTGATCACCAAATCTCTTTCAAACGCTCCACCACCAGGTTCCATTTTTTCAAACTGCCTGAGGAGCTTGCAGGAGGAGGATAATGAGGTGTCGTGGGCCAGAAAGGAGCCGCAGCCATTGGTGGCTTCTACAAAGCAATAGTGGAAGAGCCGCAGTCAAAGTTAATCTTTGGTGGGGGGAAACATGGGGGAGAAAGAAAATCCGAGGCTGCCGGTGCTGTTCATGGGTAAGGTGTAAAAAACTAAGGGGCTTGAGGTGGCAGCGTTCACCGAGGGAACGTGAGGCGGAGAGCAGGCTGGGCTGGCAGTGGCAATGTGGAGGTGTGGAGGCCCACAAAATTATGGCCTTTGATGGCAGTGGAGCTTGAGTGGAGTGGGGAGGGAAACAGCATCCGTGAGCATTAATTTCAGGCTCCCGGTCCCTGCTTTTCACCTTTTTCTCAAGTAGCAGGCACATGAGAACATCTGGCTCCCTACTCTATACTCTCCTTCTCAGCCAGCAAGTGAAAGGACTGTGACGGCTTGGCATCTGCATCACCAGGCTACATGGTGCCAACTGTAATGGGTTTTGGGGTGGGGTTTTTGGGGGATTTTTTTTGTTTTTTTGCAATGTGGGCATGCTCATGGAACCCAAACAAACATATTGCGACCCCCATTTGCGGTTAGGTTTGCCAACCAACTGGTATTTGACTGGCTTGGCCAGTTGCCTTAAAAAGGGAGACTGACAGAACCAGAAAACCAGCCTATATAGCTGCCAGTTTTCTGCCAACCGTTGGCCTCCCCTACTGTTTTGCCTGCCCCAAGAATCTTGGTTTGTAATTGGGGGGGCCACTCTTAGCCCAATGTGGATGGCGGCTACAACAGAATAAGCTTATAAGCACGCATGGACCAAGGACAGAGTCAGCACGTGCTCTTATCCCAGGATCCTGCATCCTACCAGGAGGCGGTGATACCACCATGGGGGCCTGGGAGAGAACATGCTAATTCCATCCCACGTGCCTTGATAAGCTAATTCTGCCGCAGATGCCACACAGATGGGCTTAACGTGGCCCCAAATTATCAAATAAAAGTTCAACAGGGTTGAGATGATGGGCCTGCATCATGGCATTACTGTCAGAGGGAGGTGGCATGGCATTGATGTCAGTGTTAGAAGGGAGGGAGAGCATGTGGCTGATTTTTTGAGTCCTATTTGGGGCCATAATACACAGTTTGGGAAATGCTGACTTAGAGGGTGGAGACTATGGAAGGAAAAGAGAGGGAGGAGAAAAAGGAGGGAGAAAGGAAAAGAGAAAATAAGAGAAACATGGAAAAGTCAGTCAAACACAAGAAAATAGAACAGAAGAGATGGAAAACACTAAAGAGCAAAAGATAGAGGAAGGATAGAGCAAATAGCTGGAGAAACCAAAAAGTGACCGAGCAGATATAAAGAGATAAAAACACGTAAAGATAAATTATTTAGATTTTCATATGCGCGGGCCCCCTGGTCTCCCACTAGATGGCCCCAGATCCCTGTCCTGATATTACAACTAGAGGGACAGACAATTTTCTGCAGCTCCTCTCTCTGAGGTTGTCTGTGATGGTCTGAGCCTTTTCCAGACATGGAAGGCGGGGGGGGGGGGGGGGAGGGAGGGATGGGGGTTCAGGCCTTAGAGCGGGTGCTCATCTTCCGTTGCCTTTTGAGGAGAGAGGCGTTATTTGTATTGCTCTGCTAAGTCAGGGCCTTCCAACCCTGATGTGGTATTTTTTTTCTTTTGAAGGAGACCCCGGACAGTGCACTCCCTGCCTGTGAGGATCCTGCCTCCTCCTTATGAAAGACAGACTCTAGTAAGGTTTATGACTGGTGTGAAGTCCTGGTCCTGTCTCGATGAAGGACAAATCCCCTGATCGGGAGGACCAGGTAACTGATGACCCGCTAGCCCTTTTCCAAGTAAAAGAAGGAGCTGCGGTGATAGCACCATGCCAGATTGAGTTTTTACTTCTTTTTTGGTTGGGAAGCTGGGCTGTGAGAGCTGGTTTCCTGCTTACGTCAGACTTTTCCTTCAGAGAAGTCACATCCATCGGGCGTTTTGAGGACACAAGCGGGGTGAAGAGGACTGAACTCTGAGGACTCAGGTAGGATTTTCTGGGACTGTGGGGGGGGGGGGATCCCCTCACCCACAGGATTTTCCTTACCCATTGGGGCAATGTATGCACTCAGCCCAGGCACCTGAAAGGACGCACACACCAGAGAGTCGGTAATCTGTGTAACCCCAGCTGTAATTTGACACAAGTATTTATCGACTGGACATGGATTTTTACTTCTGAAAAATTCAGTAAAGTGTCCAGCCTGACTGTCCCTGCCAGTGCAGCCTCACAGACGTATGAAAGAGAGGGATAGTGATACACACACCGAAAGGAAAGGCATTCACTGCCTGGGCCAAGAAGGGCTGCCCTTACCCCCGCAGAAAAGAACCCACACCTTGGAGGAAAGGAAGAGGGGAAGTGAAGACAGCTTCATATAATAAATTCTTGTGTCCCCTTTAGAAACCACAAAATCCATGAAGAAAGGGAATGGAAGCAGTGCACGCAGATCTATCTAATGCATATTCCTTGGGGATAATCCTGAATATCTGACTGGCTGGTTGCGTCCCGAGGATTGGGTTGACAACCTGCCACAATTCCGGCGGAGGCATTCGGAACAAGTTCGAAATAACATAAGGGTATTTCTTTGGGATTCCCATTAACACCACCACCTTACAGTAGTCTAGGTGTGTGGTAATGAGAGAGAACGGATAAATACTAATCAAAGCCTTTGCCAGAAAAGATTTCAGCCGATGCTATCGAGGAGTTCTTCCCAGATCATGGACCTGGGATTTACCTGGCTATTTCTAAATCCTTATCAATGAAGGAGTCCATATTCAGTAGGCCTGAAAGAAACTTTGCAACACAAGGAGCCCAGCCTTCGCGCCTGTTCACGGCGCAGCACCTGCACACGAGTGGCCATGCGGAGATCAGAGCTCGCCGATTTATAAACCGAGCAGCAGGTGCTGGAGCAGTGCTGAAAGGCGCAAGCTGCGGGTTAGCTTACGCTTCCCAGCGCTCGTCTTATCAGCTCGGCGCCGGAAGCACGGGGAGTGGGTAAAAGCGTTACAGCCACCCGGCTCCTGCGGGGGGGTTTTTTTTGGGGGGGTCCGGGGCTGGGGATGACGAGCGATTGAGGTCGTGTGTGTGGGTGGCGAGGAGGAGAGCAACGAGGCTCGGAAAATAAATTGAAATGAGGAAGGAGGGGGCTGCCAGCAATCTGCAACCCTCCCCCCCCCCCATCCTAAAAGAAAACGTTGCCATCTTCGGTGGGGGTATTGAGGGCATGGGAGCTGCTCGGCCTGGCAAAGTTGTTTAAAACATATTGGAGAGAAAGGCAAGAATCAGGCCCCAGGCCTATAAGCAATATATTCTTTTTTTTAGGTTTTACAGCGAGGCATACATTAACAGCTGTGTACAATTCTGGTCGCCGCATCTCAAAAAAGATATAGTTGTGATGGAGAAGGTACAGAGAAGGGCAACCAAAATGATAAAGGGGATGGAACAGCTCCCCTATGAGGAAAGGCTGAAGAGATTAGGGCTGTTCAGCTTGGAGAAGAGACGGCTGAGGGGGGACATGATAGAGGTCTTTAAAATCATGAGAGGTCTAGAATGAGTAGATGTGAATCGGTTATTTACACTTTCGAATAATAGAAGGACTAGGGGGCACTCCATGAAGTTAGCAAGTAACACATTTAAGACTAATCTGAGAACATTCTTTTTCACTCAATGCACAATAAAGCTCTGGAATTTGTTGCCAGAGGATGTGGTTAGTGCAGTTAGTGTAGCTGGGTTCAAAAAAGGTTTGGATAAGTTCTTGGAGGAGAAGTCCATTAACAGCTATTAATCAAGTTTACTTAGGGAATAGCCACTGCTATTAATTGCATCAGTAGCATGGGATCTTCTTAGTGTTTGGGTAATTGCCAGGTTCTTGTGGCCTGGATTGGCCTCTGTTGGAAACAGGATGCTGGGCTTGATGGACCCTTGGTCTGACCCAGCATGGCAATTTCTTATGTTCTTATGTTCTTAACCAGAGATCTTGGAAGACATTCAGTAAAGTAGCAAGTCATCTGGCCACACAAGCCCAGATAACTTTATATCCTGCACTCTGAGGTAAACATTCAGTCACTGGCGGGACTTGGAGGGATATTCAGCGGTGTGGCACCCCACGCCCTTCCTCTGCCACCGGGCTTCCTGTTACCCAGGGAAACCCGTGAGAGGGGCGGAGCACCGCAGGGTCGTGCCCCCCCCCCCCCCCCCCGTCAGCACGAAAGGACCGCGGAAGGCCCCGCACCGCCCGTTTCTCGGATTTTTTGTTAGCGCTGCCATTGGCGTCGGCGCCGAAAGAGAAGCACGGCGGCAGAGTTCAGTTTAGACTTGGGCAGCCGTGGCGACGCTCGGGCGCCTGGAAACGTTTGGCACGGGAAGGCAGCTGCCTAGGAAGCCTGTGCCTAAATCCGGGCCCGCGTCGTGGGATGCTGGCGGATGTGCTTGCGACCCCAGGCTGGTCGCCGTCGGAGCCAGGACGCTGGGGGGGGGGGGGGGGGCTTGATTAACTTTGCTCTGACCCCAGTATGGCATTTCTTATGTTCCCTATGCATTCCTCTCCCCTTCTGTATCTTTTTCTTTTCAGCCTCTCCTTTGCCGCTTTTCTGCCCCCCCCCCTCCCCCCCAGTTATATTTGAATACCGCCTTCCTTAGATATAATCCAACCCACAGTGGTTCACAAAATAGAAAGACAATGCAATAAATAGCAATACATTATAAACATAACATATCAGAAATCCCATATAAATCAAAATACACATCAAATGTACAAATGCATCAAAAATGCAGCATACATTAACAGCAGAAGTTCTCAATTTTGCCTCCCCGCCTCCTCCAGCATTTGCCTACCATGTTGGTCTGCCTCCTGTTCTGTCTTTTCCTCCTCCTTGTGTCTCTTTGCCCTCTTCTGATCATATTCTACCTCTGCTTCTTTCTCTGCTGACTTTCTTTTCGTCACCTTTTCCTCTATCCCTTCTGCCTGGGGCTGGATTAGAACCCCACTGAGACATCATGCCATGTGCCCCTGGCACGTCTGTAACTTCCAGCACAGTCACAGAAACAGAGAATACGACGGCAAATCATTTCTCAGTTATTCACCAGTTTCAGACCTGGTGCAATGATGAATCTTTAGGAAGAAACCGTGATCTCCAGACACAATATTTTGACTCAGATTAGAAAGGTATTTGCAAACCAAACTGTAAATGTTATTCAACTGAACTAAATATCATCAAGATTTTTTGAACAAGAAATAAATGTAATCTAGCTATTTCAACCAGCTCCTCCTACTTCTTAACATTATTATTTCTTTCTGGAAATTAATTTTTACTCTTCCCCTCTAACTTGATTGTTAGTTTGGAAAGTAAAATAAAGGGTTTGTTTACTTTTAATTGAAAAAAAAAAAAAAAAAAAGACATATGTTACTACTCCTTGTAGTTTTAGATCTGGTCTGAACTTCAGCTTCTATACCCAACAAATGCTTCATGAGTTATTTTTCACTGAATATTATGAAGTTCAACTGAGCAGATTTTTGAAACATTACTCACATGTAAGCAAGAGAGAGAATAAACAGTCCAAAGACGACAACTATCATGATGGCGAATGCTTTCGTGTAAGCTGAAAAACATAGTTGCACAAAGACACTGTAAAAACCACAGTCAGAATTTCAGGCAGCTATCTTCCTGTATAAGGTCACTTCCCAAATCTTAACACATTCAGTCCCCAGGTCTTCTCCAACCCCAGCACCCTGCCCGTATACACTATATGATCTGCTCCCAACAATACGGCCCTGGTTAAAATGCCCATTGACACGGGAGATAAAGCGCCATTAGCTTAGAAATGGTAAATGACAAGACAGTATCCAAAAAAACATTTATTCAAAAATATTTAAATACAATAAATATGTATGACCAAACACTGAATAAACTGCTTGTGGCAAAAAAACCCCCAAAAAAACAAAACACAAAACTTCAACGATGTATTCAAAGTTCATCTTGGCTAGTCAACGGAGACCACCCCAATGTATTGCCTGTGTGATCCTTCCACCAGGAGCTAAGTGTGCTGCCAGCTCAAACTAATTAAAGAATATATATATATCAAAATTGGGAATAAAACCAAATGCCTGACTCTTCTGCGCACTGGCAAGAACAGGTTATGCTCCCATGCTCTGAAAATTATTCGTTTTTACAAATTCTCGCTTTACCGAAACTCATGTGCACTTAAATTATTGTTCACCTAGAATTAGGCTAATATGGCCACTAAGGTCAATTTTTCTTTTTAATTTTTAGCAAAAGCATTCAACAATGGAAAAAAATACTGCTCTCTTCTAGGGAATATCCCCCCCAAAAAATGTGTGAATCTCCTGATGGGCAGGTAAGGGAATGGTCATTAGAGGGAAATCAACCTTCACCTGGGACAATATAATCCTCTTGCCCTGTCTCATATGATGAACATTTTTCATATCACTCGTGGCACATATTTACCACTAATATCTTACATTTGTAAAAGCATTACACATTGGCACAAAGGCTGTATGATCAGTTAGTGGCATATGACAAACTACTGCCTCCTTCATTTGGCAATCATTATCCATTTTATGACATCATCATCAAGCTTCCTTCACCCCTAATTCTTATACTAGTTTCATGAAGCATGACCATTGCAGTCAGATTTGTTGGGTGACCCGGTAATATTTTAGAACTGCCATCAGTAGGGTGGCTAGAAGCATCACCCATCTTCCTATGGGACATTGAGCAGAATGACCTAAAATGGGCACATCAATTTTTACAGCAATATCACGTGACACAAATATATCTTTTGTTGAACAAATATCTAGTGTTTAGACTGAGGATAATTTCCTAATAGATTCCCTCTTTGCACTCAGTGATGACCACAATAGGGTATCACCTTGGCTCTGTTTACTTATCTATTAATAGGGCTGGATATGCCCCTACTATGCCCTTAGACAGAGTAATGCGAGGCAAGGGGTTTTGCCAAAAATCAGAGTGCAACAGGAAGAGTCCCAGTTCTGGGGTGCCTTCAAAATATGGCACCCTTGGCTCTTGCCTATGCCGTCTACAACTAAATTTGGCCCTGTATTGATATTTCACATTAGATCATTCAGATTTCACGCCTGCAGTTTGACTTCTGAATATTTGCAACAAACTGGTACAATTGATAAGATGCAGGAGGCGAAGCCTCTATACAGTCCACTTACACGGCACCGCTTTGTTGTAGCACTTGTTTTTAAAGAAACAGCATCCATATGATACGCACTTCAATCTCGAGATGTTTGTTAGACAGAGTTCATACAGAGGAGGCTCGCAAACTGCCCAGAGAGAGAAAAAGAGAATTTTCTAAATGGCAGCAAATAAACTTTGGAATAAGGAATGCAACACTGAATTGATTTCCCCCCATGGTAAAAAAAAGAATTACATCTTCGTGCAATGGGGCAAAGCTAGTACTGGGTCAGCGCTCTCAGGGCTGACCCAAGCAAGGCGTCAACCCTCTTTAACAAATCCGGTATGAATGTCTTCCGTCGATGCTAAAATGTTAAGCAGAAGACAATACGCCCACAAGAGGGAGCTCTATTACAACTGAAGCATCTTGTAATATTTGAGCAACAATACCCAAACAAAACAAGGGAAACTCATTTACAAGCACATGTAAATAAAACACAATATGTGAACTCGGGACAGCGACTTTTATATTCACTCAAAATCATTTACATCGCCTTCACTCTCTTTTTCAGATTTCATTACACTCTGGTAAAAAAAATAATGAAAATTCACTTCCTTCCTCAGTACCCATCCGTCTGTCCGAACAAACGTGAATGTCCACATACAGCATTAGCCTTTAGCATCTTACCCAAATTTTAACGAGTCCACCACAGAAATAAAGGTCAACAAACAAGTTGCAGGTGATGCGCTTTCACTGGCCTAACTTAATACATTAGAGACTGGTTTTTGAGAGCTGTGCAGAATGAGGCAAAGATGATGCTGGCAGAATATACATTTGCGGTTCTACTACAACAGCAGTGATTGTTGTCAAAGCAGTGAACGCATGGAGTAACTGATGTCTATAGCTTTATTTACTTAAGATGGTGCACAATGTAGTGCAACGGAAAATCTAAGTGCCCTTCTGCACAGGAATTCCTCAATTCACCCGTTTCACGTGTCTAAACTCATTAAGCAGCTTCATGCCCTACACATTGACTGCTTTTTGCTTCGGGCACACAATTAAGGCCTGCTTTCTGCAAAGCTCTAAGCCAGCGATGGTGAAACTCCAGTCCTCGAGTGCCACAAACTGGCCAGGCTTTCAGGACATCCACAATGAATATTGCATGAGAAGGATTTGCATGCACTGCCTCCATTGTATTGCAAATCTATTTCATGCATATTCATTGTGGATATCCTGAAAGCCTGGCCTGCTTGTGGCATTGAGGATTGGCGTTCGCTATCACGGCTCTAAGCTGTGCAAAAGATTATGCACAGAAGTAAACTCCACAGGGGCATAAACAAAAATCTGCCAAATAATCAGAGCAGTTTTAAACCTCTATGAGACCCTGGGTAAACCTCACTAGGATGGGCCCCTCCCCACGCCTCACCATATAAAATGTTTTGCGCAACTTAGACGATGCTTGTTAAGACCTAAAGAAGATAATATGGCATGTTAGTCAGCTATCTTATTTTATCTGCTCTTCTTTTTTATTTACCATTTTATTCTTTAATTTTTAAGGCTTTGGGTCCTGGGCAAGTGCCCCATTTGTCCTACGATAAAACAACCCAGCAAATAATCCAGAATATCTTGCTATATCATTAGGGGGGGGGGGGGGGGGGGGGAAGAGCCACAGACAGAGCATCTCCAGGAATGGAGCCACTTGCCTAGCCCAAGAATTTCGCAGAATTGGGGGCCCTCGGTGAAGAAATGTTATTGAGAAGTTATTTTCTTGGATTTACCTGCAAAGTTGCCAAGAAAAGGTACTGATCTTTTCTTTAAGGGATGAGGTAGCATAGAGGACTCAACCATACTGTAGAAATGCAGAGTAAATGCACCTGAAAAATATAACACACAGTTACAAACTGTTGAATTCCTCATAAAAGTTTGTTTGTTAGGAGCATGGCAAATTAGAAAAACTATTCCCAGCAGAATGGAGGAAAAAAAAAACACATTACAGTATGTTGACACAATAACAAGAGCCTGGAAGGACACGGAAAGAAATGCAATTTTTTAAATCAGATATTCTTCTTTTATTTTACTTTTCTGGTTAATTTAGTGCGGATGAAAGGTGCCAGATTGAGAGAATGAAAACCAAAGCTTTCAACGTACCCAGAAAACAGTTACAGCACAGGCAAATGGCAGTGCAGGGCATAGTTGCTTACCTGTAACAAGTGTTCTCTGAGGGCAGCAGAATGTGCGTCAGATGGATCCTAGCATGGAAGTTGGGCTTCAAAGTTTCGAGAAGTTTTGAACATGGCCCTGCTGGGTAAGTGTAGCCTACTATACCTGCATGCGTGCACATGGGGTGCACCTTCAGTCCATGATTTAGCTTTCCTGGGGGGAAAAAATCAATTCCAAAGGGAGGTGGACAGAATTTGAGAGAACGGACAATCCTGCTGTCTTCAGAGAAACACTTTTTATGGTTAAGTAACTCTGCTTTCTCCCAAGAAAAGCAGGATGACAGACCTCAAATATGAGGAATCCGAGACTACAGACTGCCCTGGACAAATAAAGGGTGGGGACAGGGACCATAAAACAGTGCCAATGGCAAAACTTTTTTGTGGCAACAAGCCATTTTCCAATTTTGTGAGGGTTTTTTTTTTTCCTCTATGGGGGCAGCATGGAATCAAATTACCAGGCCCTAGGAGGGATCAAGTTGGGTACTATACCTCGAAGAGACTCTTCAGGACAGACTGGCCAAACCTACTGTCACATTGGGAGTCTTCGTCCGAGCCACAGTGTTATGTGAATGCGTGGTGAGACCTCCACGTCGTAGCCTTGAATATCTTTTCCATGGAGGCCGATCTCAACTCAGGGTGCGTGCGCAGCATCACCCTGTGGTGAAAAACGTATAAGGTGATACGTCACTGGAGCCTGGAGCTCAATGACTCTGCATGCCGAAGTGACTGCCACCAAAAATATGACCTTACAAGTTGGGTGCTTCAGCTCACGGCAATCTCAACGGGAGCCTGCATCAACTGGGTTAATACCACATTAAGGTCCCATTACACAGCCTGAGGCTTGATGGGAGGCTTCAAGTGAAAAGTCCCACATAAAATGGACAACAAAAGGGTTTACCTTCATGGTAATGGTAAGCATCAGTTGCACTAAGATGAAACCTGAGTTGGTCCTAAGACACGACCTGGAAAATGTCGACGGTAATCAAGCAGTTTTAGTGTGACGTCAGAGAAAGAATATAGGGGCTTTTTCTCACACCAAAAGGCAAACTTCCTGCACTTCAAACCTCAGGACTTCCTCATGGTATTTATCCTGGAAACCTGAAGAATATGAGACACATCCTCAGAAAGATTCAGGGGTTGTTGAGCTATCCTCACATCATCCAGGCAGTAAAGGCCAGGGAGCCCATGTTGGAATGGCACAACAGCCCCCCCAATCTTGAGTGATGAGAGTTGGGGAATTCCCCAGTCTGAATGGATCTCTAACAGACATCTCCCGCAGGAGTAGAAATGAAATATGTCTTAGCTAACAGAGAGCTACAAGAATCATAGTTTGTCTGTCTCAGTTTCAATAAAACCTTTTCCACTAGAGGAATTGGCAGAAAAGCATACAGTAGGACACTGACCCCTAATTCACAGCAGAAGCATTGGAGACTTATTTTCCTTGTGTCCCTCATCTGGAACAGAAAAGCAGAACTTTTCTGTTCAGCAGGGACACAAACATATCTGCCATGGATGTGCCCCATTTGCAAAATATCCGGTTTGCTACACAGCCCCCTTGGTCCAGGGACCATTTGTGAGGTTCCATGAACAGACTCTATGTCAGCCAGAATATTCTCTTCACCTGCCAGGTACTTGGCTCTGAGGACCATACCTTGAGAAATGGCTCAGTTTCAAATTTGGACAGTCTCCTGTCCCTTTTCTTCCCTGTTTGTTGCCAGAGAACATTGCTACATGCTTGTCTGTCTGAAGGTTACCCTTGTCTGTCTGAACAAGGATAACCTTGTTGGTTAACTGATCCCTGAAAGCCTTTAGCGTGTATTTTACTGCCTTTAGCTCTAGGAAATTGATCTGATGAAGCTTTTCCTGAAAAGACTAAAGATCCTAGGTGCAGAGTCCCTCTACATATGCTCCTCATCCCCTGTTGGATGCATCATGGTTAGGACAATTTGTACTGGAGGTACTTGGAAGGGTATTCCCCTGGCCAGATTAGAATGAATTAGCCACCAGGACAGAGCATCCTGGTAGATGCTGTCCTGAAGATCTTGAGCGACCCAATCACACTGCAATCTGAGAGTCTCTTGGGCCTCTCTCATATGAAGATGTGCCAAGGGAGTAACATGGTCTGTTGATGCCAAGAGACCCAATAGCATTAACATAGCCCATGATGATGCCTGCTGACAGGTTCATAGCTTCTTTGCTGTGGATATCAATGCGGTAAACCTGTCTCGTGGGAAGAAGATTCTCACCTGAATTGTATCTAGCAGCATGATTATAAATTCCAATTGAGATGACAAGCTCAAGTGTAACAGAATAGTTTATGATGAACCCTAGCAAATTCTCACTATTCAGTAGCCCCAACCTTGAGATGTGCTCTTGACCAGCCAATCAGCCAGGTACAGAAACACGTGCACCCCCAATTTTCATAGACGTGCCTTCACCACCACCACAAGACGGCATTGATATTTGAAGTGGTGTTTTCTTACTATGAATCTGAAATATCATCTGTGATCTGGAAATATTTCTATATGGGTGTGAGTATCCTTCAGATCTAGAGAACTTAGCCAGTACCCTTTCCAAGAAAGTTAATCAGGATGCCTAGGGAAACCATCTTGAACTTTTCTCTCTTCAGGTACTTGTTCAAAGCCCTTAGGTCTGGGATGGGATGATGTTCCCCCTGTAGTCTTAGGGATTGGGAAGTATTTGGAGTAAAATCCTCACTTTCTTTCCTTTGGTGAAATGGACTTGACCACATTGGCCTCTAAGAGGTAGAAGAACTCTTTTTGCAGCAGTTCCTGATGCTGAGACATCGACCAAGTGGAAATTTGGAGGGACATCCAATAAATGCAATCTGTATTCTCTTCAAATTATGCTGAGGACCCAAATGTCTTAAGTTATTCTGGCCATATATAGGGAACGCTTTAATGTGTGGTTATGTACGGTAACCATATATGAAATAACCACCATGTGATTATGCCTTTTTATGGCTGCCATCTTTATTCTCAAAATAATTTTTCTTTTTTTCATATCTTTAATTTATATCTAATCCCTGATTTCCACTCTCCCCAGCAGTCAACCGACTCCCATGTAACACACACGCTTCTTCAAATCAATACTTATCTATCTTTGTAATGTGGGTCAAAGCCTACCCAACTGCTGTTGTCTCTCACTTGAGTTGAAGCCGCCTGTCCGACATCGGTCGTGTTTCGACAATTCTTGTCTGCTTCAGGGACCTTGGAGAGTTTCTACATTAGCCATCTTTAAGTTTCAAGGGCTCTGAAAAACACTTATATTTTCTTTTAGAATAATTCTTGCACGTGATGCCTCTCCCGCTACACAGAAGTCGGTTGACCGCTAGGGAGAGTGGAAATCAGGGATTAGATATTTATTTATTTAAGGTTTTTATATATCAACATTCATGATACAATCACATCATGCTGGTTTACATTAAAACAGTGGTGCATAGAAAGATATAAATTAATTAAAGATATAATTAATTAACGATATAAAGATATAATTAAAGATATAAATTAATTAAAGATTTGAAAAAAAAGAAAAATTATTTTGAGAATAAAGACAGCAGCCATAAAAAGGCATAATCACATAGTGGTTATTTCATATATATGGCTACCGCACATAACCACACATTAGGGAGTTCTCTATATATGGTTAGTAGTTGATGATTTTTCAAGGTGGGAACAGAGGTTTTGACTGTTGGTAGTTAAGTTATTCTGGGCCAATGGTTTATGTAAAACTTTAGCCTCTCTCCAATATGAAGGCCCTCTGGCATGATATTGGGATCCTGGGTTTTGGCTGGGATGCTGGCTAAAGTTTTAGGTTTCTCTGTCGCCTAGTGTGACATAAACATGATCTGCACAGTGACACTTGATGTTCATTTCTCTCCAGGAACTGGCATTGGAGCCCTTCCACTGGGTTCCAGCATGGATTCCAGCAGGTGCAGGACATCCATCTGAAGAGACACCAATGCAGATGATGCTAATGCACTACTGTTGTGCATCTTATGAGCAAGGATTTCTGGGATCTTCCAGCTCCTCCTCAAAATTTGCTGTTGCCAACATGTCCTGAGAGGCAGAAAGAGAGGCCACAACTTTCTGGGACACCGGAGATGTATTTGGTGGCTGACATCTGGACCCTTAGAGACTGTCACAATTCCCAGGAATGCCTTAAGGATTAGCTCTCTTCCCCATGGGAATGCTTTTGGGGATTCAAGGCTGCTGGCAGAATGACCCTACTTCCTGCATCGCATATTGATGGAGACCGATGTCTTTGCTTCTTGGCCTTCAGCAAATCACATTATCTGAGCTCCTCAGTACTTGTAGTGACAGAACCCTTTTCTTTCTTTGGGTGGGAGGAGGCAAATTATAGCCTGTGTCCCTAGTCATATTGATGCTCAACTTCCAGGGGAATAGATGTCTTCATGAAGTAGATGCACTGCCATTGGTCAGTGCAGTCTTTGGATCCGTTGATGTTGATGCCTCCAATGCCAATAGCCAAACTTACAGTACTCAAAATGTTTTTCGATGAGGTCAAGCCAGAAACATCACTATCTAGCAGCATAATTGCACAAAGGGGACTCCTCCAGATGGTGTGGTCAGCCCCCAGGTAAAGGACACATGTATTATAGAAATCCATGAAAGACATAAATAACCCTTTCACACACTTTTCAAAGCTGCTGGCTTTTTTCTCCTTCTGGGGCTTTAATCAGCAAATTAACACAGCAAAATAAAATGACTCCATGTAGGAGTAAAATCGTGACTAATACCAACTTGATGTACTGATCCTGGTGTACCACATGGCTGCCAAAAAATAAGAAAACAATTTACAAAAACACTCGACAACCTACCTAAAGATGACTAAAAGGGTAAGAGAAGATCACAGGGCCCCATGAATAACAAATTCTGCACTCCTGGAAAACAAAGATTCCCTAACAGCAAGAGAGAGAAAACATCCGTGACCGGTGGCCTCTGCTGAAAAGATGAGACTGAAGGGGCCCCATTTGGATACACAGCAGTTTGTCACTAGAAATTCTGAAATCAAATGATGTCATCCTACTTGTTAAAACTAACATCCTGCTTGTCCTCGGAGAAACATTGATACTGTCCTGCCAGCTTGCTATCACCCTGCTCTGGAGGGATTACCTCTATAGGTGGGAGGAAAATTCGGTCTCCATGCCTATGCAATTTTTGGCCTCTCTGCTGAGATTGCTAACAATTAGTGCCAAATTGTAATGGTTGGAATGAGGAGTTTTTTTTGTTTTTTGTGGGGATTTTTGGGTTTTTTTAGTGATGTAGACACCTGTCTAAAGAGAATCAGCTGAAACTACGAGCTCACTGCGCATAGGGCTATTACACGGTACTGACTTTTGGTCACTCCTTTCAGCTAGACTTGAAGCAGTACCAAAGGTAAAAGTCTTTGAAACTATGGGCCCATTTCCTTTGCTCACCTCCACCTCACTGAAGAATTTAACATGGCTGAAAAAGAGCCAGGTGCAGGCACTGGGCAGTTAATAGGTTTAGTTTTAATTTTGGAAAAGCGTAAAATAAAATCCATGCTTCATCATCTGACAACAGAAGTCAAAATAAAAATCCTCTGTGATGCGCTACCAATTTCTTATCCAAGAGTTTTCACTAGATCTTCTCTACCCGCTAGGTCACTCTTTGCTTTCAGAAAATAATTTATCATCCAGTAGCACATCAAAGACAGAGGCCAATTAAAATAATGTGAACAACATTTTGTTCTAATTTTAATTTAAATGATCATAAGTCCTTGATACTAATGTACAGTGTAATAATATATTAAATATTTTGATATAAAAATAATATAACGCATCATGCTCACCATCAGTCTTTTTACGGCATGCTTCAGAGAGTGTCTGCTTCTCTTCTCTGCAGGAGCTATCCTAGAGGCCTGAACACTTCTGACTAGACCTAGGAGGAACTGAGCACGCTAACAAAGCTCTGGACGTTGTAAAAGGCCTTTGATGTATGGTATTTTTTCCTCTGAAAGGTGTCTAGCACTACCTAATAGTGATCAGATTTCCGACAAAAATCTTACAAGGCAACTTTCTAACATGGATTGGCAAATTCTCTAAATATAAGCTAAGCTGCAAAACATAACCCACTCCTCTTCTTATAGTCTTCTTCCATCGGGCAATGCAATCACATTGTTGGGGGTCTATCCTAACTGATTCACTATTCTTGTTCCACCAAAAGCTTCAAAATTCAGAATGCAGAAATGCTGCAACAAATGGACAATAAACACGGGAACTAGATTTTGGGGGCAATTTTCAGATGTCCTGAATTGCTGCAAAGTCTGTGGATGCTATTTACCTACCGTCTTTGCACCAATTTTCACAGTGAAAGTAGACACTCCTTTCAGTTTGAAACTTGCCTCAGAATACTTTGTCATTTGCCCCTGCTTTTTCCATGGAAAATAACATATGTAGATTTGAAAACATTATCCATGCAACTCTTTTTTTTTTTTTTTACCTTTCATGACCTACAACCCCTACCCGCAACCTCACGAATACTTCCTCCTAATGCAAGTGGAACCCCACGCATACTTTAAGGTATGGGCAAATTTCCGGAAAAATCTTTTACTCAGTTAAATTGGTGCTTACCTGGATACATGGCTTTTGAAAACTGCCCTCTTTTTACCTCATATATTTCTACTTACTGTTAGCATCACAGGAATTCAGCAGGACAAACATTGCCGTTAAAAGTATGCATTCCTTCATTTCAAATCAGTGCGAGCCCAGGGGTTACTGAGTAACCAACTGGATTCCTACTCTAAAGAAGCTGATGCCAGAAAGCCAGACGAGAACTCAGTGATGCCACTGTGACATCATAATCATAACTGTGGAAGACCTAGGACTCCTGCAAGCCCAGCTACAAGCAAATATTTTCACAAGAAGCTGAACCAGGTGATTTTCTGTTGGCATTCAAACCACTGCCTTCACAAATACATCACCACTGACAATGCAAACTCCTTATCTATTCTTGTTTTTCTCACTGGTAAGTTGGTTTCTTGGTACTTCCAAAGAAGCCTGTGAAGCCAAAACAAAGGTTTTCTGGGCTAATTTACTAAAATGCACTAAAAAACACAATGCCACACACTCATTATGCTAGTCGCTATTAAAGGTCAATATTCAATAACCTGGTAGGCAGAGAAGTTTTCTGGATAAAATGACTCGGTTAACTTTAGTGAACATTCAGCAGAACTAATCTGGTTAGGTGCTCACTGCATATAAGTCAGCTAAAGTTACTCAGATAAAGTTATCAGGTAACTTTGCCGCTCACCGGCTTACTGAATATTTAAAAAAACAAAACCTTGCTGCCGAGCAGTGGCTGATCCCGCCCTATTCACCCCCTAATATCTTTTAATATTGTAGAGTGGGTCAAGTGGTGCCTTCCCAATATCTTAAAAACTGTCAAGCTGTCCTGCTCCCCAATCCTTAAAATGTGATCATAAATCCCCGCGCCCACCACAGAAACCCCCAAAATGTCCCCAAAGCAAAGCAAATACTCCACCAAATACCAATGCCAATAGCTGACGGTTACAAGCACTTAGTATTAATTGATTCACCTCCCTCTCATGTGATGCAGCCAATTCCCATTCAGAAATTCTGTAAGGAGCGTGAATTTGCTGCCTACCTATCAGTGAGTACTGACTGCGGATTGGTCTCTTCCTCGTCAGTTAAGAAGTCCAAGCCCATGTCTTTCTATATGTTCTGTGATTTTGATATTTAGAACACTTTCCACTATTTTTCCTAGCACTGAAGTCAGGCTAACTGGTCTGTAGTTTTCCTGATCACCCCTAGAGCCCTTTTTAAATATTGGGGTTACATTAGCCACCTTCCAGTCTTCAGGTACAATGGATGATTTTAATGATAGATTACAAGTTTTTATTAATAGATCTGAAATTTCATTTTTTAGTTCCTTCAGCACCCTGGGGTGTATACCATCCGGTCCAGGTGATTTACTACTCTTCAGTTTGTCAATAAGGCCTACCACATCTAGGTTCACCGTGATCTTGTTCAGTCCATCTGAATCATTACCCATGAAAACCTTCTCAGTCTGTGTGCATGTTTGTGAATCCTGAACTTTTAAAGTGCCAAAGCTATGCTGCTTTCCTGGGCCCTTTTAACATCAGTGAAGGAAAGTATAATGTATTATCATTGTAACCATTATGTTTGCTATGTCTATATGCAAAACTAAGCATATAATAAACCTATTACTGGGATCTGAATATGTGCAGACTCAAAGCTATGTTTTATGAATTCCAATTAACAAACTTCAATGAGGCTGAAGTGAGCTCTCAAGGGATAAATCTGTGATATATTCAGGTGAAGTAGGCCTAAAGTACACAGCGTGGTGCCAGCATGAGCAGAGGCGAGGCACTAGCCACAGGTATGACCTGGTTACTCTTGGGAGTTGACCTCTCTAAACCTGCAGTGAGGCTCCCTGTGAGGGATAGTTGCAGGTAGTAGTAGTCATAAAGATTTCTGAGCCTGTTCTGAAACACCTGCCAATATTACCACAAAAGCAAACTGGAAAATCATTCACAAATTCACAAGGAAACCCTATCTAAAGATCTGCAGCTCTTGCCATAGCTAATGAGGGGGTCTGTGTGTCATCCATCAGGAAAAAACTGAATGGGAATGGTCTTCATGGGAGAATAGCTAGGAAGAAACCACTGCTCTCTTAAAAGAATGTTGCTGTCTGCCTCAGGTTCACTAAAGAAGTTTTTAGTCACAATAACAAACATTTTGTTTGGTAAAAACCAAACATTGCCTTCTAAAGTGAGAACCTCAACCCAACTGTTAGGCATAGTGGTGGAAGTATCATTGTGTAGAGCTGTTTTGCTGCACCAGGACCTGGATTGGCTTGACATCATTGATAGAACTATGAATTCCGCTTTATATCAGAAAATTTTAGAGAATGTCAGGCCATCTATCCATGAGTAGAAACTTAACTAAAAGTGGGTCATGCAGCATGACAATGACCCTAAATATTCACATAAATAGAATAGCTGAAGAAAAGGAGAATTTGTGTTTTGGACTGGCCAAGTCAAAGTTCTGATCTAAACCCTATTGAAATGTTGTGGCAAGATCTGAAGTGCAAGGAACTGAAACAGCTTTATATGAAGAATAGCCCCAAAATTCCTCAAAGGTGATGTGAGAGACTGAGCAACAGGTACATAAATGTTTAGTTCAAATTATTGCTGCTCCAAGAGGTTCTACCAGTTACTAAATCAATGGTTCACGTACTTTTTCACCCAAGGATACTTATTCTTGAAACTTTCTGTTGAATAAATAATCAAAATGTTGAGATTACTTACCTGATAATCTCCTTTTCCTTAGTGTAGACAGATGGACTCAGAACGAATGGGTATAGTATCCGCGTGCTAGCGGTTGGAGACGGATCTGACGTCAGCACGGGCGTATATATACCCCCACAGGAAGCGTAGCAACTTAGTAATCTTCCTTGCAAAAGCTGTTATGGATGTGTGTACTGACGCTCAGTGAAAAGTGAAACAGGATTCCCCTGACCGATTGATAGTAGCTGGAGACCGCCAGCATTCCCAACCGGAAGGCGTTGACACCTGGTAGAGTGTACGCTCTTATGGAAACAGATGACATGGCTTACCTTGAATCGGTGAAACCCATGTACACAGGCAGCTGGGCGGGATGCTGAGTCCATCTGTCTACACTAAGGAAAAGGATATTATCAGGTAAGTAATCTCAACATTTCCTGGCGTGTAGCCAGATGGACTCAGAACGAATGGGATGTACAAAAGCTTTACTCGCAGCCTGGGCGGGAGGCTGCCTGAGGACCATGTAGTACCGCCCTCGCAAATGCTGAGTCCTCCCTAGCCTGGACATCCAGACGGTAGAACCTGGAGAAGGTATGGAGGGAGGACCATGTCGCCGCTTTACATATTTCTGCAGGCGACAGCATCCTGGATTCTGCCCAGGATGCCGCTTGTGCTCTGGTAGAATGAGCCTTGACTTATAGAGGTGGAGACTTCCCAGCCTCCACGTAAGCTGCTCTGATAACTTCTTTAATCCAGCGGGTGATGGTGGGCCGCGAGGCCGCTTCACCTTGCTTCTTCCCGCTGTGCAGGATGAACAGATGGTCCGTCTTTCGAAGTTCTTGTGTCACTTCCAGATATCTGGGCACCAATCTGCCAATGTCGAGATGGCGTAATAAACGCCCTTCTTCAGATTTCTTCAAACTCGCCGTGTTAGGCAAGGATATGGTTTGGTTAAGATGAAACTGTGAAACCACTTTCGGTAGAAAGGAGGGGAACAGTGCGAAGATGGATAGCCTCCGGAGTGATTCTGAGAAATGGATCCCGGCAGGACAGTGCTTGTAGCTCTGAGATGCGGCGTGCTGAACATACAGCCAGCAAGAACACCATCTTCAAGGTTAGAGAACGGAGAGACAGGCCCCGAAGGGGTCTGAAGGTGGATCCCGCGAGGAAATCCAAAACAAGGTTGAGGTTCCATAAGGGCACTGGCCACTTCAGTGGCAGACGAATATGCTTGACTCCTTGCAGGAAGCGAGAAACATCTGGGTGCTTGGCGATAGTCTTGCCATCCCTCCTGGGACCATAGCAAGACAGCGCAGCCACCTGGACCTTGATGGAGCTGAGGGAGAGCCCCTTCTGAAGTCCATCCTGCAGGAAATCCAACACAATAGGGATTGTGGTTGCATGTGGGTTGGTGCCATGAGTGTCGCACCATGCTTCAAATACTCTCCAGATCCTTACATAGGTGAGGGATGTGGAAAACGTGCGAGCTCGGAGGAGTGTATCTATCACGGGCTCCGAGTAACCTCTTTTCTTCAGTCTAGCCCTCTCAATGGCCAGACCGTAAGAGAGAACTGAACTGGATCCTCGTGGAGGATAGGACCTTGACGTAGAAGGCCCCGGAGAGGAGGCAGGGGAAGAGGCTCCCCTGCCAGAAGTCTTCTCATGTTTGCGTACCAGGGTCTTCTTGGCCAGTCTGGTGCCACTAGAAGAACTAGGCCCCGGTGTTTCTGAATCTTGTGGATGATGGCGCCCAGCAGAGGCCACGGAGGAAAGGCGTATAGCAGAGTCCCTGGAGGCCACGGCTGAACCAGGGCATCGATTCCGTGGGAGAACGGGTCGCGCTTGCGGCTGAAGTATCTGGGTACTTGAGCATTGGACTTGTCCGCCAGTAAATCCATGCCCGGAATCCCCCAGTGATCCACAATCATCTGGAAGGCTGTGGGTGACAGCTGCCACTCTCCCGGATTTAGACGTTCCCTGCTGAGGAAGTATGCCGTGGTGTTGTCCTTCCCGGCAATGTGGACGGCGGAAATGTCCTGAAAATTCGCCTCTGCCCAAACCATCAGTGGGGCGATCTCCAGAGATACTTGTCGGCTTCTGGTTCCGCCCTGACGGTTGATGTATGCCACCGTGGTGGTGTTGTCGGACATCACTCTGACTGCTCTGTTCTTCAGTTTGTGAGCAAATCGAAGGCATGCCAATCGGACTGCCCGAGCCTCTAGACGGTTGATGTTCCACGCTGACTCTTCTCCGCGCCACCGCCCTTGTGCGGTGAGTCCTTCGCAGTGTGCTCCCCAGCCGCTCAGGCTGGCTTCTGTGGTGAGCAGGGTCCACGTGAGGGAGGACATCCTCGACCCCTTGCTCATGTGGTCGGACTGCAGCCACCACCATAACTGTGTCCTGACTCTGGCAGGCAGAGGTAGGGGCATGGAATAGTTCCGTAGTCGAGGGCTCCAGCGAGAGAGCAGGGAGTGTTGTAGAGGTCTCATATGGGCCCTTGCCCAAGGTACCACTTCCAGGGTGGATGCCATGAGACCAAGAACCTGCAGATAATCCCAAGCTATGGGCCGACTGGCTCCCATCAAGTACTGGATACGCGTCTGAAGTTGCAACCTTCTCTTGGTAGTGAGACTGACTGTGTCCGCCTGCGTGTCGAACTGTACTCCCAGGTATTCCAGTGACTGGGAAGGCTGTAGGCAACTCTTGCTGAGGTTGATTACCCAGCCCAAGCTTTCCAGAAGGGCGATCACTCTGTCGGTTGTCCGATGACTCTCCTCTCGTGATTTCGCCCTGATCAGCCAATCGTCTAGGTAGGGATGGACCAGAATTCCTTCCCGTCTGAGTGCCGCTGCTACCACGACGACCACCTTGGTGAAGGTCCGCGGTGACGTGGCCAACCCGAAGGGTAGAGCCTGGAATTGAAAGTGGCGTCCTAGAACCTTGAAGCGTAGGTAGCGCTGATGATCCGGATGGATCGGGATATGCAGGTAGGCTTCCGACAAGTCTAATGCCGTGAGGAATTCTCCTGGCTGTACTGTGGTCTTGACAGAGCGCAGCGTTTCCATGCGAAACCTCGGGACCCGTAAATATCGATTGACGGACTTGAGGTCCAGTACAGGCCGAAAGGTGCCCCCTTTCTTGGGTACCATGAAATAAATGGAATAGTGTCCAGAATTCACTTCCCAGGCAGGTACTGGGATGATAGCGTTCAAGGACAGGAGCCTCGCCAAGGTAGCTTCCAAGGCTGCCTTCTTGTGTATGGGACATGACGATGTCCGGGGGGAGATTATGAAAGTCCAGATAATATCCCTCTCTGATAATGATGAGGACCCATTGGTCCGACGTGATCTTGACCCATCTGGGGTAGAAGAGGGTTAACCTGCCCCCTATGGCTCCGTCCCCCAGATGAATCGGCGGATTCTCATTGGGAGGTGCGGCCGGGACCTGAGCCCGGGCCTGCTCCCCTCTTGCGCTGCTTGGTCCGAAAGGACTGATTCGTGGCCTGAGGACGTGGTGCCTGGTAGCGACTCCTGTAAGGAATAAAGCGCTGTGAACTCCTGCCCCTGGAGGGCCTTGGAAAGGCGCGCTGGCCCCTTCTGAACCGATCTTCCGGCAGTCTAGGCACTGGAGAGGCGCCCCATGTGCTGGCCAGTTTATCAAGGTCGCTGCCAAATAGGAAAGCGCCCTTAAAGGGCAATCTGGTGAGGCATGTCTTTGAAGGCGCATCAGCTGACCATCTCCGGATTCAGAGCTGCCTCCTGGCGGCTACGGAGGATGAGATCCCCTTAGCTGTTGTCCGGACTAGGTCTGATGCAGCATCCGTGAGGAACGAAAGAGCTGACTCCATGTCAGCTGCTGGAGCGTTGTTCCTAACCTGTGACAAACAGGCACGCGTCACCACTGTGCAGCAGGTCGCGATCCTCAAAGATAGAGCTGCCACTTCAAAGGTCTGTTTCAGAATGGCGTCCAGTCACCGGTCATGAGGCTCCTCGAGGGCCGTCCCCCCTTCAACTGGAATGGTAGTGCGCTTGACCACAGCGCTAATCAAGGTGTCCACCTGAGGGCACACCAGTAGGTCCTGTATAACCGGTGCCAATGGGTACATGCCCGTCAGGGCCCGGCCCCCTTTAAAGGAAGCCGCTGGTGCCGCCCATTCTAAATCTATCAGTTGTTGTGCTGCTTGCAAGAAAGGAAAATGGCGGGCTGTAGGACGAAGACCTTCCAGCAGGGGGTTCTGCGCAGAGGGTACCGTAGCGCTGGGACCTGTAATATCCAACTCCGCCAGACACTGAGACACCAGGTCGGAGAGATCCTCCTTGGGGAAGAACCGCCTCATGGTTCTATATGGCTCAATCCCTGGGGGAAGTTCCCCCTCGTCCGGGAGTTCGGACTCATCCGGTGAAACCTCCTCGTCTGACTGATCTGGACTGTCCAGCGGCGGGAGGACCCGCTCACGATAAGGGCGTGAGGGTCCAGGAACAGGATCCGCAGGAGCCGCCACCGCAGCGGCAGCCGCAGCAGCCACCGCAGCAACCGCAGGGCCTGGACGGGAAGCCGTTTGCATCTGTACAAAGGCATGAATCCCCTTAAAGAGATCCACCCAGGAAATGGAAGCAGCCTCTAATCGCCGGGGTACAAGATCCCCCGGGATTCCCGATTGGTTGAGACTGCCCGCTAAATCCGGGGTAGCCCCTGGGGAACTGTCGGCAAATCGTGGCTGAGACGGGTCCTGGCCCGAGGGTCCCACGGCCTCCTCACATTGGGCACATAGGGAGTCTGGCTCTTCACTGGGCGTGGCTCTAAGCTGGCATGCAGAGCAGAGGCCAAGGGCTTTAATGCCCGAGGCAGGCGCCGCCGCCGCTGAAGACACTGATGCGTTCTGTTCCATTTGAAAGAGAAGCGGCAATAATATATGCTTAATACAACAGGCGCGCAATAATAATAATATGCGGCAGCAATATGCGCTTAATACAACAAGCGCACAAGAATAATAATATGCGGGAGCAATAGGCGCTTAATACAACAGGCGCACAATAATAATAATATGCGGCAGCAATATGTGCTTAATACAACAGGCGCACAAAAATAAAAATATGCGGCAGTAATATGCGCTTAACACAACAGGCGCTTAACCATAATAATATGCAATATGGTCTCAGCACTAGGCAGTCATGAAAACAGCTGAATTGTATGCAATATGCTCTCAGCAATATGCAGTTAACAATACACGCTTAAAGGCTTTCAATAAGTGCTCAGCAATAAGCGATTAGCAATATACGCTCAATGGTATGCAATAGGCTCTCAGCAATATGTGGGTAGCAATACACGCTCAATGGTATTCAATAGGCTTTCAGCAATAAGCGTTTAGCAAATACGCTCAAATGGCATTCAATAGGCTCTCAGCAATATGCGGTTAGCAATACACGCTCAATGGCATTCAATAGGCTTTCAGCAATAAGCGTTTAGCAATATACACTCAATGGCATTCAATAGGCTCTCAGCAATATGCGGGTAGCAATATACGCTCAATGGCATTCAATATGCTCTTAGCAATATGCGGTTAGCAATATACGCACAATGGCATTCAATATGCTCTCAACAATAGGCGGTTAGCAATATACGCTCAGTGGCATTCAATATGCTCTTAGCAATAAGGCAATATACGCACAAGGAGAAATAGAGCCGCGCCTATTACGGGCGCTCAATACCTGAACAAGGCCCACAAAATGGCGCCCTCCACGGCGTGCCACGCCGCCGATCCTATGTTCCTCGGAGACCAGAAATAAGAGATGTACGCCTTACCTGATCCTCGGCGCTTCTCGGCTGGAACCTGGGCAGTCTCCGGCTGCGGGGGGAGAGGGCAAGTACCTTCACCGCCGCGTTTGAGGATATGCACCTGCTGCCTCGTCCACGCCGGGACCGAGGCGCCTCGTATGCCTCACCCGAACCTTGCCCGGGGGCTATGTCCCTGCCGCGATTCGGCCACTGGACCGAGGACTTAGACCTCCGGGGGATCACGGAAATCACCCTGGGAAACTCTACTGGGGGAGGGACCTTAGGGTATCACCGCAGGAGTGCGGGGCTCGATGTTGTAAGAAAGTAGAAAATAGAAAGTAGATTTGGAAAACACGCTCAGCGAGCGTGCAGGCTCTCCAAACTGCTTTGGAGACGGAAATTACTAAGTTGCTACGCTTCCTGTGGGGGTATATATACGCCCGTGCTGACGTCAGATCTGTCTCCAACTGCTAGCACGCGGATACTATACCCATTCGTTCTGAGTCCATCTGGCTACACGCCAGGAAATATATCCTTTTTGTCAGAGTTATTGATTCATGAGGTTAATCTTTCTCTCTTATCAGGATTTAGATTAGAGGGTAATGATGTTTGAATATAAACTGCATTCAGAAACTTTTTCTCAGCACTGTACATGGGTAGACAGATTTCAGGATTGCTGCACCGTGTATAGCCAAGTGCTATAACCTCCACAGACAATATCACTCCCTCACAAACGTCTGCAGTTTAGGATAGACGCAGGCCTTTACACAAACTGTACACACTAGATACATTCTCTAAAGGTTCCCACCTATTTAGAATTCTGAGGTATCTATATCATTTTTCATGTCATTACAATCGGCAAAATTATTTAGCATACGAAAACGGCAAAAATAGATTTTTTTGAAAAGTAAAAAAAGGGGAAATACAGAACTTGAAAATAGATCACTGCGTTAAAACACTGCCCACTAGATAAATTTGGACACTTCACTAGAGAGGGGGAAAAAAAACTGTTTAATTACAGCAATGTAATACAAACATTATAGTAGTCAATGTCAGGACATTATTTATTGTGACATCTATATCAAGGCTGAAACCCCCTCATCCCCTTACATTCCTATATAAATGAACTGGCATTAGGAAACCTACAGCAAGGCAGTCATTTGTTTAATGTACAAGCTTTCATGACAAGCACATGCACAGAGTACGCAAACAGAATTATTCATGCTACATTTACATCAGTCCAGAACTGGGAAAGTGCTTCGCATCTAAAGAATTAAGAAATGGCTTCATGTTCTCATTCCCAATTGACGAGAGCAAAAAAATGTAAGCAATCCCGTGGAAGGTTAAGAGTGTCCCATTGACTCGCGCAGAGATAAAAAGTTCCTGGGAAAATAAAAGCAAACTTTTTTTTTTTTTTAAACAGTAAAAATGCAACGCACTAGAAGTTTTATTTTTCATCTGTCCCCAAATGCTTGTTTTTTTTGGTCTTTGATTTGGGAGCGACAGGAAAAAGAAATAGCCAATGCATTAAAAGTTTCACACTTCTCTGAATAAAAATCCCTACCCTTGTGCTGAAGAAACAAATACTTTCCAAATCAAAATCATACGTTTAGTGAACATTCAAATTTTATCATGTAAGGCATATCAGGTAAGTGTATATAATCAGCAGCAAAACATTCAACCACATATGTACAAAGTCTTTCAGCAAATCTACACATCACTTTTTTGTTCATTACATAACAGACAGACAAGCTCCCTTTATAATACCTGGTCCCAAGAAAAAACTTGCTAAAACACACTGCTAAACTGAAATACCTTCCTTCAGTTTTCCTCTGGAATGTCCATTCGTGTACATTTAGCACAAAGAAAAAAAAATGTAAAATTAATACAAAAATAACAGCGGAACAGAACATTACGTTTTACGGCATCAATACAATAGAACCAAATACAAACTATTCTGGTATTTCCAGTCTTCAGCTTCTGAACATACAGGTGAATTTTCAAAAGGATTTACGCGTGTAAATGTTACTACTATCGTAGCAATTTTTAAAAGCCCTATATGCATGTAAAGTGCACTTACACGAGCAAACCCTATGGAGAATTCAATGGCATATATTGTAGCAATTTTCAAAAGCTCACTTACTCGAGTAAAGTGTATTTACTCAAGTAAAACCCAGCTTTACGCATATAAATGCTTTTGAAAATCAGGCCCTTAGACTAGATCTTTATCAGCACCAATATTTTGGAAACTAAATTCAAACCTCTAATAAATCAGAATGTTATAAGAGACAACCAGCATAATTTTTAATGCATATGTTCTTTGAATGGCTTATGTTCGTGGCGGCTTTCACTAATGTTTTACAGAGGCTAATAGAAATTTTAAATAGCTCTAGCACAGGTGCACAGCAGCCCATAGACAGATTGAAAGCTTGTAAGTAGAGAGGGCCAAACAGATTGAGCTTAAAGCAAGATGGGACCAGTTGCACAGGTAGGGATATTATACCATTGCTTACCCAACCTATCTTAAGTAGTCTCCTACCATCTCGGTTACTCTTGCTGCTTTTAGTACTAACCAGTCTAAAAACAATCACTTAGTATGTAGGTTGAATTGAAAATTAAAGCACACTTTCTAGCATAGCCTTTATTATATATCCAAAGTGACTATCTTATAGACATGCCTTTAAAACTCATTGGTAGTCTATAAAGTCTTGAAAAAGACGGCGTCTTACTTATTTTGTCACAATAATCAATTTCTTATTGGAAAATCTATGACTAAGCTAAGTGATTTTTATTTGCATTCAAAAATTATTTAAAAAAATAAGAAATTAATTATTCCAACAAATAAGAAATTGTGGTGACCAATGATTAGAACTAAGACACAGTCTTTTTCAAGAGTTTATAGACTACCAATGAGTTTTAAAGGCGCCTGTATATGATGGTCACTTTGGATATATATATATAAAGGCTGTGCTAGAAAGTGTGCTTTAATTTCCAATTCAACCTATATACTAAGTGATTGTTTTTAGACTGGTTGTATCCTCTCTTCATCTGATTGGGTTCCCATTGAGATTAGTGGGTTAGTACTAAAGCTAAACTGCAGCACTTTGATAGTCATCACAACCCTGGATGCTACCAATGGTGGATGCTGTGCTGCTATTCCTTGTAGTTAAGACACTACAGCAAGAAATGCTATACAAATAACACTTCATACCAACACCCCCAATGGGCACCCTGCTCGAGTCCCTGTAGGCCGCAAACCAGTTAGAACTGGCTAGATAAAATCTCTCTATATATAAGGTATCTAAAAGCTTGGCCAATTTCTAACATTTCACTATTTTAACAGATTGCAGTGACTGTAAAATAAATAACACTCTTTATCAACAATCTTGTTGAGGATTATTTTTGTCAAAACTATATTTTCCCCCTGAATTACAAGCCAGCTGTAAATAAATGTACTGTATTATATATGATTTACACTAGAAAATGTATCAGATAAACACTGCAGGCATTGCTTATCTGATAAGTGTAAAATGCAGGCAATTATTTACATCTTTAATTGGCCAAAACAATGTATGTTAAATGTTATAAAACTGTTTTAATAAATATATGGGTCACAAATTATTTGAAATTAATTTAGAATATGAAATGCTAAATGTCTCCAGTTGAATAATTTCATGGTACAATACTATTATGGACCATTTTTAGCCATGTTTGCACATATATAAATAATGTAAGGAAATTATTTAAATATGTTGGCTTCAGGCATTATTGTAAGGTGGACTGTGTAATTTGTAGTCAAAGACTTTAACAAAGAAAAACAAACCATTCCAAGATACTTTGATCTATCTTAGCAAAGTGAGTAAGAAATTAATATTAACACTTGTGACCGTTATATAAAAATGTAGAAAGATAAATCAGCCCTGATGCAATAATCACATACGCATTCAACAGCATGGTTATTTACAAGAAATATATATATTTTGAATTTAAAAAGTCACTGAAACACAACAGACTTTTTAGTCAGCAACTGCACTTTCAGCAAAATGAGGTAATTTATACACAAAGCAGAACAATGAGATTCAGAATTGCTTGAAATCCACACTCTGCGTAAGGGCCAAGAATGTGATTGTGTTGGTGAGTTGTTTCATCACTCCGATACAGTACGAGAGTCTCAAGAAGATCCAGTTACATTCTGCTTTGCGGATGCTCTCATTACCCAGTACCTGGACAGTCTTGTCAGAAAGCTGGCCCAAGTTTGGTTCAATCACTAGTCTTTCAACAGAGAGAAACAATGGTAACCGTGTTATAAATTAGTTTCGTCCCAGGAAGGATCATTCAGGTTCTTTAGAACTTTCCTGATGAGCTTCTCCAGCTGCTTGCGAGCTCTTTGCTCATCTTCCAAGGATTTCTTCATTTTTTTGTTATCCTGTCAACCACCAAAGAAAAAAAAAATGTCACAAAAATATGAATCATAATATGCAAAGGAAAAATATATACAGTACGATATACACACTTGGCAAAAAAATAATGCATATTGGAACATCAGATAAGGTTTATTTATAACCACATTTTATCCCACCGCACAAAAGAAAATCACAAACAGATACAAACATAAATTTATTTATTTATTTATTTAAAGTCTTTTATATACTGAAGAATAGCAGTCTGCCTTCTCTCCGGTTTACAGCATAACAACTTGATACAGGTAAATAACTTGATACAGATAACGAACATAAAACGGGTATCATATTAACTAGACATATATTAACTAGACATAACGGAAACATCGTAGAAAGGTTTGAGGGAAACAATTCTGTATAAATATTGTCTAATCAGGGTATAACGGGTGCTGATACATAATTCCAAGAAAAACAGGGTAAAGTCAGTTAGTCTCTGGTGTGTATGTTTGATGTATGCTAGCCAACATCATCAGTGAAAGTCTGTCTGAATATCCATGTTTTGAGTTCTTTTTTGAAGGATTTTATGTCTCTGAGTGAACTTAAGTAGTCTGGTAGGGAGTTCCAAGCTTTTGGTCCTGCGATGGAGAAGGCTCTGTTCCTTGTGTTGGAGTGCTTAGCTGATGGTAGAGAAGGTATGGCTAGGCGCAGTTTGCTTGAGGTTCTTGTCGTGCGTTGCGGTTATCGAGGATGGTGTTATCTGGTCTGTAAATCGCGTTGTGTAGGATAGTTAGGGTTTTGAACTTTATTCTTTGTTCGACCGGTAGCCAGTGAAGGCTCTTCAGAACAGGGGTTATGTGATCTGACTTCTTTTTGCCAGTTAGAACTCTAGCAGCAGCATTCTGTAACAGTTGGAGTGGTTTTATGGTAGATTTGGGAAGACCAATTAGTAGTGAGTTGCAGTAATCGAGGCTGGTAAAGATGAGAGATTGCAGAACGGTTCTGAAATCTTGTTGGTGTAGTAGGGGCTTGAGGTGTTTCAGTATGTGGAGTTTATGGAAGCCGTCTTTTGTTTTCATTGCAATGTTTTTTTTGAAGTTTAGTTTGGAGTCAATCCAAATTCCGAGGTCCTTTGTATTATTCTTCGGTTGAATGTTAGAGTTGCCAACTTGTAAGGAGGGTAGTGGGGTTATTTGGCCTGTGTTTCTATCGAAGAGTATGCATTCTGTTTTGTCCATGTTGAGGCATAGTTTGAGTTGGTTCAGCTTGTTTCTGATTGCAAAAAGGTGGTTGGCAGTTAGTCTCAATGCGTCTTCGATCGTTGAGGTTATTGGGATAAGGAGCTGAATATCGTCGGCGTACATATAAAATGATATGCCTAGACTTGCAATTAGTTGGCAGAATGGGAGTAAGTATATATTAAAGAGGGTGGCTGAGAGGGCAGACCCTTGTGGTACTCCTGTGTCGAGGGGGAGGGGATCAGAGGAGTTGTTGTTAAATGTGACTTTAAAGAACCTGTCTTTTAGGAAAGAAGTGAACCAGGCAAGGGTTTTGCCAGTAAGGCCTATGTTAGCAAGGCTTGATATCAAGCTTTTGTGGTCAACGGTGTCGAAGGCCGCCGAGAGGTCAAGTAGTATCAGTAGGTATCTTAGTTTATTGTCAAAGCCTCTTGTTATTTTGTTTGATATATTGAGTAGTAGGGTTTCTGTGCTGCGATTTTTTCGGAACCCATTTTGTGATGGGTGTAGAATTTTATTGTTTTCTAGGTGTTCATTGAGTTGTAACAGTGCTGCTTTTTCAGTCATCTTTGCTAGTAAGGGAAGGTTAGAGATGGGGCGATAATTATTCAGATCATCTGGATCAAGGTTCTTTTTTTTCAATATTGGAGTGATAGTTGCGATTTTTAATTTGGTTGGGAGTTCACCTTCTTCGAGAGATTTATTTATGATTGCTAAGGAGGGAGCAATGATGTGTGATATTTCTTTTAACTCGCGGGTTGGTATTAAATCGAGATCATGGCGAGCAGGGTTTATTTTCCTTAGCATTTTTTCGGTTTCAATGTTTGTAATTGGGTCAAAGTTCGACCATGGTGTAATATTTGGTGTGTCCGGGTGTTCTTCAGTTATCGAAGTATTGTTGAAGGTGTTCGTTATTTTGCTTATTTTATTCTTGAAGAAAATGGCAAGGTCTTGACTTATGTTGTTTGTTTCGGAAGTGGGGGAGTTGATATTATTCTCATTTATGAAGTTTCTTACAATGTTGTAGAGGGCGTTAGGTTGGTTTGTGGAAGTTCTAATCTTTTGACTATAGTAGTCGCGTTTGGAGTTCAGAATTGTTTTCTTAGATGTGGCGAGTTGTGTGTGATACCTTTGTAAGGATACTGGGCATTTGGATTTTTGCCATTCCTTTTCCAGTTTTCGGAGGTTGGATTTCATAGATCTTAGTTGGGGGTTGAACCATGGGTTGGTTTTTGTTCTGTTTTTTTTCAACAGTTTCAATTTCTCAGGGTTTATGTTGTTGGCGGTTTGTTCTGTGATGCGGAACCAAGATTGAGTGGCATTATTTATGTTGGAGAGGTCTAGGTTCGTCTATTGTTTTCCTAATTCCTGTCGGAGTAAGCAGGGTTGGAAGGGAGGTCTGTATTTGAATGATTGTGGCACATTTGTTCTTGTTGTTAGATTGATTTTTACTTGTGTCCTACATTGTAGGATGTAGTGATCAGACCAAGGAACTGGTTCGAATGATATAGTTGTATCAGAGAAGTATTGGTTGGTGAAAATTAGGTCCAAGGTATGGCCAGCTTTATGAGTAGGGTTGTTTACCAGTTGGTTCAGGTTTAGGCTGGAAAGCATGTCTAGTACAGTTTGGCAGTTTTGAGATCTGGGGATGGCATCGATGTGGAGGTTGAAGTCTCCGAGAATAATAGTAGGTTTTTTCAAACTAATGTTAGTAATTAAGAATTCTAGGAATGGAGGTATCTCGTTTTCTAATAGTTTGGGAGGGCAGTAAAGTAGGCAGATTTGTAGGAATTCCGATTCGAAGAGTGCAATTTCATAGATTTTAGGTAGGTTGTGAGGTATCTGTTTCATTGAGAGATGAACTTGAGGCTCTCCAAGGGCATTTGGATTTTTGCCATTCCTTTTCCAGATGGTCTTTGAACTTGAGGCTCTCCAAGGGGCGCGCTAAGGGGCGGTCTGCTTAGGGCACGCGGCTCCCTACGGTAGGCCAGAGATCTCTCGGAGTGCAGTTGACTCACCTCTGCACTGCTCACTACGAGGGCGGGGCGGGTGGGCTCTTGCTTCTAAAGAGCTTAGGGATCCCCGTCAGAGGAGGAGAGTTGCGGCGGATGCGGCTGGGATGGTGTTACCAGTGTTCGAGCCTCAAATTTTTTTTTTTTTATAAGGTACTGTACTTCGGGGCGCAACGAAGGGGCGAAACAAAGGGGCCTGCCCCTTTGTCGCGCTCCTTCGTTGCGCGACGCCCGGCGCCTGATATAGGTTTCTGAGTTTAAATCCCCCTCTAGTCGCGCGGGTATGATGTCATCGATTGGCGCACCCTGAGAGGGGGGAGGCTGACTCTGCTCGTGTATGTGTGTAGAATTTCGGCGAAGTAGACGGGCTGCGGATAACCACGTAAATATAATTAACCATCAAATAAAAGCTTTACCAAGCAAAAATATTTTGGGGGGGCCGAAAAGCTTCCTCCTATTTCTTTTGCTTTCAACTCTATCAAAACCTACAGCCTCGCCCCCCCCCCCAGGCCAATCAAAATCATTTCTACTACCAGAGAGAGAAGTCTGGGGTTGAGGCAATGTGGGTTTCCCCCCCATTTTTAAGGCTGCTCCCCCTCTAACCCGGCCATCCCAGTGTAGCAGCGAAGGCAGTGGCAGAGGGACACGGTTTCCCCCTGAATTCGGCACAAGGGTAACTTTATGTCAGGACTTTGTCCCCTCTTTCCCGGCAGGAGTCACTTTGAGTTGATGGATATAACGCTTCCTCCCAGGATCGGTGAACCCTGGGCTTTGCAGCATCCCCCAAGCTACTGCCGGCCCAAGCAGCAGGTGCCAGCTTCAAGCACCAAACCTTGGTGCCCGTAGAGCCGTGGCACAACGCTGCTGCTGTCCTGGCTTTTAAAATGCTGCCGCCTTATAAACAGTGTTAAGAACTTGACTACACAGAAAACGACAATTCAATAAAGCTGCGGCACAGCCTAAAAGTATTCACCTCAAATACGGATTTTTTTTTGAAACCGCTGTAAATAGAACTAAAGACAAATAATTAACAGTTACCTAAAATTCTTGTTCTCCGCATGACCTACATCTTTCCAATCTTAAGAATTCATTTTTTTTTTAATATTACAGTGTACTGCCACTATAATCACGGTGGTATGCTGGCTAAACCTCTATTACCTAAATTACTCGGAGATTCCCATAGGGTGCGTGCTAAAGACCCTCAGCCCAATTCACTAACCACTGTACCATAAACATTTAAGAAGCAGAATCCTGCATCACAGAACTCATCCCCCACTGTTGGTGGAAGAGATTGTCCTTTCCCACCTCTTTCAGGGTTCACGATAATGCAGGAACGCTTCCAGGCACGCTCAAGTGATCCAATGAAAATCAATATTAGGATCGCTCAAGGATTCTACAAAAATTATTTGATATAATTCTGCGCATTTCTCCTGATCTGCAGCTATTGTTTAGAAGAGTCTCAAATATTGTACGTTATATCCCTCTAGCACAGGGGTGGGCAATTCCAGTCCTCGAGGGCTGCAAACCGGTCGGGTTTTCAGGATATCCTTAATGAATATGCATGAGAGAGACCTGCACACCCACTGCCTCGGTTGTATGCAAATCTATTTCATGCATATTCATTAGGGGTATCCTGAAAACCCCACTGGTTTGCAGCCCTCGAGGACCGGACTTGCCCACCCCTGCTCTAGCATCTGGTTTATACAGTGTGCATGGGAGGGAGGGCCATCTGGGACATTCATGATCAATAGGGATGTAGGGAGGTAATTTGGGCCTGGCCTCTCAGAACTGCAGTGAATGGGAGAGAAAGCTTACACATTTTTAAAACTGGATTCTGAATACAATTTGAATAGACACTGGGTAGCACTCCTTGATGGGAACTTTTTAAAACATTGCACAGGGCACATATTTCATCACATGTTCACGAATCCATTCTGACAATCCCATGCAGAAGGTAATGCAGGGCACCCTGACGGCACCAGGCACTTTACTTCAAAGCACTAGCTCAGTGGTACTTTCTGGCTTTATTTCCTACGATGCTTACCGAGGTAAATTAGCACAATCTCAGCCTAAACAGTCAACACAAACAGGAATGAAAGAAAGGGCCTCCTAGGTAGGCGAGACCCAAGGCTAAATAAGACAAAAAAAAAAAAATCAGAAAGACCATGCAGATGGTAATGAAAAGCCAGAATGGAAAAGGAAATGGAAAGCAATCCTCCAGCAATGACAGGGAAACACAGATTCCTTCCTTAAATACTTGCCGATGGGTCTCCAAAAATGATTCCATTTGCAGGGGATCATACAAAAAAAATAAACTAAAATATCTATGCTGGCAAAATATCACCTTACACTTAAACGAAGATAAGAAAGCAGCCGCCAGAAAAAAAGAACCTATATATCCTGATGTTTCCCTGCAATCATCAGGATATATACAATCAAAATCACTCTTGGCTCGAGAACGCACCACTTTTACGATCATCAACCCGCTCCTCCAGATCCAACCTTGCTGGTACCCTATACACCCCCCCTCCCTAAAAACTGCGCACCACACCTCAACCAGAGAAAGGGCCTTCCCTATGGAACACCCTGCCCATGACCCTCCGGCTAGAACCTAACCTGTCTAAATTTAAAAAAGGGCTCAAAACCTGGCTCTTTACATTAGTGTATCCAGATGTTGACCAAACTTAGCTTGCACTCTAACCCCTTAGCCCACTCACTCTCCCCTCCTCCTACCTGCCTCTCCTCTTTCTCCCCTATTCTTCCCCCCAAGCAAAGACTCCTAAATACTGGGTTATAAGTTCCCCTCCTCCACCCTAAGCTTATCCTACCCTCCCCCCACCCCCACCCCTCCCTGTCACTGCCATCAATGGTCTGGTTCCTACCAGCCCACCTGTACATATATTGTCTATTGTTAATTTATATTCTTCCAATGTTCCTTTCAAATTTCTCTTTCCCTATCCTTCCTACTGCTGTCCTCTCTCCTCCTTCACTGCTGCTCCCCCCCCCTTCCCCATCCCTGTTTATTGTATTTCACTCTCTTGTTAATGTGTTACAATGTAAACCGGCAGGATGTTCCGACTAACATCGGCATATAAAAAAATCAACAAACAAATAAATAAATAACTATATAGAAACTTTGTGACCTAAAATGTTTTTCCTCACACTTGGAAAAGTCATAATATTCAGTCTCTGCCAGACTCTAGCATTAAAGTCACAAGAAAAGTAGCACTGGTAGTAGAAGACACTGGTAGCAGATTTACTGATTATGGCTTGGTTTTTTTGTTTTGTTTTGTTTTGGTTTTTTTTACAAAATTTATATTAATTCCTGTATTTTTGGCAAGACTAAACAGCTAACATTCTAGCACTCATAAAAACGGGTAGCACACAGCTGCTCACAAAAGATTTTATATACAATAAATCAAAATCGCTGCGCCAGTGCCTGTAGGGCTCACATTTATTCTGTAAATCCTTAGCTTGCCCCATCCAGTCTATCATAAGAGATCCCAGCACTGTGCCTAGTGCAGTATCCAATAGCAATAAGTTATTCCGATGATGCTGAATAGCTGTTCAATGGGGCTGTTTGCAAGCACGGCAAGGTTTCTCTGGCCATAACGTTATGCCATGGCTCCTTCTTCAGGACAGGGCTCTCAATCTGGAGTCTAGCCTATCCTAAACCTGGCACAAACTATCCCTGCGTGCACCCCACTTAGAAACTTTAGCATAGTAATTAAAAGCTGGAAACCGCCACTTGCTAAGGCACAAAAAAAAAAAAAAAATTACCAACCTGTTTTAACTCTTGGACTTCATCTTTTAATGCATATACTGTGTCAACAAGGCTTCTAAAAGGAAAGCAAATCATTCAAATATTTAAACATAGGAAATGAAATACTTGAACAATAATAAGAGACATAAAAAAAAAATGATGTTCTGAAAGACTGCAGGATTCACTTACGCCAGGATTTTAAAAGCCTAGCACGCGTACAATTTCAGGGGTTACACCTGTGGCTGGGTCCTGCGTGCACTCTGCAAAGGGCCTAAGCCATGCGCGCGACCCCCCCCCCCCGATACGCGCTGAAGTGCTGGGCCTAAAGAAAGGGGCGGGCCAGGGGGCGGGGTCTGGACAGGGAGGTGGCGGGCCGGGACAGTGCCGTTAGCCGCTGTCCTGGGGAAGCGCGTGCCTGCGGCCGGCTGGCACGCGTGCTCTACTACTGCTCCAGAGGAGCGGTAAGTATGGAAATAAAAAGATCTGTGGATAGTTAGGGTAAGGTTTAGAGAGTGGGGAAGGAAAGATAGGGTTAGGGAAGTTCCCTCAGATTGGGAAAAACGCAAATTGCAACGCCGCGTGTAATCTGAAAAAAATCCCCCCCCCCCCCCTCCCTTCACAAGGAAGGGAGCCGCCCACCCGCACGTGCGGGTATTAAAATCCGGCAGGCACGGGCACGCGGGAATCCCATTTTATAACATGCCGCGCGCATATATTATAAAATAGCCGTGTCCATGTGTGCACGCTGGGAACCGCGCACACGTGGACACGCGCACGGGCCTTTTAAAAGCTACCCTTTAGCCATTACTGGACAAGAAGTTTCCAACTAAATTTGTTTTTTTTTAAATTCATGCATTCCGTTTCTACTGTTACCAGGCATTTCCTGATCATTTATGGCCATTACTGTAGGTAACGGAACGTATGGTTTTCAAATGAACGTTGTTAGGTTTCTAAGACTCCGATGCCGTCCTATCCTTGTACATAATACCAGCCCATTTGTAAGATAAACCATGCGGAATTTTGAAGTTAATACCAATCATCCAGAAAGTTCATTTTTTTTTAAGTTCTCTGAGGAAGGGATCGCAAAGATTTCAAAAGCTTATGCAGAGAGAACCGTTACGGTTTTATCTAACAAAATCTTTATTTTCGCTTTATTCTCTGCATCTAGCGCATTAGAGCTTGGATCTGAGATGGATGTAAATATCGAGCATGGCTTATTTTTTTTTGTAAAGCAAGCATTTTCAGAAGTGCACATCATCCTTCCAAACACGGACAGTTTATTTTATTTTGCTTACGTCTACGTGCATTTTTTTTTTTTTTTTCAAGGTCTGTTAGGTTTTTTTTTCTACTCCTTTAGGCTTCCCACCTCAATCAGAACTGGGGTATTTCATTCATAGCCAGCTTGAATTTGATCACTTTAAAAAAAAAATAAAAAAATGTTCCTGCCTGAGAAGCAAACCAAATCTCCTGCAAGGCAGCAAGCAGTACTGTGCCCAAGCCCTCGGGCCAGCCCCGTGTGCATGCATCTAACCTCCCGCAAGTCCTGAGCAGCCATCTTACTTTTCTTCTATGACAGTCTGACCATTACTTTTGGTTTCTTCTACAATTATTTTCTCTTCTTCTGGAAGTAGCACCTGAGGGGCTGATTCTTTGCGTGAGCCTGTGGCAAATAATTAACATGGAGAAAGAAATAAATACAATGAAAATGTAGGGCTTCTGATTCCAACGGCAGCTGCTTACAGCTGCCAACTTAGGGCCTCATCTTCTAAAGTATCGCAGGCCTGTGAGACTTTAGAAGATGAGGGGCGGGGGGGCCGAAACGGGGGGCGGGCCTGCACTAGCCGCTGCCGGTTTCGCACTCAATAGCGCCACCATAGGAGGTGTAGCTATTGGGAGCGAAAGCTGCTGCGAAAAGGCCCTTACCTTTTCGCTGTCCGCGGCGTCGGTGCAGAGTCGGCCCCGGTGACGCCCCCGACTCCTCCTCTTCCGGGGCCGACTCCGCCCCGACTCCACCCCCATCCTGGTATCGCACACGATAAGGGACTTTTCGCGTGCGAAAGGTCCCTTATCGCGTGCGAGCGGCGTGGAAAATGAGGCCCTTAATGACACAAGTATCTGATTCTGGAAATAGTTTCCCTTATGGCCATTGTCCATTCTTGAGTTCCAGAAACAGCTAGGTTCTATTTTTAAACCTTAACAGAAACGTATCACGTGACAACAAATAAATTACACACTAAAATCATAATAAAAAATAATAAAGATCATACAATAAAGGAAATGGGATTCTTACATTTCAAAATATTAGTAATGACCTAAATAATCATTCTGAAAGCAAATTGCTTTCCAGGGTTCAAACCGTTTCTGTAACCCCCCTAGAAAATTATACTGACAACAAATCTACAAATAAAATATTGTATTTCATTGGCAATTTTTGGCTGATTAAACTTACTTAATAATATACACAGTCATAGACAAAGAGCAAACAAAAAACAAGCATTTTACAGGAAACTCTCAGCAACTGGATTTGATTACATTCTTTCTGGCCTGCTCCCATCCCCCGGCCCCCTGTTTCATTGTAATTTCCTCCTTTAACTGAGTTACTTGTAAACCGGCGTGATGTGCCTCACGAACGTCGGTATATTAAAAGTTGTTAAATAAATAAATAAATAAATAAATAAATGATGTGTGGCTTCTCTGAGCCGTATGAGGCTGATATCAATTATGTCACTGCAGATTCATTTCTTTGGGATCAGATTATGAAGCACGAAACAGACTATATAAACCACCCTCACTTGCTTGCAAAGCATCATGGGGCCGCCTTTCACAGAAAGATATTCTAAAGGTTATACGTTATAACTTTACGTTATAATTTTTATGCTCAATAAGACCTGTCAACTTAATTGTTTAAGTCTTTTTTTTTTTTTTTTCCTTTATCTTTTGGTCATCAATGTTACAACTTTATTGTTAAATTTTGAACTTATGTACACTGTTCCAAGTTTCATAACCTTGTTCTATGTAATGCCTTTTGGCAATTTTCATGTTCTGTTTCAATGTAAACCGATGTGATCTTTATTTCATATAGGAACACCGGTATATAAAAATCTAAAAATAAATAAATAAATAAAGGTGACATGTTTGACAATTTGCAACAGCCTTACATTTTGAAGGTTATAAATTAGCAAAGAATAATGTATCTGCATATTTGGTTTATATGGATATATTCTGACAGCAAGCCTTTACTCTCTGGCGAGAGGGGGCTTGCAAACACCTTCCTTCAATATTGTACATGTTATTAAATGAATACTTGCATATGTAGAGTTCTAGTAACCATATTTGTCTTAGAGAAAATGGAGAACTTTGTAGGACGGGATGCCTTTAACTGGATCAACAAAAGAGATGGGCTGATGCTTTCTCAAAATCTAATGTATTGCATTGTTTTAGATGGTTCAATAAATAGCAGCAAAATGTACAAACATTCCAAACAGGGTTGCATTTAAGATGTTGGTATCCAGAGGCAGAAAAAGAGATTAGAGAACAGTGGACCAGAGTGCCTGAGCCCAAATCCAGACCCGATTCCACTTGCGAATGAATTCATTTATCCACAATAAGGGATCATTTTTGTTCTTAAACTGAAATTAATTGCTAAGCTACTTAAGTGTAAAATATATTCTTCTTCTTTCCTTTCCTTAACCAAAGAAAATTCCAAGAATGGAAAACATGAAAGTAGAAATCCTTGATGTCCAGCTACGGTAAAAACTGCCTTTAGCCTGGTGACAGTAACAAAAAATGAAATACTGAGATCCTCAAATATTCATGGCAAAATGTGGTAGAATGCCTCAGGGAAAGTAAACAAAGGTTACTCAATGTAGTCAGACAATCTCCCTTCCTCTTGGTGTGTATCATGAATGAATCCATAGCTTTTGCAGGCAACATGCAATTCCCATGGAAAGAGGTGGAAATCCCTTAAATTAAATCAGCGCCTGCCACCCATGATCGTGCATCTGGAGGTTTCTGTGTCTGAATCTTGTTGCGGCTTCCAGTGCAGGCTGTCCTTCTTGTCACTATACAGATGACATGGTGGAGTCATTCTATGGTATCATGCCAACTTCCTCTTGAACCTTCATCAGCACAACATTGGTGTCCTTGTTTAAATCTTCAAGGCTTGTGAAGACTGCAATGTGCACCCATTATTCAGATTCCAGATGGGATAAACCTAACAGCAAGCAAAGAACTGATATAATCCCTGTTAAGCACTGGGTAGTTCAGCACTAGCAGAGACATACAGTTAACATTAAATCTGCAAATCGGACGCCTTCACCATGTGGCCTAAGGTCACACTTGCAATTTATAGAATTCATCTAACAAGGGTGGGGGAAGGGAGAGGAGCGAAAAAGGGTACAAAAAAATCCAACAAAAACATTTTCTGGCTCCTGGGTTGATATTACCATTTTCGTTCCTCTTCTATTAGAGTATAATAGCAGCAGTTCCTTGGGAAATTTGTCTTGTAATAAGGGTGTTCTAATTTGATTTTTTGTAATGTTAGAAAAAATCTTAAGGGTAGATTTCGTAAGGTGCGTGTGCTTCCTGGCACACACGCATGGACACACCAATTTTATAACATGCTGGCGCACGCATGTTATAAAATCTGCGGGCCGCGCGCACAAGTCGGGGTACAAATGTGCAAATTTGCATGGTGACGCATCGCAGGCTGCCCCAGTTGCCTCCCAGTCCGCTCCAATTAAGGAGCGGACTGGGAGGGAACTTCTCTACTCCCTACCTTCCCCTTCTCCTCCCCAACCCCTAAATCAAAATTTTTTTTAGGTTTTGACCTTTTTTTTCCCCACCTTACTTCAGCTCCTGAGCTGAAGTAAATTGCGCGTGCCGGCAGCCGGCCGGCGCACAAGGCTCCAGGACAGCGAGGAATGGCACGCGCTGTCTCGGGCCTCCCCACTCCACCCCCACCCCCCACCCCTTTTGAGGCCCCGGCACTTACAGGCATCTCGGGGTTTACGCGCGTGGTGGCCAGGCTGGTTTGAAAATTGGCCCGGAACGCGTAAGGCCCGAGATTTACGTGCGCCAGGGTTTTAAAATCCGGCCTTTAATAGGTAAGAGGTATGAGCACACAGCTCTACTTACATTTCTTTCTTTTATATTCTGCCTTTCAGCACTTCAAAGCGGATTACATTCAGGAGCTGAAGGTATTTTCCCTACCCCCTGGAGGCCTTACAATCAAAGATGGTGACTTTTAAACAGCCACGGGGGGCACACGGGTGCACGCGTTCGTCAGCTGCACCCAGGGATGCAGCCATTTTATAACATCTGCACATATATACGTGTGCACGTTATAAAATAACCTGAATGCTCGCATAGGTGCGTCAAAGTTTAAGTGTTTATGTGCCTATGCACGCAAATGCTGCTTCTACCACGTAAGTGGGGGGGATTTTAAAAGACACGCATGCGCCAATGCCATCACCAGTTTGACCAGGTAAGGAATAGGACTTCTAAACTGCCCTAATTTAATAGCCTCCCTTCTCCCCTGTTATCCCCGACCCTTAAAACCCTGCTGATGTGTTTAGTTTTTTGTTTTATGACTTACATGCCCATCCATAGCAGAAGGGGACCCCTGCGCACGTAAGAATTTACGTGCGCAGGGGTCCCCTTTTTCATAACTTTCCATTTGTGTGCCTTGTGGCAAGCTTTTAAAATCCACTTTGCACATGCTGGCCCAACTTACGCGCATATCTCTACTGACTTTGGTGCGGGCACCGGGCTTTTAAAATTCACCTTTAAGCTGAGGCAACAGAGGGAAAAGTGACTTGCCCAAGGTCACAAGGAGCAGCAGTGGGATCTGAATAGCCCACTACCCTAACCACTAGGCCACAGTTTAAACTTTTGGACAGCCTATTTGGGAACTAAATGCAATTAGGGGCTGGCACAGCCTATGTAAGATTCCCAAGGCCTCTCCTACATGTCATTTATTTGTAATGTACTCTGCCTTAAGACCAGCCTAGTATCCTGTTTATAAACAAATAACCCATGTAAAAAGTGCATGGGGATAGACACATTCCTGCTGCTTTATTTCACATCTTCCAGTAACAGACTAGCTCACCTCATAAACCGTACAACAGAGAGCATGGTTGGCCTTCAGGATGTGGCAAATATCTTACCTTCTGAGATGGGGAGACCACATACCAGGGGAAGACGTCTGCCTAAAATCATGCACATGTGCATAGAAAAAGAAAACAAGCTACCAAGGGTAGGTAAGTGAATTAACATAGCAATGCCTTATGCTTTAGCACTTAAAACCCTTCTGCATATAGTGAAAGCAGCCACATACAGATTGACTCTGCATACTTTTGCTGCCTATGGGGTCTACTTTCAAAGTGTTTAGGTACCCAAGGGTCCTATTTATGACATTGTGGTAAAACTGTGCCGGAAGTAGTATTTTACCGCAGGTAAGCACTTCGTAGGACTTGATAAACTGTGGTACCCCGTATAAAAGTTAAATCCTGCAGAGTTTTTACTGGTATTCCCCAGTTGCAGCAATAAGTAATGGGGAATCTCAACCCCAAGGCCATCATCTTTTAAAGGGACTGCAAGGCCCAGTAAAATTGTTCCTCCCCCCCCCCCCCCCCCCCCATCGACTTCCCCCACTGGGTAAAAATTCCCAGTGGTGGTCAGTGGTGAACTGCCCAACTTCCCCACAGCACTGGCTCATAAATGCAAAAAAAAAAAAAAAAAGCACATTGCAGCTCCACCCCTAGTCCTTAACTCCAACCTCCTTATTAGAAAAAAAGTGCTCACTTCCAGATAGCAGTACCCCCCCTGCCCCGCCCACCCTGAAATCTCTGGTGCTAAAGAGGAGGCAAAAGTGATCTCCAATTGCTCCTACCCCACCAGGGCCTTATTTCAAAATAGTGCAGCTGATTCCAGACTCTCCTTTCTCCTTCATGCGTGGGGCAGAAGAATGCAAGTGGTCATTTTGTAAGATGGGGCTGGCAGGGCAGGAGTGAGTGGGGAATGTCCCCTCCTCTAGACTGTCAGGGATTTTCAGGGTAAGCCTGGGGAAGAACCGACTGGTCAATTTTAAAAGCCTTGCACGTGCCCAGACCAGGAGATATGCATGTCTCGGATTCGCATGCGCCGCACGGATTTTGTAAGGCCCGTGAAAACGCGCATGTTTCCCCATTACGCGAACAAATATTTTTCAGGGAAAAGGGGCGGGGGGTGTGGCCATGGTTTCTGCACATACCTATTTATGCGCACAAGTGCGTGTAAGGGTCCCTACCGCCATAACTTTACTTCTGCTTGGAACGGCGTGTAAGCAATAAAATAAAAAGTTATAGGCTACTTAGCAAGGTTTAGGGGGTCTGGCCTAACAGGATAAAATGTAGGCAACGTAACGGGGTGGGGTGGGGGTGGAAGAGTTAGGAAGGCCAATTGGTTTACTGGATAAACTGGGAGAACAGACTCTCGCATCTGCATGCATGTCTACTAAAAATCCCCCCTTCACTTACAAGAGGCAAGGGGGCATGTGTACGCACGCGCGTCAATATGAAATCATGCGCACATGTATGAGTGAATAGCAGGTTTTAACACAAGTCCATGTGCACCCGTCCTTAAAATCTACCTCTAAGGGAGCACTTTCTAAAATAAGGGACTGACTCAAGGACCAGGAGTGAGGTTAAAGGGTACTTATTTTTTGTTTTTCTTATTGGCCAGGTGGGGAGGTCAGGGGTTCACCAGAAACCATGAGGACATTTTAACAAGGGGGGCAAGCAGTAAGGGAGCTTTTACAATCTCTTTAAAAGAGGGTACTCGAACCAGATTGTGTTGGGACGAAGTGCCCGTCCTGGAACATAGGGTATTTATCAGAAGATTGGCTAGATATGAAGGGGTTCCAGAACGAAAGGCCTTGAAGGCCAGATAACCAATTTTGAATTGGACATGGAATGAAACAGGGAGCCAATGAAGCTCACATAATAGTTGAGTGATGTGAATAGGGTGGATAACTATAATAAACCTGTAGGCTCATCTTCTTTTTCGTTTAAAGTTTGTGGAGAAGGCAGTCTTAAAACAACTTGACAATTTTCTCACAAATTGTAATTGCTTGGATCTTTGCCAATTCAGTTTTCAGACCAGATTCAGTACAGAGACTGCCTTGCAGGCTCTGACAGATGATATTTTTGGGGCCTTAATGTAGGTAGATCCTCTCTAATTTTACTGAACCTAACATCCACCTGTGACACCGTGAACCACAAGATTTTGTTATCTTGACTTGGGGGCATCTGTATCAGAGGCAAGGGACTAAAGTAGCCAGTAGAGAAGATTAAGAAATATATTCCAGAGCAATATTTACAGCTGGGAGATGACGATCAGCTTTGTACACCTTATTCTTTTTCACTCAACGCACAATTAAGCTCTGGAATTTGTTACCAGAGGATGTGGTTAGTGCAGTTAGTGTAGTTGGGTTTAAAAAAAAGGTTTGGATAACTTCCTGGAGGAAAAGTCTATTTCCTGCTATTAATCAAGTTAACTTGGGGAATAGCCACTGCTATTACTGGCATCAGTAGCATGGGATCTTCTTGGTGTTTGGGTACTTGCCAGGTTCTTATGGCCTGGATTGGCCACTGTTGGAAGCAGGATGCTGGGCTTGATGGACCCAGTATGGCAATTTCTTATGTTCTTAAATCTAAAAAATGTGCTTTTAGTTATTCAGCTCCAATCCTATGAAATTCATTCCCTAGGGAACTTAGACAAGAAGATAATTATCTTCATTGCCAACATCTCTTGTTTAAGAAAACCTTTAGCTTGAATTCTGGATAGGATTTATCAGACAATATTTTATTAACATATAAATATTCTATTTTGTTTGATAATTTATGATCTCTGCAATTGCATATGTTTTATATCTGAATATATGTTATTTTATTAGATTACTTGCTTCAGATTTTTATATGTTATGATTGTCTTATATCTGTAATAAGTTTAAATAGGTGACTTACTACAAAATGTCATCTTATGATAGTTTTTTCCCTTATACTGCAAGGCCATGTTTCATCTATTAAAGCAGAAAAATCACATTAAAGATGACTATCCTGAATGGAACTCTTATATACCTGATTTGAACAGCGCTTTGGGATGTGAAGCTAAATTATACTCCTTACAGGACCATATTCCACCTGAATTGTTACTGTTTGAAATCTGGAACGAGGAGTATAAGACTTGAGTCATCAAGGGACTATCCCATTAAAGCAGTGGAGAAAATGCTTGAGACGTCAGTGTGTAGGATACAAACACTCATGCTATTAAGATCATAAAATGTAGAGCCTTAATAAAGACAAAATTCCATGTACAACTTATCAAACACATTGAATTTTCATGGCTCCTTACCACAACCAGGTAGAAGGCCTGGACAACATAAAATAGCAGTAGCCTGTCCATTTTCATTTCATTGTTCTCTTGATGAAATTTTATGTCAATGATATGTTTCAAGTTGAACTTTGGCCCCATCCCCTCTCGTGCTATATCAAACAGCATAACTCACTTGTGCACAGCATGAATTAGTATGCGCACATACACTTTCATAGAATAGAAAACAAATCAATGAAAAAAAGGAGAAGTATTAGTGTAGGGGTGGCCAACTCTGGTCCCCAAGAGCTGCAAATGGACCTGGTATTCAGGATTTCCACACTGAATATACATGAGATGGATTTGCATGCACTATTGTATTCAAATATCTCTCATATATATTCATTATGGATATCTTGAAAATCTGGTCTGTTTGTAGGTCTTGAGGACTGAAGCTGGCCACCTCTGTCCTAGTGTTTGCCAGCGGTTCAGCCACCTATTGTTTTATAAATCTAACAGTGGGTTGAGATGATCAGGAATCATTATAGTATTGGGAATAAGCGACTGAAAAATGCCTGCTATAGAAAAATTTTAAAATGTTAAAAACTATGTCTTAGAGTTATAGCATTGTTTAAAAACAGACCATTTAGCTTCATCAATAAAATTTGATCTCCAGCCAGCGTCAAAGCAATATTTTCACAAGACAGTAAAACTGACAGTGCATGGGGAGGACAAGTCACATACAGTGGGAAGAGAAAGCAGGGAGAGTTTAACAGAGTTGGGGCAGGCAGGAAAGAAAATGAGGGTTTCTAATAGTGACAGTGGTCTTGGCAGTGGGCATGGTTGTAATATAATTGCCCTTGCCTTATCTTAGATGACCTCATTATCAGTCTGGGACATTAACTATCAGTGTAAACAATTAGTGCATTATCTCATGGCATGATTACTTAAATACATAGTAGAAGACAGCAGAAAGATACCATTTGGTCCTAAAGGTATTAATCTGTCTTCACTGCATCTTATTTAGAAACAATGTGCTCAATATAAGCATTTAGCTACACCATTTGATTATCACTGGCTGAAAAATGCACCAAACAATACAATTCAGCCTTCTCAACTCTATATGATTAATAATAACTGGTGCTGCCAGACAACGTTCAGGATCTTGAGATTGATCACATGCCGACTGGTCAGCAGCTCTGTCAAAGGCATCATGTTCTGCATCTTTGGGGTAATTTCAGTATTCCTTTCACTGCTCCAAAAATATGCTACAAAAGCAAGCCATGCTCTGTAGATTGTTGTTCCCCAGAGCTCTGTCCTTGTCATACATGGATTTGCAGATTAACAAGAACATTAAAGGAAATGGTAAAAAATGTAAAGACTTTTCAAACATACTAGTGCACAGGTAGAAAATAAGGAAGGAGATGACCAGAGATTGCATAGGGCATCAGTAGGTAGGAGCAACTAGGCAGATTGGATGGGCCAAGTGGTTCTTATCTTACTACTACAATATTACCATCTGCTTTAGTTTTATGAAATTTATTTTCTCTTCATATAGTGTGTCTGGTAATTTCACGTGTTATAGGGATTCTGTCATTTTAGTTTTGTAATGTACAAAAGCCTTTTTCTTTTTACACCTTCAGTTGTATCTACTAGAAGCTATATATCGGTGAAGTATTAAAAAGTGACCTCTTGATTTTATTCTCACCATGGTGGTTATCAAAACTGATTCTGTATGTTCTTTAATTCAGTGCTCTGTGGGTTTTGTCATTTAATGTACACACCCAAATATAATTTTTATTTTAAATTCTATTTTGATCTAAAGAACTTTCCATTTAAACAAAAAATTAATTTGGTAATTTATAAGGTGCTCTGGAAATAGACAGTTTAGGCTAGGTAGAGACTGACCAGGTCATCAGTGTCCCTTTAACAGACACCAAATTTGCATTTTTCAGTTTATTATTAGGAGTTACTACAGTATTGGCTACTAAAGCAGCTGTACAAAATTTCCTGGAAATCCTGCAAGATGCATGAATTTAAATACGACGATATCCAAATTGTAATACCAATCAAAGAATCCATTAAAAAAACCCTCGAGCTTTGGGATTATTGTCTACAAGAAATCAACTCCCTCCTTTCCAGTATGAATTTAATCCTAAATTCCTCAAAAACGGAACTCCTTCTCATATCCTCTGAGATCTGCCACACACCCACAATTCCTCAAACTAATTTACAAACAACAAAAGTAAGAGATTTGGGCGCAATCATCGATAATAGACTTAATTTAAAAGCTTTCATAAACCAAACTACTAAAGACTGCTTTCATAAACTGCATGTTCTAAAAAGAATAAGACCACTGTTCCACAACCATGACTACAGGACTATCCTACAAGCAATAATCTTCTCCAAGTTAGACTATTGCAATTCTTTATTATTAGGTACCCCATCAGCACACACCAAACCACTACAAATGGTTCAAAATACTGCAGCCAGAATCCTAACTAATACAAAGAGAAGAGAGCACATTTCCCCAATCCTTAAAGAATTACACTGGCTACCAATTCATTTCAGAATTCTTTATAAGTCAATCACCATAATCTACAAATCCATCCAACAAATCGCCCCTCTCAACCTACAAATCCCTTTCATAAAACATACTTCCTCCAGACCCATAAGAGAGTACTACAAAGAGTCACTACAAGTACCGCCTTCCAAAACTTCCCTCCACATAACTTACAGAGATAGGGCTTTCTCCACAGCAGGACCCATGCTTTGGAACTCCATACCAACGGAACTTAGACAGGAACCCTGCTTACTGACTTTCAGAAAAAGACTTAAAACATGGCTTTTCAAACAAGCCTTCCCAGACGCAGATTAAAAACTATTCTATCCGATTTTCAACCTCCAATCAACATATTTTATTATTATAACCATCCTGGTATCCTACCCCTAAGCATTATTATCATCCAGAATCTTCATTACTTATGATTTCGCCTTTATTGTTAAACTACATACTTGTACGGAACAATTCATTGTAATTCTCAAACATCCATTTTTGGAAATTCCTCCATTCTACAGGTTTATACACTTTGTTAAAGTTTCTATCTTGTCTTCTTCTTGCTCCTAGTTGTACGTCTCCCTGTTTATTGTAACTGCATCTATATTATTTATAGTTCATATTATTTCGTTCTCTGTTCCGGTTATCACCCATTGTTTATTGTAAACCGGCTTGATGTGATATTTTCACGAATGCCGGTATAGAAAAAATTAAAATAAATAAATAAATAAATAAATAAATAAATATAATTATATATAATTATACACACTAAGAGGTCAGTATTGATAAAAGAAAGATTAAATTATTTCAACTAAGTGGATGTGGTACATAATTATCTTAACCTATTCTTAGCAAATTCCAAATAAAATTTGGAATGTTTAAGTGAGAAACTGGAGTTTTTAGAGGACTGGTGAAATAGTTGGTTAAGCTCTAATGAAAGGTTTGAAGGGTAATTCTATGAACTTTCATTTGTTTAAAATATGTAAAATGTTTGCCGTGTTCCTAGTAGTCTCACAAAAAGACATGCATGTAGTGGAATTTGTACATCTATCTAGAGTGAATACAGGAAGTTATGAACCAAGATTGTGAAAAGGATTAAACATGTTTGTCTAAGGAAAATCAAGAGAGTCATATGAACTGTTAAAAAAAATCTCCATTTACATGTGAATTTATGATTTAAAGACATCAGAGTGAGTTATGCTTTCTTAGATATGTATGGGTAAGTCAGTCACCCTATAAAAAAAAAAGGGGAGTGTACAACTGAAACAAATCTTAGGCCTGACCAACACAGCCTGAACCAAAATGCAGGCCTAAGTAACAAAAAGATGGAGTCCAGCCATGTGATGGATCTGCAGTGTAATGTGAGTGACTGTGAGAACTACACAGAAGAGAAGAAACTGCTATTGTTCTTCATACCAGCATCGGTCTTCATTTTATAATTCTGCTGAACATTTATTTATTTATTTATTTAGAGTCTTTTTTTTTTATATACCGAAGTATAACAAATTGCCTTCACTCCGGTTTACATGTACTGCCAAGCCATGGCCTTGACAAAAGACTTTGTTTGCAACCATGAAGCAATCATTGTTCAATGTTTGACGCACCTCATTATCCTCTATGTGAGAATATACATATACGTACCAGCTAAGATGAAATCTTAGAAGCTCATCAAGAAAATACAGATTCAGTGTGTCCATGGATTATGGTAACTTCCAATCAAGATCAACATTTGGAGCCTATACATATACAATGAAGTCCTGGGGCAAAGAAAAGCTTTTGGACTTTACAAACTTCAGACTCCCCTTACACTGATCCGCGTTGCTTGCTGCCATTCATGTAAACTTCATACTCGTGAATCTGGCACCTGAGACTTTTGAAAGTTTAGCCCAGCCCTGCTTCGTTAACTGTGGAGAACTTGCCAATCATTCTCGACCAAGCCAAGTCATCTCTGCCCATTCCTACCTGCATAGCTTACGAAAGCATCTCACTGTCTCACTGTGGCTTGAACCTATCATTTGCCTACTGGAGGTATAGCTGGCACAAGACCCTGATTCTCTAAAGCGAGAGCAACCCAACTGCAGCGAAGGGTTAGATGAACTGGCTTAATTACTACTTCAGCTGGGGATAGTTAACTGGCATTGTACCTGACAGGTACAGGTTAACTGAGTTAACTGAAGGCATTTTCATAATTTTTTGTGTGCGCTTTGCTCTATTAAAACCAGAAACTTAAAAACTATATTTAGCATATAAAACCTCATTTACCTATGTTGCTGCAATATAACTATTGTTTTCAACCACAAGGAAAGGTGTAGACATTCCAGTCTCTTAACCGAACTTGTAACCTTATTTTATCTGATTTAAATATCAGTTAAGCCATGTAAGTTTAAAATCATTTACACATTTATCAGTTTTCTCCTTCTACTAGAGCAATCCTCTTTTCAAAGGACCAAGCATATATATTTTATTATTCTTATAAACTGCCTTCCCAATCTTATATAAGGTTACCCAAAGCAAAGTACAAAAATGTATAAAATACAACACAGAACAGTTAAAACAAAAATAAAGTACATTTATACATATATAACAAATTAACAAAATTCGGTTTATTCAAATAAGGGAACATGACATTTTTACAAAGATGGTATAATAAATGACATCTTTATCAACATATGCATTGAACGCCTGAATCTATCCTGAGCTACAAAAATGTATAAAACATGTACAAAAATGATCACTAAGTTCCAATTGCTCCCAGGCGGTTAGGAAGATGAGGCAGTGGAATGCTGTATGGAATACTATATTTCAAAACATACTGGAAAATTGAAAGAACCCCATCAAATCATCAACATTAATTACATACTATGTTTTGTTCACACTGATTTGTTAATGGAGATTGCCAAGAGTAGACTTTTTCCTCTAATACAGTCCCTGATGGTCATGGGTTAAATACCATAAATGGTAAATACAGAAGAAATAAGAAATCTACAGGCAAACTAGGAAACACAGCAGCCATGTCATTTTAAATAATTCGGTCAAAGCCTTTCATATTGTGACTGAGAAAAATATCAAGGTATAAAGTATTGCTGTAACTCACCAACAGCGTCATTTATCAAAATGTGTTATGGATTTAACACCCGCGATAACGCCATAACGCACACGACAGTTATGGTAGAGCGAATGCAAATTTTTCAAAGGGGCAGGATTGGGGAAGGGGTTTGGGCGGGATTCATAAAAATGAGGGGGGATTACCGCGTGCTTTTAACGCCGGAAATAACTACACCTTTTTTTTTTTCCTGGTGTTAAGCTGTGCGATACGGCCGAAACGCAATCCTCGCTAAAGATTGAAAATTGCATTCTGGGCTTGGGGAGTAAAGGAGAGAGGGAGGAAGAGAGGAGAGAACCTCTGGGGTGGCACACATACTAGTCACCTATTTATACTGCTATAGGAGGGTCAGCTAGTAACTCGAGGTGAGGTTTTGGTGGTGGTCGTGTAGGGTAAAATAAATGTTTATCTACTTATAAGGAATAACATCCTATCATAAATCTTTCTTTGATGCTTGGATACTGGAGCTGAATATGGTGGTAGAAACTGGTAAACTCTACAGAGTGAATTTTCAAAGGAGTTGCATGCATAAAAGCAGCATATAGGGGTAGATTTTCAGACATACATGTGCGCGCGCTACCCGGCGCACATCCTCCGACACACCGGCAAATGGCTGTGGTGCTGGTGGCCTCTGGCCCCGCCCCTAGACTGGCCCTTTTGTAAAGCCCCGGGACCTAAGACGCGTTCCCTTTATAAAATAGGCCCAGCGCGCGTAGATCCTCTGGAATTATGTGCATAGGGCATTGAAAATCCAGCCAATATTGTAGCAATTTTCAAAAGCCCATTTCCCTGTATGTACCCAGATCAGTCCAGACTCCTGGGTTTTGCCTCCCTTCCAGCAGATGGAGACAGAGAAATACTAGACTGATCTGTGATAATACAGGAACGAAAATTAGCAGGTAAGAACCAATTTTCCTTTATGTACGTAAAACCTTTTGAAAATTCAGCCCTATGGAGTGAGTTTTCAAAGGAGTTAAGCATGTAACGTCGCATTTTTTTAAAAACCCAATTTTATAGGCATAAATCCTTTTGAAAATTACCTCCTGTGGTATTATAACTCTACCATTGCTAGAAACACCTATTCACTTAGGGGTAGATTTTAAAAATTTGCGCGATCGCGTACTTTTGTTCGCGCACCAGGCACGAACAAAAGTACGCTGGATTTTATAAGATACGCGCGTAGCCGCACGTATCTTATAAAATCCGGGGTCGGCGAGCGCGAGGGGGTGCACATTTGTGCAACCTGCGCGCGCCGAGCCCAGCGCGCACTGCCTGTTCCCTCCGAGGCCACTCCGATTTCGGAGGGAACTTTCCTTCGCCCTCCCCCCACCTACCCCTCCCTTCCCCTACCTAACCCACCCGGCCCTATCTAAACCCTGGTGCGCGAACAAAAGTACGCGTGTGCGCAGATTTATAAAATCTGCCTCTATATGTGATAAAAAATTATAACAAAAATAGAAAAAATCACATACGAAGTACATGAATTACTAAGCGTGGTAAATCCTCATATATGAGCAATTGCACACTTACGCTCCAAAGCATTTTAATGTTAGTGCACTTGTTTCTACTGTGCTTGCCCAGAGCATATAATCATGGGGTGACTCACTTTGTTTCACGTGCACTAACGTTAAAACGTTAAAATGCTTTGGAGCGTAAGTGTGCAATTGCTCGTATATAAGGGTTTACTACGCTTGGTAATTCATGTACTTCATATGTGATTTTTTTCTGTTTTTGTCCTATTCCCAATCAGCATGTTTATGCTTTTTTGCAGGTGAGACACTATTTTCTCTCTTTAGATATCCCTATCACAGTTATCAAATCCGATAACCAATTAATTCTTCCGATGGAGCAAATAGCGCTGGGTAAAAACTGTATCAAACTGGTATGGAATTTGTAAAACTAAATTAGACTCTACTAAGCTTGAAGTGGCAGAATATTGGCAAAGGGAAAGTGGAACACCCATGGGGTACATTTTAAGAAACAGCGCGAACAAAAGTACGCTGGATTTTATAACATACGCACGTAGCCACGTGTATCTTATAAAATCCGGGGTCGGCGCACGCAAGGGGGTGCACATTTGTGCAACTTGCGCACACTGATTTCGGGGCAGCCTCGGAGGGAACGTTCCTTCCGCCTCCCCCCACCTTCCGCTCCCTTCCCCTACCCACCCCCCCGACCTTTGTCGTAGAAGTTACGCCTGCTTGAAGCAGGCATAACTTTGGGTGCGCCAGGCCGGCTGTCGCTCGCCATGTTCCGGTCCGGGGGCTGGTCTGGAGGCCATGGCCATGTCCCCAGAACGCCCCCGGGCCGAAACCACGCCCGCGGCACCGCCCCCGGATGATGCGCCGACCGCATCACGCCCCCCGACACCCCCCCCCCCCCCCCAAGAAAGCCCCGGGACTTGCGCGCACCGGAAGCCTATGCAACATAGGCTCGGCGCGCGCAGGGCCATTTTAGAAGGGTTACGCACGTACCTTATGCGCGTAACCCTTTTAAAATCCGGCCCATTACTTTCAAGAAGATTACTGCACTGTTTGGATCAAATCATAAGATCCCAATTGCAGTAAATTATAAAGAAATACAATATAAAATTCTGTATCATTGTCAAGCAGATCGTATTTGGTTGCATAAAATGGGATTAGTAGATACAGAAACAGTCAGAAATGTAAGTTAGATGTGAGAACTTTTTTGCATCTTTTTTTTTTAACGTGTCCTAACATTCTTAAATTCTGGCATGCTATTTTTTTCTTCTTTACATATATGTTTTCTGGTGACGGTGCCAATGCAGACTGAAATTTTAGTACTGGGAGAAGTTGACCAATTAAAAGATCTATTTCCTCATCTGTCTAAGGGGCAATATCAGTTTCTTTTCATAGCTCTGCTGGTGGAAAGAAAATGTATTTTGTGGGAATGGCTACAAGAGGTATCACCTTCTTAAGATGCCTGGCGACAACAAATGACTGTCATTATACAAATGAAAAGATATGATGTAAGTTATATTACACGCAAGGTATCTAAGGAGTATGTGAATAATAAGTCATTTATTTTATTTATTTAGATATATATTCCGCTTTTTGCACTTTTTTTCAGCAAAAAGATGGGAGATATATCTTATTTGTTTTCTACTGTTGCTGTTTACTAGTATTATACTATTTGTGTGTATTCCATGTCTTGCTCAATAAAAAGGATTTTCAAAAAAACAAAGAACTTGCTGCAATTTTAATGTAGTGGCTCACTTGATTTTATATAACAAATCATCTAGATTTGTAAGATTCCAGTAAAATACACTTGGTGTTAATTTTCCTGTAAAGGAACTGAGTTCTTGGATATCTGAAGAATATTAAACCTTGAGGAATGAGATTTAACTTTTTTTTTTTTGCAAATCCCAATAATTGTTATTCAAGGACAGATTATATACTGATATCACAGTCATTGTTTGCCAAAGTAGTGTTACCAAAAATAGGGGTGCATAAATTCGCTGACCATGCACCAGTTAAGGGTCCCAATTCAGGATAACGGTTAAAGTGTTACTTAAAAGTCTTTACAATAATAAACAATTCTGTAATTTTCTTAAGAAAAATTGGAGCTTATACAAAAATTGTAATTCTATTCCAGGAATTAACCTAGATTTTAAGGCAGTATCAAAAGCGATATTTCCTATAATGTTTTCTATAAATCCTGGATAAATACAGAAATATTCTGAAATCATGAGACTCGCTAGACTGTTGCAGGAACAGAAATGCAAACATATTCAAAATATGGCATGTAATGAAAACAATATGGAGACCATTAGATCCATTTTAAATGATTTTCTTTACCATAAAGTCAATCACTGTTTCTGAAAATAAGGATGTTATGACTCTATGGAAATTTTTTCTATTTTAGCAAGATGCAACAATTGGGCTAAACTGGTGAAGGCCGTTCAACACAATTTTATTTCTGAAGCAAAAAATATAAATGAGAGTTCACATAAAAATTTTTCTGCAAATATTATAAAAGCTTATATGCAGGGACACCATCTGAAGCTGAAGCCAGAGAGTCATTCCTTGAAGATCTGAAATTTTCTAAATTAAAAGAAGAACATTTACAATTGTTAAATGAGCACATAAGCACAGACAAAAATATTAGTCTCATCAAAAGGCTAAAATTGGTGAAACTTCCAGGTCTGGATGAGTTTATACTGAATTCTATATAATAGTGATAGACCAAGTAGCAGAGCCTTCACAGAATATGTTCCATGATATGTTTCAGAGAAGGAGATTCTTGTCAAATATGTAATCAATCATAATGGCTATTGCTAAAACAGGAAAAGGTCTCTACCATGCCTCAATCATATATTTCAATTTCATTAATAAATCAAGCTCAGAATATATTAGCATCAATATTAGAGTACTTAAAATAAGTTCTAATTGGTGAAGACCAAATGGGATTTGTATCTAGCAGGCAGGCTATGGTAAATATTAGAAAACTTCTGGTGGTGCTAGGCCTTGATAAAAATGAAGTTCAGGATCACTTGCTTATTAGCTTAGATGTGGGACAAGCATTTGTTAGTCTGGGAGTGTTTTGGAATATGAGGAAATTTGATAATACTGGCAAAGTAGTAGAATGGATTAAGCTTTGATTCAATTCTTTGTAGGCAAACGCTACAAATCCATGGATATGTTTTTGAGCCTTTTGATTCAGAACATGGAAGTAGTCAAACTTGTTAGGTAAAGAACTAGCTCAATGGGTAAAATTGAATGTTATTCCCAATTTACAATAAACAAACCCTTAACTAATAGGAAATATCCATACAGATACAAGAGCATGTTTTTTCAAAACATGTACAAATTTTATTAATACAGCAGCTTAAAAGTACACTAGTATCAACACTATCTCACTCATACCACATTCATTCATTAAAAACAGAAACACAAAAAAAAACTGTGCTTCAATATTTAAAATACACCTTACAAAAAAAAGAGAACAATCAATATTACAAAAAATCTCAAATCATACATTTTCCCCTCATTCATAAAAGTGCCTTTTATCTATTGGAGAGAACAAAATGTTTCAGGTACCTACAGTACCTGAATGTAAACCGATGTGATATGTCAAATCGAATGTCGGTATATATATAAAAAAAAAAAAAAAAGATAGAAAAAAAGATATTTCAAAATGATGTTTATCATGTAGAGAGAACAATCCTTATCAGCTATCGCAAAACGATGCCTCTCACACATCAACGGTCATCCTCAAATGTCTCAAAACGAAGACTTTCACATCAACAACTGGTCTTCCCAGTCTCTCACATCGACAAACAATGGGCAAGATTGTTTTGAGATAGCTGATGAGGATTGTTCTCTCTACATGATAAACATTTTGAAACATGAAACATTATTCTGTTCTCTCCAACAGATAAAAGGCACTTTCACGAATGAGGGGAAAATATATGATTTGAGATCTTTTTTGTTATATTGTTATTGTTCTTTTTGTAAGGTGTATTTTAAATATTGAAGCATAGTTTTTTGTGTGTTTCTATTTTTAATGAATGAATGAGGTATGAGTGAGGTAGTGCTGCTATTGGTATATGTTTAAGCTCCTGCACTAATAAAATGTGTACATTGTTTTGAAAAAATAATGTTTCTTGTATCTGTACTAGACAAGCTTGTCCATTATCCCCTTTTCTTTTTATTTTGACACTCAAATCTCTATGGATTACGCTACAATCACTGGAAAGGTAATGCACTTTAGAAAACTGGCCCCATTCGCTGTAAATTAAGGCATGTTAAAACCAGCCAATAATGCAAGTTAAAGTGTAATTTTTAGCATAATTTAGTAAATCAATCCCAAAATCTCCAGCAGTTCAAGTTGCCTCTTGCTCATATGTCACGCAAAGCCCATAAGAATCAGATTGTGGGGTGTTTTTCACATTCTGGGAGATGTGCTAGGTGCCAAATAAATTTTGAGAGGTCAGAAGCTCTGATGCAATAACACAGAAAAAACGAAAAGGTGACTTCCCTCTAAACCGGGCAAGGAATGAACTAGCATACGTCAAAATTTGTATATAAAGAGATCTCTCAAATTTACAAAATCAATCTACAATAGTTTATAAATAAAATTGTCAGATGAAGGGATGGCAAGAGCTTCAGTATTATTATTTGGAAGGTGTACATTGTGTTTCTTCTTCCCAAACTGCTTTATTCTATGCGGCTGCTACCTTGCTGGCTGACAAATAAGAGTATTAAAAAAATTTAATATTTTTCTTGGAGGGCAAAGGGAATACATATTAGTTATTCTAAATTGTTTGGGGATGAAAATCTTGATGACTAGCATATCCTAATTTTAGATACTTTAATATCGCCTGAAAGTTTGTCGATGAGACCAGATTTCTGAAACTAGTAGGTTTAGAGTGACAGAACTCATCCAAGGAATAGTGAGCCCTTATTCCCAGCAGCGGTTTTACATCCTTGTAACACTAAACGCCCAAAAAGAAATCAGAACACACAGGCTAAATCAGCACTCATGGCCCTGTGTATCTTGAATTAAATGTGCAAGGCAAGGCAGGAATTCTCAATGTCTACTATTTGCAGGAAAATTTAGCATTTAACCCAGATTTAAGGAGATCAGAAACAGAGGGGAATATCTACAATTCCACATATAATTAATTGATCATTAACCATGAATAGTTGCTTTTTTTTTTTTTTTTTAATCTAAGTGAAATTTACCTAGCAACAATTTCTATGCTCATCTTCACGCCTCTTCTTTCCTTTCTTAAGATCTTATTAATTTCAGAAAAATCTTTTGAACTATAAAATTCTAAAGACAGAATTGGCTTAGCTTATGGTATAAATTGTGTTAAATATAAGCAAAATACATTTGGGTAGATTTTAAAAGGGCTGCGTGTGCACCCATAAAAGCGCGCATCTTACTGCAGGCAAAGATTCACACTATTTTATTAACTATACGTGTAGGTTTTAAAATACTCTTCACGCATGTGTGTCTGCAGCTCTGTGCACATATCTTACATGTGCTTGGAAAGGGAGGGAGAGAGAGACTCTTTATAAGGCTCAGTCTGATACTCTATGTATGGACCATTGTAACGGGGGGCACTCTGATTCGGGGTGAGTTTCCGGGAGGTGGGTTGGGGGGCTGTTACAGACACATTCAGAGGTATCCATTGTAAAATTGACATCGGTAAAGAATTTTTGACCTTATAAGTGGTGAAAAGGAATTGATTTATACAATGCAGCTAGCAGAGACTGCAGTGTACAAATCAACTCCTTGTTAGAATTTTCACCACTTATAAGGTCAAAAATTCTTTACCGATGCCAATTTTACAATGGATAATTCTGAATGTGTCTGTAACAACACTCCCCTAACCCACCTCCCGAAAACTCACCCCGAATCAGAGTGTCCCCCCCCCCCCCCCCCGTTGCAATGGTCCATACATAGAATATCAGACTGAGCCTCTCTCTCTTCCCTCCCGTTACATCTACCAAGGGAGCTGTAGCAAAGTGGCGTGCGTAGGAAGATTAGGAGTTACACTCATCAGGTGCTGCCCTGTCTCTGGAATTCCCATGCCCAGTGCCTTTTCCACCTACTTTCTCTGGGCGTGCCTACATCAATGCATGCGTGCCCTTCCCGGTTATTTAAAAATTGTGTAAGCTCCCGCGCAGCCCATTTACACACGTATATGGCCGTTTTTTTTTTTGCGCGCGCAAGGCTTTTAAAATCTACCTCATTGGCTTTAAAGCCCTTAAGGAGGAAAGGGCAGGCAAATTAAGGCCTAGGGATGACCCTAAAGAACAAGGAAGCGTTCTTAAAACTATTGATGATTCCAATGTTGATCAAGGTAGTGAACATAAAATGGGCCTGAGTTACTGAGATCAATGTGAAAAATATGTCATTGAACACGGAGCAGACTCTAACTTTCTTTTCAGTACTAAACGTAATAATTTTTGAGACCAGGTATTGAATCATAAGGAAGGTCATAGAAAAAACAGACTTCCCATTGGAAGGGATCTTTCTTTTTTAATTAGAGGAAAAAAAACAAATACACAGATATTCAAAAGCAATTAGAAAAGTCTTCATTTTGAAGTGATAGCATAAAAAAAAAAAAAAAAGTATACTTACAAAGTGGATGCAGAGTAAACCTCCTGAGGTTGCCATTTGGAAAACACAGATGATATTCCTGATGCAGACAGAGAAAGTTTCCGAGCGGGAAAGTAACAACAGTAATAAAATGGAGTACCATACAAGTATGGGAAGCGTTAATGCTATTACCAGAGGAAATGAGAGATGTGATCTGAAAATACATTTATGGCATTTTCAATTTAGAAATTCTGGAGGTAATTTTCTGGGACTTAGTAAACATGAAAAGCAGGCTAACTGATGTCTAAGAGGAAAGTTTGGTGAATGAGAGCATGAGAATAAGTATCATGAGGAAAAGAAGGGGTATAATACTAAAAATAACAGACATGATTGTATTACCTGAGTTTTCAATGCGTTATTTCAGATTTGCATTATCTTGATGTAACATGTTTATTCATGTTATGCTGTAAGAGCATGTATTTGTTTTAAATTGAAAGTCTGCATATACTATTAGGATTGTGCGTAATTTATTTTGCAGAGTGAATTTGTTTTCCGAGTAATCCCTGATAAAGGCATCGAACATGCTGAAACATGGACCACGTTGGGTCAACATAGCGGGTGTACTCTTCAGAATGTGACTGTCTGACAACAGAGCAGATAACTGATTTATATATTCCTGAACATTAATATATTATGGTTATTATAGTTAATGAAGTTAACAGGTTTCCCTTGAACCCCGTTATTATTGTAAAGCTTGTAGCTGTTATTTGTGTTACCGTTTAATCTGTTATATGTAAAGCCTGTTGCTAATTTATTGTTTCTCTGTAAACCGAGGTGATGTATAACTATACGTACCGCGGTATAAAAGAATCTATAAATAAATAAAATAAATAAAATAAATATATTTCTGATGGAAGCTCAGATTTGTTTTTCCAAATGATTCTGCGGATTAACTGTTGCTCATAATCCCAACGGAAGTTTTGAATTTTTGAAACTTATAAGCAGACCAATAAAGAAATCAATACGTTTTTATATTCAATAATGAGTTTAAGAGGCTGGTAAATGATTTCAATTTCATGCACTAAACACTGAAATCGTTTGAAGCCCATTGCGGGCAGGAGACAATGGATTATAACCGTAGCATCTACCAACTCTGATCCCATTCTCCTTTTTGAAACCGTGATAACATTTTTTGTATTTTATTCTCTGCACCTCATTTTTATTTTTAATGTCTAGAGGTGTTACTTTTTGTGTATTACATATTTATTCATTACATGTTTTGACAATTTATAAAGAAATAAAAAATAAAGGAAAGAGCTCTTGAACTCTGTCTAGTATTCAGAAACAGGAAAGTGTTTCTAATGGCCAGGTGAGTAGTCACTTAAGCTCAAGTGATCGCAGGATAGCATGGTTTAACGTAAGGACAACAACAGAGACCAAGCAAACAAAATTAAAAGGCCTAGACTTCAAGGCTATGGGCTTTGTTAAAATAGAGGAAGTGCCTTAACGAGGTACTGGCAGGGTTGACAAAAGGACTAATCTACAAAACAGCTACAGAAAGGACACCAAATCATTATGTCAAGAAAGCAAATAAAAGGAAGAGGGAAAAAAATAATGATTCTTTAAGGAAGTAGCACAAAAGGTCAGGGAAAAAAAAAATTCAACACATACAAGAGACCTTAGAAACAGGACAGTTAAGGGACGCAAGAAAGGCAGTCAGGATGGAAAAGATGCAGACAGAGGAGAAGATTTCTTAGGAGGTTATGCAAGGTGACAAGAGTTTTTCAGGTATGCCAGTACAAAGAAGAATGTATGATGAATGACAAGAAAAAGCAAAAATGATAAACAAATACATTGCCATGGCCATAGCAGTATAATGTGGCCATCGCCCTTGGCCTCACTACACATCAGCTTTTCTTTTTGAATGGAGTCAGCTTCCATCTGTTGGGACTCCTGGGAAGAGAGACAATGTTGGGTGGGATGAGGTCCCAAAGGGAGGCTCTCAAGTAACATACTAGGGCAAATTGGTTGTAGGAGGTAAGAGATGGGGGAAGTCAGAAGGGGATAAAAGGAACATGTGAGGGGGAGAGTGAATAAAACATAAGTAGTAGGGCAGGGCAATAAGCCAGAGAGAAATTCTGAACCCACCCACCATGCCCACAATTCAGTTCAATAGCTCAGGAATTTGTGATGGACCAGAGCTAGGGGATAGAGTCTCATCACAGAAGCAACAGGTGACAACTCACTAGCTAAACTGGAAGTCTATTAAAATACGGGGTGTTCAGATGCCATTAGATAGGAGGCACCTGGGCTGGTAATAGATATTACTATTAGTTTAGTTCAAACATCCCCCAAATACTCAGACCACAAATATTAGGTGGCTAGGGAAACTAAGTACAATGATAAAACAAAAATAAAGGTAATTCAGACACTTCTTAGTGTTTGGACAATTGCCAGGTTCTTGTGGCCTAGTTTGGCCTCTGTTGGAAACAGGATGCTGGGCTTGATGGACCCTTGGTCTGACCCAGCATGGCAATTTCTTATGTTCTTAGTCTAGGGATGCAGTGGAAATGATGATTAGCAGGGTAACATGGTGCAGCTGTCTCATGCCTCACACATCTTGCATGGCTTGGCTTGCTAGGGGCAAAAGATTGATAAGAAAATAATAATGGAAACGTCTCATTGGCAGTCAGTGCTACATTTTTGTATGAGTTGGGCTTTACAGTTAGAAGCAAGCTCAGTTCCTCCTAAAGCTGTGGCCTATTTATTCTACTGCTAAGATGTATTTGGTTAGAAACATTATTTTGTTAGGATGCATTTGAAAATACCAAATGATGCTGTGTTTATTGGAGGGGGAGTGTTAAGGTAGGAGGGGATAGTGGGTGGGGTGGCAGAATGGCACAGTGTGCCTGGGTTATGTTCAGTATTCATTAAAGAAGGGATGGGAGGAGGACCACGAATAGTTGGCAGGGATACATATGGAAGTATGGTAGATGCTACACCATTTACAGGAGAGAATGTTTGTATGGATCTAGTAAAACTCAAAGTCAACAAAATTATAGGACTATGTGTGTAACATACTAGAATTGTCCACTGACAAATCTAATAGATACATTTTTGGAAATAACAGTTGTTCCATATGACTGAAGAAGGGTGGTTGTCCTAAGACCAGTTAGGTCAGTGTTTCTCAACCAGTGTGCTTTCAGATCCGATCAGGTGTACCACAGAAAACTCAACACTGCCCAATGCTAAGATTCAGACCAGCAACTGGGCTTTGCTCTTAGCACCTCACAGTAGCAAGATACCAATGGTGGCTCTTAAATATGTAGGAGCTCCTTTCTGGAACACGTATAATCAGATCTCTTCTTCTTAGCTATAGCATGAGCCTCAAAGAGTGGTAATTAATGGGCAGCATATGGGGCATTAATAGCTGGGCCCCACTTTACACAGCACCTCCTTCTCTTCCCTCTCCTGAGCCTCATTGCTTGAGCTGCCAACTTCTCCCTTGTCCTGCACTTATATATAGAGGGAACTGGTTCATTATGAGGGGGTTCATGCCCCTTCTCCCTTTGCTTTAAAAGTTTGAAGAGGGACTGGCGGGGCTTTCAGTGCTTTCTTAGCTCTGCCCATATGAGTTCTCTCCATATCCACACTGCTTGCACTGTAAAACGGTGCCACACAACATTTGTATTAAAGGAGGACTATCTTAGGCTTGAAAAGGATGAGAAACACTGAATTAGGTGTACCTCAGTGGTGGGAAAATTAATGGAGCCCCTACTGAAGGAAAAGCTAGTAACGCATCTAGAATTCAGTGGATTGCAGGATCTGGGAAGCATGGTTGTATCACATGGGAGATTGTTTTAAAGAAATGTGATCATTTCTTTGATTGGTGAGCAGAGAATTAGATCAGAGGCATGCTTTGGATATACTATACTTGGATTTCAGCAAAGCTTTTGAGATCATCTCATATCTGAAGCTCATATATAAACTGGCCCCAAGATGGTTCATTGGATTAGAAACTGGTTGAAGGTGTAGGCAGAGTGTAATAGTGAATGAAGTTCACTCTAAGGAAAGAAGAATGATTAGGGAAGTGACTCCAACCCGGGTCTGATTTTGTTCAATAACTTTATTAGTGATACAGCAGAAGGGTTAGTAAGAACATTTTGTCTTTTTGCAGATGACATTATGATCTTTAAGACACAGTGACCACTCCTGAAGGGAATACATAGAATGAGAAGCGATCTAAGAAAGCTTGAAGAATGGTTACGTGCTTGCAGTTAAGTTTTAATGCAAAAAAGTGCAGAGTCATGTATTTGGGGTTCAGAAATCCAATGGAACTGTATGTGATGGGAGATGAGACACTAATGTGCACTAAGCAGAAGAGAGCCCTTGAGCAGATTATTCCTGATGACTTCAATGTAGCCAAAATGATTGATAAAACTGTGGCCACAGCCAAAGGTGTGCTAAAGACATAACTAGAAGTAAAAAAAGTGATGGTAATGCTGCTATATAGGACGTTGGTGAGACCACACCTGCAATATTGTGCCCAATTCTGGAGGCCACTTTTCCTCAAGGATATTGACAAAATGGAAGCAGTCCAGAGAAGGGCTACCAAAATGGTGCAGAGTCTGTACCAAAAGGCTTATGAAATGAAACCGAAGGCCCTAACTATGTATATAGCCTGGAGGAGAGGAGAGATGGGGAGGGATATGCCAGGGATACTCAAATACCTCAAAGATATAAACAATTTACAAGCAGCAAATCTTTTCCAGTGGAAAAGAAATTCTGGAACAAGTTACTATGAAGCTCAAAATAGGCAGACTCAGGAGTAATAATAGTAAATAACTGTTCATACAAAGGGTGGTAGATGCATGGAATAGCCTCCTATTGGTGGTGTAGACAAAAACAGCAACTAAATTCAATAAGAGAGATTCATTTACTTCCAGAATTTTCCTTGTTGATCTGCCTTCACATCTTTTGTTTGACGGTGCGAAGTTAAGAGATCGTTAGGAAAGTCCATAATTTGGGGGTACTTGTGACTTTCTGGATTTCTGTCAAATACCAGATAGGAAATATAGTGTGCAGCTGTTGAGGCATGTGGGAAGGAGTCATGGCGCCTACTTAAAATTGCATGCACACGTGCCCATTTCAGCCTATTTTATACCATGCATGCATATATATGGTGTGTATGTTATGAAATAGCCACGTCCATGGGCACGAGCCGGTAAACACGTGCACATATGCACCTGCGTGCCTATTTAAAAGTTACCGTCGTAAGTTGCTATTTTAGAATCTGCCAAAGCGAGGCCCATGTCAGTCACCTGCCCGACACTGCTAAGGGCTGTGGGTATAACTGGGGGGAGTTCAGGCTGAAGAACCAGGAGGTTCTCGATCACCTAGAAAAGGACTGGGAAAACTGGTGGTCAAATTGGGAAAACTGGTCATTTCCTTCATACACATACGTTTTAAAAATTCACAGACTTGTGCATGTAAAAGCCGACAAGTAATAAGAAAAATAAGCGTGGGAAATCTCCACGCAAAACTGTCTAAAATTAGAAGCACAAATGCACGTGTATAACAGAAGCATGCCACTTAATTGGATGTTTTAAAAAGTGCTACTTAGTCGGATAAGTAGCACTTTTTGAGACTTATCTGGCTATGTTGAAAATACATTCTCCTTATCACTTAAATTCGAGTGAACGTTTACGCATATTTTACATTGTGTACATGCATAAAGTACATAACCATGAGCACGTATGCCCTTATATATACATAAAAAAAGCACACATGTGCATGCTTTAAAGTTATCCTCTTTAAGAAAAGAAAATGGGGACTTGATTTATATATGCAGCAGGAAGAAACAGAAAATACTAGAATGAGACTGAGTTTTATGTACTGTTTTCGCAGTTTACGCAGTTATAATTGCAGTGAGTACCTAAAAGACTTAGGAGGAAGTGCTGCAAGTTGGTTTATATGAGGTTTATGTTGTTTGAGAATTTCAGTTCTGTAGACAGATTGATTTTCATGATTCAAACATCTGCATTGATGTATTTATTTATTTATTGAGTTTTATATACCATCATTTGGTTTAGCCATCACAACGGTTTACAAGTTTTGATGGGTAAGATGTTAAGAGGTTAGGATAGGGGATTAACATCGTTTTCATATTGGTTAATAAGTTTTCGATGGATAAAGTGTTAGAAGGTTAGTAGATGCATTGACGTACAAGGAGCGTTCATTTATACATACAGCGTTCATTTAAAGCAGTCCAATTTATCTGATTTCCAGAGTTCAGAGGTCTGTGTCACCGGGGGGGGGGGGGGGGGGGGGGGGAGGCAACCTGTTACAGGTACCCTCACCAAAGTATATGTGTTTGAAATTAGCTGTTTTGCCAGGTCGTCCCATTTCTAGAGAATACCAGTCTTTTAGATTATTAGGGGGATTTAACATCTCATAGAAACTTGGCCCTTTGTGTCTTCTGGCTGCTAATTTTAATAGCCAAACTGCAGAAATGGGTGGTGGTAGAAGCTGCTGCCCACCTCACATGATATATTTTGAATGGTTCCTATTTAAGGATGGTTGTGGAAGTTGCTGGCTAGGTGTTCTACTTCAGGTTTTAGGACAGTGTGACAGTCCGATAGGTCATTTTGGGGTTCCTTGGCCTTGGTTAGAAAACACTCCCTTTGAATGATGGTTTTAGGCATGGCATGGGGACCACTTGGGGGCTTGCTAATATTTGGTTATTTTGTCCTACTCTGTTTTATGTTATATAAATTGTAGTTTAACTGATTTTTCATTCTTGCTGCTTTTGTAAAATGATAGATCAAATAACAAATAAAATGAAATGAAACACGTAACAATTTATCATACAAAATAAAAGGAGTCCTGTAATGCCTCTATACAAGGAGCAAAATTCTACAGGTATTTCCTGTGAAATATAATGGGCATGCAGAGAACGCATCATAGTAATTCAGGTCCATGTGGAAATCTTGCAGATACGTGCTTATACGTCATTGAACTGTGACAATAACCTATTGCTTTCATAAATAAGGAGATGAAGATATGAGAATGCAGGAAGTAATGGAGATAGTCTATGAAATATGTTTTTGTGTTACAAGAAATGTGAGAACATTGTAGTGCCAACCTCGCTCAAGTCAAGCATGAGTGTTGGGACTTTCAGAATCTATAAATACATACATGTTGACACGGATACATACAAATAATGTACCACACCCTGTGCAAAAAAAATCACTAAAACAAAGAGTATTCTAAAAACACATGTATCATAGACTCATGTTCTACCATCACACGTCATGCATATTGTCATAATATTCATACAAAATGTTAGAGGTATCTACAAATTTTGTGAAAATTCAAATTATTTAAATACACACATAGATCACAATACAGCATTTTCACGCTGATCTAATGATAATCCCCACAATATTTTGAAAGTTCAAAATTTTCCAAATGCATAAATGACAATGCAGTAACACAAGCATCCACATAGCTGGGTTATCTAACAAGCTGTGATGTTCAAATCGAGTAGCAGCTGGGTCTGCCTGGCAGGCTACAAGGTCTGCAATTCTATAAGTTCTAGCGGAAATGCAAGCGCTTATGTAGCCGGGTCCATCTGGCAGATAATGGACGGGATCTAGGAGACCGGAAGCTTGTGCGATGGCCACACTAATATTAATGGCTTCTTTAGATTACAGAGGCTTGCAGTTAGGCATGAGAAAGGTGGGTACTGGAAGGAAATAAGTGGGGATGTTGCATGCCACTCAAGATCATGACGTACAAAAGAGGAAGATAAAGACAGCCCTGGATAAGGAGAAATGTTGTAGTGGCCATGTTATGCGACTGGAAGCAGGGCTGGCACAAGGGTATTACATGCCCAAGGAACACCTTCTTTCTTGAGCCCTCCACTTCCCTCCCAAGACTTACCTACTAGTGGCAGCTCCAGCATGGTGCTCCCCCTTCTTTGGCAGCACTAGATTTGGCACGGCAACTTCCCCTTCCTCAATCTCTTCCTTCAACCTCTGTCCATAATGCTCAGCATCCCCTCTCTCTACTCATCATCTACTCTTCTCCCTTCGGCCCCCTCCACACCTAGTATCACTCCAACCTCTCTCTCTCCACCCTGCCCTTCTCTCACCACCCCCATCCGCTCAGCACCTTCTCTCACAACACCAACCATTCAATCCCTTCTTGCTTTCCCAACCCTGCCACCTGCCCTACACTCTCCATGCACACTTCCCTCAGCATACACGATTTGTCTCTACCTCTTCCACCAAGTACTCCCTCACTCTCCCCCCCACACACACCTGATCTCTTTACCCCCACCCACCCGGTACCCTCACTTTCTTTATCCATCCCCTCCATGCTTATCCAGCATTCATTTGCCTCTCTCTTGCCCCTCCTAATGCCAGGTCTCCGCCTGAATTCATCAGCTACCAATGGGATGGGCTCCACTGGCAGCCCTGGGCTCTCTTCCTCTTCAGCCGCTGGTGGAGTAGTCTTTGCCGGTGGCTTCAGGCTTTCCTCCTTCTCTTGAACCACTGACTGCATGAGCTTTGCCGGTGGCCCGGCACAATGTTGCCATCCCCCAAAGTCTGGCATTCTAGGTGACCACCTATTTCGCCTAATAGAAGCACTGGCCTTGGCTAGCAGCTGAAATGTATCCTTAGCAGGGTGGACAAAATAACTGAACAGACTGGATGTCCTTTTTTTTTTGCCATCATTTGTTAACTTACTATATGCACTGACCTAAAAGTGAGAAAGTTACTGGGAGTCAACCCTTATGGAAACTTGATATTTTATACAGAAGGGAAAATGAGGCAGTCGGAGAATTCAGGAGAAATATACTGAATCTGCATTGGGTTCTGAGAAGCACTACATGTATGTGACTGTAACTGCATAAAGAAGACCACCTATCTGGTTTATTTGCAAGATGTAAATACTTTTAGAGATTTCTTTGGAAATGTGGCTAATATGTAGAGCAGTAACTTTGTGAAACTTTTAGTGAACATGTCTCTTGACTAACTGTGATTCACTAAGCCTTATTAATAACTATGGCTCCATTTGAGAATCTAAAGGATTCTAGAGGGTTCTCCAGCTACCATCTCCTCTGTTTCAGAGATGAGTAGAGAGGACTTTATCTGAAGTCATGTTAAGATGAGTTATATGATTTTCAGGTTTATGTTTAGACGAATTTTTGACCTGTTCACTGTTAACTGGCACCAATGTTTTCCTTGCCCTGTCCTGCCCTTGAGCGAATGTTGAAGTTTCATTATAAACCGATATGATTTGTATTTTTTACAGGAATGTCAGTGTAGAAAAAAATAAAAATAAAAATAAATAAATAAATAGAGGCGAGGGTTTAAAAGTGCATGATTAGTAGGGATCATATATGGGGTATGTTCTGTATTATTGGTATGGTAAAATATGTAGGCATGTGTCTTAAAAGATAACCTAAGGGATGATAGCTTTAGACAGTCTGCAGGTTTACTTTTGCAGATTCTTGGAGGCATATAATGCAAACACTGAGATGTTAATAGTGGTAAACAAACGTTTTAGGTTAGATACTGATATGTTCAACATGCTGATATCTGAGAAGGGTGGTGCAGTCTCAAGTTAAAGACTGCAATATAGTTTAAATCTTTTCATAAATGTCTGTGTGGGAAATGGCAGAAGGATATAGTATGGTAGTTAAAATGAATGAATGGACAGATGTTTACAGGAAAAGAAGGAAAAATGCTGAAACATGTCTGAAATAAGTGAATGAAAGAGTAATGGGAGGTGATTACATTTCCTGAGACAAGTTTCCAAAATATAGTATTAAATCACTGTTTTTGGACATGAGAGGAAATAAGGTCTTAAATGGGAAATGCAGAGTGAAGGGTTGGATAACAGATTCCTCTTACAAGTCTTCTGAACGTAACTCATAGGGCCAAATGTTTGTTCTAGAGTAATGTTTCAGTTTACACATTTTTGGGGAGTATTCCATTGCAAAAATTGCAAAAATGTTTAGTGTATGTTGGCTCCTGGTACTAAAACAATTTTGCATAGTCGTGTGATAAAATGTAATTTAAATGAGTGCATGGAAATCCAGACCTATAAGATTATGTGGGAATGATGTCTATTGATAAATTAAGTGCGGTCTTTGAATATAAACATGATAAATTATCCCATTAAAAGTAAGATTGTATACTATGTTATTAACAAGAATCTACATCTAGAATTATTACCAGAAACACATTTCTCTTCTAAGGCATCTGTAAAGCTGAAAGTGGGGAGGTCAAAGAATGGGCTTGTTCGCCAACAATGGGGAAGAAAAAGCATGTTTGCTTACCACAAATGGTGTTCTCACTAGACAGCAGGATGAATGAGCCATTTAGTTATTTTATTTATTTATTTATTGCTTTTATATACCGAAGTTCGTTTGCACATCACATCGGTTTACAAGGAACAGATAGATAAACGTTTTGAAGTATTACGAATAAGAAATTACATCTCAACATTATAAAAGACAACCAAAGGGGGAGGGGGGTTGCAGACAGAGGGGTTAAGGGTGCGCCGAGAGTGAGTCAAACAATTCAATTGCATTTTATATATAGATTGTGTCAAGGGAAAAAAAAATGGGTGCAACCAGGGGAGGAACTTTGTACAGACGTTTTATCAAAAGATACTTGAGTTAGATGTCTTGCTAGAAGGTGAGGGGAGAGTTATGGGAAGGCCTGTTTGAATAGCCACGTTTTAAAATTATTTTTTTTTAAATTCTGTGTTGGGTTCTAGTCTTAAACTTGGATAACACTTGGATGATGTCATCTGATGGTGCCCAGCAGACGAACCTACTAGGCCCAAGCTGACAGCTGGTGGACTTGATCTTACTAGGACTGGAGCCGAGGCTTCCCCTACATCAAATCCGTTCCCTGCAGATGGAGCCCTTGGGTTCCAGAGGCCAGCAGAGCTTAGGCGAGAGTCCAGCAAGGAGTGGCCAGATGAAGTCAGGTCTTGGGTAGAGGTCAGGGCTGGCAGCAAACAATGATATCTGGGTCAAGGCCAAGGCAGGCAGCAAGCAATCAGTATCTGGGTTCAAGCAGGGGTCAGGGCAGATGGCAGTCCGGAAGAGAAGGCAGTATCCATAGCCGAGTTCAGAACCAGGAATCAAGCAGAGACTGACAAACAAGGCAAGGCACAGGGGATGAAGACACAGGCAGAGTGGACAGGGCAAGGAAAACAATAAGGCAAAAGCAGGAAGGTAACAACGAGGCAAGGTAGGTCAACAAGGAGGCAAGACAAGGCAAGAGACAAGTAGCAACATGCATTGCAACGCAGGAGGACCTGTTGCTGAGAATGTGCGTCAGAGCATGGTGCGGGGGTTAAATACTCTGCCGCATGACAATATCCAGAAGCGCTTTCCTGCTGCAGGGCCTTTATCACTGGTATGGGTGCGTGTGTGCACCTAAAGGGCAACATTGGGGAGTGGCGAGAATGGCATCTTGCGGTGTCGAAGTAAGTGAGGCCAGTCACAGGATCATCCTATGGCTGGCCAAATGTTACAAAATAGACCTACCTCTCTAACTCAGTAGACGGAAGATACCACACATGCACTGCCTTGTGAGCCCCTGAATCCATTTGTACAGATTAGCTTTAGGTAGGTAATTGACTCAACAGGGAGGCAGGAAGCCAGATTGTTTATTCAGTAAGTGCTCCACAGTGCAACCCTCAGCTTGGGATTCCTCACATGTCTTGGATAATTCAGCCCTACTTTTCGATGGAGAAACATTTTTGCATGCCATAAATGGTGTTCTCTGTAGATAGCAGGATGCATCTACAGAGAACACATGCATGCAAAAATGTTTCTCTATCAAAAAATAGGGCTGAATTATCCAAGACATGTGAGGAATCCCAAGCTGAGGGTTTCACTGTGGAGCACTTACTGAATAAACAATATGGCTCCCCATGGAGCATGGACGACTGGGCAAACAGGCTGCACAAAACTGCTTGTCCAAACTTATGGCCAGTCTTTGAAAGATTGCCCAGACAGTAATGGGATGTGAAGGTGTGCATGGACGACTAAGATGCAGCTTTGCAGAAATCCTTGATAGAGACAGACTGCAGATGAGCCACTGCTTCCTTTATTTTCTAAGCATTCTTTCGATTGTAAGCATTTTCTTTGATAGCACCTTATTACTCTTTCTTTTTTGCATTACACCACTCTCTGGGCCAGACTTATTAAAGAGTTTTCCTCATTGTGTCTGTTGGAAAAATGCTCGGAATATCTGGCCTAGAATCTTTAATTCTGCCTTGAGATTAACAAGGCTCATCAAGTCCATATCTTTTGAACAGTCCTCACCACTAGAGGAAGTGCATAGATCAGATTTGCATCCTACTGTATTAGAAAAGTGTCCAGCGCAAGCCTGAACTCACTTTGAAGAACAGAACAAAACTTTTTGACTTTCCTATTGCTTTCCAAAGCAAACAAATCGATGGATGGAAGATCTCAGAGGTCAAACAAACTGCCACTGATTGATCCAGAGACCACTCATAGGGTAGGAAGATCCTGCTGAGGTGATGTGCTAATGTGTTGGTAACGCTGGGAAGGTAGACTGACGTGCAGTTCTGTGCCTGATCATACATTCCCAGATTCTCTGGAACTCCTGGCAAAGGGCCCAGGATCCCGTGCCTCCTGGTTTATTCACACAGAACATCTCTACCTGATTGTCTATTTGGATCAGAGCTCTTATCCTTTGAAAAAGGCAAGTAAACACCCTTAGCTCATGCCAGATGGTGTGTAGCTCCAATAGGTTGATTTGAAGAAGACATTCTGCTGCAGACCATGTCCCTTAAGTCTGGAAGGAACCGCAAACATTTCATTGAGGCTTTCAAACATTCAGTCATGGGATGAAAATTGTTTTCAATATTTTCTTCCAGCAGAATATCTTGAAATGAGTGAAGAAACTATGAAGACAACTTTTTAATCTTATCAATTAAAAATTGTTTGACTGTATCAGGGTTGAAAAGATCCCTCAGATCCTCATTGTTCTCAATAGAAGAGGTTGTGGCAGGTTGGGCCTCAGTCCCCTGACCTCTTGGGGGTAAGGAGATACCAAAAGTAGAAACCCTTGCCACATTCCTCGGCAGGTACCAGTTCTATCGCTTGCTGAAAGAAAAGCAATTGTACCTTGAGTCAAAGCTGAATCATGCGAGACAAATGTGGACTGAAGAATAAACATTGGGAAGGTACTGGAATTTGGGAGAACTGCAAGCAGTAACCAAATTCCACAATTTTGAGGACTCAGAAGCCCTTGGTGATCCACTTGTAGAGAATCAGATAAATCCTCCATCCTACTGGAAGGTCTTAATGTGAAGGTCAATCAAAAACTCAGTCCTGGCTTAAGCTGAGCCTGTTGCAGTATCTTCAACTGACATCCCCCATGCAGGAAGTTGCTGCTGTGTCAGAGTGGACACTGGAGGAGTTGAGCAGAACTGTCTCTTTAAAGCCTTGGAGCCCTGTGAAGGGGACAAAGTCATGGATTGGACATGAAGCGAAACAGTTCCAGTGGCCCTTGTTTTTCAACTTGCTTGACCCCAAAATCCCGGTGAATCAAAACAGCACCATGAGTGGGGGAGCCCTGCTTGAGCAGCCCTTGCTTGACTTGTTACCTGATGCTTCACTCTGAGAAGAACAGCTTCGGTGGCTTGTGGAGCTCCACTATCCTGAAGGCCCAGTTTCACTGGGCACTGAAAGACATTCAAAAAATCATAGTAATTTCAAGAATTGTGCTCTTGGCCAGGCACCTATAGCAAATTGGTGATTGACATGAACTGGCTGCACACACACGTTCCTTGAACTCACTGGACATGACATTTTTATAGGTATTCTTTTTTTTTTTTTTACGTTCACACTAAAAAATGCTGTTAAGATGCTGCTGAGGAAGACAGAGAAAAGAACCCAAAGGGGAAATAATTTTAACAAGAGAGAGGGTTCATGTCAGAACAGTAAATAGGACAAAGAGAGACTGGGGGGCTGACAAGGCAGGCAGCATGTGTGCGGGAACGCCCATATATGCTCGGTAAAAAAAAACAACCCTCTGAGCTAGAACGATGGGTCTATTTGGCACCTTTGGATGATGTCACCCATGTGTCATGGCGAATTCAGCCCTGCTTGTCACTGGAAAAAGAGAGAGGATATCTTGTATATAAAATTCTGAAACCTTAAACTGATCTATCAACCATCAGATATGGAAAGGAAGTAGATTACTGGTGCTGCATCTCTGAGCACAGAAAGAACATTTTTCTAATTACCGGTACATATGCTCCAACAGTGGATTCACTGGAATTCGTTTAAAGTTTTGTAAATTATATTTGCTCGTCAGGAGACATGCCTATTAAAGAAGGGTACTTCGATCAATCTCTAGATTTGGGTTTAGAAAGGCAATCTAAATGTAAAGGCAAAGATACCAAAACAGAGTTTTGAAAGCCATTTGCCTGGGTAAAATGGTCTGTCTGAAAATGCCCTGGTCCTTTTAGCCAGACTGAAAGGAAGCATTTCAGAGGGAAGGAAGAGGATGGGGTAGGGAAACACATGTGTACGGTAGATTTTCAAAACTACGAAGATTGCTTTCCAGCTGACGTTTGCCCACAGGAAAAGTGCAAAGTTCATGGGTACCTCGTACCCATGGGCAATTTTTAAAGGGAAACCACCAACATAGTTTCCCTGTGAAAAACAGCCACAAGATCCATGGTTACAAACGACTTTGCAGTTAGGCATGCTGTTGGAAAATTGCTCTCTAAACTTCCAAAGATAATAAACAGTCTTTCATCCTACAGATAGAAATTATAGTCATTCTCCTTTCCTCATCAGATATATACTAGAATAGGACTTTCTTCATATCCGAGCTCCTTATGCTTCACTAGTCCAGATAGAGATTTATAGTAGATTAATATTTGATCACACTGAAAAATCTAACTTTATGCTAGGAGACCAAGTATTTACAAACCATTTTGGCTCTTTAACCCTAGGCTTCAGGAGGATCCAGATTCGGTAGATCAAATTAATATGGCAATTGCGGAATCTTCTTCATTTAATGATTCATGGAATGTTTTTAAAACAACTCTTGGGGGAGTGATTAGTTATGGAAAGAAAAGATTTAGAGGCAGGAACTACATAATTTGAAGAGAAATCAAATATATAGAGAACCAACACATTAACAGGAAAGGTAACACTTTATTGTTGCAACTTCAAAAGATGAAATACAAATATAATACTGTTCATAGTCAACAAGCAGGCAAATCAATTTACTTACAGAATGTTACTTATTCAGAAAGTAACAGAATAGGTTGTTTAGCACAATATTTAAAAGCCAAAAGGAATAGGGAAAGAATTCAAGCTGTGCAATCATGACATCATAAATTAATTTACAAGGATAAATAGATTAAAAGAGTACCCCATAAATTGTTGAGCAAAGTTTCGATAAGAAGCTATATGTAATATTGAGCATATTAATACATTTCTTAATACAGTGGATTGACCCTAGTTAATTTTCTGGAGGAAAAAATGTAAACTGGACTCTACAATTAGAAGAAAATTCAGGAAGCTATTAAATTTCTAACTCCTTGGAAGTCACTTGGACTTGAGGGTTTTATAGGGACATTTTGTAAAAACTTAAATAAGCTCTCTCCCAAACCATATCAAGATTTCATTTCCAAAAGTAAAGCAGAGGCCATGATTATAGTATTGGAGAAGCCAGCTAGAGACCTACTTGCTTATTCAAAATTGCAGACATCTCTTATTAATGTGTGTTGTAAAATTTATGCTAATATATTAGCCCAGAGATTAAACAAATGTATAGGAGGATTACTCCACATGGACCAGTCAAATTTTTTAAAGGGTTGTTATGTCACAGATTATGCAAGACTATTTTTGCAATAGCCTTTAAAAAGCTAATTTCGATCAGTGGAGTGGGAGCAACTAGACAGGGTTGTCACAGAGTTTTGTTTAATTAAGCATTAAACCCTTTAACAAATGCTATTAAACAAATAAAATAGATTCATGGGTTCAGTGTTAAAGAGAGTGAATGTAAATTATCTATCTATGCAGGGTGATATAGTAATCTGAGTTAAGAGGTTTGCATTCCTAAACAGACACTATTGCCTTGTTTTTGGATCTATCTGCTTATGAAATTAATATGTAAAAAGTGAAAACTCTTCCTCTAAGTATTCATTGTACAAAGGCTATTTTAGATCCTTACTCATTTCAATGGAAACAAGAAGGCATATGGTACATGGGAGCGATAGATTATGATTTAGAAAAGAATTCTGGGCTTGCCTGGAGAATCAATGGCAGTGCTCTGCCATGTGGAGAGATCGGAATCAAATATTGCACTCCCCAGGTACCTGGGCTGGCAATCACAGACATCGTGAAATGGTGACACCTAGTGATCGGATTTAGTGCCCATGATCAGAGGGTTTCAGAAGAAGCCAAGGTGCATGGCCCCCAGTTGAGGAGTGCTCCTACAATAGCTGGATTAACGTCAGCTGGGAGGCGATAATAAATCAAGGGGGGAAAGAACCCTGGTAGTTGTGAATGAAAGCTCATGGCGCCAGATCCCAGCAGTGGTTCTGATTGAGCTGGAAGACCAAAGAAGCAGAAGGAAGTTTGATTACTGTTGGGGAAAATTGAAGGTTTACTTCAGGAAGTTACTTTAACAGGGGTGGGTGAAAAGGACTTGAAGCTATTAAAATGTTTATTATCCTGCGGATGAATTAAACTTAAGTGTTTTGCCAAAACATTTGTCTGATGACCTATGGGAAAGTAGACTGTATGCCTTCCGATTTCTTCCGGAAAAGGCCATCTCTGTAGATAGCTCTATGGAAATTTAAAATGAGCAAAGAGAAAGGCAGGGTCACCTTCCCAGCCTTTCTTCCGTACCACCATGCATATATTTTGCAACAAGGTGGATTGTACGAACCAAAGGAAAGTAGTAATCATTTATGGTTAGACTTGGAAAGAGAATCTGTTTCCTCTTCCCCCTTCGTCATATTCCAAGAATAGATGCTGTATTAAATTGTTAAAGACTTTGTTTTTATTATCAGCCTATATACCATTTCAGAAATTGAGGAATCATTGAAAATGAAATGGGAGGATACTGCCAAAACATTCCTGTGCAACCCACTCTTTAAAATGTACAATTCTTGTATTCATTGCCCTGGGTAGGAAAGACAGGGCATATGTAAAGACGGTATACAAACACTTTTAAATAAATAAAATAAATAAATATGAACATTGGCCCAAGTATTCAAAAGAAAGATTTGAATGGCTTCAGTTGACGTTCTACATATTAACAGAAGAAACTGATATCTACTAATCACACGTATAAGAGGCACTTAAAACTTGTGATAAGGAGCTGGCATCCTCTAAAATGGATGAGGGGCTCCATCAATGTTTGCAGAAAGCACCTACTAGGAGATGCCTAAGGGTAGAAAAAGTGTGGGAAAAGAAGTTCGAGGCCTATTTGGAACCTGTGCTTTTTATTTTTTTGGAGTAGGCCATTGTCTGTTTCAATGTTTGCATCCCCTTTTTGGAGAGATGTGGACATTGATAAGGAAATTCAGGGGCAAGGGGGTCATGATAAAGTTGGAGGGAGGAAGGTACGCAATAAATATGAGAAAACACTTTTCTGAGAGGGTGGTAGAATATCCATCCAGTAGAGGTCATGGTAACCAAACCATGACAGAATTTAAACATGCTTGGAACAGACAGAGCAGTAGTAAGGACAGGAAGGGGAACAGGTAAAAGAAACGAATGCAGGGGCTTGAGCGTTTACTCGGTCATATGAAACTAGAGCCAAAGAGAGGAGAATAAAAGCCAAAAGGACAGACAAGTGGTATGACTGCATCAATCTACCAAGAAAACTAGGGTAGCCTGCGCAGAGCAGCCATGGTTACAGCTTTAATAGCACTACAGTAACCTGTAGGGAGCAGAAGTAACAACTCTGAACAGTCCCTATTGCAACTGCATCAGGCTTCCAAAAAGGTTCAGGTAACTTGTACAGAGCAACCATGGATTAAAACCCAATTGCCAGTTAATCCCGGGAGTCCAGATATTTTATACAAACAGACTTAAAAATATTGGTGGCTGTATGGATTATTACAACATTTGGTTGATGACAGAAAGGTACCTCAGTGTTGGATTCAGTATTGGTCTTGTAAGAATCAAGGCCTGAAATGGTCTACCAGAAGAGGTGGTAGAGGCCAGCTCTAACAGAACTTGGACATGCTTGGTACAGATAATGAAGAGCAGTGACAGGAAGGGTTGAGAGGCTGGGGAAGCTGATGTTGGTTTAAGTATGGGAATTTATATGCTTATCCATCCAAAGGGGTAGAAATCCAAAGTAGAAGAATAGATCTTTTTATTCATTTTTCTTTTTGCAAGTAAAATATTTCAGTCACTACTGTTCAAAGCAAAAAAAGAAAAATTTATAGAAAGATGAGTTGGAACAATCTAACACCATGACCTATGACTATTCAAAAGGCAGAGGGTTTAACAAGCACATGCTAACACTGATGATGCCTTGAATGGTGGCCATTTCATTTCCTTTAAGCATTCTTTGGAGCAGTTAAGTAGAACTTTTGTTTGGTCATCGTTGGCTAAGAATAAGCAGAAGGAACACATTTGATATTCAAGAATTTTGAGGATTAGCAATAGATTATCCCTCCATCACCAATTACCACTGGGTATTTTCTTTATGAGATGTACGTTATTGTTCAGTGGGCAATCTGGACACTGGTAAAACTCTCCAGACTAAATAACACTCAGGAAGATAATAAAACATTGGTTTTGCCATAAAGTGACAAGGGCATTCTTAAATGCCTTATATTTCGGTACCAATTTGTACATACTAAGTGCACCTAAGAATGTTATATGTGCAAATATTGCTTTCTGATGTGTTTGATTCCCCTGCTTATGTACATCACACGTTGGTCAGTTTAGTATCAACCAGGGATATAAGTATGCTTAACTAAATAAATACAAATCTGCTGCAGCCGAAAAACAGAACTCGTGAAATTTCAGGAAATCCGAAACGCTGCAGCTCATTCCGTGTCCCACATGCTGTAACTGCAAACCTTCTTGTTGCTTCATAAGATAAAAATATGCCGTGCAATATGGTAGCAGTACCCTCCCAGTTGAGTTAATATGTTCCTAAAGGGAGACATTTTAAAAATTGCCTGCACTGATGCAAAGTCTACCGGTACTTTTTACCGGCGGTCTTCACGCGAATTCTGAAAAGAAAAGCACGGGCACATACTTTTCCCTTTGGGAAATATCCATCAAAAGCCAATTGCTAATCAGTGTGGGGAGTTTTTCCGAGAAAAAGTGTGCACGTACTTTTCAAATACCAAAATGTTTTCCCTTCCCTGACCCTGGGAACGCCTCCCCTACTGTGAATAAAAGTTTGCACATATAGGGCAGGTCATTGTCTAAAAGCCCATTTCCATGTTTTACCTGCGGAAGTAGCTTTGAAAAACGCTCTCTAAATGGAAATATCACAAAAAAAAGTCCTTTCAATTCAATACAAATGTATGAGCGCACAGGTAAACAATGCACCTGAGTGATCCTGGAAAGCTGCATCATTCAGTGCACGAGAGCTCCAGAAACTGAACAAAGCAGCCATAAAATGGACGAAACAGAAGAAAAAAAATAGATAAAACAGACGAAGCACAAATTAATTTTGAAGGCTATCTATACATCAAAAAGTTCTTAAATTTTACTGAAGTTACATGAACAGATTTACTTTTTGCTGTTACTATTTGGCTTTTATCTATACACAGCTCTTGAGGAAGAGAAGAAGCTTTGAGCAAAGTACAAAATGTTGTGAGTTATGCTGTCTTTTTTTGCCTTAAATAATTAAATATTGAAGTCACAGGCTAGCAAAGGCAAAATTTATTTCAACTGTACATAACAGAGTTTTTTTCCTTAAAAAAAACAACAAAAAACCCCACTTTGTTGCCATATATAACCACAAATATGTATACTGTACAAAACAATGCAACATTCAGATATACATCCATTTCATATTTTCAAAAGGCAGTTTCCCTTATGATGGCTTATCCCATTCACAGATGAAATGCACAAATATATAGAAATAGCAATATTAATGGTACCATGAAGACCCAGAATGGTGTTTTGGCAAGATTCTGTAATACACTCAATTTTTTTTAGTGTGAATTTATGGTAAATACTAATTCAATGACAACACCATTTAAATCAGGTGAGAAGGAGAGACAATGGTCAAAACTTAGCCTCTAAATCAGACCAGTGTCCATCCATAATACTAGCTGTACATTTAGATATATTACAGAATTGCATAAACATAAGATATTAGCAGGACTAAAGTTTCACATTATATACTGAAAAAACACTGCACCTCTGGACTGAATACCACCATTTGCACACCTGGATTTCTTACTTTAAAAAAACCAACAAAAATACAAAACATAAAACATTATCTAAATAATTCTTTTGTCTCCATTCTCAACAGCTCATTCTTTGTGACTTTAAAAAAAACTGGTATTTTACAGTTGTCTTAAAAGTGAAGGCAAAACTATCACCATACTGAACGGTGGTAGTAAACAGCCAAAGCGTTGGTGCACTAAATAGTGGTAAACAGCCAAAGATCTGATGCACACAAATTCAATAAAATGGAAAATCTGCATGAGACAAAAAAAAAAAAAATCTTCCATTACTCTATTACAAAGGAAATTCTAAATGCAGCAACTGTATATCATATGTGACGCCATTTTCAACCTATGTTACATATATATATATATAATAGAATTCAACTAAAGACCTGATTCACTAAGCTAAGCTTCCTGCCCCCTCTTCCACAGACACAAAATGGGAGAATAGCCCTTAGTGAATCCGGCCTCTAAAAGTTTAGCCAGAGCTGAAAATATCGGAATTGTTCTGTAACACAATGTTGTTGCTTAAGGATGAATGTGTGTAACATATTTAATATCATAAGCAATAACTGAGGTGACAATTACATCAAAACATGCTAGCCACATTACTCTTTTTAAGTGTACTTTTCCGATGTAGAGTGAGTGCATAGAATTTTGCCACTTCGCTTATAATGTTTTTACTAGCTTCAATACAGCAAGCATCCATATACAGTCTCATACACACACACGCGGGCACACACACAGTTAAAATGAGATAATAGACCATCTTCAGTGCATCATGGGCATAAAATGATTTTGGAAGAACCATCTAATTTCCATTAGCCAGAGATATACGAGGGACTTGTTATGCAAATATACAAAAACTCCATTTCTTCTGAACTGAAAATAGAAAACTACTGAGCTAAGTGCCTGAAAATCACCTTGGCCTCAATCCTGCAAATTTCCTGAGTATTACTAAATGGCGGCGTATCTGAACCTATTCCACCAATGACAATTTTTTTTCCCCTGTTCTACAGAACAATGGTATTCACTCCCAGCCACCAGCAGGTCAGGTTTCCAAGAATATCCCTAAGTTTATTATTTATTTACGGTATATTCAGCTTTTCAGGCATATCCTTGAAAACCAAGCCCTATTGGCAACCCTGGAGGACTGGGGAGTGAATACCACTGCTATAGCAAAAAGATACTTGGCTCAGCACGGGGCGAGATTTCACTGTGCCCTGCAGATATTTGTCCCTGGTGTTTCATTTTTTGCACATTTTCAAATTTTGGAAAACAGAGGCCCTCGTTTCTAAACAAATATGGCAATACTGCAAAAACCTTACTCAGTATCTCATGACACCCTTCCCCCATGACTCATGAGCAAGTAGTTTACTAGAAGTTTCTAGTTAAGGACTTGCAATAGAGATCAAAGCATATACTTTGATCCCTATTGCAATTTGTCAGACTTGTATTTTTATATCAATGCTATCAGAAAAGTTAATTTGCATGTGTATTGGTTAAAATGCTACAAACATACACACACGTGTTCATGCAGGTGTTCCCCACTTCCCTTTCCTAGGAAATGGTCGTGGATTCATAGAAAACAGAAACATGGTGGCAGAAAAAGCCCGTAAGGCCCATACAGTCTGCCCATCTGTCCGATTAATTTAGCATTATAATTCTCATCACTTCCTTAGAGATCCCCTGTATCTATCCCCATGCTTTCCTGAATTCAGATACTGTTTTCGTCTCCACCACTTCCACTGGGAGGCTGTTCCATGCATCCCCCACCCTCTCTGTAAAGAAATATTTCCTAAATTTCTCCTGAATGTACACCATTTCACCCTCATCTCATGACCCCTCGGTTCTATTAAATATGTATGTTTTTAGTCTGTAAACCACCTAGTCCACTATTTTGTGTATAAGCGGTATATAAAAAAAACCTGCTAAATAAATAAAGCCTCTTTTCCATGGAAAAAGGCTCACCCCTCCTGTGCATAATTTGAAAGTCTCTATCATATCTCCCCTCTCTCGTCTTTCCACTAGGTATACATATTTAGATCTTTAAGTCTACCCCCATCTGCTTTACAATGAAGACCACGGATCACTTTAATAGCCACATCTGGACTGCCTGCATTCTGTTTCTATCCTTTTGAAGGTGCGGTCTCCAGAACTATACACAGTATTTCCAAATGAGGTCTCACCAGGGACCTATACAGGTGCAATATCACCTCCCTTTATCTGCTGACTATGCCTTTCCCTTTGCAGCCAAGCATCTTTCTGGCTTTTTCAGTTGCTTTATCCACCCGTTTGGCCACCTTAAGATCATCTGATTCCACACTTCCTTTGTGCTTATAATTTCACCTCCAATATTGTATCTTTTCCTTGGGCTTTGCATCCTAAATGCAAAAACCCATTTTTTATTTTTTTTTTTAGCATTAAATCTTAGCTGCCAGACCTTGGACCATTTCTCGAGCTTCGCTAGATCCCTCCTCATGTTTTCCACTCCTTCCTAACTGTCCACCCTGTTACAGATTTTGGTATCATCAGCTAAAAGACAAACATTTCCTGACAAACTTTCTGTTATGTCACTCACATAAATGTTGAAAAGCAAGATGGGAGAATGTATAGCAGTGAATGATGACAGACTTAATTGGCATCTCAGAGACATGGTAGAAGGAGAATAACCAATGGGACAGTGCTATACCGGTGTACAAATTATATCACAATAACAGAGGAGCACCCAGGAGGTGGTGTAGCGCTTTATGGCCGGGATGGCATAGAGTCAAACATGATAAACATCCTGCATGGGACTAAATGCACAATCAAATCTTTATGGGTAGAAATCCCTTGTCTGTTGGGGAAGACTATAGTGATAGGGGTATACTACCATCCACCTGGCCAAGATGGTGAGACAGACAGTGAAATGCTAAGAGAAATTAGGGAAGCTAACTAAAGGGCCGATACAGTAAAGTCCGAGGGCGCACAGGACACTCTCCTGTGCGTGCGATACAGTATGCAAATTAGGTCCGGCGGTAGAAACAGGTAAAAAGAGGCGCTAAGGACACTAGCGCGTCCCTAGCGCTTCTTTAGGGACAGGAGCAGCGGCTGTCAGCGGGTTTGACAGCCAACGCTCAATTTTGCCGGCGTCAGTTCTCAAGCCCGCTGACAGCCACGGGTTCGGAAACCAGACGCTGGCAATATTGAGCGTCCGGTTTTCAACCCGCAAGCCGGGTTGAGAACCGAGAGGGAGCAATTTTTGGATCTAATTCTCAGTGGAGCACCGGATTTGGTGAGAGAGGTAATGGCGGTGGGGCCGCTTGGCAATAGTGATCAAATTTGAATTAATGACTGGAAGGGGGACAGTAAGCAAATCCATGGCTCTCGTGCTAAACTTTAAAAAAGGAAACTGATAAAATGAGAAAAATAGAAGAAAACTGAAATGAGCAGCTACAAAGCTAAAACGTGTGCAAGAGGTGTGGTCATTGTAAAAAAAATACCATCCTAGAAGCACAATCCAGATGTATTCCACACATTAAGAAACGTGGAAATTAAGGCAAATGATTACTGGCATGGATAAAAGGTAAGGAGAAAGAAGCGATTTTAGCCAAAAGAAGGATTCAACAGAAGAAAATAGGATAATGCATAAGCATTGGAAAGTTAAATGTAAGACACTGATATAACAGGCTAAGAGAGAATTTGAAAAGAAGTTGGCCATAGAAGCAAAAACTCACAGTAAAAATACATTTAAGACTAATCTGAGAAAATTCTTTTTCACTCAACGCACAATAAAACTCTGGAATTTGTTGCCAGAAGATGTGGTTAGTGCAGTTAGTGTAGCTGGGTTTAAAAAAGGTTTGGATAAGTTCTTGGAGGACGTCCATTAACTGTTATTAATCAAGTTCACTTAGGGAATAGCCATGGCTATTAATTGCATCAGTAGCATGGGATCTTCTTAGTGTTTGGGTAATTGCCAGATTCTTGTGGCCTGATTTGGCCTCTGTTGGAAACAGGATGCTGGCTTGATGGTCTGATCCAGCATGGCAATTTCTTATATTCTTAAAATGATACTATCCTGACACTATGCAGAAGATTCATATTGAATGAGGAGAGAAAACCATGACCAGGAAGGGAAAATCATACCATCACAGAGAAATATTAACTATAAGAGTTAGATGGGTTATGTATTTGAACTATGTGCCATTTTTAAACTAGGAGACAAACGTAAGTGGCAGGCAAAATAAGGACAAAAAGCATGCAAAAAATCTGTGTCAGTTTTCTGACAATTTGGGAACAGTGCAAACTTCATCCAAGAATTTCTCTGCAACATCAGAAAGAAAGAAATTTGCAGCGCAAAAATTGTGCAAGCCAAAACGCCTGGAAAAAAAGCACTGAGGAATTTGACTTAAAGGGTAACTTTCAAACAACTCTGTGTGGCTCCATATCATGTGTATATGGCCGCACAGAGATCTACTACAGTATTTTATAATGTGCATATCAGAATCATTAAAATAAAATGAGCATTTCTTAGTAAAATTTTGCAAAAACCTGAAAACATACCTTTTCAATCAGGCTTTTGGCTAAAGTTTAGGAATACAGTGCCCTTCAGCACATTTTGAAATAATTGGCAGTTTGAGTATCTCATGATGATGTTTGTGCTCCTTTGTTTCTTTAATGTTTTTATCATTTTTATGTTTTAAAATAGTTCATTCTTGTTTTTATCATATTTTATTATTGTTGTTTTGTTTTTAACTTGCTGCACTGTTTTAGATGTGCATTGAGATATTATGTATGTCGATTGTGCTCTGCCTAGAACTGTACAGAAGCCGAATATAAATTGTTAAAAACATTTACACAAACACCTTCGATGAAAGAAATTCCATCACCTTCTTAGGTAATGTGCCCTGCTGCTTAAATGCAATTACAGTTACAAAGTTCAAACATCAAACCTATTCAAATTTATCCTTTAAGCATCTGAAAGTGAGGTAGATGGAAGGTTGAAGTAAATTTTTCTTTTTTTCCATTAGGTCTAATTTTAATTTTCATACTGGATGAATGAGAATGGCTTATTTAGCAATTTCTTTGCATAGAGATTGGCAATAGTAGAGATCATTTCCGCAATCTGACGTCAGCTGGTAACCATTTCAAAAGAAATCATGCTTCCCACTGGTTTAACTGTAAACTAGTTTATAAAGCACAATAAAGTTTGTTTGTTTTACTTATTTATTTGTGAACTTTTAATATACCGACATTCGTGGAACACATCACGCCAGTTTACAATTAACTCGAAGAAAGGAAAATTACATCGAACGAGGGAGTGGGGAAGAGGGCGCAGGTGAGAGGGGGAGAAGAAGGGCTGGGAGCGAGAAAAGACTGAGGGAGAGATGAGCGAACAAAATTAAGAGGAGAGAGTGAAGAGTAACCATATTAACCATAATATACATTTCTAACTGGCCTCTTAAAAAACAGTTTGGAGGCTGCCAGATGGCATAGTCCTTTCAGGGAGAGTGAGGAGACCTGCATGAAATATTTGCTGACTATGTGAAACTATACGGGGGAGGGCCTGATACATGCCTCACTTTCAGAGTGCAAAAAACTAGTTAACCTCTGCATGGATAAAGGAGCAGATCCACATTGAACAGTGGACAAGAATTGTCCGTCTTCAAAAAGGAACAGTATGGATCAGTAGCGTAGCCACGGGTGGGCCTGGGTGGGCAGGTGCCCACCCAACTTAGACTCAGGCCCACCCAACTGGCACCGGAACTGCAAGGCTGTCGCGGGATCCCATCCCCGCGAGAGCGAACAAGAGAACCCACGCCTCGCGCGCCATCACGGCACACATGGGGAAGCGCTGCTGCGGCCGTATGGCCAACCGGTCTTCCGGTTCAGGGGGGGGGGGCGGAAGCGTCACGCGCAGCTTCCGCTTCCTCCCCCCCAATGCAGGAAGATCAGCTGCCTCTCCTGCTGCCACCCGTTCTCCTGCTATCTTCGGACCAAACGGCCTGCCGAACTTCCTGTTTGGGGGAGCGGAAGCGCCGCACACAGCTTCCGCTTTCTCCCCCAGAGCAGGAAGATCAGCTGCCTCTCCTGCTGCCACCGGCCTCCTGCTATCTTCGGGCGTCGGGCCGATCTTCCTGCTTAGGGAGGGGGGGGGGAGGGAGGAAGCGGACGTTGTGCGCTGCGCTTCCGCTCCCCCCCCCCCCCCCGACAGGAAGTTCGGCGGGCAGTACGGCCCGACGCCCAAAGATAGCAGGAGGCCGGTGGCAGCAGGAGAGGCAGCTGATCTTCCTGCTCTGGGGGAGAAAGGGGAAGCTGTGCACGTGCTTGAATGTGTATGTGTGGATGAGAATGGGAGTGTGTGTGGGTGAAAACTGGAGCCTGGGTGTGTATGTGGGTGAGAATGGAAGCTTGAATATGTGGGTGAATGGGAGCTCGAATGTGTGTATGTGTGGTTGAGAATGGGAGCCTGGGTTTGTGGGTGGGTGAGAATGGGAGCTTGAATGTGTGTATATATGGGTGAGAATGAGAGCCTGGGTCTGTGTGGGTGGGTGAGAATGGGAGCTTGAATATGTGTGGGTGAGACTGGGAGAATGGGTTTGTGGATGAGAATGGGAGTCTGGGTTTATGTGTGTGGGTGAGAATGGGTGCCTGGATGTGCGTCTGTGTGTGCATAAGAATATAAGCCTGGGGAGGGGTGAGAAAGTGAGAACTTGAATGTGAGCTTGGGGGGGGGGGGGGGGAGAGCATATGAGAGTGACAGCTTGAGTGTGTGAGAGGGAGTCTGTGAGAGAAAGCGGGTATGTGTGTGTGTGTGTGTGGAAGGGAAGAAGACAGTAATAGAAGAAAGACACTGAAAAGGAATTAGGAAATGAGCTATAAGGGAAAAAGAGACCAGGACCAACTGATTAGAAAAATACAAAGATCAGACAACAAAGGTAAAAATATATATCTATATTTTGAGATGTTAGCAATTTAAATATAAGCAACACAACCGCTCTCTCAAAATTTATGGACAGGTAGGAGCCGTGTATAAAATCGTAATAATAAGAAGGCTAAAGTACCACAAATCACCGTGAATTATGTTTGTATCATTAAGTAGACCTCATACTTAGGCGTAGATGTGAATGCTATGCTGCATAATTTGGCATTATTTATCAGTAAAAAAACAGCTAGTAGACCTGCATGCCTACAGCCCACCCATGTTAACCTTGTGCCCACCCAAAAAAATCAATTCTGGCTACGCCACTGGTATGGATTCAGTTGATTCTCTCAAGAAGAAAGTAAGCATATACAAAGAAGCAGCAAAGACTGAGGTCTCTTTGTTACCAGTAATAGGAACTGTGAAAACTCTAGTTAGGAAATGGTCCAAAACAATAATAAAATTGGAATTTCAGTGTCAGACAGAGAATATCAACGATTCATCTAATGGAGATGGAGTGGAGACCAAAGAGGAAAGCTCCTCAAAGGATTCGTCATCCACAGAAAACAAAGAACCGGAAAGATATCAAAAGTGATTCTTTTTCAGGAAGGACATCTGTGCAATCGATTTTGAAGAGGTTGTAGACAAAACAGCAACCAGATACTGCTCCTCCTCCACCTGCAATGACCATCAGTGTCATTCATGAGCAGATGAATCAGCATGAGATGGCATCCAATATTTTCAGTATCAACTGCAAGGAGCAAGAGCAGGAGCTGGCAATGGTGCATGACACACTGGATTGTGAAAAACCCTGGAGAGAAAAGTCAAAAAGAGGCCGAACGAGGAGGTGTGTGAATAGGGAACCAGTACCACGCCATCTGAACTCAGACCTAGTGGACCTGGCTCATGACAGCACAACTGCAACGCTACCCTGCATCAGAATGAAGGACACAGCATCTCCTTTTTGGAGGTATGTTTAGAAGACCAGACTATAGAGAAGAAAGGTGTGGGAAATGGACTAGCTCCCAAAGATGAAGAAAAAAAAAAAAGAGAGCTGTAAACAGAGTCCAGGAGCTTTTTAGTCTTTCCCCAGAGACTCAGCAATTGATGTAACCACATCTTCTGGCAATGAATTCCAGAGCTTAACTATGTGCCAAGTGAAACAGAATTGTCTTTGATTTGTTTTAAATGAGCTACTTGCTAACTTCATGGAATGGCCTCTAGACCTTCTATTATCTAAGAGAGTAAATAACCGATTTACATTAGCCTGTTCAAGTCCTTTCATGATTTTGTAGACCTCTATCATAGCCCTCCTAAACAGCCCTAACTTCTTTAGCCTTTCCTCATAGGGGAGCCGTTCCACGCCCCTTAATTTAGTCATCCTTAGCTGCACTTTCTCCAGTTCAACTTTTTTTTTTTCTTTTAAATGTGGCGACCAGAACTGCACACAGTATTCAAGGTGTACTCTCACTATGAAGCAATACAGAGGCATTATGACATCCATAGTTTTATTTGCCATTTCCTTCCTAATAATTCCTAACATTCTGTTTGCTTTTTTGACTGCCACAGTACACTAAGCTGACGATTTCAATATATTATCCACTATGATGCCTAGATCTCTTTCCTGGGTGGTAACTCCTAAGACGGAACCTAACATTGTGTAACTACAACAAGGGTTATTTTTCCCTATATGCAACACCTTGCACTTGTCCACACTAAATTTCATCTGCCATCTGGAAGCCCAATCTTTCAGTCTTGCAATTTATCATAATCCGCTTGAGATTTAACTACTCTGCATAATTTTGTGTCATCCGCAAATTTAATCACCTCATTCGTCTTACCCCTTTCTAGATCATTTATAAATATGTTATTGTAGCTTCTTAGAAACCTCTCATGAGGGACTCTGTTGAATACAGTTTGAAAATCCAAATACACCACATCTACCAGTTCATTTTTGTCCAAATGTTTATTCACCCCTTCAAAAAAAGAGTAGGACATCTGTGAGAGAATTATTCCCTTGGGTAAATCCATGCTGGCTGTGTCCCATTAAACCATGACTATCTAAATGTTTTGTGATTTTATTATTTATAACAGTTTCCACGATTTTTCCTGGCACTGAAATCACTGGTCTATCCTACATCACCCCGGAGCCCTTTTTACATATCAGGGTTACATAGGCCACCTTCTAGTCTTCAGGTACAACAGAGTATTTTAAAGATAGGTTACAAATTAATTGAAATAGGTCTGAAATTTCATTTTTGAGGTTTTTTTAGAACCCTAGGGTGTATACCATCTGGTCCAGGTGATTTACTACTCTTCAGTTTGTCAATCTGGCCTACCACATCTTCCAGGTTCACCGTGAAATCCAGGTATACTCACGGTTTGCCACTGCTACATCATTTGATAATGGGGATTATTTTCTTCTACTCCTGTCCCTTTTACTTCAACAATCCTTAATACAAAGAATATGATGGTAGAGGCCATCTAGTATGCCCAACTTACTTCCTGGTTCAATGTCAATGACCCCAGTAGATTTTTGGCTCTCTTTTCACTTTCACTTCTTAATAACTAGGGATCCTCTGTAATTATCCTGTGTCTTTTTGAATACATTTACTGTTTTTGTCTCCATCACCTCCACAGATGGCCAATTCATGCATCTGTCACCCTTTTTGTGAAGAAACATTTTCTAATGTTAACCTTAATCTACCCCTTTTGGAGCCTCATACCGTGACCTAAGAACTTCTTTTCCACTGAAAAGGTTTTCTTCTTCTGCATTATTTATGTCTTTGAATGTTTGTCTCAGCCCCCACTTCTCTTCTCCTCTACATAGTTGAGTCCTTATATCTCATCTCATTTAGCTTTTAGTGCAGACCTTGCACCATTTTGGTAGCACTTCTCTGGACCACCTTCTATATTCTTTCAGAGATATGGCCTCCAGAACTGGACTAGAGGTAGAGGTCTTACCAATAATCTGTACAGATGTATTAATGCCTTTTTTCTACTGGTCATCTCGCCCCTTATTTACCCCAGAATTTCTCTGGCTTCACTGTTTTGCTCCCTTGAGATGAGCAAACATGGTCACTCCCAAGTTCTCTCTCCTTCTTGCCAAGAATCCGTTTCTCACTCAACATCACATAGTACTCTTGGAGTTTTGTACTCCAAATGCATGACATTGCATGTTTTGCAGTGAAATTTAGCTGCCATATACTCAACTGCTCCTAGAGTTTTCTTGAATCTGTACAGCAACTTTCAGTCAAACAGGGTCAAATGCACTCTGATGGAACTAGAAACTTTGACTTCTAGTTTCATTCTTAAGACCACACACCTCATTATGCTGCACAGTACTAAGAAACAAATTCTTAACGGTGCCCTTCAATAGACTAATCTGTGAACATTAGACCAGAGTTTGAGATCCTTATTATTGAGCAGGTCTTACAAATCCTGTCCGGGGGGGGGCACAGCCAATTCGTTTTTTTTAAGATATCTGCAATAAATATGCATGAATTACATTTGTATATTGTAGGTTTCCAAAGTATGACATTTATCTTATGCATATTCATTGTGGATATGCTGAAAATCTGACTGGCTCGGGGGTCTCCAGGACAAGCTGGGGAAGCCCTGCTTTAGAAGGCAGGCTGAATTGAGACCTAAGCATACCACCGTCTCCAAACAAGTCATGTCTGCTCCCAGAACACTGACTTTTCCCTCACTTCTCCGATTTCCTTTAACAGGCTCATCTGGAACTTTTCAGAAGATCAGAGAGATATAAAGAGAATAGAAGTGATGACAATGGGCACAACAGGGATGATTATCTCTGGCATCTCATTCCTTTTCTGTTCTGGAGTCAAGATGCTTTTCATGGGCAGTGAAAGCATGACTGACCAGAGAGGCACATTAATTCTGTAAAAGGTTATATGATCAGAAATGTAATAAACTGGTACATATAAAAATCCATTCAAAAATCCTTGCACTATTAAATTGATTTCTTTTTAACATTTTTTTCTTTTAAAAAGGTCAAGCCATGTGCTTTCTTCTGAATATATTTAGACTAAAAGACTAGATGTCTACTTTACCCTTTCTAGCTTGGCAGAGAGGAAGGAGGAGCTCCTACCCAATGTCTCAAACCGTAACGATCATCCCCTAAGAAAGCTAAGTTTGAGGAAACAGTTTCTTTTGCTTTTAGACATGCAAGTCTAAGCAGTAAACTGGAAATGTAAACATCAAATGTATCATAATTATCAAATGCCATTATACACAAATTTGCCCAAATCTGAATTAGTTTACTGTGCTTATTTTATAGTCAGTTCCAACTGTACGTACAAATTTGCAATCCTCCATTTTGTTACACCTAACATTGCTTGTAGTTGCATATAAAGGTATTTGTACTGTGCTATGATGAGAATCCAGTTAATACCACTTAACTGCTAAACAGCAAAGCTGATTTTTTTTTTTAATCTTAATGCGCACTAGCATTACTTCAGAAGCTAATAATATTCAGTCCAGGCATATGCCTAAACCTATCTTTCAGTATGCTTTGCTCATGATGGGCTGAAAACTTATTAGTGAAATAACGTGAACTAAAAGTAGCATCAGATAATTGCAAATATCAAAGGGGATGGATGGACGCACATGTCAACGAGTCCCAAGGATGTGCATACAAAAGCAATACACCGTATTTTCTTTTGCAGCCTTACTCTCTGTGCCAAACACCAGCATGAGCCACAACCATTACTTTACAAGTAAAATTAGAACACTACAGGGATAATGTCATTCAAATTCTTGGCACTTAGCTCACAAATCAGTATGGTTTCAGTACAAAATACAAAAATATACACATTGTTTCACAAAAAATAAATTAAAAAAAATGAACAGCTGCCAGACTATCTGGGGAAGGGGAGGAAAAGTAAAAACACAAAATTGTGAACTACATATCAACAGCAGTCAGCATTAAAAAACAAATTCATGACGTATACCCTTAACAGAATACACATCCTTTTTCATAGACAGTTATTTGTTGAACGCATTTAAATTGGCTACAGAGTCTGAAACAGTACATGAGAAATATCAGGAGACTCAACAGCAAATTGTTAAAACATCACATTAAAAGAGACAAAGAACACGAGAAAACATCTAAGAAAAAAGCAGGTTGTGATATAACAAGCATTTGTTAAGAAAAGGTCAGAAGTGCATTAGTTCTGGTGAGAGATATATGAGCAACAGCTCTTACGAGATGTCGACCCCATTCTGTAACTATGGGCTGTCCATATACTGTCATAGTCAGAGTCTTCCGAGAGGTCTGAAGGCTCCAAGCGAGAAAGGCTACTGCGACGACCCAAGGAGTCTAGACTTGATTGGTCATCATCAGCCAAGACGTGATTATGCATCAGGTCAGTGCCTTGCCATGCTAAGGATGTTCGGGGGGGGGGATGAAATGGAATGGTGTGCGGTGGAGAAGGCAGAAGGGAGATGAGGAGGAGGAGAATGGACGAGAAAAGCCACAATCAAAAATAACATGAAACGAAAGCAAAGGGTGATGGGAAGAGAAGGAAAAGAGAAAATACTGTTAAAAGGTACATCGAGAGCTTCATTTTTCTAAGTTTTTGGGTGAATTCTGTCTAGTAATGGTTCAGTACATAACTTGGCAGATCCATAAAAATCAAATTCTAAAATAAGCAAGAAGTTCAATAAACTAGATATCAGATTGGTGGAACATTCAGAACACATTTTCTGAAGGAGATTATGTCACATACAGCAAAGAGTTTGGATCATTCACTGATTGGGCTGGGGAAGAGTTTTATAACAACCTCTTTTTGCATTTTTTTTTTTTTTAATTAGAGAGGCTTTATGGGAGTATTAAACTTAATAATAAGCTTGCTTGTTTTAACATCCAATTGATTTAAGGACCCCTTTTCTGTTCCACTTTTACTTTATTTCTAAGGAGAAATACATATTTAAAGATTTTTTAAATCTCTTCTAGCAACCCCCTTCTTTTATGAATATATATATATATATATAAGTCAAAGTACTGCTGTACTAACCCATATCAGAACCCCATACACACATCACACTGAAACAGGTAAATCGGGAACAGCTAAGGAGTACAACCAAGAAGGGGCTGTGCCTTTTAACAGAAAAAGGGTAAACAATATCACACAAAAAAAAAGAAAGGAAACCTAGAAATAAAATTAAGAAAAGATGAAATAGGGCCAAGAAACAAGCAAGGTGACATTTTAAGCAAACCAGGTAAGTCATACAATTTTCTCAAGATTGGAAAGGCATGCATACTCCGTGCTCCAATATTTTCACAGGCATTTTTTTTTACACAAGAGTATAATTTTCCAAATCTGGTTGAGTTTCAGACATGAGGAGGCTGCGGTTATGTAAACGAGAGAGACTTTCTCATGTGAAAGTGCCAGCAAGAGAAAGAGAGGTCGATTTTGTGCGTGTGAGGGACACAGAGACGAGAGTGGTCGGTGGCTCGTTGTGCGGCACAGAAGTCTCTGCGAGAGAAGGCAGCTATGCGTGCGTGTGAAATTGAGAAACCGTTTGAATTCTCTCCGCATGTGTGTTGGGGACAGATGCAGATACCGTTTTGTGTGGGCGCGTTCGTGGATGTGTGAAATAGAGAATGCTGGTATACAAGTCACATAAACTGTATGTGTATTAGGAGAGGCAGTGTGCATTTGACAAAATGAGTAGATGTGTCCTCAATTTCCACTCTTGTGGCCTTTTTCCACTGAAGCTGTGCAACTTTCCGTTGCTGGCCAATTTATGCGCGCTAGTTCCGTGGAATAAGAAAAATACACACTTATGTGGACTAAGATACAGAGACATATGCCATTTTGCTATAGCAAAAGTAGTCAACACATGCATATACTTTTTTGGATGCTACGGTGCTTATGTGGGGAATTTTGAAAATTATGTGGAAAAATTATAAAAGGTGGAAATTGGTGCTAACATAAGGCATTCTCCTGCATGTCCTGTAAACACAAAAAAATTAAATACATAAAATGTATCTTTTTTATGTCAATATATTTAACAGGAATCCACTGCCCGGTTGTTTTACATAGATTGAGATCAAACTATCCATATATAGAACCTGCTGTCACTTATACACCCATAACATTTGATAAGCTTAGAGAGAGAATGGAGCCTGTCAAAAACATTTGAAGAAACTATTCTAGAGACTTGTAACAGCTCAACAATTGTAAAAAAAAAAAAAAAAAAAAAGTCATAATGCAATTAACTGGGATGAAATATGTTGCATACTTTCTAGCAGTCTTTACCAAGAGAGTAATGCTGAAAGAAAAATGTACTCATTCCATGGGCCTAACTCAATAAGCATTCCCCCTCCTCCCGCAGAGACACCGAACAGGAAAAAAGCCTTATTAAATCAGGCCCCGTGTTGTATATTAAAATGTGTCACTCCAATAAAGGCTATCCCAATCTTTAAAAGTACCCTGCATGTCGTGCAGTGTTTCAAAACATCATTTGAGAAACAGAAACTTAACCACAACAAAATAATGACCACATAAGTCAAAATGCTGTCAGGCCATTCTTGAAATCCTTTTAACGTGGCTGCTATGTCATTCCCTAAAGCTCTGGGAGCAGCCATGTTGGCAAGAGTCATAAATGATCTCCTATCCATTGTATCTGATTAGATCACGGTAATCAAACAAGTAAACTCTGTTAGTTTCTTTTAGGTATTTCTACAGACCAACTACAGCCAGAAAGGATTTTTGGGGAAAAAAAGTGGTTTGTGGCCAGATTGTTCCTAACACCCATACAATTATTAAACTTTTCTTTGCCTTTGTATGCATTGGGTCACCTTTAATCATTGCCCTAAAAAGCTTTTGTAGAGTATTGGGGTGGCAGGACTTAATGATTAAAAGTGACCCGAGGCATGCTGTTTGATTACCACAGTGTCTACTGCATTTCAAAGGATTTTGACTCAGTTTTGGGGTAATTACCATTAGCTGCGCAGATCATGCCACCTATGATATTTGTAGGTTCATAATGCAATACAAATACAAGCATGGTGATTGTAAACTGGTTGCAAGAGAGGCACATGACATGCTTGCTCAAACATTATTAGTTTACTGCACATAATGAGCACCAGAGACTCTCTGTGACCCCCTAACTCAAGGGTCTCCGCAGGCCCTCTCTCGTTAGGCCAATCCTTTAAGCTCATCTACAAGCTCTTGGGTAATACAGTCTTTTGCACTGCCCTCTGCTGTGCCTTTCTCTGCATTCCCAGTGGCTCCTTAGGCTGTTGCCACAACTCGCACAGCTTGCCGGAGATCTCCATGGCACCTTTCTCAGGGGTTTCTGCAGCCACTCCCTCCAGGCTTTCCATGGTTCCTTGGTTCTTGGCTCCCAGTAGTGTCTCCAACTATAACACCGCCCATCGGTTCCCCAAGAATGCATTGCCACATCTTGCTTAGTTCTTGGTCCATCGCTGTGGCCAACGCCTGTATTTTCGCTGTCTGTCTGTAGCCATTCCTCTCTCTGGGCATCTATGGCATCAGGGAGTGGGCTTCACTGGCCCCACCAGCATTTCCCTCCGTCAAGTCTCAGGTTCTCCCTCTCATTCAGCTCTTGAGACCAGGAAAATCCCACTACGCAGCAGTACATAGCTATGCTCTCCCTTTAAGCCCTCTGGCTTCTCTTTCTGCTTTCACCTGCACTGCAGTACACCCACTGGATCCAGACCAGGTTGTCGGTAGTACTGCCCAGGCTTCGGGAAGCTGCACTCCTTGCTGTAGCATGTCGCTTGCTTACTCCTGGAGGTACACACCCTGCCCCCACAGACAGCACTCACCGCCAACCCTGGCAGCTTTTTCCAGGGCCAGACCCTGTTCCAGCCATAGTGCGCAAAGTGCAGTTGCTTACCTGTAACAGGTGTTCTCCTAGTACAGCAGAATGTCAGTCCTCACATGTGGGTGATGTCATCAGATGGTCAGTGGGATGACCTTGTCCTCACTTCCTGAAGCTTTACCAGTCATGCCTCTATTCTGTGCAAGTCAACACTATCATCTCTCCTTTTTGTCCCTGCTCTATTTCAGGTGACTGAGTATGCAAGTTTCCATAGCTACTCCTACACCCCATCACCCATCTCATTTCTTTTATCTACCACTCCCTACTGATTCTTTCCCAAACATGTTTCAATTTTGTTGTGGTTTCGGTTACTACCACCCCTACTGGTAGACTATTCAAGGTATCTGACAGTTTACTGCTAAATACCAAAACTTTCAGCCTGCATTTTTTGGAATTTCTCAGAAGCTGCACCATTTGAACCCAATAATATTACTGGCAAACAAGGCACTGCTTTCACCTAAGCAAAGAATACATCATAACCACGGCCCCTGGTCTTCCACGATTCCGTGGCCATGAGAAGGGCCGCAAAATCTAGCTTTTCCTGCAGAATTGGCCAGTTGCCAAAGAATTGCTTGGGAACATAAGAATATGCCATACTGGGTCAGACCAAGGGTCCATCAAGCCCAGCATCCTGTTTCCAACAGTGGCCAATCCAGGCCATAAGAACCTAGCAGGTACCCAAAAACTAAGTCTATTTCATGATACCATTGCTAGTAATAGCAGTGGCTATTTTCTAAGTCGACTTAATTAACAGCAGGTAATGGACTTCTCCTCCAAGAACTTATCCAATCCTTTTTTAAACACAGCTATACTAACTGAACTAACCACATCCTCTAGCAACAAATTCCAGAGTTTAATTGTGCGTTGTGTGCAGAACTTTCTCTGATTAGTTTTAAATGTGCCACATGCCAACTTCATGGATTGCCCACTAGTCTTTCTATTATCTGAAAGACTAAATAACCGAGTCACATCTACCCATTCTTGAGCTCTCATGATTTTAAACATCTCTATCATATCCCCCCTCAGCCGTCTCTTCTCCAAGCTGAAAAGTCCTAATCTTTTTAGTCTTTCCTCATAGGGGAACTGTTCCATTCCCCTTATCATTTTGGTCGCCCTTCTCTGTACCTTCTCTATTGCAATTATATCTTTTTTGAGATGCGGCGACCAGAATTGTACACAGTATTCAAAGTGGGGTCTCAACATGGAGCGATACAGAGGCATTATGACATTTTCCCATTTTATTCACCATTCCCTTCCTAATAATTCCCAACATTGTTTGCTTTTTTGACTGCCGCAGCAAACTGAACCAACGATTTAAATGTGTTTTCCACTATGACGCCTAGATCTCTTTCTTGGGTTCAAGCACCTAATATGGAACCTAACATTGTGTAACTATAGCATGGGTTATTTTTCCCTATATGCATTACCTTGCACTTATCCACATTAAATTTCATCTGCCATTTGGATGCCCAATTTTCCAGTCTCACAAGGTCTTCCTGCAATTTTCCACAATCTGCTTGAGATTTAACTACTCTGAACAATTTTGTATCATCTGCAAATTTGATTACCTTACTCGTCATATTTCTTTCCAGATCATTTATAAATATATTGAAAAGTAAGGGTCCCAATACAGATCCCTGAGGCACTCCACTGCCCACTCCCTTCCACTGAGAAAATTGCCCATTTAATCCTACTCTCTGTTTCCTGTCTTTTAGCCAGTTTGTAATCCACGAAAGGACATCACCACCTATACCATGACTTTTTACTTTTCCTAGAAGCCTCTCATGAGGAACTTTATCAAACACCTTCTGAAAATCCAAGTACACTACATCTACCGGTTCACCTTTATCCACATGTTGATTAACTCCTTCAAAAAAGTGAAGCGGATTTGTGAGGCAAGACTTGCCTTGGGTAAAGCCATGCTGACTTTGTTCCATTAAGCCATGTCTTTCTATGTGTTCTGTGATTTTGATGCTTAGAACACTTTCCACTATTTTTCCGGGCACTGAAGTCAGGCTAGGTCCAAGAAAACAAAGAGGTAGGCGATCTATGATAGCCGTCAGGAAAAACACAAAAATAGATACGCTGTTGCAGAAGTTGTCTTAAGCATTGCTGGCTTTCAATGATTGTACATTGGATGAAAATCACATTACTGAGTTTAAATTACGACTGTGGAGTGTTTAAGCCCCTGAGGCAGCGGCTATTGAGTCGCGAATCTCGGCCTGAGTCGGGCAATTTTTGAACACGTCTCTGTCTTAATAAACATTGAAAAAGATCAAGGCATCTATTTTTGTGTTTTTACTGAAGTCAGGCTATCCAGTCTGTAGTTTCCCGGATCGCCCCTGGAGCCCTTTTTAAATATTGGGGTTACATTAGCGATCCTCCAGTCTTCAGGTACAATGGATGATTTTAATGATAGGTTACAAATTTTTACTAATAGGTCTGAAATTTCATTTTTTAGTTCCTTCAGAACTCTGGGGTGTATACCATTCGGTCCAAGTGATTTACTACTCTTCAGTTTATCAATCAGGCCTACCACATCTTCTAGATTCACTGTGATTTGGTTCAGTCCATCTGAATCATTACCCATGAAAACCTTCTCTGGAATGGGTATCTCCCCAACATATTCTTTAGTAAACACCGAAACAAAGAAATCATTTAATCTTTCCGCGATGGCCTTATCTTCTCTAAGTGCCCCTTTACCCCTCGATCATCTAACGGTCCAACTGACTCCTCACAGGCTTTCTGCTTCGGATATATTTTTAAAAGGTTTTATTGTGAGTTTTTGTCTCTGCAGCCAACTTCTTTTCAAATTCTCTCTTAGCCTGTCTTATCAAGGTCTTACATTTAACTTGCCAATGCTTATGCATTATCCTATTTTCTTCTGTTGGATCCTTCTTCCAATTTTTGAATGAAGATCTTTTGGCTAAAATAGCTTCTTTCACCTCCCCTTTTAACCATGCTGGTAATTGTTTTGCCTTCTTTCCACCTTTTTTTAATGTGTGGAAATATATCTATACTGTGCTTCTAGGATGCTATTTTTTAACAATGACCATGCTTCTTGCACACTTTTTATCTTTGTAGCTGCTCCTTTCAGTTTTTTTCTTACAATTTTTCTCATTTTATCAAAGATTCCCTTTTGAAAGTTTAGCACGAGAGCCGTGGATTTCCTTACTGTCCCCCTTCCAGTCATTAATTCAAATTTGATCATATTATGATCACTATTGCCAAGCGGCCCCACCACCGTTACCTCTCTCACCAAATCCTGTCCTCCACTGAGAATTAGATCTAAAATTGCTCCCTCTCTTGTCAGTTCCTGGACCAATTGCTCCATAAAAATGTCATTTATTCCATCCAGGAACTTTATATCTCTAGCATGTACCGATAATACATTTACCCAGTCAATATTGGGGTAATTGAAGTCTCCCATTATTACTGCACTACCAATTTGGTTAGCGTCCCTAATTTCTCTTAGCATTTCACTATCAGTCTCACCATCTTGACCAGGTGGATGGTAGTATACTCCTATCACTATAGTCTTCCCCGACACAGAAGGGATTTCTACCCATAAAGATTCAATTGTGCATATAGTCTCATGCAGGATGTTTATCCTGTTGGACTCTATGCTATCCCGGACATAAAGCGCCACACCGCCTCCCGGGTGCTCCTCTCTGTCACTGCGATATAATTTGTACCCCGGAATAGCACTGTCCCATTGGTTGCCCTCCTTCCACTATGTCTCTGAGATGCCAATTAAGTCTATGTCATCATTCACTGCTATACATTCTAATTCTCCCATTTTACTTCTTAGACTTCTGGCATTAGCATACAAACATTTCAAAGTTTGTTTTTTGTTTGTATTTTATTCTGCTTTTTAATTGATAGGAATGTTAGAATTTTTTAGCTCAGGTGAGTTTTTAGTTACAGGCACTTGGACTACTTTTCTTATTATTGGAACCTCACTGTCGGGATGCCCTAATTCTAATGCATTATTAGTATCCTTTGAAGATACCTCTCTCAGAACCATGCGCTGTTGAGCGACTGTCGGCTTTCCCCTTTGTTCTAGTTTAAAAGCTGCTCTATCTCCTTTTTAAAGATTAGCGCCAACTGGGGACCAAGCCAAAATTAATACTGCCAAGGTGCTGGGATCTTAGGGCACTGCAATCCACTGCTTACATCTGGTTGGAGATAGTCCCATAGGCTCCAAACATGTAAATCAGAGTACCCATGCATAGCATCAGTGACATCAGTGGGACTTGTATGCCCATGCAGGAACAGCAACTCTCACTGCTTTCTCTTCTCATCGCCTGGCTTAACTACAGTGGTGGGAGCTTAGACCTGGCTTCCTGCCAGCCCCCACTTGCAGAGGCACCAAGCAGCCTCCCACAGGCACTCTCTGCTGTGCTTGCTCTCTTCTCCTCCACCACCTGAGCAGGAGGCAGCTTAACAGACCTCCCACTGTTCTCCAAGCCCCTCCTCTGGCTGAAGTGAATCAGAGGTTTACTGCTGGGGGTTTTTGGAGGGTTCCAAATGAAAATGTGGCGTATGGTGGTGAGTATGCTGGTGTGTGTGAGAGTGTGAGAATGAGAGTGTGTATGTGTGTCTGGAAGTTTGTGATGGTGGGGCTGAGGGCCGGTTATGTGAAAGAGGGTCTGTGCGCAAGTCTCTATACTGTATGTGAGAGATGCTACCTGGGATGGAGAGCAGAAGAGAAAGAAAAGACTAGGGGGTACAGAGGATAGGAGCAAGAGTGAGTAAGGGTGTGTTGGTGGGGTACAGAAAGCAGGAGTGACGGGAGAGAGGGAGCGGGAGAGAGGGGTGCAGGGGGGATTGGTGGGGCAAGAGTGATGGAATCAGAGAAGAAGCAAAAGAGCGAGTGAGGGGATTGGAGGAGATGCAGGGGGTGAGTGCTGTGAGGTGTGAAAGAGTGGATTGGAGGGGTGTCAGGGAGAGGACTAGAAGGGGCATGAAGGAATGTAAGTGAGAGGGAGGACTGAAGTCTGGGGACGTGGTATGAGTGGATCATTCCCTTCCTCTGACCCTAGATCCCACTTCCCAGATCCTTTTTTAATTCTCCCTTCCCTGATGGCCCCATCCTCTGCCCCCTCCATGTGTCGATCCTCCCCCATCTCTTATCCCTCTAAACCTTCTGCCTGCAATCCCTTCTTTGGCCATCTCTAGGTTTCTTCCCCTTTCCCTCCTGCATCATTCTGATCCCTTTTTCCTCTAATAAAGAGCCACACACGTTAACTGGACACAGAAATGTCAGAGAATGATGTTTACAAAGTAAAAACAAAATGACATTAAACTGAACATAAATGCAACATTATGCAAATGTGCCCCATAACTGCCACAGAAATTGCTAACTCTTGCTGCAGAATTCTGAAAACTCTGACACAGGAAACGAGGGTCTCAGATTATGACAAGGGCTCCCCCAAACAGAGTCTGAAAGCATTGATGGGTGCTGAACTTCCCCATTGTGATCACTAATCAAAGGTCAAGCAAGAGTGCAGTGTGGTAAAAGAACACAGTAGTTTGTAAATGTTTTTAAACAACGAGTATGAAATTTGCTTTATTAAACATTTGAAACCCTAATATATTTCGACTTGGATTTTGGAAGGAAGAAGGGGCGAGAGACACTAAGATTTAGTTATAGCTCAAAATTAAGCCCTGAATATTAAACTGTGGGACTCACTATTAGACAAGCCATTACTAGGCCTCTGGTTCCTAGCATTTCCTTTGACTCTTGGATTACCAGAAAAACAGAGAGAGATTGTTGTCTAGAGCCCTACATCTTTCAATTCCTGCCTCTCAAGATAGCATGTCCAGGCAGCTACAGGATCCCTCTCCGGCCCAAGGACTATCGAGGCATCTTCTCAAAGCTGCAGCCCTCGCACTACTTACTAGCCAGCAGGAGCAGCTCTTGTAGCAGCAGGAGCCATTCTTCCTTCATCCCTTACTAGGCCTGAGTACCCCACACCTCTGTTAAGTGACCAGGCCTGAATAAATCATGTTTTACTAGACATTCAATCCATTAAAAACTAAACCTGTTTTAATAAACAGGTTATTTTTAAAAGCCTCTTCATCTCTGAGTCACTCTACAGTGCACCAAAGGATAGATTCTGGTATTTTAGTTTAGGCTACCCAACTAATTATTTTACAATTAACAAGCTCTTTGCTGCTCCAGTCACTTCTGAAAAAACCTGCTAGCAAGCAATCCACTTGAAAAAGCGACTGAATCAATTTCATGCATACACAGGGAATGCATTTCAAATTTTCAAGTTTATCACAGAAACTGCGAGCAGCCCTATTTAAAGCAGAAGCTCATGATTTTCTGCTAGTTCGTAACTGAAGATTATGTAGGACTACTAAATAACAATTAACCTCAAAGTACTGCTGTTTTGGAGGGGTCCGTAATGTTTTTCGACCAAACGGGATTCTAATGCTTGTTAGGCACAAAAATGCAACCACTTCTGAAGTGACACAGCTAACAGAATAATTTTGGTGCCTGGCCTTGCTTTAGGTTTCCAAACAGAAGGCAGAAACAATAGGTACATTTCATTTTAGATTGATAGGTTATTTAAGCCGCAATAATTTCCTCTGTACAGGGCACATTGGCAATTAGTACTCTGTGCAACGGAGCTACAGGCCAAAGGTGAAGCTGAAAGCTTTTAATACAGATGGAGAATTGACGACCCGTAAATACCATGCCCAGAAATATTGCTATTGTAAGCTGAAATGTGTCTGTCTTTCTCCATGTGATTTGTGAAGAGGAGGAAAAACCGGTCAACAATCTAAAGGAAGCATTTCCAGGTAATTAACACCTGAATATGTTCTCCAGCTTATAGTACCCTGGAAGATAAACCAACTTGCTGAAGTTCACACAGCTTGGTTTTTGTTTTTTTTAGTTTCTTTTTGCTCATTCGGAACATAGGCCGGGATCTGGTGCACATTGCTACTTAAGGATGTTAAAACCAGTATAATGTTACAATGAGTAGCAGTCTCACAGTTTGATTCAACAGGGCCTACTGACTGGGCTTAAACCAGGCCTGCTGACTGGGCTTTCAAAAATAACCAGGTACTATTAAACACACAAAAAAAAACAACACACAACCCCAAAAACCAAGGAACACAAAGCAGGTTAAACCTACAGGTATGGCTCCTTCATAGAAATTACCTCATCTATAAGCCACTCAGACCTTCTTCATGGACGGATTTAAGGTTGCACATTTCAATAAGCAGAGCCTTGGTAGAATGTTACCATATTTTGACAATTTCATCGCAATTGTAAATCTCGCACATTGGTCAAAGCTCATTTTGCTACAAAATACAATACACAATCACCAGAAAATGATCCACAAAAATCAGTGTGTAAAAATAACCAGACCCCCTGCATACAACAGGGATACTCAAGTCATACCCGGCTAACAGCACATTTTCCAGGGCAAGCTGGACTACCAAGCAAAAAACAGATTTCCAGAGATTGATAAGAAGATTGAATGTTATAATTTCTTAGGAACTGCTGACAGTATGTATTGATATATTCTACAGATAAATACAATAAAAAAAAAGTGCTTGCTTACTTGAATTAAGTGTTTGGCGTGTTTTGGCACTTGTGCAGTAAGCCTCTATAACCTTTAAGATCTGTGCGTCTTCTTCCAATGCCGCTGTACCTGAATTCAAGAAAAAGCCGACAAACTTTACTGAACTGCTACCGGATAAGCTAGTCCCCAGCAGTGGCTGGCGTGTAGGTGCCGTGCTGTGACTGTACCCTCCCAAGAGCAACTTCTAAGGAGAAAGAAATGCAAATTTGTTTTCCCCACAGTATTGCCCATCTCCCTACGTAGTGTGATTGGAGGAGTGCTCCCTGATAACCTTTTCTGTACAACGTCGAGGCACGGGAAAGGAACGGATGAGAGAGTGGTATAGAGGACAGTGATCCTCTGACCAATATAATCTTTATAACCCATCTAAGTCACTCCCACCAGCTGACTTCCTGTGGCGGCAGCAGGTTGCAAAAGGTGGAAGCCTTGCCTGCCGAGGGTTGCTAAGGAGAAACACCCACCACCCACTCCTGCAGGGTGACGAGAGATAAGAAAGGGTAGAGAGGGAAGATGAAGCAGAAGGGGCCAGGAATACTAAAAAGAGATAACGTTGCATCGCCTCTGGTTAGACCTAAAATTCTACCCCTGAGATTTAGCTCCTGAAAATCAAGAAGCTCCGTGGCATTCACACATTTCACAGATGCTCAAATTGCACAGACAGAAATTGATCAGGGGCCTACCCCGTGGTGGTATTTGCAACTTACAGAGCCATTCTATGGCCTGGCCTTAAGAGTCTACAAAAATTTTAAAAAAAAAAGTACTCAGAGCAAGAGTTCTGAAGTAATAACTAAGAATTATTGTAGACTTATCAAATTCAGTTTGCATAATCAGCCCTTTTGTTTCCCCAAGTTATGACTGTGATCCCAGAAAAGCATGTAGATCGCCACTATATTATTTTAATATAGTACAATAAAAGTTGCCGGAACCTGCAAAGAATCCAGTTTTAGCTCTAAGAACTCTGCTCTACAATTAACGGCAAGCAATGAACCATTGCCTAGGAAGCTCAAATGAGACAGGGAAGGGTAAGTAATGACGCCATTCATTCTGCATAAGGGAGGTCACAAATACATTTGAAAAGGTACTGCAAGCCGCAGCTCAAAGCATCGCCCACGTCCCTGTCCGCGGCTACAAAAAAATCCTGGCATGCGTTTACCCAGCCACTGCCCTAACTGCATTTCTTTCCTTAGTCTTAACAGTAGACCTAAAAACGTACTTTTCCTCAGTGCAAATTCTTCATCTGATGGTTTCCGTTCAGGTTTGCGTTTGGGAAGTAACTTTTTCATAGTTTTGGGGCTCTTGCTGAGATCCTGGGGAGATTAAAAAAAAACCCAACAAATTGTTAAAAACTGCTGGCAGTATCATAGCGGAAACTGTAGCCTAATTAACCATTAGTTGTTAACTGAAGCCTACAGAAAGGAGCCACCACAAAAGCTACTGTTAGCAGAAGGTAGGTTTTAATGATAGTGTCAGTCGCTGTGAGCTGGTGTTTAAAAATGAAATTAGCCTGGTCTCATTTTTGTTTGCTTGAGCTGGATTAACGTTTCCTTCTTATCTTAGAAAGAAAAGCATTGCATTGCTTTGTAAGGGGTTGGGTTGCTTTGAGCAAAGGAAAACAGCAACAGAGAGACAGCACTTCTGCTCTACAGCAGGGACATGCCATTTCAACGTTAATACAAAGTTATCCACCCCCCCTTACCTTCAGAATACAAGACATCCTCTAAAAAGTGCAGAACAAGAAAGTGAAAAAGTGAAATCAGCAGAGCAAGTCCAAGGAGGGCAAAGATGTCTCAAAATGTCAACTTAAAACAGCATACACACTGCCAAAATTTTACAGCGATGAAAACCCCATAATACCCAAAGCCCCATGTGGCACTGAACACCAGTTTTGCTGGTGATTCTCTGCAATGCAAATTACAACTGAAGAAGATTTTGCCCCCATGGATGCAGGTCTCCAAAACTTGGCAATTCTGTATTTATACATATTCCAAATACATTCAAAGCAAGGGCTTTCAAACCTGCCCTCAGTCAGTTTGATTTTCAGGATATCCACATGAGATGTATTTGCAAACAAAGGAGGCAGTGCACTCCAAATCTCGCTCGTGCATATTCGTTGAGGATATCCTGAAAACCAGATGAATTAGGAGGTACTGAAGGACAGCGCTGAAAACCTCTACAATAAAACAAACAAGAGAGCATATGACTATATTTAACAATGAACTGCAGTACAACCAGTCAAAAACTCCATCAAAACAAGAGAACCTTGGAAGGTTCTATTCCTAAGCAGATGATATCAGGATAGTCTGCAGCACTGCAAGCAAGGACCCAAATCCAATGTAATCCATTAGCATTCTGTGTAATGGTGGGAGGACAAAATATATGAAGGGAGATGGGAAACTCTAATGGAAGAAGAGCCGAATTAAGGTTATGGAGCCCATTCACCTAAGACCAATGGGGAGAGCAGGTTCCCCCAGAGATCGGACAGTAAGGGGGTTCCAGATCCCACATTCTATGCCTATGCCTAAATCCAACCCCTGAATGGAAAGCAAGGACATCTAAAGATTAACAAACCCAAAAACGCTAATTCTGAAAACGGTCGCGTAACACTGCAGAGTCCGGCCGTCTCACCTCTTTGTAGCAGAGTGCTGCTGAGGGTCGCAGTGGAGGTGCAGGTCGGAGACAGCTCAGACTCCAGGGTTTGGACACTTTCGGCGGTTCCAGAGGTCCCCAGTTGATTGTGCTGTGTGGGGTCCCATGATGTGACAGGTGAGGAAGAGTGTGGTAGGCTGGAGTAAGTGGCATTGGTTTGCAGTCTGAATGTTTGCTGGACGGTGTGACCGGATGGGAGGGAAGCTTGTGAACGTGTAAAGGGAAAGAGAGAAGGAAAAAAAAAAAAGTCCAATAAGTAGATATACCAAACCAAACTGTGCTGTTCTGTATTTATTTCATGTAAATAATTACTGGTTACAATCATATAAAACTGTTCACACCAAATAATTGAAACTTTTACACTTCAGCCAGGGATGATTAATACTAACCTTCAAAGTATCTAGGAGTTTTATGGGAGAATATCTTCAGTTTAAAAGAAAATTATTGGAGGCTTTTCATGGTTTCAAATTTTATGCATAAGCTATGAATGTACACTTATGTTTAAATCTTTTTTATTGAGTTTGGGCTTAAAAATATTGCCCATAAAGCAATTTTGTTGAATTATATATAACCTTAATAGCACTCTTCTCTGTCACATCATATATAACTTAAAACGATATTAACCTCAACAGGGGCGCACACAGCAATTTTATGAACAGGGAATGCTTAGCATTTTACTTCTGAAAGCCTTCAGAATGCCTGACGGATATTTATACATAAAGGGGTAGAGTTTAAGAGGTACGCACGGGCGTCCAAGTGCGCGCTCGCTACCCAGCGTGTGCACATGGACGCCCGATTTTATAACATGCACATGCCATCGGGGGTCAGCGCACGCAAGGGGGTGCACATTAGTGCAATTTACGCGCGCTGACACCCGCGGCCTTCCCCTGTTCCCTCCGATTTCAGAGTGGCCTGGGAGGGAACTTCCCAACCCCCTAATCTAACCTCCCTTCCCCTTCCCATCCCCTAGCCCTATCCTAGACCCCTCCCCCCAACCTTTATCTTGCCTTTAGCCCTTGCCGGCACGCGATCCCCCCGGCACAGCGCCAAATGGCCGCGGTGCCGGGAGCCTCTGAGCCCGCCCCCTCCCCTTTTCCGAAGCCCCCCGGGAGATATGCGCCTCCCGAGGCTTTACACGCGTGGCCTGGCCTTTTTTAAAATAGGCCCGGCGCGCGTAGGGCTTTTAAAATCCGGCCCAAAGTGCTTAAGGAGAGAACTGGTTTACTCAAGATATTTTAGAAAAACTGTTGACGATCTTGATTTCCAACTAGAATTTCTACCATGTTCCCACATCTGGCTCAAACTGCACGTGGTTCTTCTTTTATCATCTAGGACTGTTGAGAGTACACGCACCAATTAGCATTCTCTCTCGAGTAATAGTCGTGCGTGCAGTATGAATGTTTCTGCAGCTTGTACTAATATGCAAAGTCTTATTCAGCTGCTGTTGGCCTGATAAAGACAGTGTGACACTTGATGTCATCTCAGAAAATAAAGCTATATTTTAAGATAGTCTAACAAAGTGGTATCATGTGCGGTGTTAGTTATTTATAGACCCTCTTCTAACTGGTGCAGTGACAAAGCAAATCTATGTGAAGTAACAAATACCATTAACACCAGGCCCATGGAACATCTGGTTCCTTGTTCTAGTAGCAAAGGGATTATGTGTGAAGCTTGCTGGGCAGACTGGATGGGCCATTTGGTCTTCTTCTGCCGTCATTTCTATGTTTCTATGTTTCTATATTACGCTCTGCGCAAATTCTGATGATCTCAACGAGGATGCTTCTCAAAAGAAGTTTTACTCTCAAACAAGCACCATCAAGAGGACTTCCCCTGTTACAGCAACCAGTTAGTTGCTGGTTCAGAAGCCACAAACCTCTCTACTATGTCACAAGATGTGTCTGGTCCTACTAGTAAATTGACCACTTTTAACAGTTACACCTGCCAGACTGCAGGTTTTTTTTTTACTTTTTTTTTTTTTTTAAATGTATACCTAACCCAAGAACCCTTGTTACAGAAATTGAGGGTGCCCAGTAAACAAATAAACTGAAGCAATATATTATCACAGAAGGAAAAAAAAAGTGAGTCTCTCACTTAGAAAAGTAGAGAGGGAAAAGGGAGCACAAGATCCATAATAAGCGAGAATAGGTAAAAGAAAATCTGCATCATACACCATTTAATGCCATAGCATATACAGAGAGAACTAGCCATCGTTTACTTGAGAATCCAGAAAAAATCTCAGTTGCATTTTTGAAATTTCACAATACATTTACATAGATAAACTATAAGCTGGACACCTACGGGTGCATAGAAAAACTTTCTCCTGCGCTCTTGGGACGCCCTGGTAATACCTGGGTGAAATCACATTTTTTGTCCATAATACAAAGTGAGTCTATTACAAAGAAACAATCTCAATGCAGAATTAGGGTCTTGTGGGAAAATGAAAGAAAGCAAAAGTGCTTCTCTATTAACCACTTGGACTTCCCCTGAAGTTTCTAACGTCTTGCTCTAGATCACCAACTCCCCTCCCCCCCCCCTTATTTTCTAAAGGCAATAGGTAATGCTTCAGAAGGGATCTTCAAAATATATTTCTTAAATAAGTCCACAGACAAGACAAGATCCACAACAGGAAAGTTCAATACTCAGATTTAAATATCTAATGGAATTTTCCATTTTTTTTGTGTGTGTATAATGATTCACCTTGAACCAGATTAGTTTGAATATTCTGCATCTTAATGACCCGTTTCTCTTTTTGAGAAGCAATAGATACCCTCAGTAACTTGTATATGATGGTATATATATCAATCAGAAGACATATTGACTAAAAAAGAAATTGAGTTTTCCAAGGAAACTAGAGCATTTCAAAGTCTAAAGTAATGACTGAGGGTTTATCTAAAATGACACGGTGGATAGTTCTCACCAGTCCTTCATTGCTGGAATCCTGCAAGGTAACCCTGGGTCCCAGAGGCCTTCCCTGCTATCCACGGGTGTCAAGGCCTGATGCAGGGGGACTTTTCCAAACCACTTCTAGTGCTCAACGAGGCGGCAAGATCTCCCAAGCAGGGACAACATCCCTTCTGAATGTCTCAGCACAAGTCTCACGATAGCGGGACGGGGGGGTGGGGGGGGGGGGAGACACAGCTTACCCAGAAGCCACCTGACCTAACCGTTAGCTCGAGCCACACAGTGGGCGAAGCTTCCCCTGCTGACGTCATCCGTGATGGAGGAGAAAGGGGCTATCAGCCCTCCGGGGTTGAGAGAGGCTTCCATGTCCGGCGACAGAACCACCTACTCCCCAGCATCCACCGCAACAGAACTGGCTCCTGGAGTACCCCCTAGAACAGTGTTTCTCAACCCTGTCCTGGGGACCCCCCCAACCAGTCGGGTTTTCAGGATATCCACAATGAATATGCATGAGAGAAAATTTGCATACACTGCCTCCATAACATGCAAATTGTCTCTCATGCATATTCATTGTGGATATCCTGAAACCCCGACTGGCTGGGGGGGTCCCCAGGACAGGGTTGAGAACCACTGCCCTAGAAGCTGTGGTAAGGAACCCAAATAATCTTCTATTGAGCAAGGCCAGTGAAGGGAGAGGATTGGGAACTTCCCTTTCAGCGTGAGGTATTTTATCAACGAGGAAAAAAAGAAACAGAAGAGGAGCTCTAAACTGATGTCCTCTCAGCGTGCCCCCTGGTTTGCAGTTCATTTTACAACAGATGACCTCTTCCTCCTCAGCCTTAAAGCCCAATACCATTTAAATTAGTGAGAAATCCAACTCCAGGACTTTTTCCCGGCTTTAGATTTCATTATCAATTCTAGTTTAGAATCAGGGGTACTGCCCAAATCATTGAAGGTGGCCACTGTTTGCCCCAATTTAAAAAAAACAGCAGCATGACCCCAAAATGACAAGCAACTATCACTATTTCTATCGTGGCATCTCTAAGGTTACTGAGAAAAACAGTTCAACTTCAACTTTCTGCTTTCTTTGGTCTTACATCAGAGACAGTCTGGTTTTAGGAAAGGGTATAGAACAGAGACAGCTTAGTATCTCTGATCAACAAAGTGAATCTCAATTTAGATGATGGTAAAAAGCTGTCCTTTTTATTTGCCTAAAAATAAGTGCTGCTTTTTTACACTGTGGATCCTCAGCTGTTACTACATCGGCTGTCTGACATTGGGATTAAGGATCGAGCTCTAGATTTGTATAATTCTTTTTTAAAGGACAGAGTCTATCAAGTAACATAAAATTCGGTCACTTCAGCACCCAAAGAACTGGACTGTGCTGACCCTCAGGGATCTGGGATTTCTCCTGCTCTTTTTAATCTCTATTTGGTACATTTGCAATACTGATTCAGATTTGGTTTCATGCTGATGATGTGCAGATCATTGCAAGCTGTGATTTGGATTCTGCTGATCCTCTATTTGAATTAAATGGCTGTCTTACATTAGTAGCTAGCTGGCTTAACTCTTTTAAACTTAGTCAAGAAGAGATGTAATCCACTACCAACCCCATTCATGGCAGGGGAACCCAATTCTTTTAAAGGAGGCCATCACTATTTTAGGTGCATGTTTAGATTCCCCATTGACTTTTTCAGATCGTATCTCCAATCCGATAAAGAAATCCTATTTTTTCCTGTACTTCATCCTCCTTTTGTGACCATTTTTAGACCCCACTGATCTTAAACTTCTCACCCATTCACTTTTACTAAACTGCTTAGATTATTGCAGTTCCTTATTTCACGGTTTAACGTCTAACACATTAGGCGGCTGCCAAGGTAATTTTTAAGAAGTGACCACACTCCTATTGGATTTGCACTGGCTCCCTGTGTCATTTTGTATACACTTTAAAATTGAATGCCTGGGGTTTAAGGTCTTTCTCCCGTACCTTGCTCGATTAGGAGTTCCTCTTCATCTGATGTGTTCCTTGAGATCTGTTCAGCAGGAACCTTTAGTTCTCCTCTCCCCAAGACAAATTATTCTTGAGCACACTCATGAGATAGTGCAGAATACTCCAAGAAAAACCATCACTGCGACTAGAGAACGACTACATGAAATTTAGAAAAGATCTAAAAGCTTTCTTTTCTTTCTGTAGCCTTTTCAGATGTTATAAAAAGAACCCAGAAGTCTTTCTTATATTTTATATTCATGTATATTTCTATCCTTCATCAGATGGGCAAGTGGATTTCTTCTCACCAATTGTCATTTTACCGTGATTTTATAGGAGATATTATATACTGTGTCTTTATTCTGAGTTATTTCTGGGCATATTTTATTTTTATTCTTTGATGCAGAATTGTTTTACTAATAAGTTTTATTTCTAGAAATGTAATGTTTCAACCTTGATTTATGTTATGCTTTTATTTAGAAGTTTTATTTTAATTAGTTTTACTTATTTTACTGTATGCGTTTTATTTGGACTGTATTTCACTGCAATTTATTATATCTACTGTTTATTTTTATAGACATCTCTTTGGGTTACAACTCCATAAGAAATGCAGTTAAATCAAGAAATAAACTGAATTAAATCTTACAGTGTGGCATGGCACAGAGTGGGGTTTAATAGCAGGATTCCCGATGGTTGCAACTTTGGTTTGTTTCTGGAGATGATCCACCCATTCATGCAGATCCTGCTGGTTGTTACAGGACACCAATATCCTCTCAATCATATTTCCTAGATACAAGGAGAACACAGTTGAGATAGAAAAATTCTTCCAGACAATATAGTTACTATATGGGAATGCATGAGGATGACTATAAATAAGGCTGTTAAAGCTGCTGTACTAGGACACATTTTTCACAATTCACATCCGAAATTCATTAAGATTGCTTTCACTGGTCTCATTTTTATTTGATAGAGAGACTAGTAACTAAAGATTCTGAAAATTGCTGCCTAGTCCCTCTCAACATTATGCGTCTCAATAAATTGGGGTGCTGTTGTGTTAATTCTCAGCAGAAACTCATGCAGATATCACACTGATTTATGCAAAATATCAATAAAGCAAAACCCAGGCAAGGAGATTTAGGGAAAGAGCATTTCTTTTTTTTTAATAAAGGGGTGCAGCCATAATAAAGGGTGCATTCCTTTTATTTAATAAAGGTTTCCATATAAGAGAGAGAAAATAATTAATGAAAAAGAAAAAAAAAAGTCCTAGAAATAAGACCGAACAGTAGCCACAATAAAGCTGAAAACTAAGCAAGCTGCCAGTTAGAACGAACAATCCATAGTTTAGAGTATTGCTATTATTCAATGACCACTGGATGGTGTGGATCAATGTCAGGACGCAAGAGAGAAAGGTTCAGTCTAAGTCGAGGTCCTAGACTTCTGGAAAACTCTCTCAAAATGGGGGTAGTACCTCAAGGAGTCGTTCTGGATGGGAAAATCTAGGGGAAGTAGAAGGGCTGTGAACAAAACTAAAAGGAGATGATACAAGGGCAACTCATTTTTTTTTTGTTAGGAATGTAAACAAAGGGAAGTGGAGAACGAGACCATTTTGGTTTTCTAAAGCAACAGCTGAAAAGGTGAGGCAGGAAAGGTCTGAATTCATAATCCCCAAGAGATCGCAGAAAGAGGAAGCCAAGCGACAAGATCTGGAAAAATTAAGAGAAGCTGGGAAAGTAGTCAGGAATGCGAGAGTTCAAATAGAAGAGCAAATAGGATAAAATAGGGAAACAAGGCTTTTTTTTAAGATATGTTAGTGATAGAAGGCAGTACAGAAGTGGCATTGCGAGACTCAAAGGTGAAGGGGAGGAATTTGTAAAGGCTGATGAAAAAAAAGCAAAACTGATTATTTCTATTTGGTGTTCACTGCCTGGAGCAGAACCACATAACATAAATAAGACTGGAAATGAGGTGAACCTCATTTTCAGAACAGCGGGTTCACGAGGAGCTTAATAAAGCGATGGGGCCACATGGGATACAGCCGAGGGTATTAAGGGAACCTAGAGATGTCCTTGCAGCTCCCCACCCCCCCAGCTGACCTTTTCAATGCTTCTTTAGAGTCGGGAATACTTCCGGAGGACTAGAAAAGAGCAGATGTGATTCCTATTCATAAAATTGGAAGTAAGGAGGAGGCTGGGAACTGCAGGCCCGTTAGTCTGAACTCTGTGGTGAGCAAACTAATGGAATCGCTGCTAAAAACAGAGGACGGTGCAATTTTTGGATTGCAATGGATTGCAAGATCCGAGGCAGCCTGGATTTACCGGAGGTAAATCTTATCAGATGAATCCAATCAAAAGCAACGGCAGTTCCTGCTGGACCCACATTTTCAAAAGGGAACATCTGCTGGGAGTTTCCCTTTGAGAATGAGCTTGCAGCTCTACAGGTACAAAGTATGCATGGACATGCAAGCTGCCTGCAGTTTATCTGAAATTACTCTGCAATGTCTAGAGCTGGCATGAGTCCAGTACTGATGTCACCAAGCGTTATTACCAGAATGAAACCTCTTGCTTTCCATGTACAGATTACAGCAATTCAAACTCGCTGTAACACTGATAGGAAAAGTAAATATTAACAGCTCTAAATAGGATTTTTGAATTTATTTTTAATTATCACTATTTCTAAAGTGTAAACAAATCAAAAGAAGAGGGTGGAAGGAATTTAAAAAAAAAATCTGAATGACTTTCAACAAAACGAAGACCCTTCCAAATTCAGAAAGGAGGATTATTTTTGGACTGGCAGCCTTCTCCCTGTATGGTGAGGATTTCAGCCTTATGACAAACAGATCCAACTACACATACACTGACAAATCAGGATTCAGCAGCGAGTCGGCATGGACAGTCATTTGTGGCTAGCTCGGCCCTCCCTTTAACACAAACTCCTCCCCATTTACTATTCCAAGAAGCAGAGATACATTCAATCAGTCCCGGCTCTCTGCTTGGCAAAAGTACATGCTTAAACGTGATCAGCAAGCCTCAGAGGCTCCTGTCGCCCTTCCTGAAGTGATTGTAGAACAAAGTCTGCTCGTGTCTCGCACCTGTTAAGGGAACTGCAGGACTGCCTTATCCGTTGCAGAGTGGGTTATAAATTGCTTTGCCTTTTCTGGGGAGGATCAGCCTAATTGGCCAATTTTCTGTTGCCTTATCAACCTGTCAGAACTTTGAGATCATTGCAAAAGGAAATTTTAAGACTCCCCTTACTGTGGGAGATTTTTCTAGAGGGTACCAGACAAACGACCTTTCAGTTTCAAGCCCCCATTAGCCTGGAATTCCTTGCCTTTTGACAGGATAGCTGAGAGCAATTTTATGAAATTTAGAAAAAGTTGATCAAATCCTGGTTGCTTTCCTAGCTTTTGGACCAAATTCTTAGAACGGTCAGTGATGTTGTGCTTGGTATCTTATTGAAGGATTTACATTTTATTTGATGTTTATGTTTGTTTTATGAATTCATATCTTATGTTTTAATTGCTCACCGTTTTGAAGGTCGGTATAATAAAATTTACCAGTCACCAGATCTGAGAGCACTACTGAGGCAGAGTGGCGCAAAGAGCAAGAACTCAAGACTAGAATCAAACCCAGGTCACCTGCAGCAAATCTGAAATAAATTTATTTTTGGGGGGGAAAAAAAACAAATAACTAACTGGCGCTAGATTCCCTTCAGTTACAATGATAGATAGTAACAAAATTGTTTCTTCTTGATCTGCTGACCTCTGTTTACCCAGCACCTCAGTATGCCAATCTGTTTTTGTTCTACTAGGAAATTTATTTAGATTCTGATCTTACACTCAATAAGCATTCTGCTATTAATAAGCTTCATTTTATTCTGCAAAAATCATTTATGTGGAATGTTAAATATATATATATATATATATATATATATATCTCAGTAACTTATAAAGTTCACTTTATTTTACCTGTTATTTCAAATGCATTTTTATGGTTTTCAGTGTCTTCTAGCTTTCTGATTGTCGTTCCCGTTAATGGCAGTTTCCCCTGTGAAAAGAAAGAAAACCTGTATTTTTCTCCCTTTTATTTTACCATTTCTTCATTATTACTTTTCCAGAATCATTACATTTCACACAAGCCGAGGTCTACAAAATGAAGACTCTCTGAAAGCAGAGCTGCTCAATGGCACTCACTAATTGACAATTAATTGTCCCCTTTTCCCTTGGGTGCAAGCAGGTTACCCAACCCATGTGCCTGAACCCCGTCTGGACCTCTTGAAAGAAGAGCACAGGGCTACCACCATCTGACTGACCTGCAGAACTAGTTTCTTTACAAAATGAACACAGATTGACTGAAGCAAAATAAGATAATTAAAGAAAAGCAACAACAAAAGAAATAAAATCCAGAAAAACATTAAAATTAGTTGAATAGTTTGCTAGTTGCCATATATAATGCGGTGGCCAAATCTCACAGCACCCATGAAGAGGTTTTTGAGACATGTCTGGCCTAGCAGACTATGAAATCTGAGATAAGGAAGGGCACACTTTCTTCTGTGACTTTACTGAAACCAGTCTTGGATACTAAATATTTCCTCTTTTATGAGCATTTTCCTGAACTTTTATTTTCCCTCCAGGTAATGTAGTTAAACAGCATTATCTATTATTTTCAGAAATATAAATAAACCTATGACACAACGTTAAATGTGATGGCAAAGATATTTCTGTCTTGTGGCTGACTATGAAACCTGTATCTTTTGGGATGCACCATTAATTCATTAAGTTTCACATTGTTTTTAATTTCGGATTTATAATTATTGACTATGTGGTCCTTTACAGAGTGCTAGATTCAGCACTCTTTTGAAAAGAGGATATCAGCCTCAAAAGGTGCTGTTTAGCTGTGATGTCAGACCTTCAAGAAGATGCCCACAATCAACTATAAAACTAATGAAAAAAACTAACAAAATGTATTCATGTTATATTGACAATATCTACCTTCAACATTGGTCACAAAATAGATTATAAAGATGAATGCTAACATGTGACAGAATTAAGTACTGTAAGGGAGATACCAGATGTTCAACCACTGTATGCAACAACATAGGAATTCTACCTTCTAAGAATACTGCCTTCAGAAGGACACAAACTTTAAAAGATGGATGCTGACAGGTATGCTCCAGCAAAGAAACACCTTTTCAGCAGAGAGAAACAAGATAAGGAACTTTGACCAGAACAAAAATACAGGCCCAGCTTATCTGATCTGCCTATTTACTTAAGGGCTATAAGCTTTTCCATTAAAAATGGGCTAAGCCCAAAACAGGGACAGGTCACAGAGGGGAAAACAAGGGTCAGAAAAGCTTGCTGGTCAAGAGATTACTGGATTGGGCCAGGCCCTGTTACGGAATCGCCACCTAGCAAGCGCAGTGACTCCTCCCCCCCGGGAGAGGGAGGGAGCACTCTGAAATGAAGAAATAACCACTTTTAGTGCTCTGACTGACTAATGCCAAACTCCAAATACCCTCTCCTAAGTGCTTGAAACATATCACCTTTAGAGAGCGATCCTTTATCATATCAGGAACCTCCCACTGGAATAAAATGCCTTCCCAACTACGCCAGGAACCTTGCCACAAAACATTTAAGCACAATCTTAAAACATGGCTGTTCAAACTAGCGTATCCTGACTAATAAACTGACTCCCCACATAGATTCGACATGACCGTCCATTTGACCACCAACCGACCGCTCATTTGACCCTCTCACCTTCTTTTTTCTCTCCCTACCCCATCTGACCCTCTCCCCACCCTTCTGACCCTCGCCCATTTCTACACCCCCCACCCTCTCCTTCCCCCCATTCTTTACTCTAGGTTCCCTCCTCTTCTTCCCCCCCAATCATCCTTATTGCTTATTTAACCTACTTGTTAATATCAACTTGTACATTTGTATATATTTCTCGTATTATTCTCCCCTGCCCTTGTTAATCCCTACCTGTTAATGTTATTATTGTAAAGCCTGTTGCTAATTTATGTTACATTGTGAACCGAGGTGATGTTTTGCAAACGTGCCTCGGTATATAAGAAACCTCTAAATAAATAAATAAATAAATAATGCATGAACTGTTGCAATATTCAAGTCCCGACTGTTAAAAAGCTGCAGTGGAGACTCAGGGCCGGCGGAAAGAGGACTAACACCTGACGATGCAAAGGCATCAATCCTGCACCTCCCTGTGTTGAAGAGGTAGAGGATTGGGGGGGGGGGGGGGGGGGGTCCGGTGAGACAGGAGAGAGGAAAGCCCTGACTGATATTTGGCAGCCTGCCACAAAGCTAGAGACAGCCCCAGAGCTGGGAGACACCTACTCAGCCCAGCCAGTACCAGAACCAAGAAAGCAAGCTCTTTCCCTCAAAGGTCCCCGAGATCTCCAGAGACTGCTCTAGAGGTAAAAGGAAGGGGAATCTCCCAAAGTTGGGTGGAGCTAGCAAGCTAGTTACCTTTATTAATATTCCTAAGCAGGCTACGGTCTGGCATGTTTCAGTCCACTAATGATGCAGAACTATATTTAGTATAAACAGATGCTAAGTGGCAAGGACTTTAGAAACATGCAATGTTTAAGCACCGTTTATTTTCTTCTAAATGTTAACCCTGCAAAGTCTGACAAATAAAAGTCTGATTCTGTGCACAAAGCATGTGGTCTTTTCTGAGCTATTCAGATCGTATAGGCATAGAAGGTAACTGTCTGTAGCAATGATGGCCTCGACAGGTGTGGGGGAGGAGGAAACGAAGTGCACAGTAGCAGACAGGTTCCCAAACTCCTAATGCCGCATGGTGCATAGGGCATTGAGGTCACAGAGGCAAAATAGAACCTAAAAGTGTTTGCACATGGCAGGAGGAACTCAGTTTTCAAGGGAACTAGACAATCTTAGAAAGAAGACCTGTTATCATAAATACACAGTGCTGTACAAATGTGCATCGGAGACTCTATGGGGCTTACAATCTAGTCAAGACACAGATAAAAAAAAGAAGCTTCAGGAAATGGTATTTATTACAATGAACATGGTTAAAAATTGATAAGACTGTGAATAGGGAGAGCCAGGGTTTAAGATGTAAAAGCAAACTCAAAAAGGTAGGGTTTCAGATAAGATTTGAATTGGCTAGAGAGGAGGCAAGACGCACCAGCTCACAAAGGGTGTTCTAGAATCTCTGCTGACTTTTATCTACGGGGAAGGTTTTTCATGGTTCTTAGTCACGGCAAAGATGCGTTATTCAAATGATTATAAGCCAATACCCGTCATGACTGGACAAGGACATTATGGCTGTTTAGCCAAACGCTCTAGTTATATTATGTTCTGCAATAATAGTAATCTTAACACCCATCTTGTGTTCTGTAAGCCAGCCAGGAGCTTAGACTTACCCAACCATATTACTTTTAAATGCACACTCATTCATGGTAAGAAAACAGTTATATTTGATTTATCTTTAGCACATAACCCCGATATATTTGCAATCACTAGAACATAGCTGTTTGAAACAGAACAGATTGTGCTAAATCAGCTATGCCTGCCCCAATATATGGTAATATTTAAGCCTCCTGCTGGTAACAAAAGAGGTGAAAGCATTTTAATAGCATTTAAACATGCCTTGAATTTAAAGCAGGTTGATTTGTAAATGAATATCATTTATGAATGCTTTTGCAGACTGCTACCCTTTGGAATAGATGTATATGCTATGCTCTCCCTGGCTTCTTAGTAGTCCACCAGTACCGTTCAGAGTCTCAGGCAGGTACATCGCTCAACTGTGAGAAACAAATTGACTCAAAAACTTAACTGTTTGCAAACAGGATGCATTGGGAAGAATGAATGTTTCTTTCATTCAGCCAGTCTATATTGAATTTGAAAATTGAGTCAATTTGTTTCTAACAGTTGAACCTTCGCAAAGTTGTGATCTATGGTCCCCTCTCGATAGATTTTGTATGAAACATGGTCCGTGTCGGGGGACTGTATAACTCATAACAAGTTTGAAATATCCTGTGATACATCTGTGAGACTACAAATAAAGATTTTTTTCAATACAAAGATAAGGACATCTGAGATTTTTTGCCCTACCGTATTTGATTTTTGATAGCTTGTGGTTGGAGAACTCACCTTACCCTATTAGTTTTGGGTTTAAACAAAAAGTGAATGTACTGACCCATGATAAAGGGCATACATTAGATCTGATATTCCTTGCAGATCATTCTAGATTTAATGGTCAGACAACATCGCGATTAGAAAGTGTCCCGAGGTCTGACCACCAGTTATTTAATCTACAATTAAATCTCCCAATAAAGAAGGAAAATCACTCATCTAGTTATAATTCACATTGGAAATAGAACAAAATTCACTGTGATAAGCTCTCTGAATTAGTTCTGCCCAAATTTCAAATCTCATCGCAATGAAAGGCAGACAAGATGGTCTCTATGTGGCACAATATCATCTCATCTGCATTTTATTTCTCACAAACTTTTGTTTCTTTAACAGTCTGGACTAATAATTTTTAAGATTCTATCTGAACAATGTAAGCTAATTTAAATTGTCTCTGTATTTTTTTTTATCGGTTCATAAATAACTGGTACGCGGCAATACGGGTAATTAGCATAGCACCCTGAAAGACCTTTCTGCCCAGAGCATCAAGCTCCCTATGTTACCACCCCGGAGGGGCAGAGGCATGGGTACGGGAGCGCTTGGCCTTTTTGAGGTCCCATTCCACGACCACAGAGTGGTGAGGGAGGTGGCGCCTCTCGAATCCCAAGGCCTGCTGTACCAAATAGGTTGTACCGCCTTCCTATTGACTGGAGATATGAAGATCAGGTGTTCCCACATCTGAAGGAGAAGGTCCTTAAAGATGTCGTGAGTAGGTAGAACAAAATGGCCACCGTGAGAGAAAGACGCGCTTAGAGAGCTCTCCCGACTCGTCGAAAAATTTACCTGCTATCCGAACATGCCACATACAAAAAGAAAGGGTAAGGTGAGGGAAGGATCCTAGACTCCCCAGATGCCTACCCTACAGCAGATGAGAATAAGAGAGTTCTTTACTGCAGCGGGAAATGCTCCGGGAGAGCCGGCTGCAGCGTCTGAGGGGGAGCAGGCTCTGGCATTGCTCGGCGAAACATCTCTGAGCACCGGCAACTCCTGCTCCTCCTGTCCATTCTAGCCCTATGGGCCCGACCCTAAACCACGGACGGATGTCGTTTGTTGGGGAAGTGGCTGACGAGGTGGATCCAGCTGTCTGCTCGGTGGGGCAATCCCAGAGCGGAGACATTTTAACCACTCTGTATGAGGCTAATATTGGAGGGTTAAGTAGCGCTGATGGAGTTTTTCCAGCGGGGTCTACACAAGAAAGGAGTCAGATGGAACACCCCAAGGAACCCATGGATCAACAAAAAGGTTTGCCTTTAAAGTTACTTGAAAAACCTTTGGTTGTGACTCTGGAAACAGTGTGGAGTGCATTAACTTTGCTGGAAAATGCTATTTTATCTTTAACTACTGTGCTAAAAGACTCACAAACACAACTAAATACCGTGAATCCGGTGGTGTTGAACCATTCAAATAAGATCCAGGAAATGGATTCGCAAATTCAACAGATTAAATCTGTGCAAGATAACTTAATATAAGGAGATATAAGAGCTGAAAAACGGATGGAGAGTTTGGAAAATAATGCACGTTATAATAACTTACGAGTATTAAATTTTCCGAAATGCAAGTCAATCTCCCCTAAAGCACAGTTTAAAAAGTATTTACAAGATGTACTGTCTTGGCCTATTGGAGAATCTTTGAATGTTACAAAAATGTATTTCCTTAATTACCAGAAACAAGATGGTACGAATGTAAATACTCAAGCAGAAATGCCTCAGATGGAGTCATCTTTAAAGGATTTAACGGGTTTCTTAGAAACTACACAAGAAGAACAAATAGAAAAAAAAGGGACGTTAATTGTCAGATTCATGGTATCCACTGAGCGGGATAGTGTGTTAAGATTATTTCTTAGAAATCGCAATAAAACGTACTTGGGAGAAAAAAATTGGGTTTATCCCGATATAGTAAGACCTACGCAAGTACGTCGTAAAACAATTTTTAGCACGCCAGATGGGAGCTTTGATTACTATAAGATTTCCCTGCAAATGTATTATGAAAATAAATAATGCTCGTTATGTTTTCATGGAACCTGATCAGTTAGAGAAATTTCTAAGTTCACATGGGGATACTAGGGTAGATTCTGTTAGAAATGCCAGTGTATAGATATATGTACCACATTTTCTCTCTTTCCTTTCTTTCTGAGATGTACATTGTATGATTGCTCCAATTTCATTTTGTTCTACCTCAATTACATAGTAACTTCAGGGAAATTGTTAAATTTATGTATACTACTATTTTTTATTTCCTATTTGAAAATAAGATGTGTAATGATATTCCCTGTAAACTCCATGACATGTTGATACTGTCTTAGTTTATTAAAAAATTTAATAAAGATTAAATTAAAAAAAAAAAAAAAAGAAGATGTTGTGGATGGGAGCTGCCATGATTTCCTTAGGAGCGTCAACAAATTTGAATACTTCCAACATCTTAATGTCTTGCATCCATCTCCCTAAGAAGCTGGAAGGGGATAGCTTTGGCCATGGCCCTGATGAACCCCACAAAGGAAAGGTTCTCTGGGGGGATTGCAGGGAAAGCTCGAATAGGGGTCAACGGAGAATTCAGATGAAGACTCCGAGGAATCCTTCCCCCACGGGTCATAAGGGCCTTCTTCCTCACTAAGGCTCTCACGGGACTGACTTGGGTGAGGCCTGTGGAGGACCCTAGCCCTGGGTTCCGAAGGCTTTGAAGGCACTGAAGGCCCTGTGGGAACTGACTGTTCCCCCGAAAATGGAGGAATCTAGGGCCTCGGGAGGCCAGAGGGCCTGAGCAAAGGCTCCGGGAACCGAGGCCTCAGGAATGTGGCATCAGCCAATTCTTCCTGGGAGGAGCACCCAATAATAGGGATCGCTCCCGAGGAGGCATCAGTGGCCGCTAGGGAACCAAAGATCCCTCAGGCACCGGTTGCGTCGAAAAGGCACCGAAAAGGATGTCCAGACGCTCATGCAGGGGTGCCAAGATAGATGGCACAGGTTCCAGCACCAGTATGGGGGCCGGTGGCGGGGGTGGCTCGATACTCCACAGCACTCGGAGCACCGCGCTCTGCACCCTGTGGTCCAACTCCTCCTGAAAGTCTGGTGAGGCCAGGACTGAGAGAATTGGATGAGGTGTCACCGGTGCTTCCTCGGTTCTCTGAGGAGGCACGGTACCTGGAACCGGTATCAGTGGGGAACGCCTAGGACTCCCAGGTATATTGGAGGATGGGGCCTCCGAACATTGGGGTCGTTTCGGTGGCAGTATGGCAGCCACTGGTACAGCACTGGAATCTGAGCCATGCACTGACTGCGACTGGTGTCTATGCTTGTGGGATCTCCCACAGAGCTTGGCCCGGTCCTTCCCCAGCACCAAGGAAGCGTAAGAATCAGATGTCCTGGAAACCGGAGTGATCACGAAGGAATGCTCGCCATTGCTTCGGTCCTTTGAGGAGGCAGTCGGAGAGGTAGAGAGAGGGAGCATATCGAGGCTCCCCATGACCCTCAGGGGTTGAGGACTACGATGCGGGTGTGGATAGAGTGGACGTTTTGGGACCGAACGGTTTCTCCATTTTATCCAGGCATGCATGATGACCCTTGGGGGTCCATTTGGTCGCACAGCTGACACCCACGGACGTCATGCAAGGTCCCTACGCAGAGGATGCAAACCTCATGTGGATCCATTATGGAGCTGGTCCGTGGGCACCGGTGAAAACCAGACACCATGAAAAATAACCAGCACACAGTCGATGACTTGGGGGCCACGGAGAGTGGAATATGGGAATCGACCGCAAAAGGGACAGAAAAAATATTTTCTACCTACCATGTCGAGGAGAGATACTGACCGTGAAGGGGGACCAGACAATGGGACAGAAAAAAATCTCGAGTTTATAAGAAAAAACGAAATAGAAGCAGAGCTCCAAAGCCGCGAGGCAACTGCTTCATGGAAAAAGAGAGAGATTGAAGGGGGACCTCATGTGGATGTGTGGATAGTGGCATGCTGGGCATGCTCAGTGTGTCAGTCAAAGCTTCTAGAAACTTTGACAAAAGTTTTCCATTCTGGGCTCCATCAGATGATGACACCCATCTGAGGACTATCTGAGGTTTTGAGGATGATTAAGGGAGAGATAAAGGATAGTTGATAAGGAGCTGCAAAGTGAAGATGCATGCAAGTGAGTAAGAGAAGTTTGAATTGCACTCTAAAACAAATGGGGAGATAATGTAGAGATGTGAGAAAGGATTTCATGGAAGTAGCAACATTGGAGGAAGATAAGTCATGCTGCTGATTTCTAAATAGACTAACAGATATATGGCTCAGTGGAAGAAAAAGTTGCAATGGTCTAAGTGAGAATTGATGAGAAAGTCAATAAGGGTTTGATAGTGTGTTTAGAAAGGATTTTGGTGATGTTATGTAGAAAGAATGACATGATTTAGCAGCATTTTGCATGTGTATAAAGAAGAGTTCAAAGTTGCAGGCTGAAAGGAATGGAAGGACGTTAGTGTTATCGCCAGACAGGATGGAGTTTGGGAAGAAAGATAAATCATTTTGTCTTTGCCATAACTTTAAGGTGATGGTAGATGATCCAGGTTGCAATATTAGAAAAGTAGACTGAGAAAGAACTGGATTCTGGGCAAACGTTCTGATGCAGAGAGGTAGACCTGAGAGTTATCGACATAAAGATGATACTGAAAATCATGGGAAGAGAACACAGCACCAAGGGAATGAATGCAGTGAGAGAAGAAAAGAGGGCTTAGGACATAGCTGTGGGACACAATGACTGATAATGAGATAGAAGTGGAGAATTCATCAAGGATACGTTAAAAGAGCAATGGGAAAATTAATAGGAGATCCAAGATAAGCTGGAGTCTGTTAATCCAAGTGAGAACAGTGTATCAAGGAGATGACAATTGATAGTGTAGAAAACAGCACAAAGGTTAAGGAGGATGTGGATTAAGTAACAGCCCTGGCTTTGGCCAGACAGTGCTGTTTCTGTGGCATGTAGAGGGCATAAAGCAGATTGGAATGGGTTGAGAATAGCTTGAGATGCAAAAATGTCAAGGTAGCGGAAGCAAATGGCACACTTCAGTAGCTTGGATGCAAAAGAGAAGATAGAAATGGGACAACAGTTAGTAGGGCAGATAGGGTCCAATGAAGTTTTTTGAAAAATGATATGATCAGAGCATGTTTGAAAATGGCAGAAATGGTTGCAGAAGAATGTGATAGATTGAGGTTGTGACAAGAAGAGGGGATGACTATAAGGGAGATAGAAAAGAGGAGCTGGGTGGGAATGGGGTCAATGAAACAAGTGAGAAGAGGAGAGAAAATGGACAGTTTCATGTTATTTCAAAAGAAAGGGTAACAAGGGTTAATGGAAAGGGAGCGGGATGAGGTGGTGTAGGTCTAGTATAGAATGCATGATTAATCTCGTGAATCTCATTCATAGACGAAATCAGCCATTGTATGGGCAGTGTGAAGAGGGGATGAGGAGGAGGCAGCAGCAGTCTAAGGAGGGAGCTGGGAATGGTGAAAAGAGAATGGGGGGCTGGAAACAAAGGATTCTAGCAGATGGACAGATAGGCTTGCTTATTGAGTTCAACATCAGGCAGGGAGGAGGGGAGCATGAATTTGAAAAGTAGGAAGTCAGCTTAGGGAAGAGTTTTTACTCTTGGTCATAGGAACGTAGGAAACAAATTTTGGAAGTCAGCCAAGGTTGAGATTTGATCCATCTTACAGGAAGCGGGATAGAGTGAGTGTGTCAAAAGAAGACTGTATAGTGCTGTAATATGAAACTGCCTCATCAACAGAAATGACTGTGGAGAGACAGCAGTGGCGAGGATGCAAGAGTTAATATCATGGAGCTTCCTAACATTGTTGATGGTGTCTAGGCAAGACAATTGGGGTTGGTGATATAGAACCTCACTAATCAGGAAGGTTCTGATCTCTGGGCAGTTTCCCTATCCAAGTGGGAGAAACAGACTACATGCAGTCAGTAAGGCTTTATTGAAAGGGGCAATTACTTGTATCATATAAAGAGATGAGCAAAAAGCCAATCTGGCCCCAGTAACAGGTACCCAGATTCTTCATATTCTGAGAACAAACGTGGCAGTTTGCCACTTCACATAGCTTGAATGTGCAGAGGGCCTAGCTTGCAGGTGCCAAAAATATTAAGTCACCAGCCAAGTTAGGGCTAGAGGTGTGGTTTGGCAACCTTTTCACAAGGCTATCTATTATATTTACTGAGAAAACATGATCTACACAAGGATTCTTCAGACTTCTGGTACCTGCTAAACTTGATGCAAAAGCAACAAATTCCATTCACCCGCATATTATCCTGTCAGCTAGAATTTGTATCTATCCACAATACAAATGTTAGCTAAAAGCTGGATCTTAAAAGGTCAAGGGACCAATATGGCCTAACACAAGCTTGCTCTGATTTTGGTTTAAGTCTTATTGCAATTTCTGCTATAAGCCCTAATCACCTATAAATAAAAGTGGATACTCGTGCAGCCCCTTCAAGAGTAACAGTGCATAAAGCACCCCTGGGGGCCAAGATCCTATTCCTTTCCACAGTAGTTAAGTATAAAAGTTAATAGATTTTGGTCGGCATTAGTAGCTTCTACAGCTGTGGACATTTAATACCCGGTTGAATTGTCCAGATCTGATGCTCATAGAAACACAGAAAAGAAGGCAGAAATAGACCAATGGTCCATCCAGTCTGCCCAGCAAGCTTCCCATGGCAGTATCTGCCGCGCCGTGCAGGTTACCCCCATGTATCAGTCAGGGCTGCTTGACGTGCTTTCCTTATGGTCTTGGCTGTAGAAGCAGTCCTGTGTTTTTCCTTTAATGTCTGCGCATCAGTACCCCAGATTGTAAAAACGTCATGGCGCGTATTGGTTGTCTTTGAATCCAAATTCCTCTTTCCTGCAGTTGCATCAACAGCATCCAGGCTTATTGGTTATGTGCAGTAATCCCATGCCTTCTGTTAAGGGTCGTGGCTGTTGCTCTGTGCAGGTTACCCCCCCATGCTTATCAGTTCCCCAGACCTTAAAAGTCAGGGCCCTCATTGATTGCTGTCTGAATCCAATTCCCCTTTTCCCCCTGCCATTGAAGCAGAGAGCAAAGTTAGAGTTGCATCAAAAGTAGCAAGACTTCTTGATTAAGGGTAGTAACTACCGCACCATTAAGTTACCCCCATACACTCGTTTCTTCGTTTCCATTACCTGGCATTTTAGGGATCCACAATTTTTACCATGCATTGCACACATCTCAAATAGCAACGTCAAGCCAGGGGGCTAGAGGGTTGCTGACAGAACCAGAAATCATAATTCTATCACTGCTAGTGTTTGTTTCTATCATAGCTAATATTTCCAGGTCTGTAATGACAAAATATCAGTTTTACCTGGTAAATAAATCCACTCATCCTGGGACTTGCAGATAACATTAGTAATATATTGGGGAAGAGTAAAAGATATCTTTCATTCTTTTCCTGCAGAAAAAAAACACACAGCACCATTATTTAAAAAATAAATCTGAGTATTAACTCAAAGCTAAATATCTTATAGGAAAGCATCCAACAGTGTGCAACATTTCCATCATCTCAGACTAAATGTTTTCTTCCAGAGGGGGAAGTGTGAGAAGGCAAAACTACCGCAAAATAATGTATTTAGTATCCAATCTGAGGCACAGAAAGAATAAGTCAGATATGAAAATACACACCACATGCTGAAAATGAGAAGGAATGCTAGAGTTAACCACCCTACTCTTGCAAAAACACCCAAAAAAACCATGCCACAAAATCATCATCATCATGTGTGCATGCTTAATGTTGGGAGCATGGGGTCTGTCCCACGACTGGGGGGGACCCGATTAGCTTCAGGTCAAAGGGGACAAGCTGAGCCAGTTCTCGTTTTACCCCACTGCAAGCCCAGAGATGTTGTCCTGTAATGGAGTAAAAGCAGGACTGGCTCAGCATTTCTACCCAAACCATGACCGGGTGTACAGTTATACAGGATGGCCTCAGAAAGACTGAGGCATTAAAATAACTTTCAGCAACATTTAAGGAATCTATGGACAATTTCCATTATCCAAACACTGATCAGACGACATTTCATGTCTCAGGGGACAATTAGACCACAGAGACCTGGCGGTGGAGAAATGTCACTGCGTTACTTGCTTGCTTTGAGGCCAGTTTTATAAGAGCATGGATAGGGCTGAAGTCCGCGTGCACAAAATTTGCTCTGCAAATGATTAAGGCTGCACATATCTTAGCGTGGCAAAGGCACGCACGGAGATAGATCTGCATGAGAACGGGGGTAAAGGTCCATTTGAATGTGGACGAGCATCAAAAAGAACGCACACAAATGAATTCCCTGCCCCCAGGAATGACTCAATGCAGCGCACAGATACAGCTGATCAAAGTCCATTTACGTGATGCTTTAGAAAATGTCACCTTTAACTTCAGTCTCTATTTCATTTTTTTTTTTTAACTTCTAAACACATCTACAAGTTATCAAACAATTGCATCTTCGATATCAGCAGAAAGAGAGTAAATTGCATGCAATATGTCGAGGCCATTACCTCATTTCCTGCGCACTGAATCATGACCTGTGACATATATATGACAGTGCCTAGTGTTTTAATGTCCTCTCCCTCCCAGCAGCGAATGGCTTCGGTTAATATCTGGAGCTCCAGCTCCTTTCGTTTCCGAACTTCTTGACACTGTGCCTATTGGAACGCAGGAAGAACATCGGTTATAAAAAAACAGATCTCGACAATCGACTGACTGTCCCGGAAATGGTCTGAGGTGCTCTGCAAAATGTTTTATTTTCAAAAAAGGGTTTCTTTATTCTGTGGCCAGGGAGCAACGTATCTGAAAACAAGGAAAAATGGGCTAAAGTCAAAATTTTGCACTTGCAAAATCTTATGTTTCCCATTATTGTTTTTATCGTCAGTTATAATCTTCCCAATCAAAGCTTTTTCTTTTCATTCGTGCTACTCCCAGCAGTAAAGCCAGCTACGAGCAGGAAAGACTGTAGAGCCCAGGTAGTTAAAATAGCCTCTTGTAAAAGTGTAAGACGATGATTAGCTAGTGAAAGCATTCGCACAATATTGTGTGCAAGTATAAGACAAAGGGTTGACAGGGGTGTGGGGGCTTGTGAGCGAGCATAGGATTACATAGAGCTGACTTATGAGATGAAAGATGAGCCTGTAAAAAATACATTTCATATTATACTTTCAGAATTATAATTATTTCTCATAGGCTTACACAAATCAATGCAGTATACTCTTTAGGACACTCAATCCTAAAGCCTATTTTTTTCTTCTGAAAATTTTATCTACAAATAAAAGAACGTAACAGACAAAGGAAAATGGAAAATTTCTTTATACATTCATATGAGCTCAAACTAATGAAAGCACTCATTTTGGTCCAGGAAATAGTTCTGACAACTGAAAATGTAAAAAAAAAAAAAAAAAAAGCATGGAATAAATTTGAATAAATAAATAAAATGCCTATGTAAATGAGTGTATATCAAGACCTCCTTAAAAGGTAAGGACCAGGCACTTAAGCCTGGGGCACCTTAAGACAACCCAGAATTCTGGTCCATTTCCCTAAGCAAGGGAATAAGAGTAAGCCTAGGAGGTCTCAGATGGGCTCCAGGGATGAGGCAGCCTCCTATTACAAGACTGTCCTGTCTGTGAGTGCTGTAACTCTTGATTTAAAGCTGCTAAGGTAAGCAGACTAGACCAGACACTATTGTATAGGTCTGGATACCCTAACTTTGTTACAGTGTTAAACTGCTTAAGCAAGTAAGCTTTTGTTTGTTTGTTTTCTGTTGTGCTGTATATAATAAAAGAATCCTACAACGTAAAGGTCCAGAGTCCAGACTAGTTTGTCCTCTGGCCTTCTCTGCAAGCGAATGATCACTTGGAATCAAAGCCTGCATATACATAAAGGGGTAGATCTTATAAAATCTGTGGTCAGCGTGTGCAAGGCTGCGCAAAATCGGCAGCCTGCGCATGCCAAGCCGTACAGCCTGCCTCCGTTCCCTCCGAGGCCGCTCTGAAATCGGAGCGGCCTCGGAGAGATCTTTCCTTCCGCGTCCCCCCACTTTCCCCTCCCTTCCCCTATCTAACCCACCCCCCAGCCCTACCTAAATCCCCCCCCTACCTTTGTTGTACAAGTTACGCCTGCTTGAGGCAGGCGTAACTTGCGCACGCCACCTCACCATCCCCCGGCACAGGCCGCAGTGCCGGGGGACTCGGGACCGCCCTCCTGGCCCGCCCCTGAACCAGTGCCACGCCCCCCAGACACGCCCCTGGACACACCCCCAGACTGCCGGCACACCCCCTCCCGCCCCTTTTACGAAGCCCCAGGATTTACGCGCATCCCGGGGCTTTGCGCGCGCTGGCAGCCTATGCAAAATAGGCGCACTGGCACGTGAGTGCCCTGCGTGCGTAAATCAGGCAGGATTTACGCGCGCAGGGCTTTTAAAATCTACCCCAAAGTGAACCCAAGATTTTAGCACAGGTACACATCTCCTCCTGTCTATGTGGAAAATACAGATCCGATAGGGTACAACATGTGCTTTGTTTTGTGCTTAGAGCTACGAGGCTTCCAGACTGCGCTGCGAAACATTGGGCACTCCCTGCATCCCTACCCAGCCATGGGATTTAAGTTAACACCAGAGCTTATAGTCACAAAATGTAGATTTCATTCCAATGCAACTCCTCACTCTGTCAATACGATGCATTGCTCATTCAGTTTGGTTTGAGGTGGTTTTCTGTTTGGCTTTTTCCAAGATAATAGATGTTCACTCGTTGCCACACTGGCATGGACTAAAACTTTTCCAAAGAAAACAAATTATCCACCACAGTTTGCTCAATTAGCAGGCACAAAACTATGCAGGGGGACTCTGGTTTTTCTCTCCTCTGTAACCACAGATGATGGTCTCCTGGGTTAGGAGAGCAATTTTAGGTTCCAGAATTCCTGGCAGGAAACTGTAGATTTATTGCAACTTTGTACTGACACTATAAAACGTTGGTTAAAACAAAATAAATTACCTTTAAATACCAAAAAAACAGAAATACTATTAATTCATTCTCCACATTCTAAATCCTGTCAAGAATCGATTGTCATTGACAATATTACATTTCCTATCACTAAGCCTCTTAAGAACTTAGGTGTTCTATTGGATGCGACTTTTTCCTTCAAGCCACAGGTTAGATTGATCATCAAAACTGGATTTTTCAAACTTCGATTGATTGCTGGTTTAAGACATATACTGTTTGATCATGATTTTCTCACTGTCGTTCGGTCAATAATGTTTCCACATACAGATTACTGCAATAGCCTTCTTATAGGTTTACCTAAGATTACTTTGCAGCCTATTCAACTTTTACTTAATGCTGCCGCTCGGCTCGTTTCTCATACGAAACAAACTGAACACATTTCACCAATCCTTTGTAAGCTGAATTGGTTACCTGTGCTTGAACGCATTAAATTTAAAATCTTAATGACGGTGTATAAACTCCTTAATTCGGATATTTCTCATTGCTCAAATGCATTGTTACGCATTTACAAACCAACTAGAGGTCTAAGATCATCTCAATTAAATCTGCTGGATATTCCCTCTGTGCGGCAAGCACGTTTATTTCTTTTTTTTTTTTTTTTACAAGAGAGACATCGTTTTCAATTGCTGCTCCATCTTTACGGAATCTCATCCCATTTGAATTACGTACTCTGGATAATGTATTTTTTTTTTTAATTATTTTTTTATTATACCGAGTTTCATGATAAGAATCACATCAACCCGGTTTACAATTAACATGTGTGTGGAGGCAGGGAGTAACATAGTGATAAACATTTCCCAATTCAACATTAAATATAGTGTGAAACTTAAAAAATATTAAAACAATAATTAGGACGTGAGAAAGTTACAAAAAACAGGGAATAATAACTAGGACCAGAAAGGGGGAGGGAATTAAAAAAGAGAATATTTACATTTCAGCCAACTGAAAAAAAATTTAAAAGGCTTTTGAAAGACTTCCTAATCCACCGCACCTTTAGTATTTTCTAAAGAGTAATAGCATTGCTAAGTTCAGGATTTTTCTGCCAGGTATGATGTATGACTTATCTCCAGGCTTGCAACACCTAGATTGAGTCTATATGGAATATTTTTGAAATTTATGGTTTCTATGAAATTCAATGACATCTAATGACATTTGTTTGTCATGCTGTTATTTTTATGGTATTGTGGATGTTTGTTGTAAATCGCCTAGACCTTTTGTGTAAGGCGATCAATACATTTTAATAAATGAAATGAAATGCTGCAAGAAAATTCTAGATGACCTTCCTTTTTTAAATCCCATCATGTACCCACTCATTATGAATAGCTAAGGCAGAATTTTACTTACTAGAAAATGTAGATGAGTGACGCATAATAATTAAAGGTAGGGGAAATAAAAACTGGCAAACACTGGAGTAAATCGCTTGACAGCAAACGAATTAGGACTACCACTACCCAATACCAACTCTGTCTGGAAATTCTGTTCCACTACAGCTTCTTGCTGTACAAAACAAATGTGAATTAAGAACACTCAACACCAAAGCACGCTGCACCCAAATCGATACGCTATACCAGAGGACCAAATTAAATGATGCTTATGTAGAAAATAAGAAAGCTGGTGTCTACGTGCTTAACACCTGTTTTTCAGCCTGCTACAGCTGATGTCAATCCAGCATCCTTCCAGCTTGGTAATAATTTTGTCCTCAGATGACACATCGCATTTCAGCCATGTGGGTTGCAAGTCAGGTAATGCATGCTCAGGTTTCTGCAAACTAACATATTGACTGTGTCTCTTTGATAAACCTAGTTCTATTCATTTACAAAAAAACACTGAAATGAACCTGGTATCTAGCAGTAACAGAATATGCAAATACATTGTAGAATTTCTCCCTTATTTTAAAAGCAATGCTTCAGCACCACTGTCTAAAGCTGAGCACTGTAGCTTATCAATTTAAGTGGCCGGATAGACACCAGATTGAAATGCAGCTGTAGAGAAATGTTTTAACAGTTCCAGGGTGCTTTCAACTGGCATCCAACACTGTACATGCGATAATCTATAAATGGGCAAGCTTCCCCAGGAAACCTGCATCAATAATGACATGTCTGATCCTGTTACAAAAAGAAACCCTTGGTTAGAGATCTTACTGAAAGGTTCTTGAATGCTGTCATGGATTTCTGAATGTCTGATCGATCTGGGTGATAATCCTATAAAGAAAAACAAGTAGTAGTAGTACTCATTACTTGATTCAATCTTCTGGGGGGGGAAAAAAGCATCTTTTGATTAATAACCTTTACATCTCTCCCACAAAGTGCTCAGAAAGAGTATATAAACATATTTTTAAGAGAGTCCTACCCGTGATTTGTTTACAAAACACAGAAGATGGGGGAAGTCCGTCCCATGCACAAACTCTCTTTTGAAGGAGAGTTTGCCTTTTCAAATTCACACAGAACCTTTTCTGCACATTAGTTCACTACCACCTTTTCTAAGCTTAGCATGCTCACGCTTTGGTTAAAAAAATGCATCGCTGGTCAGTATACTACTAAGCAACTGCTTCTTTCTCTAAATGCTCTTTTGGTGCGAAGCTAGTTTTCAATTAATAGGTCCCTGCCCATCTAATCATTCTATGGCCATTTTCATCCAACTCTATAGCCCACAAAGATCTAGACCCCATTTCTGGGCAAACTTGGATTCCAAACCTGAGCTCAAGGCAAGTTACACTGCAAGTACAAAGGTGGTCTCCACATCCCCAAAAGTCCTATTTACTGAAGATTTTCTTCCATTTTGTGTCTATGGGGAAAAAAAAGGCTTAATAAATAGGGCTCCAAGCTTCAACCTCCGGCAGTATAAAGTGAAGTCACTTGGCCAAGGTCACAAGGGACATCAGGGGAAGAAGCGAGATTTGAACCTGTTTAGAGCTTTGCGTAAAGGCTGTGTGTGAAAAATCACTAATATTTATAGCAAATTTTAATTCTAAATTTGGAAGCGAAGAAAACGGTACCTCCATGTGTCGCTCCAGCTCCTTGAGTAGCGTTGGGTATTTATCCAGTCGCATGAAAGGTTTACTGAGGCCTGTGGTCAATACGAGAATCCCCGGGCTGCTGGCACCTTTCATCTCCATAAACTCTCCAAGCTCCTCACTGTCATATGGCCAAGCGGGTAGACAAATGAAAGAATCAGACAATTAGTTCTCCCTTTTACAAAAGAGCATCCGTGACTTTTCCTATTCCATTTCTTTTAAAACGTTTTAAGAAACTGGGAGCAGAAAAATGAATATAATAGCCCTAACAGGAAATTAGAGTAACTTACTAGTTGATTAGAGAATGTTAAAAGAGTAACTGTATGAGTTAGGTAGATGATGTTTGAGAATAAATATATTAATTTCTAGCTTTTCTCTCTAATTAATGCAGGATCAACATAGATTATAGGAACAATAAACCTGTCCATAATCTATTACATAGTTTGCACAGCTCTACCATCGGGGAGTAAAATGTTGTCTTTTCTAAAACATTTTAATTAAGCATCGACAATGATAAAGTTAAGTAGAAACTAGAGCCTTGTGACTGGAAGACTATCTTGGCAATACTGTATGGCCCATCACAGGGCTAAGAAGGATCATGTGCAGGACAAGGGGTCACCCTTCATATGACACGAGTGGGGATGCCCCACCCCCTCTGTACGCCACATCATTACAGGCCAAGATCTTTTAAATTCTCTCTTCTCCCAAAAACAAAAAATGAGTACAGCTTTGCTTTTTTTTTATTCTTGTTTGGAGCAAGGGAATGTATGTATGTATGGAAAGCAGTGGAAGAAACTCCGATCTCCAAGTACTGTACTGGAAAAGAGTTAGTAATTATTGGAAAAGAAGAGTTTATTTAACTAGAATATCAATGCTGGATACAATCTTTGCAATCAATTAATTGTCCAGGTTTCAGTGAAGCCTAAAACTGAATTTTCCCCATATATACATTTTAAAAATAGATATTATACTGCAAATGGACAGAGCCTGATTTATTTCAAAACACAGTTTCTATAAGCACACAATAGAAAAAGACCATTTTTATACACCAACCTTATGGTCTTGTTGGGTATCACTCTTTCATTAAAGGTATGAAATTCTATTAAAATGTAATTAGCTAAAAAATGTAATTTTTACTTCCCTTTTCATTACAAGGCTGACATTCAAAAAACCTAGGCATTTGCCGAAATTAAAACTCCCTCTGCCTAAAAAGTGGCCAGGGTTGGCTCAGGTGAAATAAGTTAGGCTCCTAGTGCTGAATTTCAGGGCCAGGCGCCTAACTTAGGGCCTGATTTTTCCCCAGAGACACAGAATGGGAGAGAAACTTTAGTGAATCAGGCCCTTGGGTACCTAAACGTAGGGAAATAAACAGCAGGATAAATTTAGGTCCCTAAAAAGCTAAATTTTCAATTGAAAACAGGCACCAAAATTCAGTGGAAAATTTCCCTAACTTTAGGCACTTAGGTCAGGTGCTCAGCTTTCATTGATTATTTGCTTACAATACTCAAGGTGAATTTTAAAAGCTGGGAGTGCGTCAAAATCAGGAGATGGGCAGGCATGTAGCATACGCACGTGTCCACCCGATTTTAGAAGTCGCCCACATGCATGCACAAGTACCCACACACAAATATCTCGCATCGGGGGAAAAAGGGCAGAATGCGGACAGGTCGTGAGCATTCCCGGACGGGGCCAAAAGATACGCGCACATGTAGCTAAGTGCCTATTTCCAGGCATCTCTGACGTGTTTGAGGGGTCTGGGTTAACTGGGGGGAGTGCAAGTTTAAGAACCTGGGGATTTTGGAGAACCTAGGTCTAGACTGGGCAAACTGATGGACAGACTGGTGAAACTGGTCATGGACTGGATGCACATCTGCCTTAAAATCCCCTCACTTGTGCATCCCAAAGGCGTCTTACGCTGCTGTGCGTGCACAAGTTTAAAATTAGGAGCACACATACAAGTGCCAGGACTGTTTTATAACTTGCACGCAAATGTACGCACAGGATTTAAAATTATGGCGTATTTATTTGTATAAAATCTTATATTCCTCTAACTTCCAGCTATTGCATTCAGAGTGGATTACTTTTTTTAAAAAACACACAATAAAACATACAATCTTATTACATATAACACGCTAAATTACTATAGAATACAACATTAGAGTATTCTCGGCTTCTAGCATCCTTCTGGTATAAGAACATAAGAAAAAGCCATACTGGGTCAGACCAACGGTCCATCAAGCCCAGCATCCTGTTTCCAACAGTGGCCAGTCCAGGCCATAAGAACCTGGCAAGTACCCAAAAACTAAGTCTATTCCATGTTACCATTGCTAATGGCAGTGGCTATTCTCTAAGTGAACTTAATAGCAGGTAATGGACTTCTCCTCCAAGAACTTATCCAATCCTTTTTTAAACACAGCTACACTAACTGCACTAACCACATCCTCTGGCAACAAATTCCAGAGTTTAATTGTGCGTTGAGTAAAAAAGAACTTTCTCCGATTAGTTTTAAATGTGCCCCATGCTAACTTCATGGAGTGCCCCCTAGTCTTTCTACTATCCGAAAGAGTAAATAACAGATTCACATCTACCTCTTCTAGTCCTCTCATGATTTTAAACACCTCTATCATATCCCCCCCTCAGTCGTCTCTTCTCCAAGCTGAAAAGTCCTAACCTCTTTAGTCTTTCCTCATAGGGGAGTTGTTCCATTCCCCTTATCATTTTGGTAGCCCTTCTCTGTACCTTCTCCATCGCAATTATATCTTTTTTGAGATGCGGCGACCAGAATTGTACACAGTATTCAAGGTGCGGTCTCACCATGGAGCGATACAGAGGCATTATGACATTTTCCGTTTTATTCACCATTCCTTTTCTAATAATTCCCAACATTCTGTTTGCTTTTTTGACTGCCGCAGCACACTGCACCGACGATTTCAATGTGTTATCCACTATGACACCTAGATCTCTTTCTTGGGTTGTAGCACCTAATATGGAACCCAACATTGTGTAATTATAGCATGGGTTATTTTTCCCTATATGCATCACTTTGCACTTATCCACATTAAATTTCATCTGCCATTTGGATGCCCAATTTTCTAGTCTCAAGGTCTTCCTGCAATTTATCACAATCTGCTTGTGATTTAACTACTCTGAACAATTTTGTGTCATCTGCAAATTTGATTATCTCACTCGTCGTATTTCTTTCCAGATCATTTATAAATATATTGAACAGTAAGGGTCCCAATACAGATCCCTGAGGCACTCCACTGTCCACTCCCTTCCACTGAGAAAATTGCCCATTTAATCCTACTCTCTGTTTCCTGTCTTTTAGCCAGTTTGCAATCCACGAAAGGACATCGCCACCTATCCCATGACTTTTTACTTTTCCTAGAAGCCTCTCATGAGGAACTTTGTCAAACGCCTTCTGAAAATCCAAGTATACTATATCTACCGGTTCACCTTTATCCACGTTTATTAACTCCTTCAAAAAAGTGAAGCAGATTTGTGAGGCAAGACTTGCCCTGGGTAAAGCCATGCTGACTTTGTTCCATTAAACCGTGTCTTTCTATATGTTCTGTGATTTTGATGTTTAGAACACTTTCCACTATTTTTCCTGGCACTGAAGTCAGGCTAACCGGTCTGTAGTTTCCCGGATCGCCCTTGGAGCCCTTTTTAAATATTGGGGTTACATTTGCTATCCTCCAGTCTTCAGGTACAATGGATGATTTTAATGATAGGTTACAAATTTTTACTAATAGGTCTGAAATTTCATTTTTTAGTTCCTTCAGAACTCTGGGGTGTATACCATCCGGTCCAGGTGATTTACTACTCTTCAGTTTGTCAATCAGGCCTACTACATCTTCTAGGTTCACCGTGATTTGATTCAGTCCATCTGAATCATTACCCATGAAAACCTTCTCCATTACGGGTACCTCCCCAACATCCTATTCAGTAAACACCGAAGCAAAGAAATCATTTAATCTTTCCGCGATGGCCTTATCTTCTCTAAGTGCCCCTTTAACCCCTCGATCATCTAATGGTCCAACTGACTCCCTCACAGGTTTCTGCTTCGGATATATTTAAAAAAGTTTTTACTGTGAGTTTTTGCCTCTACAGCCTCCTTCTTTTCAAATTCTCTCTTAGCCTGTCTTATCAATGTCTTACATTTAACTTGCCAATGTTTATGCTTTATCCTGTTTTCTTCTGTTGGATCCTTCTTCCAATTTTTGAATGAAGATCTTTTGGCTAAAATAGCTTCTTTCACCTCCCCTTTTAACCATGCCGGTAATCGTTTTGCCTTCTTTTCACCTTTCTTAATGTGTGGAATACATCTGGACTGTGCTTCTAGAATGATATTTTTTAACAATGACCACGCCTCTTTGACATTTTTTACTTTTGTAGCTGCTCCTTTTAGTTTTTTTCTAACAATTTTTCTCATTTTATCAAAGCTTCCCTTTTGAAAGTTTAGCACGAGAGCCTTGGATTTGCACACTGTTCCTTTTCCAGTCATTAAATCAAATTTGATCATATTATGATCACTATTGCCAAGCGGCCCCACCACCGTTACCTCTCTCACCAAGTCCTGTGCTCCACTGAGAATTAGATCTAAAATTGCTCCCTCTCTCTTCGGTTCCTGAACCAATTGCTCCATAAAGCTATCATTTATTCCATCCAGGAACGTTATCTCTCTAGTGTGACCCGATGATACATTTACCCAGTCTATATTGGGGTAATTGAAGTCTCCCATTATTACTGCACTACCAATTTGGTTAGCTTCCCTAATTTCTCTTAGCATTTCACTGTCCATCTCACCATCTTGACCAGGTGGACGGTAGTATACCCCTATTACTGTAGTCCTCCCTGACACACAAGGGATTTCTACCCATAAAGATTCAATTTTGTATTTAGTCTTATGCAGGATGTTTATCCTGTTGGACTCTATGCCATCCCGGACATAAAGCGCCACACCTCCTCCCGAGTGCTCCTCTCTGTCATTGCGATATAATTTGTACCCCGGTATAGCACTGTCCCATTGGTTATCCTCTTTCCACCATGTCTCTGAGATGCCAATTAAGTCTATGTTATCATTTACTGCTATACATTCTAATTCTCCCATCTTACTTCTTAGACTTCTAGCATTAGCATACAAACATTTCAAAGTTTGTTTTTTGTTTGTATTTTTATTCTGCTTTTTAATTGATAGGGATAAGTTAGAATTTTTTAGCTCAGGTGAGTTTTTAGTTACAGGCACTTGGACTACTTTTCTAGTTATTGGAACCTCACTGTCGGGATGCCCTAATTCTAATGCATCATTAGTATCCTTTAAAGATACCTCTCTCCGAACCATGCGCTGCTGAGTGACTGTCGGCTTTCCCCTTTGTTCTAGTTTAAAAGCTGCTCTATCTCCTTTTTAAAGGTTAGCGCCAGCAGTCTGGTTCCACCCTGGTTAAGGTGGAGCCCATCCCTTCGGAAGAGACTCCCCCTTCCCCAAAAGGTTCCCCAGTTCCTAACAAAACTGAATCCCTCTTCCTTGCACCATCGTCTCATCCACGCATTGAGACTCCGGAGCTCTGCCTGCCTCTGGTGACCTGCGCGTGGAACAGGGAGCATTTCAGAGAATGCTACCCTGGAGGTTCTGGATTTAATCTTTCTACCTAAGAGCCTAAATTTGGCTTCCAGAACCTCCCTCCCACATTTTCCTATGTCGTTGGTGCCCACGTGTACCACGACAGCCGGCTCCTCCCCAGCACTGTCTAAAATTGCTTTTATCTGCTTTCTAAACACCTTCCCATAATTTCTCTGGTAGGGCGTTCCATAAAAACAGGGGAGATATATGAGAACGCCCTGTCCCTCATCTGCTGTAATTTGTAACTTGGACTATTGTAACTTCCTATTACTAGGCCTACCCTCAAATCTACTAAAATCACTACAGCTACTTAAAAATGACTCTGCTAGACTATTACTAGGGAAAAGGAAATTCGAACACATCACTCCCTCGCTGATAGCATTATACTGGCTTCCAACACAATCCAGAATTCACTTCAGAGTATTAACTATAATTTTCAGTATCATTAATAATATTAACTCTTGTTTATTAGGAGTGATACTTCAACATTACACACCAAAAGAGCCCTAAGATCACAACACAAAGGGCTTCTAAAGGTGCCTACAACATGGAACACACACCTAACTCAAATAAGAGACCAAATGTTTTCCATAGCGGGTCCCAAGTTATGGAACTCTCTTCCAGAATCACTAACGTCACATAACAGAGTTTCAAGCAAGAACTGAAAACATGGCTCTTTAGAAATGCATACGAATTAACGTAAAATACCAAAATGCTGATACCTCCAACGTCAGAGCCATAGACAAAAGCAGTGGCGTGAACAACAAATAATGTTCCATTATCAGAATTGGGATATATGTGTTGACCAAAAAAAAAATGTCTAAATATGGATTAGATTCTTTAGTTATTAATTCGATGTCCTAGAATATATATGATTATGATCTAGAATATGTATTTGTTATGGTGCTAACCTAGAATGTAAATGTTGCCACATAGTATGTAATTGTTGATCAAGAATATAAAGGCTGATAATGTAAACTGTTATGATCGTCTTTTGGAACAACGGTATATAAAACATTAAAGAAATAAATAAATAAAATGACTATTTTTTTCCCCCTTCAGATCGCAGGGGTCCTGTTGAGTTATATTGCTGAATTATCTCTTTTAGCGCACAGGAATGTTCTGCATATAGCAGCTTATGTATTTAAACTGGGCTCTAAACTTAACTGGCAACCAATGCAATTCTTTCAAAGCTGGTTTTATTATTATCATGTCTTGTCAGGCCTTTTGTTAAATGTGCTGCAGCGTGCTGTACTAGTTGTAGAGCACTGTACCAGCTTCTCAAGGAGCCCCGAGCATAAACTGCTACAATAATCCAGTTGTCCCAGGACTAAAGATTGCAGTATCAAACCTAAACATGTCCTCCGTAAGCATATTCCTTAATGGCTTGAGCATTTTCAACCTATAAAAAGATGCTAAAGCCATCTGTCGGACATATAGTTGAAATGTTAATTGGGAATCCAGTAGTATTCCTAGATACGTGTATATGTGCACCCTCGTACTCATTTGAAAGTTACCATCTTGGAGTTTAGGTTTACCTTAAAGGTACAACCAAGCAAATTTGCAAAATAGCCAAGTTTCCCGAGCCTGGTTTCTGTTTCTCTGGACAGCTGGGGTTGTGGACATGGTAGAGAAAATCCCAGGTGGTAGGAGACGAGGGGGTCCTAGCCATGACACAATGCCAGCTTTTAGCGACCAGACTGAGAGTGCACATAAGAACATAAGAAATTGCCATGCTGGGTCAGACCAAGGGTCCATCAAGCCCAGCATCCTGTTTCCAACAGAGGCCAAAACCAGGCTGCAAGAACCTGGCAATTACCCAAACACTAAGAAGATCCCATGCTACTGATGCAATTAATAGCAGTGGCTATTCCCTAAGGTTCTAGGAGGAGCTGTAAACGGTCTCTGATAGGGTTTGGGCTGGACGGGAGGCTGGAGAGGGGAAAGATGGGGGGAAAACTCCCAGGCAGTTGGCAAATGAAGGCTCATGGCATCACCACCGAATCTGGTTCTGATTGAAAAAAAAAAATAACTGCAAGGCCAAAGGAAAAGAAAATCTTTAATTAGTAAAATAAATAGAAAGTAATGTAAAATGATATGCTCCTAGCCTAAAATCTCAGAAATGTTTACAGCTCGCAGTCCTTCCATTCTCAGGAAAATCCTTCAGGTTATTTAAAAAAAAAAAAAAAAAAAAAGTGTATATAATCTAAAAGAAAATGCATACATTCGTACACCTCTTTATATTGGATTAAAGGCTCCATAAGAAAGGAATTATTTTAATTTCATGCTAACACCTACTGCTGCATCAAACAGCAGAACAAATCCAACCAAAGATCGGAATAGTAATAAAAGTCTCTGCTATCTGAAAACAGAAAACTAAACATGACTAGAAGTCGATAGCTAGATCTATGGTCCTGTCCAGAGAGACTCCATGTTGCAAATGTACTCTGTGGACAATGAAGTGCAGTGGTTTGAGAAACATCTCACAAATATTTGTTTTGTATCCAAAGCATAGAAAAAAAGATTAAAATAAAAACTCTGCTCTGAGGGCAAAAAATATTTGCTGGCAGGATTATAATCAGCCTCTAAGAAGTCAGTGCCTAGCGGTCTTGGTGTGGAGGTTCTCCAGTAAAAGATGACGAAAGGGCCACTATGAAGCAGACAGCCAGCCAGAAACCAGAGTGTGCAGCCAGCCCAATGAAAGGAAGGCTCAAGAATTTTTTCAGTTTTATATAGACGTGTGTTTGCATGCATAACCGCCATTTCGATGCAGCTGGTTTCTTAGCCATGTGCTTGTTCTTTTTCATGAGCCTTTGGTATCCATGAAAATGGTGTCACCTAACGTGAATTAATGGCACACGTGACAGCACCTCTCTAGTACCAAACAAAAGGATACTGGCTGTATGATCAGGGGGAAAAAAAAAAAAAAAAAAAGCGAGTGAGGCAGATGTGACCTTTTCAGTGACTTAGAAGGAAATGAGGTACTTAACTGAAACATGTTTGGGAAGTGTCTAGTTGCGCTGCTTTTTAAAGGGGGACTTCTACAGAGCCACCCAGTGGCTGCATGAAGTTACTAACCTAGATCTGTGCTGCACATTAACAACTTACAAACAGGCCGATACAGTACCGTCGCGTAAAAAAAGGTGCGGCAGTGTATATCGCCCGTTCGTTTGGCGCGCGCACATTTTGGTTCAGTCCGTTCTATTCAGTATTCAAATCATAGGTAAATCCAAGTGGCTGCTAAGGCGCGCCACACGTGCGCCTACACACGGTTAGAGTTCGCTATTGATTTTACTGTATAGGCATTATCAAACGCCTATACAGTATCCAGGGCACGCTGCCCAAATTGCTCTTCCCTACATGTCATTTCAATTGACATTTGAAGAGGAGTTGTCATTACATTTCGAAAAGGAATTCCAATACTCACTTGCCATGCCAAAATTAAAAATTGTTCACAAGAAATCAATAAAGACCCCTCTTGACATTGCCTGAAGAAGGGAGCACGATAGACTTTTTCTTCTAAAAACACATACTCGCGATGCATTCAGATTCCAAAAATGTATACCAAAAGTTATTTGTCAAGTGTAGCATAATAAATAGCTATCCAGCCTTCCCAGCCGCTCCGCCATACAGATACCAACTTTTCTGGATGCCATACAGCTACCAACTTTTCTGGACGCTCAAGGCAGCACCTTTTTCTGCCCACCGTCCATGGCGTGGACGTCCATGGTCGCAGGCCTGGCTAACTTCCAACCTCCATGGCCTCTTGAATGTCCGTAAGGTTTCGTTTGGACAGGGGTTGTCATTTCAAAATGGACATGTCTATACAGCTACCAACCTTTCCGGACGCTCGGCAGCATACCTCCTTGACCTCTTGTGCGTCTGGAAAGGTTGGTAGCTATACTGACATGTCTGTACAGCTACCAACTCAATCTCAGCCTTTCATTTGTGAAGGGTTTCAGGACAAACCCTTCAAGGGGGGAATGTATATGTATGGATAGTATAATATATTTCCTGGATTTCCTGGCAACCTATTCAGCCACAATGTGCTTCAGAGAGCCTAGTTCCGGATAGCTAACTCTCTCCCTGGAAGGAGCCGACACCCCAGAGACAGTACCTGATTGGACTAAAAGCAACGATTCCTATTGGTAACCAGAAGAAGAAAATACACCTAGGATCCGTGTCAGAACATTCTTATTAGACATTACGAAAAGTTTAAAAGTCGCTTACACAGCTCTCCGCACTGAGCAGCAACTGAGAGAATGCCTTTGTAACAAGCCTGCTACTCCGTGGAACAACAACTTCCTCATTTCCTTGTTCCTCTCTTTCTGTCTTTCTGTCTCATTAATAAACTTACTTTTAGATCAAACAACTGACTGAAGCTGCCTTTCTGTGACCCGCTCATTTACACAACCTTTCCGGACACTCAGCAGCATATCTCCTTGGCCTCTTGTGCGTCTGGAAAGGTTGGTAGCTATACCGACATGTCTGTACAGCTACCAACCTTTCCGGACGCTCAAGGCAGCGTACCTTCCGCGGCTTCCTTCTCTCCAGCATCTATAAAGACGTCCATGTCTCCGCTGGACCCGCGGAGCCTCAGAGACGTCCAGAGTACCGTTGGATACTCACAAAATAGAACACAAACATACCTCCTCTGGTCTTGCAGCTGGGTTCTCCTGTTGGCTGTTGTATCTAATCGGCCGCCTACAATTCCTTCGCCGAGCATTTCTTATTCTGGTTCTCATCCGAATGAAAAAGATCGCCAAAGCCAATATATAAATGTTGTCCATGACGCTGTCCGGTCCGATTCTGACTGTCACAGAGCACAACACCAAACTAACGCCAGGGTCAGGGTAGGCGGTAAATATAGAGGTTAAAGACCCGGTAAAAATACTGGTTAAAGATGCGCTACTTTGGGCGCGCGTTACTGTATCGAGGGGAATAGCTAATCCGATCATTAACATACCACACACATGCGGCAGGTGCTAATGGCAGCGCGCCTTTTTCGGCATGCGGTAAGGACGCGTAAAAGACGATACTGAATCGCGTGTCCAGCTTACGTGCTTAAAACGCGCGTCCAATGCGGGTTAAAAGACGCTAAAGTGCGCTGCACTTTACCGTATCGGCCTGAAACTTGGCTATTTTCAAAAGGCTCATGTGATAACAATGTACTACGGGATTCTGTCAGCTGCCAACTAACAGGAGCATGTAGATATCACACACCAGCCTTTAAAAAAAATATAGCGCTTTTCAGCTGATTTTATGTACAAAGCCAGAAACACTGGTAAAACAAAAAAAAAAAGGAAAGTTAAGCCAGAGAGAACTGCTATATGATAGTTGTCAACCTTCGCACTGAACATAGCTCTTGCTGCTGATTGTACAGCAACCAACTAATGCATTTGTTGAAAGTAAAAAATATTTTTCACACAACGTTATTTCTCTTTATCAGCTCACATTTACAAGGACCTATAAACCATGATTCTGGATGAATATGCAATCACTATTCCTTCAAGAGACAAAGCATTTTTTATTAAATGATTTGAGCTACAGATGCAGCAGTATTTCAGAATCTTCTATGTGCATTTGTCACATGGAGAAGCATTCCCTCTCTCAGTAAATTAAACATTTCCCAAGCTGGCCTGGTGGCTCAGTGGCTCGTGTGGAGGTCGGCTGGAGTTAGAGATGCCATAGTCGCAGGGTTCAGAAATCCTAACAGGAGAAAGGAGTGCCCCTAGTCATTGTACAATGGTGAAACCTAGTGGTCAGATTTATTTATTTATAAACTTTTCTATACCGATATTCATGGCGACATCATATTGGTTTACAGCATAACAGCAGGTGGAAAATACAATGAACAGGTATAGGGGGAGGGAATCCATAGGAACAGAGAACTTAGCAAAGAGAAGTTACCATTAACCCATGCTTGCAGGATTCTAGAGGGCATCTAGGGGCATGCGCCCTGACAGACACCCATTGCTGCAGTGACCGGGCTAAGTTGGGAGGAGATATAAAAATAGGCTAAAATACTCAGGTAAGCTCCTGACACCATAAACCAACAACGGCCAGTGCCAATTGAGCTGAAAGCCCAAAGAAGAACCTGCCAGGCCCAGAAAGCTGCACACACACCTACCTTCCTACCTTCTACTTCATGTACTAATAACCCCAATGGAACTTCACAGCATTGCAGGTACTTAGCAGGCAAGGACCTTGTGAAGGCAAATGTCCTTGAATTTCAGTTACATACAATGTCAAGCTAGGTCAAAACATTTCCCAAAAGGGTTCCTTGCAATTTTCAATATTTTTTTTTCTATGTATTGCCTCTTCCTGGAATCAGACTATAGAGATTTATGTACCAAAGTCAATATCTTATACAGCACCCTCTGCTTTATTGAAAGCCAGTTCAATTTTACTAAATAAGGAGAAACACTATCACCATATTTTAAGTCTAACATTAATCTGACTGCAGCATTTTGAGTAAACTGTAAAATATGCATAAGGAATTTGGGTAACCCTCAACATAATGAATTACAATAAAACAACTAGGCACAAACATACATTGAATGACTAAAGTCAGGAAAGGGAAGATATTGCTTCAAGGGATGCAATATGGTCAAGACCAGTGGAATAGATGAGTTAAAAAAAGGTTTTAACATGTTCCTCGAGGACGGGTCCATTAACTATTAGCCAGGTAGGCTTAAGGAATACCACTTCTTAATACCAGGAGCTGGGTGTGAACAGGGAATGGACCACTGCATCAGGATCTGTTGGGTACTTCTTCTAAACAAATTGGCTTGGCTACTGTGAAAGACAGGATAATAGGCTTGATGTGCCATGTCTGACATAGTAAGGCTTTTTTTTTTTTAATGTTTTCAAGATCCTAGTATAAACTATATTCTGAACTGGGAGTACAAGAGAGCCAGAAAAATGACATCTCTGTGACTGTCTGTAAGCAATTAAGACCTACTACATTAATCGGCAAGCTCCAGCTGTGGAACTAATTACATTAGCAATGTCTGGATTGATTACCATTGCCTTAATAAATGATGCCTTGGGAGGAACCAGACTGGGTCTCCAATTACAACCATGAGAAGGTGGTGAAGCATCTAGTGACTAATAACTGTCAACAGTTCATTAATTGTCTATGAAATTAAAAGATAGCTAAACAGGGATACTTTTCTTGAGGATTAATACACTTGCTGCTCCAGTAACTGCATGGAGTTTGATAAATTTTAAGAAGGTGGTTTTCATAGGTGATAAAATTATTTCTGTGAAATGTGTCAGTAGCATGAAAGAATTATGATTTCTTTCTATGAAACAAACCCAAGAACCGAGGCTGTCTCCATTAATGTTTGACAATAAACACTAAAATATAGGAAAATCAACTATGCCTTTCCCATAGCTCTTACCTCTTCCCAAGGCATTTACAGTCCCCTGCACACCTCATTTCTCTACTGATACACAACATTTTATTTTAAGGCTCTCCAGCTATTATCTTTTGCACTGGAGTGGCATCATTAACCCTACCAGTGTCTCTCTGACTAGCCCCTGCTTTCACTCCATGGCCTTCATATCATGATCATTTGGACCTTGGCCTCTCTGGCAGTTTCCTGGCCCTCTGCTGTCTCTCTCCCATAGACTTTCTTCCCACTTGAAATTGCACCCTGATTACCTTCAAGTGGGCCTTCACAACCAAGTCTCTCTTGAGGCTACGATCTCCAAAAATCCCTCTTTGAAAGCAATATCAGCTTTTCCTTTTCTTGGATCATGAATTTGTCCTTAACATTCAGCTGCTAAAACCAAGCACATGTTCAAGAAGGAAGGGTGGTGCATTAGAACCTCTAATCTGAGGTTTTGCTATCTATTATTTTCCAGAAATGGCTCCCTTTCGGTGGATCGCACTCCTACCCACACTCAGAATGTTTCATATTATTTGATGTTTTGTAAAATGCTGAAAACCTGGTTTGTTTGGGGTTTTTTAATCACAAGTAGTAGTGTAGGGAGAAATTCTTACCTGTTAATTTTCTTTCCATGAATCCTGCTACACTAGTCTAGATGAGTCTATACAGGTGGGTTATGTTCCCCTATAGAAGGTAAAGACAGAGTATACAGCTTTCTCCTGCCACTTACCTATAAGTGGCTTAGCACCACAAGAAACCAGTATTCCCTTGACAAAGTACTGAAAACAGACTAAACATCCCAATCAATAATACCAATCATCATACATTTGGATAAACAATGATAAACTTCAAACACGAAGAGAAAAACACAACCGAAATGTCAAGACCTGTGCAACTATGGAAGAAAGGAAAAATAGCAGGCAATAGCAAGGCAGGATGGAGGAACACAAAAATGAAAGTTTATCTACCTTAAGAAATATTTATACACATAGACAAGCCAGAAATCAGTATAAAGGCCCAACTTCTGGGGAGGGTCCTGGACTGGAAAGGTAAATATTTTCCTTCTATTTCATTGTGCTACACCACTCCAGATGAATCCAAGGAGGTGGGATGTACCAAATCCCCCCCAGTTAGGAAGAATCAAGGGCCATCTTGAAAATCCTAACCCCATACACTGAATCCTCTTTATTAAAACACAATCCATAAAAGGACACAAAAAAAAAACCAAACCCCACCACCAAGATGACCAAGCAGCTGCGCTGACGAAGTCCACTGGCTCAACCTTCATTGCCGCTACCCAAGCAAAAGACTGAGCTCTAGAAGAATGCATCTGGATAATAGCAGGTGATAGTAAATACCCAGATGAACTGTGTCCATTAGCCATCAATAGAGGAACTCAGATCAAGCTTTTCCCCACACGTAGTGCATTTAACACAAACAGATTGTTTACCCCACAGAAGGGAAAAAAATCCCCTCCAAGGAACAGAAAAGCACCTGGCGAGCATCTGGGAATCCCAAAGATCCGAAACTGCCCTGACTGCTGCCCTGCAAGAGAGGCAGAAGAGAAAAACAGACTGAGAAACATTGATGGTACTTACAGCACAAAAGAAAGTGCAGGACAAAACAAAAGGCACTGAATCAGCTAACAGGAAGGGGGCTCTGAAAGACAAAACCGGCAACTTTGAAATACTGCTTGCCCCCAAAGGAGAACGAAAAGATGAACTAGGAGGATCACGGACTCTGGCCTGCTGATCCAACAGACTGCCTCCTCCAGGGTCCAGAGACTGAACTACCAGATCCAGGCAATGCGCTCTCCATTTTAACAGGCTCCAGCTTGACCTGAATCCAGGCTGTATTCCCATCAACAAGCTCTAAGAGACCATCCACTAACAAAGGTGGCCCAAGATGGATTCTCAAGTCCCGGAAGACCAAACCTCCTAGACTGAGAAAGAGAAGACAACAGATGTGATCCATTGCAATCTCAAGTGACCTCCAGCCCACAGAATCAAATCCAAAGTGGCCGCCATGGAGTTGAATAGCTGAAGAAAATATCAAGCTTTCAGAGTCACAAACCTCAACAATTGCCTGGATAAGTGAATCGTATCAACTGAAGAAAGACGTATCTGGCCAGACTCTGAAACAAAGTGCGCCCCCCAGGCAGTCAAAAGATTGAACATAGTGAGGTTGGGATTGACACAAAAGATCACCCAGTTCAAGCTTTCTAAAAACCCAATGCCCTCCGGGCTATATTCTGCCCAGAAAACCAATAGCCCAGAGGAGACTGTACTATAAGGCCTTCTCTCCCTATCCCTCCCAAAAAAAAAAAAAAAACCACCGCCACCACTACCATAATCTTGGGAAAGAACCATGGTGCCACTGCAAACCCAAAATAAAGCACTTATTTATTTATTTTATGTACCGACATTCGATCTGGATTGAGATATCACATCGGTTTTTACATTCAGGTGCTGTAGGTATTTCCCTATGCCCAGAGGGCTTACAATCTAACGGGCCGATACAGTAAAGTCCGAGGGAGAGCGGACGAATGCCCATTCTCTCTCATCGGAGTGCACTGTACTGTATCAGCCTGCAAGTTTGTACCTGAGGCAATGGAGGGTAAAGAGATTTGCCCAAGGTTACAGCAGGACTCATACCCTGGTCTCCTGGTTCATAGCCCACTGCTCTAACCACTAGGCTATTCCTCCTCCCCTAATGCAAGAAACAAAAACCAGAAATCTCTCTGATCTTTCCAACTGAGGGGAATAGAAGAATAAAGAAAATCAAGCTTCTGACAGAACCAGAGAGCTCATAGGAGATTCTCTACCGGACAGCCACCAGTACCAAGCGAAAGGTAGATCCAAATTTTCTCTCATGCATACTCATTGTGGATATCCGGAAAACCTGACTGGCTGCGGGGGTCCCCAGGACAGGGTTGGGAACCACTGATCTAGAGTGTAGAGAACCACAATAGAGGACTTGGTGGACCACCTGATTAACAGGATCTCCAAACAGAAACTTCTCATCCTCGAAATACTCCATCCAAACACGGGTATCCACCTGACCAAAGCACGCTGGGATTTCAACTGCAAAACAGGTGAATATATGAGCCAGCCCCTCTAAGTAAGGGAACCTGATCCAAATGTTCTGTTTTCTCTTTTTTTTTTTTTTTTTTTAATACTCTCCAGGAAGTATAGCCAAAGCCCAGGTCCCTAAGGACCTAAGAACTTACAGGGTGCTTTGCAAGGCCCCGACACTTGGGGAGAAGCCCTCATGCCAGAGGGCGCTCTGTGCTACCCCACAGACCTCTGAAATACATTTTGTGTAAAAGGCCAAAGAAATCTGGAAGACAATCAACAAAAACCTGCATAGTTGCTTACAACACCCAAAATCATGGGATCCAGCACTGGGAGAATCCCAATACTACTGCATGTTCGCAGTCCTGTGAGGGCAAGGCCCAAAAATGGCCAATGCTCCATCAAAACTGCAAAGCCTGCAGCCTCCACTGGGGCCTGCCATAAACCCACACCAGGAGAAATAGCCTACTATGTGGTCAACTGTAACTACAGGAACTCCCCCCAAGCATTTGAGAAACCCTTTCGAGATCCTCCCGCACGCATGGTGGTTCTACCATGAGGCCCTGAAGGTGGGCAGACCCACAAACTGGGTTGGCAGTGATGCTCTGGATCCTCCAGAGTGCAAAGGCCTCCCCCTTGGAGCATCCCAAACCAAGAGAGATCCTCCATTGGCCACAATTCAAAAATCTCCCCATAGGGACTTAACCCAACAGAGCAGGAGCCTGCAAACAATGGCCACAAGGCCCTGACCAGCAGACTGACGAGTCTCATCTGCTATTCATAAAATAGCTTTCTTTTTTCTCCCTTTTTTCCAGCAGAAAGCAGCCGAGTCGGGGGGCTTAGGGAGAGAGAGGATTCCCTCGGCAGAGTCTGAATTGTAGCAGCGAAAGATTCTCTTAGACGCCTACGTTTCTTTTTTAAATTAGAGAATACAGGATCCCCTAAATGGCTCAATCAAGTCCCTTCTGGGACTGAGAACCAATATTTAGTGGGACTCGCTCCCCTGGACAGACCAGGGACCTCGCTCTTTTTCAGGGAGCTCACTCTCCTAGACTGAACCAGGGATCTGGCCCTTGCTGTGTCAGGGTCTTTGAAATCCTGCTATATGACCAGTGGGCCTTACCATCTGCTAGAGACAGAGAAAACTGGTTTCTTCTGATGCTACACCACCTATAAGTAGTGGCAATGATATCACAGGAGAAAGCTGTGTATTCTGCCTCCATCTACTGGGTATGGGGACATAACCCAACTGTATGGACTCATCTGGACTGGAGTAGCAGGATTAAATGGAAAGGAAGGAGTATTTGGTAGGGACCAGTTAATATTTTAGCAGCTGATTGTGTGTGGGTGTGATAAATTGGGGAAAGGGACCAAGACAAGATGCATAATTTGTTGATGGGATTGCTTACTTTACTATTGATTGTTGCACTCTCTATGGCTTTAAGGTTTTTATATTTGGGATTTTGTTTATGTAATATTGTAAATTACTTTGTTGAATTTATGGGTTGGGTTTTTTTTAAACCTGTTATAATCCACGTTGATGTACACACTGCAGGTTATGTAATGCAAAAGATAAATTCAATCTGAACTACAATTCCCAGCAGCCCAGTACTAATTCCTTCCTCTTTGATCAGTCTGGTTTTGTATTCTGCCTTTCTGGGGTGTGTCTGCCCATATAGAACTCTTGCTTCATCACACCAACACAATATGCAAGTACATACAGTATATTCTTCTATGTAATTACTTTTAAGCATATTTTGTACATATACCAAAAATATTCTCTTTACAGACAGAATAACCTGTAAGGCTGAAACTGTGGCTGTAAATGTACTGCAAACTAAACTGGACAATCTAAAAGCCTTAACAGAGTTACCCAAGTTCAGATATGTATAGAGGAAAGGGTCATTTATGGTAATACTCTTTAAAAAATATGTTTTAAATTATATATATATATATATATATATATATATATATATATATATATATAACTTAACATTTCTATAGCACTAAATGATTTTATTATATTATCAAAGTTCTCTCTCGATTCATATTTTTTTTTTTTGGGGGGGGGGGGGGGAGATGGGGCCCAAGTTAACATGGGTGGGCAGTAGACATACAGCTCTAGGCCTTAGGCATGCACCCTTACAATGGATTTCTGAGTAGTTTGCAACAGCCATCATGCCACAGCTACATTTTTAAATATATTACTTCTATTACTTCAAGCACTTACCAACATTAAAAATGCCTTATTAATCTTTAGTAATTTTTTTTAATATGTATTGCAGTTTGTAAATACACAAAGAGCACATAACAAAAACATCAGATCCAATCACATAATAAAAGAAATATCAATATATTCTTTAATGAATCCGCTTTCCAAAAATGGATAAAAGTACAAGAAGATAGCAATAATCATAAAAAGATTTGCAACAGGTGCAGAACAGATCTAGGACATGCAAAAAAAAAAAAAGTCAAATTCCGGTTGTCATCTCAGTGACAGCAAAACAAATTCCCTTCACTCCCAAATACCTTATGAAGTAACACAAACCCCACAAAATAAATAAATAACTAGAACTTTACCATACCATAACAGCAGTAACTCTCAGGACTCAAACAGCAGCAACCTTATCTATGAAAAGGCAGCAAGGCAAACATTACATCAGGCCCTAGAACACCAACACACTACCTAATGGGCAAACAGAACAAACCAGACTGCTACAAATCCCTACAGAGAAACTACACGCTAGCCAAAATACTGCACTTCTGTCACACATAACCTTACCTAAGGCAGAATAAGGGACCACAAATCAGAAACAGATATGCAGGCAAAAGTGAAATGGAAAACCTGAGAAACCAGACTCTTTGAGCTCTGGAATCCTGAAGAAAAAGCAAAATACAAATATTTAAGAAAGGTACATTCCCAAGGATGGCATATTCCAGTCACGGAAAGGCAAACTAAATGTTTTTTTTTACCTTTGTCATCTTATCTTATTTTTCTAATCAGTTGGTCCCAGTTTCTTTTTCCCCCTGGTCTGTCTTTTCCTTCTTTGGGATCTCTTTTATTCTGTTTGTCACACACACACACACACACACACACACACACACACACACACTCTCTCTCATGTTCTTTCACACAGGATCCCACTCTTCCATGCTCTCTCACACACACATACATATAGGCTCTCACTCTTACATGCTCTCTTTCACACAGGCTTCCACTCCCCCCCACATACACAGGCTCCAATTCCCACAAACACAACGGCTCTCACTTAGTCTCTCTCACATGCAGGCTCCTGCTCCCACTTCCATACATATGTACACACACAGGCTCTCACTCTTATGCAGGCTCCCACTCCCATATATACAAGTTCTCACGCCCATATGCTCTCTTTCTCTCTCATTCACATAACCCCCCCCCCCCCCCGAACCACCCAAGCAGGCTCCCATTCATATCCCCCAGCCCCCCAGGTAGGCTCCCATTCATGCATCCCCCAACCTCCCAGGCAGGCTCCCATTCTCACACACACACCCCCAGACAGGCTACCATTCACACACACACGCACACCCCCAGACAGGCTACCATTCATATTTCCACACACCCAAACACACACACCCACAGACAGGATACCATTCAAATCCCCACCCCCCACCCCAGGCAAGCTCCCATTCACATTCACCCCCAGGCAGGCTCCCATTCACACACACACACACCCCACCCCCAAGCAGGCTCTCATTTTCACACACACAGAGAAGCAGGATACAATTTACACACACACACACCATCTCAGGCAGGCTACCATCCACATATACACTCATACCCAGGGGAGCTACCACTCACATTCACACCTACCCCCCACCCCCAGGCAAGCTCCCATTCACACATACCCCCACCCCATGGCATTCACACCCCACGGCAGACTCCCATTTAGACACACACCCCCCCAGGCAGGCTACCATTCACATACACACACACAGAACACAGGCAGGCTCCCCATCAACAGTAAAAGGGGGAGTCTGTTCTGCTGCTGGTGTGCCCGCCCGCAGTATTCAAAACACACGCAGCTAGCACTCCTCTATGCTGCTCTCGCGATGCCCGAGATCAGCTTAGAGCACTTGCTAGCTACATGGGTTTTGAATGCACAGGGCTGGCACACAAGGAGGAGCAGGAGAACGAGCACCTTCTGGTGAGGTTTTCTTTTTCTTTGACTGCTGGCTTCCCGGTCCTATTCCTCTTCTCAGCAGCATCACGGGCCTCCTCCTCCTCTTCTCAGCCACCGGTGGGACGGGAATCACCGGAGGCCTCACGGGCCTCTTCTCTCGGCCGCAGTGGGATGGGGGTCCACCGATAGCCTCTTCTTGCCTGGCGTGTCCACTACAGACCTGTGACAGGGCCTCTCTTCGTGGGCCGCCGGGCAACACTGATTGGATGGGCCTGAGCCCAAAGGGGTCGGGCCACGGCATACCCAGGCCCACCCGTGGCTGCACCACTGGTCTCATAGTGCATTTGCAGGTCAATTTTCTACCAGCAACTGTAGCAAAAAATAATGCAGTTTGGAAAAGGGAGACGCTGAAATGGGTTCAAACACGAGGCATGCATAATCAGAAACCCTGTACCATGCAAGAGAAACCCTGTACCGTGCAAGAGAGAAGATGCGGGAATCCAATAATGCTTTGACTTCAAATGAGCATTGGGACAACTGTTAAATATTTTGGTTTTGCTCCGTATCAGAAATCCCAAATCCAAACCTCTAAACCGGTAAACCAGTCTTATTTTCAAGATTTCCCCAATGAATATGCGTGAGATATGTAGCTCATACACACTCAGTGTGAAAATTGCTGAAATCCAGACTGGTTTCCAGGCCTTCAAGCACTAGATCTGGGGGGGATCTTTGCTCTGTATAACTGAGGTATTGTGTGAACAAAAAATAAGCTGAACTGCTAATGCGGTTATAATCAGGCTGTTTAGTTTGAAGTGTAATTGCCAGCGTTACTGTGACGTCACCAACTACTGTGAAAGCATTTGGTTAGCCACAGTCATCTTGTCACGTTTCTGCTTTGCGGATCAACAGAGGTACCTAGTTCTCAAAAAATAAAAAAAAGTAAAGACATTGATATAATGCTCCCTGGAAGATTTTTAATGGCTGCTCAAATAATGAATTCATGATTATAGTTATTGATCCTACATATGGCATAAATCATATGCATACTATGTATACATTATGCACACATTTGCATACTGAAATTATTTACACCATTAATATTTCACTGTTTGATCTACTACAGCACAAGCCTCACCTACTACTAGTAGAGAAAACTATTGAAGAAAGCCATTTCATTTAGAGTTATCTTTTAATAACCAAAGCAAAATTGCAGCAACATTTTATTCTGAGTCACTTTTCAGCAAATTAGCCTGCATACACCTTCTCAGTTCAGTTTTTAGTACAGTGCCTTAGATAAACAATATGCCTTTTTTCCCCAAATTACCCAGAAGACAGAATCAGAAAACAAACCATAAAGTAATTACCAGGGAAGGTATTGTCAGTTTAGGGTCTGCTAAAGTGCTATTTTGCTGTATTTTAAAAAAATGCGAATCTGTGTAACCCTGTACAATATGAAGGATCCAAGATAATGGACGGATTATAAAAGGCTGTTGCCTGAGCTCTGAGCCTTTTTCTTCCATGCCTTAGTTTGTCTTTATTACCTACTGCATGGTTAAACACAACTTCGGGTCTCCTGAAGTTGCTGGACTGATGGATCATTTTGTTTCCTAGGAATTTCTTATTCAAAAAAGAAAGTAACAGATCCAAATACATACATTTTCTGCCAGAGCAGTCTTTAGAGAAGGGGCCTTCCAGCCTCGCCCTACTCAGATACCTAAGGATGGTGCGTCATCAATTTGTGGACTGCTGTGTAATGGACTGGAATTTTCTTGCCTCTTTTTAATTGTCGATCCATTTAATTTCTGTACAAGTGTTATTTCTTGGATGTTAAATTAAAAAGCATAAAATAAAACAAAAAATTGCACAACACACTAAAATGATATAAACACAAAAGGTGCTAAATTTTTATTTTATGTTCAAAATCAAACGCCTCCATAATTGCATTTTAAAGCGCATTATTGTCACTGATCCTTTTCCCACGGCTACATGAAAGGGCTTCTTTCCCCCAAGTCACCTGTGAAACCTATATAATATTTCCTTTATAATGGCAGCGCCAACTTAATATAGATTCACTTAAGGAACAATCCCCGTTGGGAAGGATGTTTAACGCTACTTAATGCTCTGTCTGGAGGAGCTGAGAAACCAAAGTGAGAGCTCAAAATCTTAAACTCACATGGCCTGAGGCAGTAAATGTCCATCAAAGAGGGGAATGTTGCAATTAAAAAAAATTGAAATGGGTCTGTTTTAAGGTTTTTTTCACGTTAAAAAAGTCAGCTGACAAAACTATTTCAGGAAACATAAGCTGCACTCAAACACACTATTCATAAGCTAGCTAAGTGATCATCTTACTTTCCTGTTCATTCCCTATTCCTTTCACCGGCATGACCACTGGGCGAGTGATCGGAATTTAGAACTAGCCCCAAACTTTTTCACAGCTACTTAAAAACACACTTACAGTTAGGAACAAACTGGCAATCCTGCTGGTAATCTCAGCAGAGGTGGCAAAGATTGCACAGGCACAGAGACCATGTTACCCTTAGAGGTGATCCCCACACAGAAAGGTTAAGGGACATTGGCTCGGCAGTGTGGGAAAGTCTGTATTGCCACTGCCGATAACTGTGCTATACTTACTCTATAAATAAATAGAGGCCTTCAATTTCCAGTGCTGTCAACCTAAAAATGTGCTGAGTATACGCAAAATTTGCTGAGTATATGCAAAGGACAGAAATTAGTTGCGTTATTTCAATCCGATTCATTTTTGAGTGTGGGGTTTGGGAACATATTTCTCCAACTTGGCAATCCAAAAGAGCTCTATGTGATTGGGGGGGGGGGGGGGGTGAAAGACTAATACGCATGGACTGGGAGAGGGACCTTGGTGTGATAATGTCTGATGATCTGAAGATAGCAAAGCAATGTGACAAGGCAATAGCTAAAGCCAGAAGGATGCTAGGCTACATAGAGAGAGAGGAATAACCAGTAAGAAAGAAAAAAAAGAGCTGATAATGCCCTTGTACAGGTCCTTGGTGAGGCCTCACCTGGAGTACTGTGTTCAATACCGGTGCCCGTATCTAAAAAAGGATAAAGTCAGGATCGAGGCGGTCCAAAGAAGAGCGGCCAAAATGGAGAGGGGTCAGCATTGGAAGACTTATGAGGAGAGGCTGAAGGATCTGAATATGTACACCCTGGAGGAGAGGAGGTGCAGAGGAGATAGGATATTGAATTTGGCCGTCTGGGAAAACAAACATAGGGGTAACTTCCTGATGTGGCTGTTACTATCCTTAACAGATAACCCTGAAATTCTTGATGCAAATTTAACATTACGCTCTGCTTCTATGGCAGAAGGTAACGGGGAATTGGATTCATACAGCAAGCAACAAAGGCCCTGACTCTGAGGGTCTGGAAAACTGATAAGTATGGGGGTGACTTGTATGGTGTGGCAGAAACTTCCATGAGATTGCTGGGCAGATTGGATGGACCGTTAGTCCTTTTCTGCCGTCATGTCTATGCTTCTATGTTTCAGATATCTGAAAGGTTTTAATGGTGCACAATCAGTAAACCTTTTCCATTGGAAAGAAATCAGTAGAGCTAGGGGACATGAAATGAAACTCCAGGGAGGACGACTCAGAACCAACGTCAGGAAATATTTCTTCTCAGAGAGGGTGGTAAGGCCTGGAATGCCCTTCCGGAGGAAGTGGTGCAGACGAAAACAGTGAAGGAAATGCTAACGTCTGGTACTTTATTAAAGCCTGCTAGCTATTTGAATGTATTTTAGTTCATTTTTCTCTCTTATAGTACAGGCCATGCACCATTTTGATTGCCCTTCTTTGGACTGTCTCTGCCTTGTATGTGTCCTTTTGTAGATGCGGTCTCCAGAAATGAACACAGTACTAAAAGTGGGGTCTCACCATAAACCTGTAGAGATGGCTTACTACTTGTTTTTTTCTGCTAGGGATACGTTTCTTTCTGCATTCAAATAAACTATTAACTTCCCCAAATGCTGTGTCACATTAATTGGTTGCATTGAGGTTATCAGAGATGACGACTCCAAGGTCTCTTTCTTGTTTGATGTTTGCCAGTTCTTCAAAAAATTATTTGGTCCTTGGATATCTATCTCAAATATATGATTTTGCATATCTTAGGATTTAAGTTTAGTTGTCATATCTTTTTTCCAATTTTTTTAAAGTCCATTTTTCAATTTTTTGGACATCCTTTTTCATCTTATTTACTTTTCTGGTTGGTCTACTTTGTTGCAAACTTTCATATCTTCTGCAAACAGGCACACTTTCCCTTCTAACCCCTCTTTAATGTCACTTATAAACACATAAAAGATGACTGTGGGGCACCCCACTGGATCACCTTTCCTTCACCAGTATGAACCTCACTGACCCGCACACTCTGAGTCCTGTTGCTCAAACAACTTTACTCAGTTTATAATTGTTCTTCCAACTCCCAGGCTGACTAACCTGAAATCCAGACACTGGCCTACCTGATGTATTACTTTTATCACTTCAAAGAAATCAATCAAGCCTGTTTGGAAAGACTTTCCCCGTGTTGCCTATGATCCAGTAACCAACTGGTTTTAAGGCATTGAGCTATTCTATTCTTCAGTACTGTTGCCATAACCTTGCCCAGCACTGATTTTAAACTAACAGGTATGTAATTTTCTGCTTCTTCCTTGCCATGCCATACAGCTTCACATCTGTTTTTCTCCAGTTTCTTGGAACCTCTCCCTATTTCGAGCAATGAGCGGAACAGAGCTGTGAGAGGTGCCGTCAGCATCTCTATTAGTTCCTTCAGTATCCTATCAGAGCCTATAGTCTCATTTACTTTCAACTGTGCCTGTATCCTGAATACCACCTCCTCAGTAAAATGGAAATCTGTTCACTCCATAGTCTCTTATATCTTTGCCTCTGGTCCATCAACCTTTGTCTTCTAGTATGAATACTATGCTAAAAAGTATTCATTTCAGTTATCTGCTTTCTTCACTAAACCCATCCTCTTCATGAATTTTTACAACTTCCTTTTTGGTCTTCCACTTTACACTTATATAGCTAAAGAAAGTTTTATCCACTGCCTTTGATTGGGCAATATAAGCCTTTATTTGAACCTTTGCCTATGCAATTGCCCTTTCTGTTTCCCTTTGTTTTTCCTGTTCTCCTCCATCTGTGTCTATCTGTATTTCTTATATGCTATTCTTTTAGCTCTGAGTTTTTCTACTGCTTCATTGGGGAACCATATTAGTCTCTTCTTCTCCTCCCCTTTGTTAGCATGCCTGACACAATGTGTAGCCATTTCAATGTTCCTTTTTATTATTGTCCATAATTCCTCTGCATCTTAAATCACTTACTCCTGAAAAGACTCTCTTAACATAAATCATTCCTTTTCTGGAAGTCAACCCTTCTAAAATCTAGAACGCTTGCTTGAATATAAGTTGGCTTTTAATGTTTACATTGAACCACACAGTATGGTGATCACTGGACCACAGCACTGTCTACTATCATAACTTCGGCAACACTATCTCCACATATTAGTACCAAGTTCAGTGTCACCTCTCCATATCATCCTCAACTAATTGCTCTTGCAACAATTCCACAATTCCCTATTTCTCGATCTGACACGCTCCTATCTACATCTGGTAGATTTAGGTCATCCATAAATAGCACCTTGCTTTTGTATGCTATCCTTTGGAGAGCTTCTATCATGTCCACCTCTGTTTCTTCCCCTTATGATGGTAACCCAAAGTTTTCACCATATAGATTTATAATACCCCCTAGATTTCCTCAAGACAACCCACAGCACTTATTTGCTCCTTGCTCACTTGGTAAAAGCATGTAACAGTAAATAACAACAGAGAAAAGCCAAATGACTCATCTAGTCTGTCCAGATTGACAGGTTTTATGTGTTTGCTTATTACCAGTTAAACAAGATGACTACTTTCTTCCCTGAACAACTTCAGTTGACAAGAAGATGAAATGCATACCTATGCTGTGTGAGAACATTTACTGCCGAAGGATGATTGGCACAATATGCAAGGTACAAACTTTTCATTTGTGGCATCAGATTTAGAAAACAGCCTCCAACTCTCTGTTGAGCTTCAGGCAACCTAAAGAAAAACAGAAAAGGATAACTGTGAACTCAAACACTACAAAAGAACATGATAGGCAACAGTTTTTATTGTGTGAAAGCCACCATATACATTTTTAAAAGCCCAGAATTCTCAGTATGTATATCTTTTGGGCCAGTCAGTTTCCTCCCTCATTTGGGCTTCATGCTCATTCAGACATAGCCTCTATCGGGCTATGGTGCAATGAGAACCTTCATTCACAATTACCTCAGAATTTGCACCTATTTTATATCTCCTTCCAACTCACTTAGCCCAGGAACTGCACCAACTGTCCTCAATCAATGGGCATGTACCAGGGTTCCTTCCAAAACCTTGCGATCATAGACCTCCACAGCATCCCCAGTCTTGGTCAGAATTGGACCCAGGTCCTCTGCTTAGCATTTGCCACTGATCCAACAGGCTGAAGTATTATGTTTAATATTCTTGACATGATTACTCATTTTCTATGGAGCACATTTATAAACCTTTCTCCCTACTTTCATATGGTCACCCTACACAGCACATATAACAAATAAATGACATCAAACAGATGGAAAGTGCCTTTGGTATTATGAAAGCTTCATTTTGCAAGCAGCATGCAGATACATTATAATCAGAGTGCAAGCATGAACAGAGTCCTGGTAATTATGGTGGTTTATACATGTTTGTACATAAATAAATAAGCATATCGGTCTCATGAAAGAGAAATTAGCAGGAATGGCATGAAGATTTCAAATCCGTATCATTCCATAAACAATAACAAGAGCGAGCAATTTACTGCTTTCTAACATCCAAAAACATAAGAGGAAAATAAAGACCCCATTTGAACAACGGCCTAATGCACATTTCAGAGGTTGCTTCAATAGTGGCTCCCTCAGCCGTAATCATATCTAAGTGCATGTCTCCCACAGAAAGGTCCCAGCAGGTTGTATGGAAACTCAACAGTTTAAAGCTGCCCTTCCCATACAGTGGCTGCATGTGTTTGAATATACACTAGCAGCAGAAGATTAAATGGCTCTAAGGCTGCTTTTGACCAGTCACCATAGCAACATAGTAGATAACACAAAAAAAAAAGACCAATTGGCCCATCCAGTCTGCCCATACTGCCAAGAATACATCCCAGCTACTAGCCACAGAGTGTGACCACCTGCAAGATCTCTCCTCATTCAAGAGTCTTTTTTGTCTTCCTCCTCAGTATCCTACCATGTCAGGTACATGAGCATAAAAGATTCCCTTAGATCCCTCCTACACCTCACCTTTCTCATGTCAAACCATGAAAAGTACTTGCAGTCTGCTAGGGAGATGCAGCTACTAGCTTGAGTTTATCATCACAACCTGACTAAATACTTACTTTTAAGAGTAAAACTCCTAGGTGGCATGCATAGCATTCCAGAGCGACCCAGCTACATGAGCACCTGTACTGCTGCTAGGACTTCCAGTTTATTACAGCACATATAGTCTTCCAGACCTACTTAACTGCTAGTCAATTCTACCACTGCAGCCTGTCAAACTTAGCCATATGATTACCTGTTTTTCACTAAAACTTCTAGTATGGTGCTATAAACATGTGCCACTAGGTCAAGCTTTTCTCCTCTCTCTTCACTTTCAACAACCAAGGATCCTCTATGCTTATCCCTATGCTCTTGTAAACTCCGTTACTGTTTTAGCCTCCACCACCCACCATTCCCCACATCCACTACCCTTTTGCAAAAAAAAATATTTACTGTTATTGCTCCTTAGTCTTATACCTTGGAGCCTCATATAACGTCCCCTTGTTTTAGAACTTTCTTTCCTTTGCAACAAGTTTGCTTCTTGTGCATTATCAATACCTTTCAGATATTTGAATGCCTCTATCATATCTCAACAGTCTCTGCTCTCCTGTAGGATATACATGTTTGGATTTCAAAGTCTCATCTCAAAGGGCTTTTGATGCAGACTCCATACCATTTTGTTAGTCCTTCTCAGGACTGCTTCCACTTTGTTTATATCCTTCTAGAAGTAAAGCCTCCAGAACTGAAATCAATATGCCAGATAAATGTCTCACTAACAACTTACATAGTGGCATAATAGCCTCTTTTCTGCTAGTTATACCTCTTTCTATGCACCCTTGCATCCCTCTGGCTCCATCTCCCCTTTTTGCACCTTATCCCCTGATGTGAAATCAGATATAATCATCACAAGCTCGTATTCTTGCTCTGTGGACAATGACCAAAGTTCATATTTTTTGTATTGAAACTTAGCTGCCAAGCAGTTGATCCTCTTCGAACATTCTTAAATCACATTTCATTCTGTCTCCTCCATTAGGAATACCCATTACATCAGGGCTCAACCAATCCTGGGTGTCAGATCACTATGGCACCAAGAAATATCATGGTACCCAGGGCTTAATTTGTGACACAAAGCCTGAGAACAAAATACCAACACATTATTGAAGTCTCCAGGCATTTGCATTCCAGTTGGTTTGGTCGCATGAGCCAATGTGCAGAAAGAGGCGGCAGAATCGGCCCACTCATCGAGGAGATGAGGAAGAGAATACATCAGCCAGAGCAGTCAGGAGGAGGTAGCCATTGCCTGCTTGGGCCGATAGAAGGAATAAGCGATAATGGTAGCAGCATCTACCTGTGTGGCAGCAGTAGCAGAATCAGTCCAAGAACAAAGCCTCAGAGACGGTGGAGGGGAAGAGGGGTATGTGTGGGCTAGGATCATCCCTTGGGAGGGAAGACATAATGAGCTGAACGTAAGAGAGAAAGTGTGAGTGTTAGGGTCACGCAGGGAAGGGGATAAAGGGAGAAGAACTGGAGAAATTACTTACCTGATAATTTTGTTTCCCTTAGTGTAGACAGATGGACTCAGGACCAATGGGTATAGTGTGCTCCTGATAGAAGTTGGAGACAGAGTCAGATTTCAATCTGATGTCAGCACTACATATACCCATGCAGGAAGCTCTGCTATTCAGTATTCTCCTCGAAAAGCAATTGTGGCTATATGTGTGTTTGAATAACTTGATTAACTTGGTTAACTCGATCAACTTGAGTAACTTGATTAACTTGAACTGGTTGACGTGATTTCTAGCTGGAGATCGCCAGTGCACTCAACCGAGAAACTCCAACACCCTGCAATTATGGGTGTCTTAACTAGGGGTAAAGTCTGGCTTACCCGTGCTTGTCTTGCTTTCGGGGATTGTCACCCGAGGTTTCTGGATTTTGGGGCAGCCGTGGACGGAATACTGAGTCCATCTGTCTACACTAAGGAAAACGAAATTTCTCCATTTCCTAGCATGTAGCAGATGGACTCAGAACCAATGGGATGTACAAAAGCTATTCCCGAACCGGGTGGGAGACTGCCCGTGGCCCACTTAGTACTGCCCTTGCGAATGCTGTCCCCTCCCTGGCCTGAACATCCAGGCAGTAGAACCTCGAGAAAGTGTGAATGTAGGACCACGTCGCCGCCCGCCAGATCTTGGCAGGTGACAGCATCATGGTTTCTGCCCAGGAAACTGCCTGGGCCCTTGTGGAATGGGCCTTGACTTGTAGAGGTGAAGGCTTGCCTGCCTCTACGTAGGCCGCCTTGATTACTTCTACAGGTGGTCCGTCTTTCATGCGATCTTTCCAGGTATCAGATTAGGAGTCTGCCGCCATTAAGATGGCGTAGAAGGCGTGAGTCTTCAGAGTCCTTCTGCTCGTCTGGAGATGGCAGCGAGAGGATTTGGTTTAGATGGAAATGAGAAACCACCTTTGGAAGGAAAGAGGGGACAGTGAATAGCTGTATGGGTCCCGGTGTGAATCTGAGGAACGGTTCCAGACAGAATAGTGCTTGAAGTTCGGAGATTCGATGGGCTGAACATATTGCCCCTAGGAATGCAATCTTCAAGGTCAGGAGCCGTAGGGACAGACCGCGTGTAGGTCTGAAAGAAGCTCCCGCTAGGAAGTCGAGTACTAGATTGAGATTCCATAGGGGTACTGGCCATTTTAGTGGTGGTCAGATTTGCTTGACCCCTCTCAGGAAGCAGGAGACATCTGGATGGGAAGATAGACTGATGCCGTCCACTTTGGCTCTGAAGCAGGCCAGCGCGGCCAGTTGAACCTTGATGGAGTTGAGAGACAAACCCTTCCTCAAGTCATCCTGCAGGAATTCCAGGATCATGGGAATTTTGACTGTCCGCAAAAGGATGTCGCGGTCTTCACACCAGGCTTCGAATATTCTCCATGTTCGTATGTAAGCTACAGATGTGGAAAACTTGCGCGCTCGGAGCAAGGTGTCAATCACTGCCCTCAATCATCCACTCTTCTTCAGGCGAGTCCTCTCAATGGCCAGACTGTAAGAGACTCGAGTTGGGTCTTTGTGGAGGATTGGTCCTTGCTGGAGCAGGTCCCTGTGTGGAGATAGACACAGGGGGTTCCCCACCAGAAGTCTTCGCATATCTGCATACCACGGCCTTCTTGGCCAGTCCGGGGCCACTAGAAATACTAGCCCCCTGTGGTGTTCTATCTTGCGAATGGTCCCACCCAGTAGTGGCCATGGAGGAAAAGGTGTACAGCCGGTCTTTTTGTGGCCAGGTCTGGACGAGGGCGTTGATCCCCTGGGATTGTGGTTATCATCTGCGGCTGAAGAACTTGGGCATTGGACCGGGTTGCCAGAAGATCCATGGCTGGTGTTCCCAGGCTGTTTACTATTATCAACTGGAAGGCTGTGGTCGACAGCATCCATTCCCCTGGGTCTAGACTCTCTCTGCTGAGGTAATCCGCAGTGAAGTTGTCTTCTCCCACGCTGTGGGCGGCTGAGATCCCTTGTAGGTTTACTTCCGCCCAAGCCATTGGGGGGTCTTCCAGGAAAACCTGTTGGCTTCTGGTTCCTCCCTGGTGATTGATATAGGCAACTGTTGTGGCGGTGTCTGATATGACTGACAGATTCGCCCTGGAGTCTGTGACTGAATCGTAGGCAGGCTAGTTTGACTGCCCGTGCTGCTTCTGGTGGGTTGATGTTCCAACCCGACCCCCTTCCTTGTTTCATTGCCCCTGGGCCATCAGTTCCTGGCAGTGGGCTCCCCAACCTTGTAGGCTTGCATCCGTGGTGAGCAAGACCCAGGTTGGTGGGGATAGCCTTACTCCCTTGCTCAGATGGTCTTCTTATAACCACCATTGGAGCTGGGTCCGCGCCTCCGCCGGTAGCTGGAGGCGAACGGCATAGTCCTGGGACATCAGGTTCCATTGTGACAGTAGGGAATGCTGTAGCGGTCAATGTCCAGGGTTGATGTCATGAGGCCGAGGACTTGGAGGTAATCCCACACCTTGGGGCGAGAACAACTCAGCAGTTTTCGCAACTAGTCCAGTTTACTTCTCCTTGTAGGGGGAAGAACGACCTTGTCTTGTTTGGTGTCAAACCGAACTCCCAGGAAATCTAGTGATTGGGAGGGCTGCAGGCAGCTCTTGGTTGTGTTGATGACCCACCCGAGATTCTATAGTAGTTTCTTGACTCAGGTGGTCGCCTGATGACTTTCTTCTGGAGATTTTGCCCTGATCAGCCAATCGTCCACATACGGATGTACGAGGATTCCTTCTTTCCTCCGTGTCGCCGCTACTACCACCATGATTTTGGTGAATGTCCGAGGGGCTGTAGCTAGCCTGAAGGGTAGCGCCCGGAACTGGTAGTGAAGATCCAGGATTGTGCAGCGTAGGAAGCGCTGATGATCGTGATGGACTGGGATGTGGAGATAGGCTTCTGACAGATCCAGGGAGGTCAGAAATTCTCCCGGCTGTACCGTCCTTATGACCTAGCGTAGGGTTTCCATGCCCAAGTATGGTAACCTCAGGTAGCGATTGACGGACTTGAGGTCCAAGATGGGCTGGAACGTGCCCTCTTTCTTGGGGATGATAAAATAGGTGGAATAGTGTCCAGTATTTTGTTGGTGCGTGAGCACGGTGTTATTGCCTTTACAGCAAGTAATTTTGTCAGTGTGGTTCCCACCGCTGTCCTCTTGGAGAGGGAGTGGCACGGTGATTTCACAAATTTGTCTGGAGGGAGGGTGGGAGTCCAGATAGTATCCCTCTCGAATGATGGTTAGGCCCCAGTTGTCCGACCTTATCTCGACCCATCTTTGGTAGAATAGGGCAAGCCTGCCCCCTATGGCTTCTTCCTGTGGATGGGTCTGTTGATTCTCATTGTGGGGTGTGGCTGGGGCCTGGGCCGGCTCCCCTCTTGTTCTGTTTGTTCTGAAAGGACTGGCCCCTGCCTGCGGGGCGAGGTGCTTGTTATGTATTTTTGTATGGTCTAAAATGCTGTGATCCTCTGCCCTTAGATGTTCGGGGAGAGGGGCGTTGGCTTCTTTTGTTCTTGTCCTCTGGTAACCAAGGTACCGAGGATTCGCCCCATTTGTCGGCTAACTTCACCAGTTAGCTTCCGAACAGGAGGGCTCCTATAAAGGGCATTCTCGTGAGTTTTGTCTTAGAAGTCGCGTCGGCTGACCAGCTTCGGAGCCAGAGTTGCCTTCTGGCTGCCACAATGGATGAGAGTCCCCTGGCTGAGGTGCGCACCAGGTCGGAGGTCACATCCTTGAGGAAGGATATTGCTGATTCTAGTGTTTCGACGGGTGTGGTAGCGTTCCTGGCAAGTGACAAACAGGCACATGTCACCACGGCACAGCAGGCAGCAATCTGCAATGACATAGCTGAAATGTCGAATGACTAAGGATGGATTCCAGACGTCTGTCTTGGGCATCCCTTGAGTGCCGCTCCTCCTTCGACTGGAATGGTAGTGCACTTTGTGACAGCGCAGACCATGGCGTCCACTTTGGGGAACATCAGGAGTTCTTTGTCTGAGGGTTCCAAGGTGTATAGGGCTTCTAGGACCCGCCCTCCTTTGAAGTTGGCCTCTGGAGCATTCCATTCCAGGTCAATCAGTTGTTGTACGACCTGCAGCATTGGGAAACGGCGTGAGGCCTGACGGAGCCCGACCAAAACAGGGTTCGTCTGTGGCTCCGCTGCAGTGCTTGTGCCTGGAATGGCCAGCGTCTTCAGGCTCAGAGATACGAGGTCTGAGAGCTTGTCTTTGGAGAAGAAATGCATCATGGTTTGGTATGGTTCCGTTCCCAGAGGGATTTCCCCTTCCTCTAGGGAATCTGGCTCTTCCTCTGAGGAGTCCGTGTCCCCTAAGGGGAGGCTTTTGTCCTGAGGAGGCACGTCTCGGGGAGGCCAAGAGGGGCCTGGAATTTTGTCCTCTGGTGGAGTTTGTGGCTGTAGAATTCCACCCAGGGAAAAGGTTCTTTATTTAAAATTCTTATATACCACACGATTAAGGCAGGTATCTGCCCGTCTAGGCGGTTTACAACATTACACTCATAAAATTAGGACAAACAATAAATTAAATACATAAAGTACATCAAGTCTGGTATATATTTAACAAAATTAGATTACTGATTATTGAAGGCTTTATTAAACAGGTAAGTTTTCAGTTTTTTCTTGAAATCATAATGATTAGCTGTCAATCTTATATGATCGGGTAAGGCGTTCCACTGGGTTGGGCCTGCTACAGAGAATGCACGCTTTCGGGTTAAGGCCAAGTTTGCTGATTTGACTGGGGGAATTTCTAAAATGCATTTGTCCATCGAGCGAAATTGTCGTGGAGGTTTATAGATACGTAACAGTGAGCAAAACCAAACTGTGTTTGTATTATAGAGCAAATTATGAATAATGGTTAATAGTTTATAGGTAATACGTTGGGTAATCGGAAGCCAATGTAATTGTTGTAATATTGGTGTTATATGTTCCAATCTTGGTAAGTTAAAGATGGTTCTGGCAGTTGCATTCTGAACAAGCTGTAGTGGATGTATTGTTGACAGAGGTAAGCCCAGGTATGGAGAGTTGCAGTAATCGAGTTTAGTTAATATTAATGCTTGTGTTATTGAGCGAAAGTCGGCTGTTAGTAGGGGTTTCAGTTTTTTAAGCATAAATAATTTGAAGAAGGATTTTTTTTAACTGTTTCAGATATGTTGTTTGTCATGGATAATTTGGAATCTATAATCATACCTTGGGTCTATATTGAACCCAGCGTCGTTCCCTGACGGGCCCGACTGAGCAGGGGCTGAGCCAGGGATAGAGAAGTCCGGGGCACTATCGTTGGTGGAGCCAGGTTCCTCTACTGGCAGAGGAGGGCCTTGTCCCAGTTCCCCCAGAGCTGCCTCACACTGTAGGCACAGGGCAGTAGCCACTTCGTGTTGCGCAGCTCTCAGGTGGCAGGCTGGGCAGAGGGCTTGTCCCTTGGCTTTCTTGGCCGGCAGTGCCATGATTTGTGCGCGTGGAGTCATTCAAAACTAGTCTGTGCGCATATATGCGCGCACCGGGAGGCTTAGTTGTGTGCTCCGTGTGCGCCGATGCTGTGCGCGCAGGATTCAAAAGATGTGCATGGAGGTTGGTAGATGTGCGCGCTGCTGTGCGCATGGGCCTAGCTGTGCGTACGGCACAGATATGTGCACGCTGCTGTGTGCACAAGTAGTTTGTGCGCCCAACTCGCCGCTGTGCGCACGGCTCAGTTGTGCGAACAATATGGCGATCAAGGGGGCGAAACGGCGCCGGCAATTTTGCGGGCAAGATTGGCGGCCTCCCCCCTCCATCATGGCACCACTGGCCAAGAAAGCCAAGGGTCAAGCCCTCTGCCCAACCTGCTACCTGAGAGCTGCGCAACACAAAGTGGCTACTGCCCTGTGCCTTCAGTGCCGGATCGGGGTCTAGCCCGGACGGGGGCTGCTCAACCCGATTGAACAGACACCGGAAGGACGATCTGTGCGGCTACCCAAGCCTCGGAGACCAAAGACTTTAAGAAAAGTTTTCTACCTTACCTTGTCTCGGCGCTTCCCGGTCTCGTGCCAGGCGGTCTCCGGCTGCGGGGGAAGAGGGAGATTACCCTTCACCGCCGTGCTCATTATTGCACCCGCTGCCTCTCAGTCACTCCCATTCCTGGGGCTAAGTCCACGCCAGGAGCCGGCTACCGGACCGAAGCTTACCTCTGAGGGATCTCGAAAATCACCTCAGGAATTCTCGAATGGGGGAGGGACCCTTAGGTATCACCGCAGGAGAGCGGGGCTCCTCTGTAGAGGTAAGATTATTTCTTCTGTATTTTGGAATTTTCTTCTTTGGTTTGGATTTTCTAACGCTGTGCAAGCGTGTGTAATCTCCCAAACTGCTAAGGAGACTGAGAAATACTGAAGAGCAGAGCTTCCTGCACGGGTATATGTAGTGCTGATGTCAGATTGAAATCTGACTCCGTCTCCAACTGCTATCAGGAGTACACTATACCCATTGGTCCTGAGTCCATCTGCTACACACTAGGAAAACAGGGATTGTCCCTTGGGTATTCGGAATGGAAAGGAGAGAAAGTATATGTGAGTGTCCTGAGATCATTTCTTAGAGAGAGTGAGTGTGAGAAAGTGAAAATGATTGTTAGGGTCAAGCTGGGGGAAAGAGGAGAGCAAGAGAGAGAAAATATGTGTATTTCTTAGGGATGGGCTGAGGATGGGACAGGGAGAGTACTGGGATCATCTTTTGGAAAGAGGAAAAAGTGAGACGAATGAGCGCGAGAAAACGTAAACATGAGTGCTAGGATCGGGCTGGGAGGGAGAAGAAAAGGAAGAAAGTGGGCAAGTATGTGCACATGCATGCATATTGGGGTCAGGCTGGGAAAAGGGAAAGAACTGGAACTAGTCCTTTGTGGATGAGGGAGAAAGAATGAGTAAGTAGAGATTATTTTGTCATAGTGCACAAGAAACAGTGAGACAAGGTTAGGATAAGGTTTTGTGGTATCAATAATTAGAAAATGTGGTTATTAAAAAACATAACTCTGAAGGCTGGAAAATTAATCTGGCTCCTAAATTTCTGGGCTGGCTCATAGATTCAAAGAAAATCTGTCATGGTCTGCACTATGGTGCAGATCTCAGCGTCATCCACAAAGACAAATTTTTCCTCCTAATCCCTTTGTAATATCGCTCACAAAGATGCTGAACAGGACCAATCCTTGGGGCATTCTGCTTGTCGTTCTTCAGAGTGAACACCATTTACCACTATGCTCAGTCTTCTATCCCTCAGTCATCCAACTCTCTTTTGGATCTCACTATGTTAGCTGTCTTGACCATGTCCTTTGGAAACAGATTCCATAGCTTGATTGTACACTGAGTGGAAAAATGCTTCCTACAATTTGTTTTAAATCTGCTACTTTCAAGGAGTGTTGTTTGAAAGGGTAAATAAGAACATAAGGCTTGCCATACTGGGTCAGACCAAAGGTCCATGAAGCTCAGTATCCTGTTTCCAACAGTGGTCAATCCAGGTCGCAAATATCTGGCAGGACCCCCAAGGAGTAGATAGATTCCAAGCTGCTTATCCCAAAAATAAGCAGTGGATTTCTGCAACCGTTCCCTATTTATCTATTCCACCTTACTCATGATTTTATACATTTCACTCATATCCCCCTTCAGTCATCTCTTTTCCAAACTAAAGAGCCCTAATCCTTTTAGCCCCTCTCTCCATAAGGGAACTTTCTCATCCCCTTTATCATTTTTGTCACCCTTCCCTGTACCTTTTCTATGTCTGCTATGTCTTTTTGCAGATGGGGCTTCCAGAATCGCACACACAATACTCAAGGTTTGATCGCATCATGTATCAATATGAAGGCATTATGAAGTCTCAGTTTTATTCTCTATTCCTTTCCAAATAATTCCTAACAATCTATTTGCCTTTTTAACCCCCGCTATACACTGAGCTGAAGATTTCAAGGTATTGACCACAATGACTCTGAGGTCTTTTCCCTGGATGGTAACTCCTGATTCGGAACCCAGCTTCGTGTGTGGTTGGGATTATTTTTCCCTATGTGCATCATTTTGCATCTAAATAGCACATTAAATTAAATCTATTTAGAACTCCAGTCTCAGTCCCAAAGTCCTTCTGCAGTTCCATATAATCCGATGCTTTTTTTTTTATTTACAATTTTTAAGATTTACAGCAAATTAAAAAGTAAATCATAAGAAAAAACATCTCACTACGAAATGCAATAAATAAAACTCTTTCACATAGGAACAAAAACAAAAAAAAAATCCTATGCAAACTTCTGCCCTATTCAATGGTAAATGTCTCACCTCTGTATTGGTTGTTTAAATAAAAATTTAAAAAAAACAAAAACCTGATATAGTTGTTTCCAGTCTATTATTAAGAGAGGGGACAAAAATAAGAAAAGAAAACATACCTGGAGATAGAATATTACATTCTAACTAACCATGAATTTACAATATCAGAACTTAAAAACCCCATTACAAGCACCAAGAAGCAACGCACATCAAATATTTTTATCTCTATAAAAATTCTCCAATTGAGTAGGATCCAAAAATATGATATTTATTCCCTTGAAAGCTCACCAAGCAGTTGCATGGGAACGTCAGGAAAAAAGCTGCTTAAATCACTAACACTTGAGGTTTCTTCCCAAGAAACGTTTTCCGCCTCAGTGGTTTGGCACTTGCCATGTCAGGAAAAAATCATTTTTTGACCACAAAAGGAAACCTCTTTATGCTTCAAATGAAGTCAAAGAACTATATTTTTATCCATCTCTGATCTCAAAGAAACATCTCTAGATGACTCTAAAAATACAGACACATCTAGACCATCTATGGTGAGGACAGTGCCCAGTGCTCCTTCCTCCACGTTTTCACTCTGCACCCCAGATGGAAGACAATATTATCTTTGATATCCTGATTGTGTGTCTTCACTGCAAATTTTTAATTCTTCCCTTTTAAAAAGTTGAGGGGCTAAAAACCTGGTCCTGGGAAAATTGAGGACACACGGGTTTTTAACTCTAGCAGTGTTCGTGAATCCTTAATGTGTGCCGGGGAAGCCCCTTGCAAGCAAGATAATTGTGGGCCCATCTTAGTTACTTATCCCTCGATATCTCCAAGCCTTCTTTCCTATTTTTCCAGCTTTGTGATAAGAACAAGAGTAGATTAAAATGCCCTCAATCTAGTAACTACTTCACAAATATCCTCCAGAGTGACGCTCTTTCTTGTCAGCCAGATGAATTTCTTGATAATGAACACATGGCAGGGGAAACGACGAATGTGGACATTGGAATTCACTGAATGGAGGAAATGTCTAGACGAACCTGAGTAGTATACAGATCACAATCTCCTAGGAGCTAAAAGTGGCTACTTCCCTCAGATAGTGTGGACAGTTGGTGCTCTAAGACCTTGACTCCCTGTGGCCACCAAGATGCCACAACATTCCGTTCGGCTCCAGCTCCCTCTGTACACCACACTGGGGCAGAATCTTTCGCAGGAATAACAACTGCATGCTAAGCTATCGGTGGCGATGGGCAAGTTTGGGTGCTGAAGCTCAATGATGCCTCCAGCTCCGGAGGAACCTCCTCGAAAAGATGCTGACCCCTCTGGATCAAAACATGCTTGTAAAACTGGATCTCCAGGAGAGCAGACAGCAGCGGGGCTTACCTAGGATATGCATTTGCCCTTGTGTTTGAGCATTATTGCTCGGAGGTAAAAAGAAAACAAAAAAATCAAAAGAGCTCTTACTGGAGGAGTTCACACAAGGCAGCCATCCATGCTGCTGTTTTAATGACTGAAAACAATTGAGTGTGATCTACAAAACTGGTCACCTCACTCACTGTTCCTTTTTCCAGATCATTTATGAATATGCCAAATAGCATGTCCCAATACAGAACTCTTGAGGCACTCCACTAATGACCTCTCTCCATCTGGAAAACTGACCATTTAGTCCTACCCTCTGTTTCCTGTCTTTTATCCAGTTACCAATGTACAACTGCCTCCAATTCCATGACCTCCCAATGTTCTGAGGGTCTCATGAGGAGCCTTGACAAATGTCTTCTGAAAATCCACACCCACACACACCTTTATCAACAGACTCATCTTTATTTGCACATTTAATTACACTTTTAAAAAAATCTAATAAATTGGTAAGGCAAGACTTCACTTTGCAAAAACCATATTCTCTCCCCCATTAAACCATGCCTATCTATGTGGTCAGTAACCTTTTTATTTTTTTTGGAAGAATAGCTTCTACCTTTTTGCCCAGCACCAATGGAGCCCTTCCTAAAACTTGGCATCCCATTCACCATCCTCTAGTCTTCAGGTACTGTGGCTGTTTTAAATCAACTACTTATGTGGGACAGTTTATAGTTTATATTTTTTTTTCTATACCGTCACATCAGCAAGGCCTTCACAAGGTTTACAATCAGTTAGAGGGAAAATACATAATTTAACAAAAGTAATAATAGCTAAAATTAATAAAAGGCAAAGTAGAGAAATGACAATATTAAAGGTTTTACTGAAAACCAAGTAGACCACATCCAATGCCCACCCCAGACCAATTCTCTAGTCGCTCAATGAAAAACAATCGATCAGATTTGCCCGATATGATCTCTCTCTAGTATACGCCTGCTGCAGAGTCCTGTAGCCTAAGACACCCTTCTCTTGCCCCTGAGGGAATGAAGATTACTGCCACAATGCACGAAGACCTCTCTGGAGCTTTGCAGCTCAATTCTAGGTAGACCTTGTCAAATTTTATTGCATTTGGAACACAAGTAGAAAGTAAGGAAAGTGAAACTGCATAAAGCAGACATCAGCAAACATTTTTTTAAAGCAATCAAATTTCTCAAGGATTTACTAGATTTTATATTTCGTTAGTCAGGAAGAGGATAATGTTGCTACTGCGAGCTCATTTTCCCTTTGAAAATGTATTTATTTGCATTTTTTTATATACCGACAACCGTTTGCACATCGTATCGGTTTACACAGAACTTGAACTCTGACAGGGAACTGTCAGTTAGGCATTGCCTTTACAAGGAACCAAATGAGGGTATTTTTTCCCCTCCTTGACCTAACTTTGCTCTCTGTTTTATATGGGTAAAAGTATGCTTACTGTAACAATATTGTCAGAGAGAAACAGATTAACTTCTGGATTAACCAGTCTCCTCTTAGAGAATACAAATTGCCATTTGTACATATACACACAGAACCACAATAAAAAAAAAAAAACCTGAATATCGATTTTAGATTTTGATCAATGACCTAAAAATCCATCTCTACTCACATACTTTTTCTTTTACTTAATTTCTCTAATAATTGTTAAATTTCCAGTGTTGAATATTTTCTGAAAACATGTGCCATAAGGAATAAAATGGCTGTACACTTCAAATGAACTTTTGCTTTGAAACTAGTCTTGTTTACCAGCAGATGGCGGTCTTCATTTTCAGTTCACTGATGAAATTGTAAGAGCAAAATTCAAAGGCGAAACTGAAAGGCAAGCTGAATAAGAGTATATTTTTGTATTAATTCTTTTCGTTTATTTTTTTTTTTTTATTTGTTCATATTGGCTTCAATTACTTTTACAATTTGTCTTTTGCCATGACCTTTTGTGCTCATGAGAAAAAAAACAAGATCAAAGAAGGGTTTAGCCTTTCTACACCACAGGCTGTTTTCTTGTCCTTCCCAAGCTAGCCTTAGGGTGTCTTCAATGCGGTATAGACAAATATTTTATTTAATTAGGCTTAAAAAGAACATATGAAGTCTTCTTTATAGAAAAACAGAAGAGATCTACCATCGAGAGAGGAGTTCAAATCAGGGTTCTCCCACTTGCATTTTGTATGCATCATCACCTACCTATGAAGCATTTTACTATATGTGGGTAATAGTAGTTATGATTGTGCAGTGTTAAGAGCTGCAAAGATTCTTTAAAAGGACAGGTGCTATATCATAAATATGCACGTCACTACCATCACAGCAAAATGACCCTAGAAACAGGACAGAAAGATTGCAAAAATTATCCACACACCAAATCTAAAACTAATACGTCAACAGCAGGAACATATTTAACTAGACTTGGTGCTTTATATCTCAACAAGATCCCTGAGCACGTGCTAACCAAAGGACCTCAAGAATACATGTGCAGCTGCTTCCAAGATAATATCACGACAAATGCTTTCACATGCTGAGACGTGAAAGGCCAACCTCTAAAATGGGAGGAAGAGAATGTCATAGCACATTTCAAGCAATGCTATGGTAAACTGCAAACTATATCTGAGGGAGGGGAGCTGGGAGAAACTTTTAAACCAGCAACTGTGCTCTCAAACATCAGAGGATGTTCCCTTAAAAGTGCCAATCTGTTGATAAAAGTCCTTAGGTAAAAATGAGACCTTCACACTGTCCACGTGTGACCATTCTACAATTTTACATCTCATAATTGCTAAACCTAAACACTCCAGGATATAAATTCACTGTGCAAGGAGGATGGGATGCAATACTCTGAATACTTTTTCTCCAGCTGTTGTTATTGGACAATAGAATGGTAAAACTATATAATGTTGCTGGTTCACGGATGCCAGAGATGTAAAAAACAAAATTTCCCAAGGTTTTCCATTCTCTCTTTTCTGTGCAGTTAGCAAGTACATAAAAAAGTGATGATTACCACCCGTTTAACTGAGCAGATAGGAGTTTGAAACTGCAGACCAATTATGCACAAAAATAATAATTTAGTTTGACAGGTGGATTTGATCATAAGAGAAACATTTTAAGTCATTCCGCAGCTTCTGCATTTTCGGGGAAACCAAATGTTAGAGAAGTGTGTGAAACCCTATCACCTGCCTGTGTACTAAACTTGTTCTCTGTAAAGGTTTCAAAGCACAAGTAAGAATTAAGCTGAAGTCAACACTGTATGTTCTGACTTTTTCATAAAATACAGCAAATACGGGGTCCTATTTACTAAGCATTTTTCCCCACAGACACAAAATGGGACAAAATCTTTAATAAATAAACCCCATAAAGTGTGCAAAATATTTATTACATATTGCTCTAATATTGTTCTACTAAGTAAACAAGAAGTGGGTCTATAACTATTCCCGCCATCAAATCTAGCCTGCATGTAACTGTGGGCAACAGATTCCAAATATTAGTAAAAGAGCAGTCACGTTCCTCACGAGCTATGTATGAAGTGAGGTGCAGTTTTCCGCTGTACCGTTGAAGTAAGCAGTAAGACATTCTCCTAAGAGCCCTCGCCTTTCCAACAATCTTCCAGCAGCAGCATTATTTTACTTTTATTATATTTCACAGAGGGTAGTGGTAAATATCATTTATAATCAAAGAAAGAAGGGTTATCCTGGGTCCAGTTCTGTTTAATGCTTTCATAAATGATCCAACAGAAGGGGTAAAACGTTCCTCGACTGGCAGTGAACCAGGACTGCTCAATTCAAGGCTGGTGTACTGTGCGCTAAGCCACAAAATGGCTCAGATGAAATGCAAGACCAGCCCCTGAGGATCTGGATTGGTCAGCAGGGCATTCAGAAGATATGCTGGAATGCCAAAAAGGTGTTCCTGACATTGGATAGGCTTAGAAGCCAAGAGAGGGTGGGATCCCATTAGAAAACCCGTGAGCTCTTGAACTATTATGTACAGAAGTTACATGAAATCTTATTTCATTTTGTAAATGGAAGGCTTGTCTCACACTTCATTTTGTCCGAGAAAGCAGGCCGAGATTTTGGTACAGGCAACTGTCTCAGACACTAAAGCATCACCATAACTATGCGGCTATCCGGTTCTGCTGCGCGACCCCCGAGTCCTGCAACACCAGCGGTTCATTGAAGAAAATTCAGCATGGAGTCCGGGAGCCTTTGTTCACCGACAGGCCCAGCAGTGCCTACCAATGCAGAAGAGGAGGACAGGGCCTGATATCATGAGACGGCTGACATTTCTGCACATAGCTGTTGTGGGGCTAGTAGTATCTGAGGTGAGGGGAGGACACCAGGAGAGGGGAGTATCTGGGCCTGGGGGATGAGGGGTTTCTGGCAGATTCCTGAGTTCACCCCCCTTTGTGGGGGGGCGGTGAGAAAATAAACCCACCTCCCCCCGCCCCCCCCCTCCACACACTCTACAATTATTTCTGAGGGATACCCCCTTCATAAATCCAGCACTGCATGAAAGAAGGATTACTAGGTTCATTCACCCGGCATGGATTTAAACTTTGCCCCAGCTATGTTTGTAGCCTTGATTTAAGTTCCTTGCTTCATTACATGGAAGTTAGGGCATTAATAAAAGCATTTTCTATCTACAAATAAAACAGTATCAAAACATCATTCTCAAGAGTGGCTTCTCTCTGCAGGAGCTTCTAAACTGACAAATATTAAGAGCTCAATCGGGCGGAAACTCCAGATAAAAGTAGAAAAAAGAGAAGTGAACTGAGGAAGCTTGAGGAGTAGTAAAAAGTGTAGGAACTAAAATTTAATGCACAAAAGGGTACAGAAATCCGTGAGAGAAGTATATGACAAAGGGTGAGGCACTGATGTACATCAAACAGGAAAGAGGTCTCAGCATAATATCTGATGATCTCAAGGTTGCACAACACTGTGACTAGGCAATGGCCATAGTCAGAGAAATGATAGAATAAATAGGAAGCGTTATTACCAATAGAGAAAAAAAAAAAAAAAAAAGATGTGCTAATACCTCTGTACAAATTTCTGATGAAACCTCAGCTGAAGCACTGTGGCTGATTTTGGAGGTCATACCTCCAAAAAGATATGCATAGAGTGGAGGCAGTCCATAGAAGGGCTACCAAAATAGTGCAGCCTCTGCACTACCCGTCTTATAAAATGAGAGTCAATTATCTAAATCTAGAGGAGATGAGTAACATGGAATGGCATAAAACAATAAAGTACTTTAATGCTATAAACACGCAAGGAACCATTTGTCAGTAGAAAGGAAGTTGTAACATAGAAGATCATAGAATGAGACTCATAGGGTAGTAGGCTCAGGAATAACTTAATATTTCTTCACAGAAGGTGAAGATAGAACAACACTAAAAAGTCAAGCAAGTACGGAATAAACCAAGAGGATCTTGAGTTGAGAGGAAAGGAAGATAAAGCCAGAGATCAAGTAGGCTCTGCAGTACAACACAGCCCAGTACAGTTGACAGCAGAATTGTCTCTCTCTCACTATACCTTATGTTTTGAGCTCCCAGTCTTTCGGGTTGCCCTCTTATTGAAACCCTTGTCTCAAGCCTCAACCTATTCTCCTTCCTCTGTAAGTCTTACCCTGATCTCACATATAATGATGCATTATATTTTCTTATATCTTGTATATAGAATGTATGTAATTGTAAAAGTGCATTTAGGAAACATAGAAATGACGGCAGAAGACGACCAAACGGCCCATCCAGTCTGCCCAGCAAGTTTTGCACTTTTTTTTTTTTCTCATTCTTATCTGTTACTCTTGGCTCTTAGTAACCTTTTGATTCTATTTCCCTTCCACCCCCACCATTAATGTAGAGAGCAGTGTTGGAACTGCCTCTAAGTGAAATATCTAGCTTGATTAGTTAGGGGTAGTAACCGCCTCAATAAGCAAGCTATACCCATGCTTATTTGTTTACCCAGACTAAATAATTCAGACCTTGTTGGTTGTTGTCTGTATATAGATCTACTTTTCTTCATTTCCCCTGCCGTTGAAGCAGAGAGTTATGCTGAATATTTGATATTTAAAAAAAAAAAAACCAGTATGGAGAAATTAGTTCTCACCTGATATTTCCTTTTCTTGAGCTCAGCCAGACCAGTCCAAACACATGGGTTATGTCCACCAACCAGCAGATGGAGACAAAGATTAATAGTCTTGCTGATGTAATCTTACATAGGCTCCTGTACTGCCCTCAGCCTGCCCATATCCTGTAACAAACTAAGGATAACATACTAAATGCAAACTCCCCCCTTGCCCCCCAACCAGGTGATTTCCAAGGGAGAATCACAAATGAACATACCAATAAAACAGCACAATTAAGAGAACCCAGATAGATTAATATACTTTTACCTTATCTACTGAAGGTTTGATTTAAATTATATATACACTTTCTGAAAAGAAATAACCATAGAATACCACATGTTTTGGAAGACAAGGGATGGTCTAGGCTGGTCTGGCTGCACTCAAGGAAATGAAATTATCATGTATTTCATGTGAGAATCACTAGCTTACAACAGTGTAAAGAACTAATTTTGCCTTCTTCATCCAGCCAGACCAGTCCAAATGTTTGGGATGTACCCAAACTATACTTTGAGTGGGTGAGACACTGCCAAACCTGTTCTTAAAACCTCCAAACCAAAGGATGGTTCCTCCCTTGTTCAAGCGTTGAGATGATAAAAGTATTGCAAAAGAATGCAAGAAAGACCAAGTTGCTGCTTTGTAACTTCAGTGGTGAAACCAATCAAAGCTTGACCCAAAAAAACCACTTGCACCTTATTTGCGAGTGGTAGTTTTCTAAGTAGGTCACATTTATGACGTCTTTAAATCAGCACATCATGAAGCTTTCATAGCCACATCTCTCTTATATGACCCTCCATGAAGGGAAAAGAGATGATCCGATCCCCTAAAACTGTTCATGACTAATTCAACAACAGAACACTTTGCACATCCAAGGAATGGAGCAGCAAATACACTTCCCTACACAACTCTTTATAGAAGGAAGACACATTACCCAACTAAGGTGAAAAAGTAAATCACCTTTGGAAGGAATGCCGAATTTGTACAAATCTTAACCAGCTCCTTTGAAAGACCATAAACTCCCTGCATGAACGAGCTTATAGCTCAGAAATTTGTCTGAGTACATTGCCACTAGCAACTCAATAAAAAAAAAAAACAACTTCTTTAAAGGGCTCAAAAGAACTACCCACCAGAAAGGATATCATCACATTCAAATTCTAAGATAAGACCAGGTCTTTTACTGGCAAGTCTACATGTTTCGCTCTTCACAGGGAATACGAAAATTCTACGTATTTCACTCTTCACAAGAAATGAGAAAACTCTGAATGAGAGGCTAAAGGCGTACTCTGAACAAAATCTCTGAAACATACAATTGCTGCTGATCACACTTTCAAGAAATTGAGAACTAGATCTTTATCCAAACTCTTTGCAAACAACGGCCAACTGAAAGGTATTAAATTCCTTCTAGGAAAAAACATTAGCAGTGTACCAATCTTCAAAAATCTGCCAAATCTTGATATATACCAGGGATGTAGAACTTTCCTGAGAAGGTAACAAGGTTCTCACCATCTCTTGAAATACCCTTTCTTGCTTAAACAAGACCTCTCAAGGGCCAGGCCGCAAAACAGAATTCAACCAGATGTCTGCGAAACACCAGACCCTGCCTCAGGAGGAGACCTGAGCTCCAAGGTAAAGAGAGGGAACTCTCAAACAGCCAGAACAGAACTGCATACCAAAGCCGCCTTGATCAATCAGAAACAACCAACCCTCGAAGCTTAGAAACCTTCTGCAGAAGAATGTCTATCAGAGACCACAAAGGAAATACAAAGTAGTTGCCGCTCCAGCTAACACTAAACTAAGGCATCCAGCCTGGATTACTTACTTTCTCTTCTTGTGCTGTAGAATCTTTTTACATTTGCATTCCTAGGGAAGCCATTAGGTCCACAGGCTTCCCTCATTGCACCACAATGTGATGAAAGTTCCCTTCTGACAGTTCCAAATCCCTGGGGTCCAGAACAATGCAGCTGAGAGTCCATTTGAAGCTTCTCTATCTTAGGAATTCTTAAGTATTTCTCCTCACAGGTTACACATCATGCAGACACCCGAGAATTCCTGGCATCAATCTGATAAATCCCAAAGTCCACTACCATGGCATTTTCCCACAAAAACTAGACTGCTTGATTTTGAAGCAGCAGCACCAAATGAAGCAATGCCAACCAAACTGCTCTGGTTACCAGCCAGATTAGCTACCTGGCCTCTATTGCTGATCAAGTTTTCTGTATAAAAAAAAAAGGGGCCTTGACAATGCATTCCCCAACCAAAGACTACCCCACCCCCACCCCAGGTACATAACCAAGGCCTGAAGCTCGCTTACCCTATGAGCAGAAGTAACCGCCACCAGGAAAATAACTTTCCAGGTGAGAAATTTTAGTTCACAGGAGTGCATAAGCTCAAAAGGAGGATGCATGAGCCACACCAAGACCATGTTGAGATCCCAGGAGACAATAGGGGGCCACAGAGGGGGCTTTAGCTGAATCAGGCCCCGCATAAAGCGACCTATTATGGGTTAAACCGAAATGGGTGGCCCAGCTACTCCACTATGGTAAGCACTGACCACACTCAAATGGACCCTGACCAAGGTGGTTTTTGAGTCCAGTCTTGAAAAGGTGCCACAGGTAATTGAGAAATCTCGGCACTGGGCAAGTGAATGGATCGCCCACAGCTCCAGAAAGTTTATCTTGTACCAAGCTTCTTGAGCTGTCCAGTGCTCGTGTGGAGGTTGTCCACATGTGCCCCCCAGCCATGGGGAGAGGCATCAGTGGTAAGGACTACTTGAGATAACATTGGTTGGAAAGGAACTCCCTGTTCCAGATTGGAGAGATTCGCCCACCAGGGCAAAGAAATCCTCAGGGGCTGTGTGATGGAAACATGAGCTCTGAGGTCCTGGGATGCCTGCTACCACTGTGACTGCAAAGTCCACTGCGCTCTGTGCATGCAGAGGCAGCTCAAAGGTGACATGGACAGAAGCTGCCATGTGTCCCAGCAATCGACGTAGAAAACAATCTGACTGCTGTCCGCCAAGGCCGCCAGCAAAGACAGGATGAGGGCCCAATCGTGGAGCAAAAACACCCTTGCCTGAGTCATGTCAAGCCTGGCTCCTATGAAGTCCAGATGGGTGGACAAGCAGAGGTTGGACCGAGTAGTTGATGACAAATTCCAGAAAGTACAGCACCTGCATGGTAAGGGTCAAAGCACTCAGCACTCTTTCGCAAGAGTTGCTTTTGACCAACCAGTCTAGGTAGGGGAACACATGCCCCCCTCCCCCCCCCCCCCCCAATGTCTGAAGTGCACTGCAACCATTGCCAGACACTTGGTGAAGACTCGAGGAGCTGACGCCAAGCCAAGTGGCAGTACTCTGTACTGATAGTGAGCTTGCCCCACCACAAAGCAAAGGTACTTCCTGTGCCTCGGGAGGATGGCAATGTGAGCATAGGCATCTTTGAGATCGAGGAAACAGAGCCAGTCTCCTCTCCTGAGGAGTGGTATCAGAATGCCCAGAGAGACCATCTTCAACTTTTCCTTGTGGAGCAATTTGTTCAAGGCACTGAGATCAAGAATGGGGCATAAGCCCCCAGTTCTCTTTGGTATCAGGAAATACCTCGAGTAAAACCCCCACCCTTGCTGACAACAGGGAACGGGTTCTACCGCTCCCGCCGCTTGAAGAGTGGAGAGTTCAGTTAGATGTATATCCTGCAGAGTAGACAAACCCCATGATGGACCCGGGGAAAGTCTGTCAGGACTTCTCTGAAGTTCAGAACCCTGGCGAACAATGGTGAGGACCCACTGGTCCATCATGATGAGTGGCCAGTGGTGGGCAAAGCCAAGAAGCCTGCCCTCCACTGGGGTATTGCGTGCCAGGGGTATGATGCACTGACTTATGCTCCCTTGCCTCCTATCAAAACCCCATAGCCGGGGCTTGCTGGGCCCTGGAAGTTCGCTGCTGATGGGGGTCGACCTCAAGAACCAGCCCGGGACGTGCAAGTCTAGGTGGCTAGAGGATATTTATTTATTTATGCAGTTTTTATATACCGTGGCACAGAAAGCAAGTTTCTATCTCTACAGTTCACATAAGAAAAAAGAAGAAATACAATAAACAATATAAACTCAATTTGATATTCATAAAACTACAGTTAACACTAAAAAATATAAAAATATGGATGTATTAATACTCAAAAAAACCTAAAAACAACAAATATTAAAACATTAAAATTAAGATAATCAATGATTAGTACTTGACATGACTCTCAGCTGTCCTCTTGGGAATTAGGGTCTTATGCTTGGTGGAAACACCACGTTTTCAGGTCTTTTTTAAACCTCTTTAAATTATGTTGTAATCTTAGATCAGGTGGGAGACTGGGTGCGGTAACATTTGGCCTTTTTGAGAGCGGCCTCTACTACAATAGACTGGTAGGGGAGATGACGTTTCTCAAAACCTAAGGCCTGTTGCATCAGGCATCCGCCTTCCTCTTCACTGAAGAAGTTTTGCGTTACCACATCCTAAGGAGAAGATCCTTGAAGATGTCATGAATAGAAACAGCCACTATCTCCTTAGGTACATCGACAAACTGGCGAGCTTCCAGCATCTTATGTCGTGTATCCTCCTCAGTTAGGAGTTGGAAGGGAATGGCTTTGGCCATGGCCTTCACAAACCCTGCATAGGAGAGGTCCTCCAGGGGAGACACACCTTTCCTCTGGTGGCGAAGGTTCCGAGAGGAGGTCACCAGAGTCTTCAGAAGAAAATTTGGTAAATTCATCTCCTCATGGATCATATGAGCCCTCCTCCTCTCCTCACTTAGGTCCCCCAGGGGCCTGTATGGGAGAGGCCTGTCTAGATTTTTCAGTCTGGGCACCGAAGTACCTGAGAACACCGGTGGCATCAGCAGCAGGGAGAGTACCAATGGCCACGGGAGGCCCGGTGGCCCGGGCACAGGTTCTGGGAACTGTGGCCTTGAGACCAAATCACCAGACGGCACCAACGGTCAGTGCAAGTCTTCCTCCTTGGAGGACCCGATGATGGGAATCACTCGCGTGGAGGATATTGGTGGCCGATAGGGAACAGATGATCCCCCAGGCTCTGGCTGCATCTGAAAGGCACAGAGTAGGATGTCCAGGTGCCCAAGCAGGGGTGACAATAGAGGTGGTACAAGTTCCGACACCGGTATGGGGGCCGGTGCCAGGGGTGGATCTATCTGCGTAAAGCTCAGAGCACCCTGCGGTCCAACTCCTCCTGGAAGACCGGTGAAAACAGGACTGATGGAGGGGTATGAGGCATCACTGGAGCCTCCTCGGAGTCCGGCACCAATGTCGGTAGGGAACGTCTAGGACTCCCAGGTCTGATGGAGGTTGGGGCCTCCTCACCATGGGGCCTCTTCGGTGGTGGCACGGCCACCAGTGCTGCACCAGAGCCGGAGCCATGCCCCGACAGTGATCAGTGGCAATGCTTTCTGGGTTTCCCCATGGTGCTCGGTCTGGTCCTTGCCTGGCACCGAGGATGCGGATGAAATCGATGTCCGAGAGAGTGCCGACAGTAGCGAGGACTGATCACTGGCTCCCGAATCCTTGGAAGTAGCTGCTGGGGGTGTAGAGAGGGACAGCATATCCAGCTCTTCCCCCCTACCCCCAGGCATCAGAGACTCTGGCCAGCGAAGATAGGGTAGATTTTTTGGGACCAAAAAGCTTCTCCATTTTGTAGAGACAAGCACAATGGCCCTTGGGAGTCATATGATCGCACAGCTGACACCCTTGGACGTCATGCGATGCCCCCAGGCAGAGGATGCAAACTTCATGTGGGCCCATTATGGACATGATCCGCGGGCACTGGGGGCATCGGCGAAACCAGACAACGCCATGAAAACGCGACGAGTGTTCAATGGTCGGCGATCACCAAGAAGCAAGCTGCTGGGAATCGACCGCGAAAAAGGCTGAATGATAAAGATAACCTACCGCACCGAAGGGACACTGTCCAGAGGAATGGGAGAAAAAAATGCTTAAAAGCTGGAAAAAAAAAAGAGCACAAACTAGAGCTCCAAGCACCGTGAGGCAATTGCACCGCAGAAAAAAAAAATAAAAAGAGAGATCGAAGGGGGACCTCGCGTGGATGTGCAGATAGTGGGGCATGCTCAGTGTGCCAGTCAAAGCTTCTAGAAACTTTGACAAAAGTTTTCTATGACAGGCTCCATCTGATGTCGCCACCCATCTGCGAGTACCACCATCCTGCTTGTCCTAGGGTAATTTCTTATTATTCGATCTGACATGTATGCCTTTTTGACAGAAGTTCGATGCGTTCATAAGTGCACGCGAGATACTGCATGGACATCAAATACAGTAAAATGAGTAGCATTATGAATGCTTTTTTTTTTTTTTTTTTTTTTTAACCTCTGTGCGCTTTTTTGGCAAGGTTGTAATTTGTGTCTTATTTGAAAACTGTAATACGCACTTAGAAAAGTGGTCTGTGCACGCATTGAAAGAGCAGGTGTCCAAAACAGACGCACCATTGTACCGCGCCCATATTGTATTGGCCCAATTGTGATGCTGTCTGAAGCACTGCTGAACGTTACTGAGCCTCCCAAAAGGAAAAACCATTCAATGCAGAAATCTTGCTTTCTTTCTTAATTATTATTTTTTTTAACTTTATGAAAATTAACAAAGCAGAGGGAGAATCAAAAAACAACCTAGGGTTTTTTTCCTCTTTTTTTTTTTTTTTTTTTATCTTGAGAAAGTCCAGTCAGGAAAGAGGGAAAGGGAGGAGGGAATGGAAGGAAACAGGGCAATACAGAATGAAATACGGAGCACAAACCAAACTCTTGGAAGCCTCCTGCTCGAAGGCCATCCTCAACTGGGGGAGAGAGCACAAGGCTTTCACCACAGGAGTTGCCCTTCCAATCCAATCCTTTTCAAACAATCTAACTAGGCCTCATCTCAGCGCACAGGATATGCTCTCCTACTATCTGCTGGCGACAGAGAACACTGGCAAGCTAACGGCAGCACAGAAGACTATGAAAGATGATATCAGTAAACCTTTTAAATCTGTCTCTACCTGCTAGTTGGTGGACTTAACCTATCTCTTTGGACTGGATGAAGATGAAACAAAATTATATGTATACTGTATTTACACGGCTTCTATAATCTATTGTAGAAACAAGTAAAAAAAAAAAAAACTGAAGACCAGCAGAACAACCCAGAAAGGAAATCTTCAATGTACTTATGTTAAGGCTGGCACAGAGGAGAAATATTGTACAGAACAAACTAGTAGTTTCAGGCCTACATCAAAATTAGATTGCTACAAAAGCATAACTCTCCACTATAATGACTAACTATATCCTACAATTTGAAAACATGACCACCCGAGCTCCTATGATGTTTAGTGGAGTTTGCCGACACTGCAGTTAGTGACAAATGTCACATTAAGAACATAAGAAGTTTCCATACTGGGTCAGATAGAGGTCCATCAAGCCCAAGTTCCTGTTTCTAACAGTGGCCAATCTAGGAAACAAGCACCTGAGCAAGTAACATAATATAAATATAACTAATAGTAACGGCAGAAAAAAAGACCAAATAGTCCATCTAGTCTGTCCAGCAAGTTTCTTATGGTAGTAAGTGCTGATCTGTGCAGGTTACCCTCAAGTTTCTCTGCTTCTTGCAGGTTATCCCTAAGCCTTATGTTATATATATGGTGAAATTTATACTTATCTATCCATTTCCTTTCTTGAGTCCTAACAGAACTGTCCATACATATGGGATGTGTTCTCTGGCCAGCAGATGGAAGCAGAGACCAAATTCAAGAGCTGACTTTATTCTCTATAAAAAAAAAAATACAGTGCTGCTTCTGCTCCACAGTACTCAAATATTAAATAGATCCCATGATACTAGTGCCAGTAATAAGCAGTGGCTATTCCCTAAGTCAACTATATTAAGAACAGTTTTTGGAATTCTCCAAGAACTTGCCCAAACCTTTTTTAAACCCAGTTAAGCTAATAGCCTTAACCACATCCTCTGGCAACAAATTCCAGAGCTTAATTGTGCGTTGAGTGAAAAATAATTTTTTTTTCTGATTTGTTATAAATGTGCTACTTGCTAACCTCATTGGCATGCCCCCTAGTCTTTCTATTATCTGAAAGAGTAAACAACTCATTTACATTTACATGTTCTAGTCCTCTCATGAATTTATAGACCTCCATCATATCCCCAATTAGACATCTCTTCTCCAAGCTGAACAGCCCTAATCTCTTTAGCCTTTCCTCATAGGGAAGTCGATCCATCCACTTTATCATTTTGGTCGCCCATCTCTGTACCATCTCCAGTGCAACTATATCTTTAAGATGCAGCAACCAGAACTGAACTCAGTACTCAAAGTATGGTCTCACCATGGAGCAACAGACATTATGACATTCTCTGTTTTATTCACCATTCCTTTCCTAATAATTCCTAACATTCTGTGTGCTTTTTTGACCACTGCAACACACCGAGTGAAGATTTCAAGGCACTGTTTACTTTGACGTCTAGATCTTTTTCCTGGGTAGTAACTCCTAACATGAAACCTAACATTGTGTAACTATAGCATAGGTTATTTTTCCCTATACGTATTACCTCGCACTTATTCACATAAAATTTCGTCTGCAACATGGATGCCCAGTCTTACATCCTCCTGCAATGTATCAATATCCGCTTGTGATTTAACTACTTGGAATAATTTTGTGTCATCTGCAAATCTGATATACCTCACTAGTCTTTCCCCTTTCCAGATCATTTATATTAAAAAGCACGGGTTCAAGTACAGATCCCGAGGCACTGCACTATTTCTCTCTCACCACTAAGGAAACTGATCATTTAATCCTACTCTCTGTTTCTTAAGAACATAAGAAAATGCCATACTGGGTCAGACCAAGGGTCCATCAAGCCCAGCATCCTGTTTCCAACAGTGGCCAATCCAGGCCATAAGAACCTGGCAAGTACCCAAAAACTAAGTCTATTCCATGTAACCATTGCTAATGGCAGTGGCTATTCTCTAAGTGAACTTAATAGCAGGTAATGGACTTCTCCTCCAAGAACTTATCCAATCCTTTTTTAAACACAGCTATACTAACTGCACGAACCACATTCTCTGGCAACAAATTCCAGAGTTTAATTGTGCGTTGAGTAAAAAAGAACTTTCTCCGATTAGTTTTAAATGTGCCCCATGCTAACTTCATGGAGTGTCCCCTAGTCCTTCTACTATCCGAAAGAGTAAATAACCGATTCACATCTACCCGTTCTAGACCTCTCATGATTTTAAACACCTCTATCATATCCCCCCTCAGTCGTCTCTTCTCCAAGCTGAAAAGTCCTAACCTCTTTAGTCTTTCCTCATAGGGGAGTTGTTCCATTCCCCTTATCATTTTGGTAGCCCTTCTCTGTACCTTCTCCATCGCAATTATATCTTTTTTGAGATGCGGCGACCAGAATTGTACACAGTATTCAAGGTGCGGTCTCACCATGGAGTGATACAGAGGCATTATGACATTTTCCGTTTTATTCATCATTCCTTTTCTAATAATTCCCAACATTCTGTTTGCTTTTTTGACTGCCGCAGCACACTGAACCGACGATTTCAATGTGTTATCCACTATGACACCTAGATCTCTTTCTTGGGTTGTAGCACCTAATATGGAACCCAACATCGTGTAATTATAGCATGGGTTATTTTTCCCTATATGCATCACCTTGCACTTATCCACATTAAATTTCATCTGCCATTTGGATGCCCAATTTTCCAGTCTCATAAGGTCTTCCTGCAATTTATCACAACCTGCTTGTGATTTAACTACTCTGCACAATTTTGTGTCATCTGCAAATTTGATTATCTCACTCGTCGTATTTCTTTCCAGATCATTTATAAATATATTGAACAGTAAGGGTCCCAACACAGAACCCTGAGGTACTCCACTGTCCACTCTCTTCCACTGAGAAAATTGCCCATTTAATCCTACTCTCTGTTTCCTGTCTTTTAGCCAGTTTGTAATCCACGAAAGGACATCGCCACCTATCCCATGACTTTTTACTTTTCCTAGAAGCCTCTCATGAGGAACTTTGTCAAACGCCTTCTGAAAATCCAAGTATACTATATCTACCGGTTCACCTTTATACACATGTTTATTAACTCCTTCAAAAAAGTGAAGCAGATTTGTGAGGCAAGACTTGCCCTGGGTAAAGCCATGCTGACTTTGTTCCATTAAACCATGTCTTTCTATATGTTCTGTGATTCTGATGTTTATAACACTTTCCACTATTTTTCCTGGCACTGAAGTCAGGCTTTTAACGAGTTTGCAATCCACGAAAAGACACCTTCTGAAAATCCAAATACACTACATCTACTGGTTCACCTTTATCCACATGTTTATTAACCCCTTCAAAAGAAAACATAGCAGATTTGTGAGGTAAGATTTCCCTTGGATAAATCCTTGCTAGCTGTGTACTATTAAACCATGTCTGTCTATATGTTCTGTGATTTTGTTCTTTAGAATAGTTTCCACACTATTTATTCTGGTATTGAAGTCGGGCACACTGGTCTATAGTTTCCCGGATCACCCTGGAGGCCTTTTTAAATATCGGGGTTACGCTAGCCACCCTCCAGTCTTCAGGTACAATGGACAATTTTAATGATAAGTTACAAATTACTAGTAATAGATCTGAAATTTCAATGTGGAGTTCTTTCAGAACCCTGGGGTGTATACCATCTGAATCGGGCAATTTGCCATTCACATTATGAAGTATATTGCTGTTGATGGCATAAAGGTAAGTCTATCTGAAATAATCTGTGAACAGTGCTCATGGAAAGTCTCTATGGATGGCACAACACAGTAACATAGGCACCCTAATGCAAACTCAAAGAAAACAAAAATCATATCTAAAACAATCCTACCAAGATTTTTTAAAATATTGCTTTGCCTATTTCTAGGCTCAATTTGTTCCTCTTTAGGTATTATTCCTACGTATGTCTTTTTTGTCCTAACATACTTTAAAAGTTCTTATAATCTACAATTCTAACAATATTCAAGGCCCAGACCTTTTACTGTGGGCATACACCAGTTTCTAAAAATCTTAGAGTCCTTTAATTACAAATATTGCAAGGAGTTGCAATAATGCGAAGCATACTAATTCACTGGCAAATCAAATTGCTATAAAATTCCCAAAAGTTTCAGCTTAACACTGGAAGGCCTTTAAAGTGATTGGTAATATGTGGTATTCCATAGCTTTACTATAAATTGTAGCCACAACCACAATCTGCTTCAGTGGAACTGCAGCAGGATCCTGTGGTTGGCTGCAGAACACCTCTTAAGGAATTAAATAAAAATACACAAACGGATTGACATGATTTTGCCATAAATGTTAAGTGAATTTCATCTAAAAATAAATATTGTTTCTTGGCTCAATTAATCGGGAATGGCAGAGGTTAGGCAGGCTGTGGAAGAGGCTAACTCAGTCCCCAGGGAATGAGGGAAGATGGCTGCCGTCACTATGGCAACCCCTGCCAACCAGAAGGCGAGGTCCTTCCTACAGCCCACCAGACCAGGGAAGGTACATATGAAATAGGCATTCTGTCAGGAGGTGCAGGGGTTCTATTTAAAAATTTTTACCAGGGAATAAGGGTACTGCTGCTTTAATATTAACTCTGAATTATGTAATGCAATTACTACCCACTGAAATCTGCTCACCTCTCCCCTACAATGAAAACTTTTCAGGTCAGGCAAAAAAAAAAAAATTCTTCATGGATGCCAAACTAAAGAATTAATTATTATTATTTTTTTAAACATTTGAGCCAAGACGGAGAGCAAATATACGGGAACCTAAAAGCCAAAGGAAACACCAAAGGAAAGCACTCTCAAATATGAAAGGAAAATGCAAGTTAAATGTAATGTTTGGCTGTTCACAGGACAGCCTCGCAATTGCCCGCACTTACCCAATACAGATGCAGCATGGACGCCGCCATCTTGCCTCCGGTCCCCTTAGGCGCGTGCTGAACTACAAATTCCTTGCAATGGGAAACAGCAGCAGCGCGGGCAGATGATGCAATTTAAACCACAGCTGTGCTTCTTAGCCAGCGCCTCAGCAACAGGTCCTCCTGCGTTGCAGTGTGGATGCTATTCATCTCTGTGCCTTTGTCTTGTCTTACCCTCTCTGTTTCCTTGCCTGTCTGCCCTGCCAGTGACTTTTGTCCCCTGTGCCTGGTCTTGTCTTGTCCGTCCATCTGTCTCGGCCTGATTCCGGGTTCTGAGCTCTGCTGCAGATACCGACCAATCTTCTGAATTGCCGCCCACCCTGACTCCAGCTTGGACCTCAACCCACCCTCTCACTGCCTGCCCCAACCTTGGCTTGAACCCTGACACTGATTGCTTGCTGCCAGCCCAACTTTGAACTGGATATGGATTCTGTTGCTCGCTGCCAGCCCTGACCTCTATCCGAGACTTGACTTCGCCTAAACCCCGCCAGCCCCTGGAACCCAAGGGGTCAATCTGCAAGAAACAAGGCTGGTATAGGTGAAGCTCAAGCTCCAGTCCTAGTAAGAACAAGTCCACCTGCTGCCAGCATGGGCCTTGTAGGCTTGCCTGCTAGGCTACATCAACTACACTACAGTCCAAGAACTCAGATCAGTTACAGTTTGCTAAGACCATTAGCTCAATGGACTCATCTCTGGCTCAGTCTATCTCAGGGTTGGCTCTCCAGGTCCAGAAGCAACAAGACCAGTTGAAAAATATGACCTGCATTCTCCAAGGCCTGGCAGCTCAAATGGAATCCACACAGCCCTGTACACCTGCACTTGCACTGGCATCCCCTCCAGCTTCTCTTGTCCAGCCTCTAGGACCCGTGTCACACCTACCAGCACTGCCCAGGTATGACGGGGATCCTACGGCCTGCCAAGGTTTTACCAATCAGTGCAAAATGCAGATTGCACTACAGGCCTCCAGCTTTCCCTTGGACTGAGCTAGTGGCCTTTATACTATTTTTTCCTGGCATAGCCTGCCCTAGCCTGGGCATCACCCGTTTGGGAATGGAACGACCCCCTACTGGAGAGAATTTGGGCAACTTCCTCTGACAATTTCAGCAGATATTAGATGAGCCTGGTCAGACCCCTCCCAGTTACAGAGCTACTCTGTATCAAACAAAGCACCCACACCGTGGGCAATTATGCTATCCAATTTCACACACTGGCCTCGGAACTCTGTTGGGGCGAAGACAGTCTCAATGTCCATCTTTTGGCAGGGCCTGACAGAGCACATCAAAATGAGCTAGTGGGTCGGGACCTGCTGCCTGCTCTAGAGGACCTTATTGCCTTGGCCATATGAGTGGACCTTCACTTTCAAGAGCAAGCCCAAGAGAGGGAGGCCTTTCATCATCACATCAAGCTGGCAACCCCGGTTTCAGCAGCCTCTGGTCCCTCCCACAGACGCATTGCCTGTGCCCCTCCCCAGAAGAACCCATGCAACTTAGCACGTGCTGCCTCACCAAGGAAGAAAAGCAGAGACGTTAGCAGCTCAACCTTTGCCTCTAATGTGCAGCTCAAAGGCACTTAGCTAGCCATTGTCCTGAGAAGGAGGGAAACTTCCAAGGGTTCTTAGGGTTGGTCGGAGAGGCAACCCTAAGCCAGCCCTCATCCTCTCTTCAGATGCTCATGCCGGATTGCCTCACCTCCCCATAAAAGCAAGATGCATACAGAGGACTTCTTGGATTTGGGTGCTGGTGGCAACTTTATGATGAGGCCCTGGTTCACCAATACGACCTTCACACATTGACTTTGGATAAGCCGGTTATCATCTCCTCTATTTATGGCAAACCCCCTCCCTGGCCAGCTGTCCTTGGTCACCTTACCAATCATGCTTCAAACTGGGTTCCTGCACAAGGAAAGCATCTCCTATGTTCTATCCAAGGCAGTCAACCTCATAAACCTTGGCTTGTCTTGTCTGATGCTCCATAATTCATCTACTAACTGGAAGGCTCTACAGATTGCCCACTGGGGAATCTGTCAACAATGATGTTGTTCCACCGATGCTTCTAGCCTGGACTCAGATCTCAGACCTCCCGAGTCTTTCTTCTCAGTATGCATTTGCCGATGTTTTTAGTAAAATGTATGCAGAGACACTGTCACCCCACAGGTCTTTCAAATGTCCGATCATTCTGCTCCTTGGTAAGATGCCCCCTGGGGCAGGGCCTATCCATTATCCACTCCCAAAACAGTGGCCATGTCCAGTTTTACCTAGGAAATCTTGGAGTGGGGTTTTATCTGCCCTTCGTCATCCCCTTGCAGGGACAGGATTCTTCTTTCTTGGCAAGAAGGATGGCTCCATCAGACTGTGTATTGACTATAGGGACTCAATGCTATACCCACTGCCCCTAATTATCAAACTTTTTGCCTGCATAGGGTACAAATCTTTACAAAACTAGATCTCAGGGGAGTCTACAACCTCATCTGGATATGGGAAGGGGATGAGGAAGATAGCATTCAACATCTGAGATGGGTAGAATGAATACCTGGTCATGCCATTTAGTCTTTGCAATGCCTCCGCAGTCTTCCAACACATGGTCAACGAGATCTTCAGAGACCTTTTCTATTCTCATGTCTTAGTGAACCTTGATGATGATCTCATTTTTCCATGCTCCCGGGCCCAAAACCATGCTCCCAGGCCCAAAACCATGAGCATCTCAAAAAAGATATAATTGCGATGGAGAAGGTACAGAGAAGGGCTACCAAAATGATAAGGGGAATGGAACAACTCCCCTATGAGGAAAGACTAAAGAGGTTAGGACTTTTCAGCTTGGAGAAGAGACGACTGAGGGGGGATATGATAGAGGTGTTTAAAATCATGAGAGGTCTAGAACGGGTAGATGTGAATCGGTTATTTACTCTTTCGGATAGTAGAAAGACTAGGGGGCACTCCATGAAGTTAGCATGGGGCACATTTAAAACTAATCAGAGAAAGTTCTTTTTTACTCAACGCACAATTAAACTCTGGAATTTGTTGCCAGAGAATGTGGTTCGTGCAGTTAGTATAGCTGGGTTCAAAAAACGATTGGATACGTTCTTGGAGGAGAAGTCCATTACCTGCTATTAAGTTCACTTAGAGAATAGCCACTGCCATTAGCAATGGTTACATGGAATAGACTTAGTTTTTGGGTACTTGCCAGGTTCTTATGGCCTGGATTGGCCACTGTTGGAAATAGGATGCTGGGCTTGATGGACCCTTGGTCTGACCCAGTATGGCATTTTCTTATGTTCTTAAATGCTGCAGATGCTCCGAGAAAATCAATTATATGCCAAAGTTAAAAAGTGTACTTTCGAGCAGGATGAACTACATTTCTTGGGCTATATTATCTCCCATCGTGGTCTATACATGGACCTATAGAAAGTGAAGGCCATTCAGTGAGGTAAGCCCCGTCAAACAGAGGGGCTCACCTCACTGGTTGTGCCTCTTACCGCTCTTACTAAAAATGGCACAGACACCAGGAACTGATCTGAATATGCTGTCCAGGCCTTCTGTCGCTTCAAGCCGGCAATTCTCAAGGATCCTTGTCTCCAACACCCGGACCCGTCTAAGTCATTTATCGTGGAGATAGTTGCCTCTGCCACAGGGGTAGGGAGGGGCTGTCCTCACACAGAACAATAAAGGAACTCTCATGCCTTGTTTTTCTTCTTTTCTAAAAAAAATTTACGCCAACGGAAAGAAATATCATCAGAGACAGAGAATTCATAGGAGTGAAACTGGCGCTGAAGGAATGGTGCCATCTGCTGGAGGGAGCTAGACATCCAGTCACAAACCTCACTGATCATAAAGACCTGCAGCACCTTCAACAAGCTCAGTGGTTAAACCCCCCGCCAGGCCCAATGGTCTCTATTCTTTAACCGCATAGACTTTAAGGAAACCCACAATTTGACAACGTTCCTGAATCCATCCTCATCAATAATACTACCAACAATATCACTAAACAGGTCCGCAATCTTGGCATTATACTAGACCCAAAGTTAGATCTAGCCATACACATTACTCAAATGTTCCTTTTATAAAATTCGCCTTTTTAGGCACATTAAACCACTACTTGATCCAAATCATTTCCGCACAATACTTCAATCATTGATTCTCACTGGCTTAGATTATTGTAATTCCTTGTACCTAGGCTTATCTCAATCTACCATCCATCGTAGAGAGGCGTCCATGGTTAAGAAGACCTGGTGCTGTGGCTGTCGGAAGGGCATGCCCTCGGCCTGTGCTCTGGACTGCAGCCACCACTGCAGATCCTTCCTCATGCTTGCAGTGACTAGAACTTGTTGTGACAAGGGATGCAAATGTTGTCCCCATTGTGCCTTCAGCCCCCACTGCAGTCTGCACATATGCAAGCACGTGTTTGGCACCATCTGAACTGCTGCTGCCATTTGGCCTAGGAGGGTCAGTACTTGCTTGGTTAGCATGTATCTGGTCACTAGCAGTTGTGCTGCCAGGGCCCTTATGGTGCGTACCCTGGAATCTGGTAGGTAGGCCCTGCCAATTCTCCTGTTGATGATTGCTCCGATGAACTACAGAACCTGTGTTGGCTGCAGGTGCGACTTCTTGTAATTGATCAGTAAGCCCAGTTCCCCCATGCAGAAAGTGGTGATCTGCAGGCTACATAGTAGGGTGGACTGGCTCGGGGCTACTACCAACCAGTCATCGAGGTAGGGAAACAGCTGTATTTCCTGACTCCTCAGGTGGGCAGCCACCACTGCCAGGCATTTGGTGAAAACCCTGGAGGAGGATGACAGTCCAAATGGGAGCACCTTGTATTGGAAATGCTGTTCCCTGACTTGGAAGCAAAGGTACTGCCAACAGGCGCTAGATCTGAAAGACGCGTATGCCCATGTCCCTACATGGGCATACGCGTCTTTCAGATCTAGCGCACCCATCCAGTCGCTGGGCTGTAAGAAAGGGAGGATGATCTTGAGGGAGGTCATCTTGAATTTTTCCCTGCAAACGAATCTATTCAGCACCCTCAGTTCCAGGATGGGATGGAGACTCCTTGATTTCTTGGGAATGAGGAAGTATGGGGAGTAGAAACCCCGGTGCCTCTGGGCAACAGGGATACAGTGGATGCAGTTCTGTTGAAGCAGCCTGGCCACCTCCTCCTCCAGGGCCCTCACATCACATGCTCCACTCCCTCAAGGTCGTAGGGGCAGCGGAAGTATCGGTGTACTGCTGAAATTCAAAGTGTATCCTTCCCTTGACAATTTGGAGCACCCAGCAGTCGGTGGTAATCCTCTCCCAAGCATGGTAGAAGTGGGATATTCTGCCCCCTACCACTACCGGCGGGGTTAACCGGGGCGGCGTTAAAACCTTGACTGTTCCTTTTGGCTGTTAGGGACCACCCGCGGGGGGTGCGTGCTGCGCTGTCGGTTCCATGGCTGCTGTGGCTATGCTTCCCTTGGAGTCTGGTATGCGGGCTGATGAAAGGTGGGGTACACTCTAATCCCTCACTGATGCATATGCGACCTCCAGGAGATATGGTAGTACCTCCTCAATGATGCTCTGTCCCTCAGGGAAGTCAGGGACTGGACTGCTACACTTTGCTCCTTCAACTGCATCACAGTCTCTTTCAGCTTATCTCCGAACAGATTGTCCGGGAAGAAGGGAAGATTAGCAAGCTTTTCATGGACATCATCCCGGATTGAGCTCACCCGCAGCCACGTGAACCACCTTGCTGCAATGGCTCCCGTGGTGATCATGGACGAGGTGTCAAACGCTTTGTAGATGGAGCAGAGCAAGTGGTGTAGCCCTTCTTCCATTGCATGCAGCTGTGGCGGTGGATTCTTTTTATGGGGCCAAGGTCCCTATGAGTGGTTTCAATGATTGCAGACATTCATAAAGATACTGGGCCGTATAAAACTGATGCTGCTGGATCTTAGCATCTAGCATGCCCGCCTGAAACATCCGTTTCCCAAACGCATCCAGAAGTGTTAGAATGGAGCCTCGATTTCTTTGCTTTTTTCATCGCTGACTCCACTACAATGGAGGCGTTGGGCAACTGCACCGCCACATAGAAGGGCGACTCACACATCCAGAATTTCAGGTCTATCTTCCTCGCTGTCAAAGACCCTGACAACAGAGCCTGCAATACTCTGGTCATCACCTCATCCAGCACTGCATGCTAGGGCAAGGCTGTGGGTTTCACGGGTGTCAAATATTTTCAGGATATCCAAGACCTCAGTCCGAGGTCCCATACGAAGGGTGTTTCCCATCTTCTTCAGAAATATTGAGTAGGATAGGTCCTCTGGCAGGGAAACTGTCCGTGACTGCTCCTCCAGGGGGGGGGCAAAGGGTATGATGACCCCGGAGATGCAGTATCCAATTCTGAAAGTGAGAGGCTCTGTGGGGACTCTTGCCGGGGGCTCCCAGCGTCATGAGGCCCTGTAGGTGCGGGGCTACGACCATAATGGTCTTCTCCACTCTCCGCTGCACCTTGTTCCACTGAGGACAAGAACTGAGCTAGGACCTGAGATGTGTGTGTCATTGCATGGGAGGCTAGCGTCCCCTGTGGCCCTGGGTGGTGACCCCTTCCCCCCTGGGGAGGACTGTTGCTAGCAAAATATCAGAGTCTGGGCCTCTGGGTCGAGGCCGTTGTCCGCTCCACCCCAGTGCCTGGCCTGTGTCTCTTCTCCAGGGGCTCTTGGAGGTGCGACCCCTCCCGCTTGCACCTTGAGGCTGCTGACAGATCAGAGAAGACCCGTGACTGGTGCGATGACCCTGATGATCCGTGCATAGATACTGGTTCCACGGCTCTAGTACTAAACTTTCAAAAGGGAAACTTTGATAAAATGAGAAAATAGTTAGAAAAAAACTGAAAGGAGCAGCTACAAATGTAAAAGTGTGCAAGAGGTGTGGACATATTTTTTTTTTTAACTACCATCCTAGAAGCACAGTCCAGATGTATTCCACACAGTAAAAAAGGTTGAAGGAAGGCAAAATGATTACCGGAATGGTTAAAAGGTAAGGTGAAAGAGGCTATTTTAGCCAAAAGATCTTCATTCAAAAATTGGAAGAAGAATCCAACAGAAGAAAATAGGATAAAGCATAAGCGTTGGCAAGTTAAATGTAAGACATTGATAAGACAGGTTAAGAGAGAATTTGAAAAGAAGTTGTCTGAAGAGGCAAAAACTCACAGTAAAAACTTTTTAAATATATCTGAGGCAGAAAGCCTGTGAGGGAGTCAGATGATCGAGGGGTTAAAGGGGCACTTAAAGAAGATAAGGCCATCGCAGAAAGATTAAACGATTTCTTTGCTTCAGTGTTTACTGAAGAGGATGTTGGGGAGATACCAGTTCCAGAGAAGGTTTTCATGGGTAATGATTCAGTTGGATTGAACCAAATCACAGTGAACCTAGAAGATGTGGTAGGCCTGATTGACAAACTGAAGAATAGTAAATCACCTGGACCGGATAGTATACCCCAGGGTTCTGAAGGAACTCAAAAATGAAATTTCAGATCTATTAGTAAAAATGTGTAACCTATCATTAAAATCAACCATTGTACCTGAAGACTGGAGGGTGGCTAATGTAACCACAATATTTAAAATGGGCTCCAGGGGCGATCTGGGAAACTACAGACTAGTTAGCCTGACTTCAGTGCCAGGAAAAATAGTGGAAAATGTTCTAAAGATTAAAAACACAGAACATATAGAAAGACATGGTTTAATGGAACAAAGTCAGCATGGCTTTACTTCACAAATCTGCTTTACTTTTTTGAAGGAGTTAATAAACATGTAGATAAAGGCAGATGTAGTGTATTTGGATTTTCAGAAGGTATTTGATAAAGTTCCTCATGAAAAGGAAAAGGAAAAAAAGTCATGGGAAAGGTGGTGATGTCCTTTCGTGGATTACAAACTGGCTAAAAGACAGGAAACAGAGTAGGATTAAATGGACAGTTTTCTCAGTGGAGGGGAGTGGACAGTATAATTTTATTTTTGAGTACTTTCAGAACTCTGCCGTGTAAACCATCACGTCCTAGATGTCCTATTACATCATCCATCATGATTTGTTTCAGTTCTTCCAAATAATTACCATTAAATACTGTTTCCGGCACAGGTATCTCCCCAACATCCTCTTCAGTAAACATTGAAGGGTAAGAATTAATTTAGTCATTCTACTATTGCCTAGTCTTCCCTAAGTGCCCTTTTAACCGCTCGATCATCTAATGGTTCAACAGACTTCCCTCTCAAGGCTTCTTGCTGCGTATATATTTTTTTAAAGGTTTTATTGTGAGTTTTTGCCTCTACAGCCAGCTTCTTTTCAATTTCTCTTTTTGCCTGAATTGTCAATGTTTTACATCTAACTTGCCAATGCTTATGCTTTTTCTTATTTTCTTCAGTTTCATCCTTTTCCAATTTTTGAAAGGTTTTTTTGACTAAAATTGTCTCTTTCAAATCAACTTTTAATTTATTTATTTATTTATTTATTTCAAATTTTTATATACCGGCATTCGAGACAGCAGTCACATCATGCTGGTTCACATAAAACAGGGGTGCATAGTAAACATAACTATAACAATGGTGCTGAAAAGGCAGTTACATATAACAGGGTGATAAGAACTTGGCTGAGAAGGAAGAGAAAGGACAGGATTAATTCACACAGGTAAACGATAGAAGATATGGTTAATCAAGATATGGTTAATCAAGGTGTAGTTGGAGATTAGTTGACCATGTTGGTGTCTGGGAAAGCTTGTATGAATATCCAGGTCTTTAGTCTTTTTTTGAAGGTTGAGATGCATGGTTCTGTTCTGAGATTTATGGGGATGGAGTTCCATAACGGTGGAATGGCTGTAGAGAAAGCCCGGTCTCTTAGTGTGCAGTGTCTGGTAGATTTGGACGGTGGTACCTGTAGCGATCCTTTGTATGCATCTCTTGTCGGTCTTGACGAATTGTGTAGTCGGAGAGGGATCTGTATGTCAATGGGAGCCAGTTGGTGGATGATTTTGTATGTGGTAAGAATGGCCTTGTATATTATTCTAAAGTGTATAGGTAGCCAATGGAGGCTCTTTAGAATGGGGGTTATGTGGTCCCTTCTCCTGGTATTTGTCAGAATTCGTGCAGCTGCATTTTGCACCATCTGAAGCGGTTTGGTGTATGAAGCGGGAAGGCCGAGTAGGATGGTGTTACAATAGTCTAATTTTGAAAAGATGATTGCTTGTAGAATAGTTCTGAAATCTTGGGCATGGAAAAGAGGTCTAATTCTTTTCAGGACTTGTAGTTGGTAGAAACAGTCTTTGGTGGTTTTGTTAATGGTGGCTTTGAAATTCAGGCGATTATCAATTAGGACTCCTAGGTCTCTCACTTGTGTGATTGTTGGCGTGGCTTGTTGTGCAGAGGTGATGGTGCTATTTTCTGAGGCGATGAGCAGGAGTTCAGTTTTGCCGGAATTTAATACCAGGTTTAGGCTGGTGAGGAGGAGTTTAATTTTTTGAAGGCATGTGTCCCAGTAAGCCAGAGTTTTAGCGACGGAATCCTTGATGGGTATCAGGACCTGTATATCGTCCGCGTAAAGGAAGTGTTTGAGGTTGAGGTCGGTGAGAAGTTGGCATAACGGTATAAGGTAAATGTTAAATAAAGTAGGAGACAGGGAGGACCCCTGTGGGACTCCTACTGACGACGGATGTTGAGAGGATTCTTTGTTCTGTATCTTGACCTTGTATCCTCTATTGCTGAGAAATGATATGAACCAAGATAGTGCTGTGCCTGAGATACCTATGGAGGCTAACTGGTTAATGAGTAAGGAATGATTGACGGTGTCAAAGGCTGAAGAAAGGTCCAGTAGGATCAGTAAGAAGGCTTGACCTTTATCGAGGCCCAGGATGAGGTGATCTGTTAAGGAAATGAGGAGGGACTCCGTGCTTAGTGTTTTGCGGAAACCGTATTGTGATGGGAATAATCATTCTGAAAGTCATTTGGCCTTCCTTTCACCTTTTCTAATGCATGGAATACATTTGGTCTGGGCTTCCAAGATGATATTTAACCACTTTCCATAACTGATATAAACTCTTTACCTTTGTAGCTGCACCTTTTAGATTTTTTTCTATTTTTCTCATTTTCTCAGTCTCCCTTTTGAAAGTTAAATATTACATTTATTTAATATCCTCCGTCATTAACTCAAATTTGATTGCATTATGATTACTGCTGACAAGCAGCCCCAATAATTACCTCTCACATCAAATTCTGTATTCCACTAAGAATTAGGTTTAAAATGGCTCCCCTTCTTTGGTTCCCAGACTAGCTTTTCCATGAAGCAATCATTTATTTCCTCCAGAAACTTTATCTTCTTAGCATGTCTTGATGGGACATTTAACTAGTCAATATTTGAATAATTAAAATCTCCCGTTACTACTATGCTGCCTAATTTGTTAGCTTCCCTAATTTCTGTTAGTATATCATTGTCAGTCTAATTATTTTGGATAGTCGGATGATAGTATAACCCCCCCCCCCACACACACACACACACACTTTACTCTTCCCCATCACACATAGAATTTCTACCTATTAGTCTCCTGTAGGATCTTTAACTTATTGGATCTACATCATCCCTAATATAAAGCACACACACACACACACCCCCACCACCAACATGTTGATCCACTCCATCACTGTAATATAATTTATCCCCTGGCATAGCAGTATCCCATTGGTTAAGTTGCTTCCACCAGGCACACTCAATGTACAAAAAGGTGAATGAAAAGGCGAAATATTTAAAGCATTTTCTTTATTCCAAAACAATAAATAAAATAGAGGCACCAGAATCCTATGTTCCATAAAAACTCTCACCATAGACCATGCAGTCTTATAAAAATCAAAGTTATGGATTTGGTAGACTATGCTTGATGTAAAATACACATTTGCAGTAAGAACAAGGACAAGTTTTATTTACAATACAGTAAAATAAAATGAAAGAAGAGCAGCTAAGCCCACTTTCATGTACACAGGTCCATAACACAGAATGCAAGCTTCCCTTCAAAAACAGCCAGTAGCAGCTCTCTCTTCTCTGTTCTTCCACAGAAACATAGAAATGACGACAGAAAAGGACCAAATGGTCCATCCAGTCTGCCCAGCAAGCTTAAGGCAGTAACTTCCACTCTGTGCACTTTCCTCCCCAAAATCTCATCACATCCCAAAGTCACCATGGGGTGCTCTCTCAAACAGTACTCAGAGGCTGAGAGCATGAATAAATTGAGACGTGAGAGAGCTTGAGAGAAAGAACAGATATACACAGGGAGGGCAAGACAGCATTCAGAATTCTTCCAAAAGTGGCTCTTTGTTTTTGTTGAAAAGAAAAAGAAGAATTTAAGCTTGTTCTAGTACACAATATAGAGTTACCGGTAAATATTTTGTAGACAACATGGGGGCACTATTAAATAGATGGCAAACAAGGATGGAAAGGCTCATCTAATCTGGCCAATTTTATTTCCTGGTGCAGCCTCACGGACTCCAGTTGGTCTTAGAATGTACCTGGTACCAAGAAAGCACTTACTTGCTGTGGGCTTAATTTGGTTAACAAAAGCAAAAAAGCAAGACACTTAACTGGAAAATGCCAATACACTATAATACGACTTGTTTAAAAAAAAAAAACAAAAAAAAAAAACTTACTTGGTGCATTCCTCTAATGACTGTACTAGCATTTGCTGAAAAGAAGAAATTTCCTCAAGGTTTCCCAATAAATAGGAAGTATTTGTGGAACTTAATCTGCAACGAAAAAATAATTTAAAAGATGAAACCTCAGCAAAGATCCTTTAAAATGATGGTTACAATCATTTATACATAATAATGACAGAGAGGAAAAGGAAGTCACTGCAATTTGGGATATTATTAGCTACAAACAAAAAAAAACATTTATGGTTAATTCACCAAGAAAATAAAACTTACTTTTCGCTTGTTTGTAATGGCCGTAAGTAATTTGAAAGCATTGTTTGTATCTCTTTACAGTATTCATTTTCTGTTTCCAAAATATTCTGTAGCACCTGCAGTCAAAAAAAATCAGCATTGTAATTCACCTTTTTAGACAAAGGGCCATTATCCACAAAAGTTGGGGGTTTTTTTTCCAAAAAAGGATCATTTAAATCACAAGCTTGATAACAATACTGCAGCCCTATTTATGAATAACTTCCCTACACATAAGGTGGGAGAAAAAAGATACACAAAATTAGTTTTAGGATTCAGATTTTTAATGACTCATCTTTCCAAATCTGTGCTAAGGGTATAAGGTTTGCTTTTTACTCCACTTGCCACATGAGATTATCACCAACATCAACATTCTTGCAGAAGGAAGCACAAGTCAAAGAGAAGACTTTGCTACTGATAAACACTCAAATATAAGAAGTTAGGAAAGGTTCTCAAGCAAGTTGATCAAAATAGTAGTTATGTTGTACTAGGGACAGGCAACTCTGGTCCTGGAGCGCCACCAACAGTTCTGGTTTTCAGAATATCCACAAACATGCATGAGATTTATTTGCATATAATGGAGAAAGTGCATGCAAATATATCTCATACATATTCATTGTGGATATCATAAAAACCAGACCTATTTGTGGCACTCCAGGATCACAGTTGCCTATCCCTGCATTATACAATCCATCAAATGGAATGCATTTAGAGTGAATTATCAAGTAGTTCACTTTGGCCAATATCCATTAATTATGCATGGAATCAAGGCTAAAATAATCACCGCTATATCAAATTGGTCCTTTGTGGAGAAAGGTGATTATATAGGGATGTGCAGTGTTGTGTGTTCCTTTTTTTCATTTTGTTTCAATTAATGTGCATTATTTCTAGTTAGCGTACACTAAATCAAAATACTGCACACTAAAAAAACCAAAATGAAAAAAAATGAAGACAGAAAAAATTAAAAAATGAAATGATAAAACATTTTTGGCTGAACATACCTAGTGATATATAAATCGAAAATGTAATGTAAATGCTGTCAGCATGGGGAGAATGAAGGGCTGTGTACGTATAGTAAGATTGCTTACTTCTAAGAAGGGGCCTTCTGTAGACAACAGGATGAATTAGCTATAATGCACAAGTGATATCATCTGATGGTGCTAATATGGACACAGAGCTCAGAGTTCAGCAAATATTTTACCAGACATGTGCCAGAACTCATGAGCCCCTTAGTTTAATTGAGGTAGTTTACTCTACATAGAGGTAGGCAAGTGTAAAATATGGCTAATTCATCCTGCTGTCTACAGGAAACCCTTTTTACAAGAAAGCAAACTTGCTTTCCCTGCTGATAAGCAGGCATGAATTAGCCAAAAGGCATAGGGAGTCCTAAGCTGAGCGCTGCATTGCAAATCAATAGTGAAGACAACCCAGCCCCATCAAGTGGAGAGTGGACTACTGGGTGAACAGGCTGCACAGAACTGCTTGTCCAAAGCTGCTATTTGGCAGCTCAAGACATGCTGCCAAATAGCAGTGGAATGCAAAGACGTGAATGATCAAGTAGCATCTTTGCATACATCTTCAATGGAAGTGGCCCTGAGATGAGTCACTTAAGTCACCATCGCTTGAAGTTGATGAGCCTTGAAAGAGTTTAATTTATAAGCCAACTAACTCATAGCAATGCGCAATACAGCTCGTTAGCCGAACTCATTTGGCAACTGCCCTTCCCAATCTATTGGGATTAAAGGACAAACTGTTAAAAGACTTGAGGGTAAGGTTGAATCCACTTTAGATAACAGGTATGCAAGATCCTTCTTACAATTTAAGAAATGAATGGCCCATTCTCTTTTGAGCACATGTAGCTTTGGAAAGAATGTTGGCAGCACAATTGATAATAATTTCAGAAGAAACTTGGGATGAGTTTGTAGAACAACTCTGCTGTGAAAAAATTGCAGGTATAGTGAATATAAAACCAGAGCCTGTAATTTGCTTATTCTGTGACAATATCTGTAAAGACCACAACAACAGTGAGGAACTTGAAGTCCATTGGATCGAAAGGTTTGAAGGGAGATTTTATGAGTTGAGCTAGGATTATATTGAGATCCTCCCAGGGTACCAAAGGTTTCCTAACCAGAGGCTTAGAATGTCACAGACTTTCATGAATTTTGACACTAAATAATGAACAGAAAATTGGAGCCTACTCCACCAGCTGGTGAGTCACAGCATACTGGCACAGAGATTAACTTCACCAAAAAGGTGCTAAGGCCCAAGGATGAGAGAAAGAATAGACACTGAAGAGGGTACTTCAGGCCACAGAAGAAGGGATCCAGCTGGTTGCACCCATACCATGTTGAAAACCTCTTCCACTTGAAACTGTAAGATCTGGTTGAATCAGCATATCCTACACCTCCCTAAGAAGCAGCAAAGAGAAGACAACTGCACGTTCAAATCCATGCAGTGAGAACCAGAAATGGCAGGTTTGGATGGCAAAGCCTACTGTCCTCTTGTGTGATAAGAGTCTGAACCATCCCTAATGGAATATGAGATTTAATTCAAAGACAGAGAAGATATGGATACCACTCTTGCCTTGTTCTGAAGAACTTTCTGTATAGACCTGGTAATGACAGGAATTGGTGGCTATGTATAGAGTAAACCAAAGCTCCAGGAGCTAATCTGTAGCTGCTAAGATCCATAGAGCAGAAGTTCTCAACTTTTCTTTTGTCTTTGGAAGCAAACCGGTCACTCACCAGCATTCCCCAATAATTGATCCATGACCTTTTGATCCTACTGGATTCCTGGAAGATAGGTCGCCTGGAGATGAACATTATGATGGCCTGCCCATGACCAGATTCAGAGGGCCTCCTCGCAGAGGATATATGAATCTGTGCCTCCGTGTTTATGTAAAATATGGTCATCTGGTTGTCCGTCTGGATTAAGAATCTCTTGCTTGAAAGTAGAGGAGCAATAGCCCTTAGAGCATAATGGATGGCTCGGGGCTCCAGAAGGTTAATCTGCAGGTAACTCTTCAAGGGACTTATGTCTCTTAGGACAAAGTTACAGTGCTCTGTGCCCCTCTCCCGTTGGTGGAAACATCAGTAGATAGAGTCACTTGATGCACTGGGACACACATCTAAAACTTCCAGTGTCATTTATCACTCATGGGCCTTTCTCATCTCAGGAGGATACAGATATTTGGTGGGATAACCGCTTAAAGAGCTGATTCTAGTGGCTTTTGGGGGCCCATATGTGCTGATGACGCAGAGGAATATGTATTGCTGTTGCCACATGTCTGAGAAGAGCCTAGACCAACCTTGCTGATGTCTGGTCCTGCTATAGAAAATACTACTAGGCCCATCAGCAACATGGCTCTTTCAATGGGGAGAAACACTTTCTATCCAGGCTCCAACAAGCTGAATTATTTGAGATGGAACCAGTCAATGAAGTACGAAACCTTGGAGTACTTTTTGACTCTTAACCAAGTATTTGATATGTGGTGTAAATGAGAGTTTAGACATCATATTGGAAATGAAGACACTTAAAACCAGTCAATAAGCATACAGTCAATAAAAATACAGTCAACTTCAGATTCATTAGACAACTTAGGCCAGGATTCATCAATTCTTGAGGAATGATGAATGCGGCAGTAAAGGGGGGCGGGGGCGAAGAAGGGGGCGGTCGTGCGATAGCCTGCAGCCAGTCACACCACAGTGGTGCAGTTTTGCCTGCTGCGGTGTGGCTGTGCTATAAATTACCGTGGGCATAGCGCCACCGTAAAAGGTGGTGCTATTTCCTGCACTACTGCCAGCGATGATGTTCTAAACATTATCGCCAGCAGTGGTGCCACCGGCCTATTTCCCTAATCCTCTCCGTAACTCCTCCCCTCCACCTAATTTGAATGCTACCGCCGCGATAATGGCCTTTCACGGGTTGGAAAATAACCCCCTTAGATTGAAATTGTTTTTTTCATCTCGACTTCAAAATACCAGACATTTCAGTAGTCTCTCAACCATCTAAATGGGTCTCTCCCGGCACAATTGATGCAGTGATTTCTACTTTTGCAGAGTTAGTACAGAGGGACAACATCAGTTCATGCAATAGATTGACAAGGACTAGAGGCAACTTGTCTAAAGCAGAACACCAGGTTTTACAAGACTTGCAAAATGATCATTCCATCATAATCAAACCAGCTGACAAGGGTGGTTCCATTCTCATACAAAACGTAACAGACTACGTTAACGAGACTTAACTTCTTAGAGATGCTACTTTTTATCAGGAACTGACAAGACCCTACAGAGGAAATTAAACATCAAATAGATAATTGCATAAATAATGCAGTCAAGATTGGTTGGTTAACAGCAAGAGAGTCTTTTCTTAAAAGTTTCACATCCTCTATGCCCAGTATTTTATACAGTTACAAAAGTACACAAATCTTTTACACAACCGCCAGGACATCCAATTATCTCTTCTAAAAATCTTTATCAGAACCATTATTCAATTTGTAGATTTTTTTTTAAGACAATATGTATTCCAACTCCCGTCATACATTAGAAATTCAGCACACATTATGTCCATTTTGGAGTAGTATCAAGGCCCCCTGGGAATTTATATATGGTCACAATAGACATTACGGCATTATATACCAACATCCCCCAAGAAAAAGTATTGCAAATGCTGCAAACAATGCTGCGAACAAGAGGAATTCATAGCAGGTTCCAAATGATTTGATAATGGAATTAGCCAGAATAGCCTTATAAAAAATTTGTTTTCAGTTTCAATGGAATCTATTATCAACAAATAAAAGGAACAGCAATGGGGGCCTCCATGACCCTAGATTTAGCCAACCTCTACGAAGGGGATTTTGAAGCACGCTGGTTGCCAGTTTGCCCCTATCTGGAAGACAAACTCTGGAAACGTTACATTGATGATATTTTCATGCTGTGGGCAGGGGATTTAGACCATCCAGAGTAGTGTCTGGAATGGCTAAATCAGTGTGATAATAACCTACACTTTCTCTTATAGTAAGGAAAGGATTTCTTATCTTGACCTTAGGATGGGTTTCAATTTTCCATTCACTGTAAGGAGACTGACTAACACTACTGCATTCTACGAGTTTTCATCCAAGACATTTGAGAGATAATATTCCAGTTGGTCAGTTTCTCCATCTAAAATGTCTCTGTTCCACAGATGAGTTTAAACTACAATTAGTAGAGATGAGACACCGTTTTCAACAGAGAGGGTATCCAGGGCATATTGTTTAAAAAGTCTACAAACGAGCAAAGTGGGCTGATAGTCAATGGCTTCTTACGCCTACACCTAGACAAACAAACAAACAAACAAACAAACAATCTAAATTGGTATGTGTTCTACCTTTTACAACATATAAATGGCATAAACAAAGTATTAGGAAACACTGGATTTTCAGAATACACCCAGTATTTCATATAGTTGCATTATCCTAGGCTAAAAATATCAGAGATTATTTAGTCCATTCATCATTTTATGATACAGTTCCAGGTACCCACAAATCCTGTTTCAGGTACCCACAAATCCACAAATTAGGTTTGTTTGTTTGAAAGTTTGTTGATTACATACCAAGTCGTTCACCAAGTTTGTTGATCACATACCAAGTCGCTCACCTAGTCACTATTTTACTTTGCTAGTTTTCTACTCTATAGTAGCGCTATGTTAAGCTCTATCCATTTCTTACAGTTGTCCTGAATTCATCACCCTGTTTTATGTAACTTTTTCTCCTATATCGTTGGTTCTCCCTTGTTTTGCTGTAAACCGGTACGATAAGATATTTATCTTGAGTATCGGTATATAAAAAGTTTCTAAAATAAAATAAATAAATACCCCCTGACACAACAACAAGGACATTTTCCTTACGGGTACTGTATCATATGTGACATTGCTATTAGAGGAACTGAACTTAAGTTGCCTAATTGAGAACTTTTTATATTTCGACATCTACCTTGTACCGCCACTGGAGTGATCTATGCCCTTTGGTGCCCATGCGGTTTGGTGTACATAGGCCATGTATGTTTCGTACCCGCATTCAAGAACATCTTAGTGGCTTCACCAGCAAAAACAGGAAGCGCCGGCAATAGTACACTGAACAGTGGCATCTCACACTTTAGAAAAAGTTCTCGCTGCTTGTTTACTCAGATGCAAAAATCACCTAGATGTGGGGACTTTGATTTATGATTATTACAGACAGAACAATTCTTCTACAATTGGAAAGCCCTCGTGGTTTAAATAAAGAAATTGGACATTTGTTTTGATGATCTAGCCGGTAATAGAATATTGGTCAAAGACATTATACACAGGAGGAAAATAGAGGATGCTGTGTTCATTGTAGTTACACAAACCAACTAGAGGCCATTTATTTTCTAAGTCCATTACAGTCTTTACGGTTTAAATGCTGTAAGGGAACATTGCCTTTGGATAATACTTTTTCATTCTTTAGCAGAGTCTAATCACAATGAGGCATTACAATTATAGCCAATCAAATAAAGGCTACAAAAAGAGAAGATCAGATTGGTTCCCAGGTAGATTTAAATCGGGTAAGATGCCGAAGACCTCCCAAAGATGGCAGTCAAGATCTGCACACAGTAGGTTTTACTCTTTTAAGATAGTATAACAATAGTTGATAAAGTATTTTGCATTGTTTAAGGACCCTTTAGCCCCTGAAGCAGATGAATGTCAAAACACTGTCAGTGTCAGGCATTTTCAGTTGCATGGAATGCCTCCAGTTTGAACATTAAAACAGCTTATCGCTGCTTCCAAAAATATAGGGCATGTTTATTTAAGTAGAACGATGCCAAGGCATTGCTGCTTGTAGAGAACGCTGCTGGCTTGAATATTAAAATAACATATCTCCACTACAGAAGTTTAGGGCATGTTTGCTCAAACAGAATGCCAGTTTTGAAAATGTAAATAGTATATTGCTGCTACAGAAGAAGACAAGCTTTGAACATTTAGAAGGCATTCTGCTGCTGCAGAAACATACTGGTACTTAGGTTCTGCCAAGCATTTGGACTGTTAAAAAGAACATATGAGAAGTCAAAATCATAGTCTTTGAATGTTAGCATTTTATTAGCATTAAAAAAAGAAAAAAAATTGAAAAATTACAATTAAAAAAAGAATATATTATCATGGTGTATTTAACAACTTTTTTATACCGGTATTCGTGAGAACATATCGGTTTACATCAAAACTGAGGTTGGAAATTACATAAAACAAGGGTGGGGAGAACTGGGGCTTGGGGAGGAACTAAATATCTGGATGAGGAAAGGCAAAATGAGAAAAAGAGCAATAAATAACAAGTATATCGTGTTACATGAAGGGTCAAAAACAATGCATGGTAGATAACATGATTATATCATTACATGGTAAGGTCAGAAAACGGCAATAAAACAAATGTGGGAATACTGGGATTACATGGAAACAGGTTTCAAAAATCAATAATGTAGCGAGGTGTTATATCAGTGTCATATCATATTGGAGGTGGGGAGCAAACATGGAAGGGGGGGCCTATTCTGGGTATACCTGTTTGAAAAGCCAGGTCTTTAATTTCTTCTTGAAGTTGTTGGTTCAGGGCTCTAGGCGGAGGCTCACAGGTAGTTTGTTCCAGCGGGTGGGGCCTGAGATAGAGCTCTATCTCTTGTGGAGGATAGGTGGGCTTTTTTGAGGGAGGGGATATGGAGCATACCATTGCGGTTGGTTCGAGTGGGACAACTGGATTGTGTGATGGAAAGGTTCGTCAAGCCAGTTTGAATTATGGGAGTAAATGGATTTGTGGATTAACGGTCAGGGTTTTGAAGAGGATACGGAAGGGAATGGGGAGCCAGTGTAGGCCTTTAAGGATGGGGGTAATGTGGTCAGATTTGCGTGCATGGGCGATGATTCTTGCTACAGCTAAACAATTGTGCACTAATTGGGTCTTAGGTGGCGCCATTTCTATGGCTCTAACTTTACATTTTGCAACAAATTGTCTTTTGCCAAACAAAAAGCCATATCCCCCAATGTTCTATATTATATTCTCAGGCGTTGATTCAGAGGCTCAATGTTTTGTTAATAGGAACGCCTTTCCCTTTCTGATTCATGAAGGGTTGGAAGTGAATTTACCACTTCGGGGTGGGAACTTACTCTCAATGTCCGGTGCTCCTGAGAAGAGGCATGCTCCTGTGGGGAACTATGAGTGGCCCCACTATGTGGGGAAAATTCATCCATCTCATGATTTAAAAGGGCAAAGAAATTCTTGGCTAGCTGTGCTTCCACTGGCTGAGGGAGCCTCTGCACTCATCTTCACTAAGGGCAGCCAGTAAAATCAAAAAGAAACTCTGTAGCATGGTAGCTACATCTGCTGTAGAAGCGGATGGCTCAGACACGCTCTGTTACAACCTCCTGCAGAATGCAGCCATGTATCATAGCCAGGGCTGGTAACACCTCCTTCCTGTGCCGTAGCCCCGCTTTCCTCAGCAGCAGGTCTCTTAGGTGCTTTGGCCTGCCGCACAGACAGGGTTAACTGCACCTTACAATGTATGCTCCGCATTGATTTAGATGGCACCTTAGCCAGTGTTGGATCAAGGTAAAACAGATAGCTTGGCACCATGAGAATCTTCCATGCCATGAAGGACAATGAGGCTATCTGCCACCTTGGCATTGATACAGGGCTTGCTCCAGCAGCTCTGCGCTTTCTTTTCAGTGCTGAGGCAGTCAGCCCTGGAGATGACTTGCATTGCGCTTAGGTGATCTTCTCAGTGCCTCAGGCTTCTGTGGCATGCCCAACCCCTGTCCTATGCTGGAACTGGCGCCACCCAGGGGAAGAGCCTTCCTGTGCTTGCAGAAACAAAAGGGAGAAGGACCCGCCTTGACTTCTTATACTGAGAGTCTATTTCTTGCTCCTGGGAAGGGGAACAGCTTTGCTGCTCAGCCTCACAGCAAGGTTTCAGGCTTTTACCCACCAGTGCCTTCCATAGGGCCTCCCATCTTCCAGGCACAATACTGTTGCTCTCTTGGGGACAATCGACCATAGCTTTAGTGGTTGAAGGAATCATGATTCAGGCTCAGATAGCGATAGCAATAGCAAACAGAATGTGCATCCGTGATGGACATATGGCGCCCACAAATGCAGGCCTTAAAAACCACTGACTGAGGTCTTCTTGGCCTTGGCTTTTTCCTTTTTTTTTTTTTTTTTTATTAAGTTCTGACAAAAGCCTGCTGAGGCAGCGGAAAAATAGAACAATGCAATGAGGCAGATAAAACTAAAAACAAGGCCAAAACTAGAACAAATTGGAGAGACTGGGATACATCTATGCAGTAGCTCAAATGAAGACAGACTGAGGGGCTTATGAGGCAGCATGTGTCGAAGTCCCACAGATGTTCAGTAAAATCTTTCCTGAGCTCCGAGAGCTGAGTTGGTGCAGCACCACTGGAAGACATTATCCATGCATTAATCCCTAAAGGCTAATTCATACCTGCTTGTTGATGGAGCAATATACATCTATTATTTCTTATCTTCTTGGCTTTTTTGGTTAAGTTTTCATGATTGTTGATTATTGCAAGACCAGCTGATTGTATGCTGCCATTCTAATATGTTGTACCATGCCATGGGTGAATTCCCTATTAAAAAAGGCAGATTATAAATCCAAATAAAGATTAAAAGTCTGAATCCTGAACGGAGGATGGTCCCTTTTGCCAAGTGAGAAATTGCATAATATGGATTGCTAACATCCTGCTATCCTACCCCACTGTGGGCCACAAAACTGTATGGACTGGCCCAAACCACACATTTAAAGCAGAAAAGAAAATACTCTTTGCTACATCAAAAAAGGGGCTCACGAGTATACTGCACATGCTACCTAAAATGTACATGCTAATAAGAAAAATGTGATGAAAGAATTGGCTGAGAAATACCCTCAATTTAAAAAAGATGACCAAAAAGTCTAGTCACAGATATCAACCCCTGCAAAATCACACAAACTAAACAAGCATCAGGATTTCTCATCTTATCCATGGCAATTGTTCTTAATGTACACTACTAAATATTTGATATGCCTATTCAGTGTCAGATTCCTATGGAGTCGGTTTCAGCTGTACGTTGACAGAAGCCATGCCTGCATGCTTCTGCTCAAAATCATTGGGCAACACTTTTTCAGAGAAAAAAAAACAACATTCTGTATAACTTTATAATATCAGAAAAGTTGGAAATTCAAACAGTTTGCAAATGAACTGTGAATGCCACTCAAGTTCTGTGCTGTCAACAGAAAGCTAAAGTATGAAGATTCTGCCTCTTTGCTTAAGATTTAATAGCAAGGTGTGGCATGATATTAGGCAGGCTCCCTTTCTATTTTAGTGCTGGCTTGACTTTCTAACAAGGAAATGAAGCTCGAAAGGGCCTCCTGCATGGTCTGACTTTCATTAGCATGCAAGTATGAACAGGGGCATACCCAATTCTGTTCAAATGCAAGAGGGGATTCAGAATCTGGGGACAAGTAGTTCTGTGACTGTGGGAAATGCAGTTTTGTTTCCAGATCACAGCTTCCGCAACACACATGAACCTTACAGAGGATGAATATCCTTTGGCTGTCTCCTATTAAACAATTATTTAGTGGTAGAATAATACTGAGTACTACCCATGCCCATTCCTCCCCCATTCAGTTATGAATGGATCCCTCGATATTTTCTTCAATTAGTTGATATTTTATTTTCAGGTTAAGACATCTTGCAAAAAAAAAAAAAACCCTGAATGTACATGTATACATGGATGAAACGTTCTCTTCTGAAAACAAAACTGTGTCTCTAATTATACCGCATGTCTTCACAGCTGCAGATATAACATCCAAAGTTGTGCCAAATCAGCGTTTTCTGCCTGAGCAATTGACAAACTCTCTGGCAGACATTTTTGTGCCTGTCATACCCCTTTCCCCTCTCCCCATTCACATCACCATTGTAATCTTGGGCATAGCATCCATTGGGCATGGTGATGCAGGGGCACCACCAACATTTTAAAAAGCATGTGCAGTGCCCCATCGGTCAACAGTAGGGCTCCAGAGTATTTTAGGGCAACAGCATTCCTTCTGTGCTGCAGAAACCACATCTTATGAGCCACTTGCCTTGTCCCAAAACAGCGCCACTATGACTTAGGGCCAAGGGCGCCACCGTGAATAAAGCAGTCCCCGTGTGAGGCTGTAAATCTGAATTGCTTGCAGACAGAGGAGCTACTGCCGTCAGCTGCCATCATGGAAGGAGGCTGGCCAGAGAGGAATAGTTGTGTCAGCACCAATGATGATGAAAAGAGCGCACCATGGTCATCTCCGAGGAAGAAGGCGCTGGAGGACCTACTGCTGCCGCCAAATACAAAGAGCTGCTCTGGAGGATGCGTGGCTTCCGTAGAATGAGGGAGAAGGAGCAATTCAGTGGAAGCTACTGTTACCAAAATAAAGAGGATAAAATCATTCTACCGGAGGAGGGAAATGCTGAGCAGCCTGGGAAACAGAAGGGAGATACTTGTGCTGGCCAAGAAGCGGGAAGGGGAATAAAAGAAGAGATCTTTGATAGTGGCTGTGGGGTGGAAACAGAAGGATAATGTTGTTAGGTAAGAGAGGAAGAGCACAGAGGGAGTTAGAGAGGGTTGTACTAGCTATGGGGTGGGATCAGAGAGGGAGATACACTGGGTGCTAAACAGGAGGAACAGAGTTAGGAGGATCTTGGCAAAGGGTATCAGGGGACGATTAAGAGAGGGCAATGTGACAAGGTGATAACTAAAGTCAGAAGAATGCTGGACTGCATAGAGAAAGGAATATCTAGTAAGAAAAAGGAATTGATAATCCCATTGTACAGGTCCTTGGTGAGGCCTCATCTGGAGTACTGTGTTCAGTTCTGGAGACCATATCTCAAAAGGGACAGATAGAGGCGATCCAGAGAAGGGCGACCAAAATGGTAGGAGGTCGCCATCAAATGACTTATGAGGAGAGGTTGAAGGATCTAAATATGTATACAGTGGAGGAGAAGAGGAGCAGGGGAGATATGATACAAACCTTCAGATACTTGAAGGGTTTTAATGATGCACGATCAACAACCAAAGTTTTCCATAGGAAGGAGATCAGTAGAACTAGGGGCCAGGAGATGAAACTCCAGGGAGGACAACTCAGAATCAATGTCAGGAAATACTTCTTCACAGAGAGGGTGATAGATCCCTGGAATGCCCTTCCGGAGGAGGTGGTGAAGACAAAAACGGTGAAAATTTTCAAAAGAGCATGGGATTAAAAACTGTAGATCCTTAAAAGCTAGAGGAGGGAAATGAAGTAAGAGGCATGGAAGTAGCTTGCTGGTGTGGAGGTTACTACCCTTTACCAAAAAGCCCTCATACTGATGATGCAACTCCATCTTTGCTCTCTGCTTCAATGGCAGGGGGTAAACAGGAAAAGAGATTCAGACAACAACCAACAAGGACATTGAACTGTACAGTCTGTGATAAAAAAAAAAAAATAAGCATGGGGGTAACTTGCTTGATGCAGCGAATACTATCCTTAACCAATAAGCCTGATACTACACTTCTGATGCAACTCCAACATTGCTCTCTGCTTAAACAGGGGGTGGAGGGAAAATTGGACTCAAACAGTAACCAATAAGAGCCTGACCTTTGCAGTCTGAGAGATTGATAAGTATGAGAGCTTGCTGGGCAGATGGATGGGCCGTTTGGTCCTTTTTTGCTGTCATTTCTATGTTTCTATTCTTCTATGGAAATGCTGAGATGGGGAAAAGGAGAGGCTGGGAAGGGTTAGCTGGCTTTATGCAAGGGGCTGCGGATCTCCAAGAAAGGAGAATGGGTGTGGAGTCCCAAAAGTGAGGGCAGGCTGCAAACGAGCCATACGATGAAGGTGGCGCACAGAGCAGTGCCGTTTTAGGTGCGTCACTCCAGATGTTGGGGAGGAGATACTCCTGTCACTTGTATAGGGTGCCACTTCCTCACAAGGCACCTCTGTTTCTAAAGTCAGCCTTGCCCTCTCCCTCTCTGTTGGCAGGAGGAGAGCACTTCACACAAGTCCACCTCCTCTGCCAGCTTCAGTCTGATGATTGAATACGTGAAACCCTGTAGTCTCGCAGCCTCCCCCTCCCCCCCCCCTCCCTCAAGTGTGCCTCAGGCTTTTTGCATTTTGAACTGCAATTGGCCAAACCGTCTGCAGGAACTGATGGCCCTAGGCATTCAAACCATGGAGCATACACCTGGTGGGGAGAAAGGTGTCTGTCTCCAGTATATCTTACAGGGATTATTATGGACTACCCCTCCTGCTGTCAGACCTTGTGTGAGGCAAAGCATGAGCAGCCTCTATCTAGCTCAGTGGTATTCACACCCAGCACTTGAGGGTCACAAACAGGCCGGGTTTTCAAGAAAACCTTAATGAATAGGCATGAGATAGGCATGCATACAATGGAGGCAGTTCATTATACATATCCTGAAAATCCAACCTATTTGTGGCCCTCAAAGGCTGGAAGCGAATGTCACCGACCTAGCTGGATAATTTAGTGAGCTATTTATTTATTTGAAAGCATTTCTTGTCTGCTTATAATGAAGATTTTCAAGCTAAGCAGATTACTGTTGCATCCGGACGGCTTCATCCTACATGCCTCACCTCAATATTCGCTTTCTCCACCAGCCTCGGGAAAATGGCGACTGCCGCGTCTGCTTGCCGCTCTCTCCGGCATCCCCGGAACGGCTATGGCAAAGCTTTCCGCCATGATTCACCTGAGGGCCTCCTAGGGTGTGCATGCGCGCTACCCATGTCTTTATTCCAACGTTGGCGCGAACCTCGGGGGCGTCCCCCTCGAGTGACGTCACAACTTCCGGGTATTTAGCCTGCCCATTTGCTGACTGACTTTGAGTTAGCAAGGATTGGATTCGTCCGGTCTAAGCTGCTCTGCCGCTTCTCGCTGCTGCTGGAAGCTCTCTCTACCCTCCGGGGTTCTACTAACTTGGGTACCCGCTCCTCGGGGGCCCTATGCTTCTTTCCAGGTCCCTATCCAACATCCAGGTACTCGCTCCTCGAGGGCCTGAGCTGTCTACTTTGGTGCCTGCTACTATTACTTCTACCTGCTGGGAACTCCACCATTAGAGCTACAAGAGTTGTGAGTAACTTAACATCTACCAATCTGTCTCACCTACAGTTCCTCATTGAAGATCTGCATCAGAGTTCCCTATACCACCATTGTGGGTCGGGTCTCCTCAGCCGAGGACCCCAGACTGCTGCTGCAGGAATCTACCCACTACTGCCACCTCTGGTGAACTCTACAAGCTGTACAATAAAACTTATATCTGTGTTTGTGCATCTGAGTCTAGCCTGGTACTTCAGTTCCTCACGGGGCTCCTCCCCATGGGAGTGACCATCACTGCAGCACCTAAGAATCCACCAAACACCTCAAAAAACCATAACAATTACATATTAACATACAACAATGCAATCACAAACATACAAAAAACGAATTACAATAAAAATTTCAATTAAAAGATTTCTTCAATAATTGATTTAAAAGTTTTTAGAAAGCAGCTAAAGACCATATTAACATCCGCGACTCCACTGGTAAACCCATTCCATAATATAGACTGAATTAAGGAAAAAGAACAATTTCGTGTTGCCTGCAATTGAATTTGCCTCTTAAAAGGAATCACTAAAAGCTGATTGGCAGACTGCAATGAGCAACTGGGTTCATAAAAAGTAAATTTAGCAAGAGAAGATATACCCCATAGTGCAATTTCCCATTCTTTTCAAGCCCCAAGGCACCATGCATGAACAAAAATGTTGAGTAATATGCCAACCTCCATGGAGCAAGTACAGAACGTGGAGAGGAATTATACGGCCAAACGAAGAGCAATGGAAGCATTGAAAGCCCCAGTCTTTCTTCCAAATTTTAAAACAAAGGGAGGGAAGGAGCAAAGACACACATTAACTGGTCACAATGGACCAGCTCCCTCTATATATAAATGCAGAAGACAGGAGAAGTTGGTGTGGTTCAGACAGCTGGATTGGTTAGTTTGCTTGGCTGCCATGTGTGGCTGCCACAGCTCCTCCACGGCTGCTAATCCCAAAACACTCATTCTGAGTCACATCCAGTCCTCAGTGCACACTGTGCCCCGCCTCACTCCACCTGGGGATAAGACAGTATCTAGGAGGAGGCTTAAGAGGGGAAGGGATGTTATGTGCAATGTGCGTGTAGAGCAGCTATCCATGCTCTGCATACTACCCATTAATTACCACTCCGGGCCTCATGCTGGAGGTAGGAAGAGGCAGTATGCATGATTATATGTTCTCAGAAAGGAGCTCCTACACATTTAAGAGCTGCAAAGTGCTGAGAGCAGAGCCCCGGTGCGGGCCTGGATCCAAGCATCAGGCGATGGTGACTTCTCCACGGCATACCTGGTCAGAACTATTTGACAGCACACTGGCTGGGAAACACTGCAGTTTTAGTGCACAAGTTTCTTAGGTTTGTGAATTTGTGATTTATTGCTCACAGATTTAATTTGTTATAGTTCATGGATATTCTCTCTTGTTCAACGCCTTGAGTGCTTTTGTGGAAAGGTGTATAACAATTTCTGGTGCACCACCAACTTAAGCAGTCAACCTGGGCCCCTGACTGTAATGTAAATCTATGATTCACTTGTATGTTCAAGCAACCTCATCTTTTGCTCCGACTTGATCATTTTGTTTTTATTTAAGGAAGGAAGTGTTAGTTCCTGAAAGCCAGTCAAGAAATGTATTAAGTTACCTTTGGGTTTTTTTTTGTTTTTTTAATTCTCTTTTATTTCTGCTACCTAACAACTGCACGAAAATGTATATAGCTGTATAATTATTCTAAGAAAAACAAGACCGCAAAAAGCAGGATATGCTTGTTTGTGCTTATTAACTCAAGAGTACCACAAACTCAGCAGAAAAAGAAAAAGCGGTTCCTTTGTAGTATCTATGAGAATAAATGCCAGCAGTGCACATTGATATCCAATTTCAGGACTGATAATACAGAGTTTCATGGAAACATTATTCACGCTTGTACTCCGTTTTAAGAGATTTAAAAAAAAAAAAAAATCCCAACCTCATTCATGTCTAAATGCAAACCTGATGAAATAAGTGACATATTGAGCTATTTAAAATGAAGAATTCTGTTCCTTTCACTGGGGGGGGGGGGGAAATCACTGAACTCTATCCCCTGAATGGTTCCATTCATTGACAGAAGGAGGGGAAGTCAATTTTTGGAGCTCATTCAGCGCAGAGAACTGGAATGCTAGCCTTGAGCTTCAAATGCTCTCGTTTCACAGAACACTTATGACAGCCAAATGTCATGGAATAGTCATCTCAGTTATGACATTCATATACCAGTTAAAATGTTTTGGTTTTTTTTTTTTTCTATAGTTTAGGAATGGAATAAAGAGATGAACACTAACTGCGCCTTAACAGGATTGGGAACTGGTGCAAGAGATCCCCAGTTACAGTTCTGCTCAACAAAAGAACTGGTCTCCTACATTACAATACAGCATTTATAATCCAAACTGGCTTTCTAACTGTTGCAGCGCCATACAGAGCCCATCTCTAGTTTTGTGCTCTAACACGACCAGCTGGGAATACAGACTTCATGAAATAAATGAGGTGGTGACTGAAAAGAAAAAATGTAAATGAGTGTAAATCAAGTGTTAAGATATAACGAGAAAAGAAAAAAAAAAAAAAGGAAAATCCAGAAAACATCCCTGAGAAACACTTTGAATCTAATATGGGTTTGCCTCTAAGAAAACTAAAATATCATGCAGAAAAGAACAGTAATAAAAACAGAAAATGGCTTTAAAATCTACCAGAAACAATTTATATACAGGATACTGGTGATCAACAGTTGTGAGTATTAAATATATTCTGTGTATAGATAAATTAAAAAAAAAAAACACACACAAAACTATTTAAAAGGCTAAAACTTTTCTTTTTCTGTAACTGATATTCCTGTACAAACATGAAAGCTGGTCACTTCGTAGAACAGTTACATTCTTCCAAAGCATCTTATTCCTTTTTGCTAGCCCAGCCCGAAGCAGTTTCCTGCGGTCTCCAGCTTACCAGCCCTGGAAATCTTGCACCTCTTATTGCACTGTCCTGCCGGCCGGCTCCAGGGATCGCCTCGCTCGGTTTCAGCGTCTTCTGGCTACTGCAGGACCCCATCAGACCTCATCGCACTGCAGCAGCCGCACAAGTAAGGACGGGGCACCGAAACCGCGCTGCTCTCACTGAGACAGGCAAGCCTTCGCGAGCCGTAGCCCCCCCAAGAATGGGACGGAAAGCTGAAAAGCTTGTTTGTCCAAGTGACCGGTTTCCATCCACACGCATGTAGTGAAAAACTTCAATGCTGCTAAAGATTTAAAAAAAAAAAAAAAATGGATCTAACGCCGCAGTATTAACTAAAATAATTTTTGGATAGATCTGTTGGGCAGTTGAAACCAGCAAAAAGATTAGAAGTCCCCTTTATCATTCTAATTTTAATTTCCGTCCTGAGGTGATATTAGATTTTGCAATTTCTGACAGTTCCTCCCTACCTCGTCACGGACGTATCACCACGAACGTAAATCTGTTCGGGTGCTGCTGCGATAACAGTGATCAAAACCTCACAAAAAGGTATCGCACTGGTATGTGTAAAACATGAGAGCACAGCACAAACAGCTAAAGAGTGGACTGAGAAGTCAACTTAGAAACAAGTGAAATAAAAAAAAAAAAAAAGAATCAAATGTATAAGGACTTACATGGGGGCCCAGCAGTAAGTTTAAATATAATTTCATGGGTAGATTAGTGGTGAGATCCAAGCTATTGCTCACCCATGCAAAACTACAGCAAGCTCAGAAGGCAGGGCTACACGGTCCACATAGGTACTTAGAAACCAGCAAGAACAGGGAGATTATCTGAGGAAGAGAAATGCAAGCGTCACACAGCTCAGTGCTTCTCAATCTTTTCTTATTTCACAGCACATGCGGAGGGGCTGGAGGGGGCCAGGTGGAAGGCCTGGGTGGATTTCCATATGGCAATTTATAAGTTCATCTTACCCAGAGTGGTAGAAAACCGGAAGAAGAAGAAGCTCAGCTGGACAGATTGGGCAAGACAAATTGTCTTTATCTGACATCATTTACTATGTTTCTATGCTCCAAGATAAAAGATGCCTTACCTTTCACTTATAAAGCAAAATTAGCATATACAAGAAAAGTAATAGAAGCGTCAATATACTATTTGCATACTCTGTGCAGTGAAATTAAGCGCATCAGATCCAAAACCATATGCAACAGCTTGTCTCATAATTTTGTGGTATCAAACTACAATGCCACACTCCCTTTGGTACACATCAGTAATGACAAAATTAGCCTTCTATGAAAAGCTGTGATCCTTTCTATCTATCCAGGAAAGCCGATAAAAGTCCTTTGAGTCAGAAGGAAAGCTCTGCCCTGTAGATATCTTTTAACAATATATACCTGGGGCCAGAGAGGGATAGGAATCTCACAGAGAGGTAGAGAAAATCATTATCAAATATAACCCACAAAATGAGAAGAACTGCTTAATCTACAAAGTGCACTCGGTAGAAGCGATGGAAAAGAACACAATTAGGTTATGCTACTAGGAGGAGAGAGAATCCTCTTCTGAAGATATACCTCTCAGCCCTTCAATGGTTCTTGTGAACAACACTGACCTGAGCACACCAACGCCTTGGCCAACGGGAGACTCAAGCTTGGGTATTCCATGCTGCGGTTCTCCTCTAACATACAGCTCCTTACATAAGGCATTCCAATACTATGAATACCTATTGTCCCACTATACTAACCGCCGGCAAGTTTACTTTGTTTTATACTCTGTAGCCAAACAGCTTGTGGGCTAAAGGTGGCCGTGTTTTCCTCTTGCGCCAACTGATCCATTTTTAGCCTTTCAACAGCTGCCAAGATTTTTTTTTTTTAACCAGACTGTACTGCATATCTAAGCAATTCCTGGTTTCAGATACAGCCAGGTAGACTCCCTGTGAAATGTGGCTAAAATAAAAAGTACATGGCTCTGAAATCCAAGTCTTACTACTGAGTCTAAAGACTGTATTGAACACAAAACACTAGGGATGTGCATTTGTTTCATTCGTTTCCTATACAAGCATGTAAAATGAAACAAATGAAACGAATGCATATCCCTACAAAACACCACCTACGGAAGGAATACCTTAGATAATGCCTGAAAGGTACCACCAGGTTTCTCATACATGAAGAGGTTCTTAGGAAAATAGATATCCACAGAGATTGCTCTTCTATACATTTAAGGATTTTATATTTTCATCATATATTTGCTAGAAAGAAAAATTGGTGGGTATTTTCTGGATGAGGGTACAGTCATGATAATGGCATCTATCTTTCTAGTGGTACGGCTCATGAGGAACAGTTGAAACAAATATTAAACTACTTTAATTTCATTTTAGCAAGTTTACTGCTTGAACAGACGACAACTTTTATTGATACATTGATGCAACCATGCATCAAGAAGACTAAGTCATATGTAAAGCACTTGACACAAACATCAATCTTCTGTAGACTAACTCAAAGAAAAGATTGAAAATTATAATGTGACTATCACGGAGCTAGGTGAAAGAGTGATGATGCAGGAAGAGCATCTTGATAGCAAAAATAAAGTCTGAGAAGAAACGCTTGATGAGCTGGAAAATCATTGCCAATGAAATAACACGCATTTTAGAAGTTCTGGCGCCAGACAATCTCTACGAAACTTAGATCTCTGTGAAACATGCTTACCAGTAGAGTTGGGGGTTGGCTCGGTGGGAAGATCTATTATTGTTGGAAGAGCACACCGAACAGGACCTGCTGGTCAAAGCGATAATCAGCCGAGACAAATAATCACGTAAACACCTCAAATACACAGACAAAATGAGAATTTAAATGCGTATAGGAAAGTGAAGGAGCTTAAATTTGAAGATAATAAAGTTCTCTTGTTTCAGGATTACTCGGCCAAGGTGGGTAGCAGTGAGAAGAAAGCTCACTCCATATTGCACACAGCTCTGTGATAAAGGTATTTTTTGCTTCAATTCCCTGCCAGACTGAGTTTTTCATAAAGATAAAGTCAGAATAGTAACAACTGGTGCTGAGGCTAAGATGTTTATGGATGCGTTATGAGGTTCGTGACTTTTATTATATTTAAGGCCATACCATGAGAAATACCAACTGTTTGATATTTAAAGAAGAGATGTTTGACTGTGTTTCTGAATCTACATGGACCTACTTATTGCATGTTGCAAAAACTGTTTGTTCTTTAAAGTGAAACTAGATGACTCTGAAGTGGAGAGAATGTTCTGCTAACCTGGTAGCAGATGCAAGTCACGGTTTGATTTTAACCATGTTTGCATTGCTTACAACAGCTACTTGCAGGAATGCCCAGAGGCGGGACAAAAGAAAAATTGCAATGTTACATCCAGAGAGCTAGCTATGGCCCCAAGTTTGATGAGGAATAAGAGGAAGCATAGCGCAAGAACCACTTTAATCACCTCCCATTTGGCACTGCGGTAAAGTCTTTTATGGATGTGTAATGTGGTTCATGAAAACTACTGCATTTAAGGCCATGTCGAGAAAAATCAGTGAATTACTACTTGTTTAGCTTTTAAAGATAAGAAGCAGGGGCAGATTTTTCTGAATCTGCATGTGTCTTACTTGTAGCCTCTTGATAATCATATCTAGATGAATGTTATGGCCATAAGCCTGGATAGGCACATGTGATATACAAGGAAGAGTGGCTGCAAAAACCATCTTAAACAGCTATTTCTTTTCACTGACTCCAGGAGATTCCTGCAATCGAGGAAGGAGGAAGACTATGCTGTGAAGACAAAACCACCTTAAAGTGTGTGAAGACTTCTTCCAGGCTGGAGATCGGGAAGAATTTAGGTTACACAATAATGGGGGAGGGACAAGATAGATGCTATATGCAGAATGAGCAAGGGGAAGGGGGATGGGTGTGTGTATTTTTAATGAAAGGATGAATGTTGTATATCACCATGTGTAAGTAGCTCAATATATTTGCATTTGATAGGCCTGGTTAGTCAGATCTTTTCTCCAGCAAAAGCTGGGGGGCCTAGGCTGGGAGGTCTGCCCATTGGAAACAATACCTTACATTCAAGAACTTTTATTGTATTTCTTATCTGGTAGCTTTACAAGTGTGTTCTTTGAATGTTGATAGTCTTCATTCCCCTATAAAGAGGAAGAAGGTCTTGACAGGTTGTAAAAAGTTGCAAGCAGACACTGCTTTCTTCCAGGAAAGACACCTTGATGCTTTTGAGCATAAGCTGCTAAAGAGAGAATGGGTGGGTCAATGTTTTTTCCTCCTTCTCAGAAGGCAAAGAAGAGTTGCAGTTTAAATACTCAAGTCACTTCCCCTTTCAGATCGAACATCAGATTACAGATGTTAATGGTAGATATATCATTATCTTAGAACTCTGCATGGAATGAAGTTTTTGTTAGCAAATATTTATGCTCCAAACAAATACTCACAAAATGTTTTCTATTCATTGGTGTCTAGGATAGCAAGTTGGTCTGAATATACATGCATAGTGGGGGGAGATTTCAGTGTCACAGATAATCCCAACATAGATTGCAAACCTGCTAAAACCAAGAAAAAAAATCGAAATATGGATATTGGGCTTCTTACACAGGAATTATCTCTCATTGATTCTTGGTAATTTCTATATGTGGATGACAAAAAGACTATTCTTTCTACTCCCTTGACCATCAGGTTTATTCTAAAATAGATTATCTGTTGATTTCCTACTCTTTGACAGAATTCTCTCAAGTGAGATCGGTGATTCTTTATTCTGATCATGCCATATCAATTAAATTAAAATTATCTGAGGAGGGAGATAGGAAACCTGATTGAAATTTTCACCTATGTTGTATCATGACAAAGTGTTTATAAAATTTTTGAAGGAAAAATGCACAGAGTATCAACAAGATACTAGCACGTCAGATGTTAATGCCATGACATTTTGGAATGCTGCCAAAGCATTTCTAGAGGTCAGATGATCTATCAAATCAAAATTAAATCTAAAAAAATGTTTCATCTCACGAAATAAATACAACTCAAGAAAAGTCATACTACTTCTTTAGATCCTTGTATATGACAGGAATTAGGAGTAGTTCAGGCAGAACTAAATGTTATCTTAGAGCAAAAAGCCCAAAATAAACTTAATTTGGTACAAATACAAATTATTCCAATGGGGCAACAAGGCTGGTAAGTTAGTTGCTAACCTGCAGTATTAAATAGTGCATAGCACACTAATATGCAAATGTTGCAAGTGGGAGAAGTTTGGGCAGAGTTATTGGTAATAAGTGGTTCCTAACATCAAATATAATAGAGTTATGCACAACGTTGCGGGTTTTAATGCCGGAAATAACTACACCTTTTTCCTGTGCGTTGTGCCTGCATTAGTATATGCCGTTCAGAGGGGGGGGGGGGGAGAAGAGTGAGAGCAAGAGAGCGAGAGAGAGAGATGCACTCTACCTAGCTTCAATCAAGCTAGGTAGAGAGTACATTGCACAAATCAACTTCTATTTTACCTTTCATCACTCCAAATAACAGAAAATCTGCAGTGATGTCAACTTCACTGTTTGTACCTCTGACTGTGTAGGTAAAACTTCTCCCCCTAAGCCTACCCCATCCCGAGTTAAAAGTGCCCCGTCTAACAGTGGTATACATAGCAAAGTTACATATTGGTCTCTACAGAGTCTCTCTCTCTCCTGCCCAAACGGCATGTGCAATAAAAACCTTTTCAGTCAGTAACGCATTTGCAGTATATTAATCAGCAAATGATGTGAAAATTAGCACTGGTGTGCTAAATTTATCACAGCTTGTGGAAAATACAATGCAGAAACAGGGAAATGATCCTAACCACACCCCCTTTTATCGCAGGTGCTATTTCCGCTATATTTATAGCATTTTGATAAACCTAGGTCCTGATAAGAAATATCAAACCTAGAACAATGATCAACCAGTTGAAGCTTGAGGGTACTACTACATTCTCCACTAAGTAGATTTGAAAATGTTTTGAGTAATAAGAAACTATATACAAGTCCTATCTTATCTTCCATATCTTCTCAAGATTTGTTTTGTGATACGTCCATTCCCTGCTTGATTGGCATACAAAGGACAGCAATGAATGGTCCTATCACTGAGTCTAAAATCACATACTCAATTGCCCAATTAAAATTAGGGAAATGCCCGGGTCCAGATGGACTTGGACCAGAGTTTTATAAGATGTTAAAAGGAAAAATAGTTTGCCCTCTTAAAGAAATGTTTACAGTCACATATGAGGTGGGACATTTTGATACATGACAATCATCCCTCTGTGATTTTAATTCCCAAGGCAGGCAAAAATCCTTTATTCTCCAAGTTAAACTGACCAAAATCCCTCCTAAATCAGGACATAAAAATTCTAGCTGCCGTGTTGGTTAACAGTGAATGCGATGATACAGACAGTTGTATCCACCAATCAAACACAGTTCATTAAGGGGCGGCATTCCTCCTCAAATCTGTTAAAGGCAATTCTTGCAGTCCAAGAATCTAAAGTTATCACGAGTGAAGATGAGTGGTGAGCCTCTCTGAACAAGCTTTTGATAAGCTGGGATGGTCATATATGTGGTGGGCATTAGAAAAATATGGACAATTTTTGCAATGAATCAAGCTCCTATATAACTCACTTATGGCACAAATACGAGTGAATGGAGTGCTATCTAACATTTCAGTTATTTAGAGGAGTCAGGCAAGGGTACCCCCTCTCACCATTATTGTATGTCTTAACTTTGGAACATTGCTAATCAACTATTTATTTATTTATTTAAGTTTTTTTTTATATACCAACATTCAGGACGATAGTCCCATCATGCTGGTTCACAAGAAACAGGGGTGCAATAATAATAAAACTTTACAATTTGAACAATAGTGCAGAAAAGCAGTTACATATAACAAGGAAATCAATAACTATGCAATATGGAAAACTTTGAAGGCATTGTTATTGGTCAGATGCAGGTCAAGTTAAGCCTCTTGCTGATGATATGCTGCTATTTATTAAAAATCATAAAAATTGTATAGAGGACATCATCACTGTTTTGCAAAAATTTTGAAGTTTTTCGGGTCAAAAAATAATAGTAAATCTGAAGCTCAAAAAGATAGCTGGGGGAATTCTTTTCCACTTAAATGGAAAGTCGATAGTTTGCAATATCTAGGTGTGTGGCTGACTTGCACAGAAAAAGAATTATATGCTCACAATATTACTCAAGTTTTGGAGTCAGTGGTTGTCTTATCTATTATCTACAATGAGTAGGTGTGTTCAAGTCAAGATGGTAATACTACCAAAAATTCAATACAACCTACAAATTCTCCCTTTGTGGATCAGAAATAAAGAACTTAAAGCATTTAAATCATTTCTAACTTTATTTATATGGAAAAAAAACAGAGTCACATAACTGACTCTTGCTCTAAGACTAAAAGTAAAGGAGGCCTTACTTTACAAATTTAAGGGCATACAATGTGGCATCTCTGCTGTGTTACATACAAGATTGGGTTGCCATAAAAAACAACAAGTTTAATTCTGACAAGTTGTTGGAGGAGCTGGCACGACCCTATCACTTAGTGAACATCTTACATTTTGCCAGAACTAAATTTCCATCGAAGGAAACACAGGGATTTTAATTTCCAGCACTCAGGAAAGCGTGGAGATATCTACACCTGTTTTTGTTCTTGGTGAGTAATCCTGCATCCTTGGGGGTCTGGATCACAGGGGTTGTAACAGGGGTTGTATTGTCTAGGGCATTTTATAGATCCTGAACTTAAATCAAATGTATACATTTCAGCAGTTGCAGGAAGAATGGTCTATACCAGACAAAGTCTATTTACTTATTTTCAAACCAGACATTGTCTTAAATTGTAGTAACAGTGATTTAAAAGCTCTTGCATTTACAGACAATGATGAAACCTTTATTAAAACTATACCCAAATTTAAGAAAATAGGAATATGGCTTGTGCAGCTTGTGCATATTCGACAACAAGATAGCAAACAGCTGTGTAACTGACCAAACAACAGGGAGATCTTGTTAACATTTAAGTCATTCAAGCTGCTTTTGCAGCAGTCTATTTAATACCTCCCAACCTGCAAATTCAAGGGGGATTCAATTTAAACTACTACATTGAAATTGAGGAACTCGAATAATTGTTTGAAATGCAACTTCCAATGTGAAACTGTATGTCATATTATTACTGACTGTCTTGGGGACAAATGCATACCATGTTGCAACATCTGTTGAAGAGAATGATAGCATGGGAAGGTAAAATGATTTTATTTGCATTGGTTTGAGAAGTCATGTAGTCTTCCAGCAGGGAATCAGAAATTGTTTAGTATTTTGTTTACTATTGCTATATAAAAGTCATTTTATCTTGTTGGAGCACACCTGAAGGCTTATGTATTGATGGACAGATTAAAATTCAGAGATCTACAGTGACACAAGTCTCTATTGTATCAGAGGAAGTATTATCTACTGTGGGAATGAATGGATAAACTTTCACAAACCTGAGTCTCAAACTAATATTACAGTAATGTGCATTTGCTTGTGTGTGTGTGTGTGGGGGGGGGGGGGGCAAGTATTTCACTGGGAACAGCACCTAGATTGTAAGTTTCAGGGTTAAAAAGTTAAAATATAATGTGAGATTTACGTTTCTGACACGGTCTTCATTTTCTTAAAGTTGTAATACCATATAATTTACTCTTTCCACTGTGTTGTCATACATCTTACGCATATTTGTGTTTCTTACATTAAGAAACATATTTTTAAAAAAAAACAAAACAAGAGGCAACATTAATTCCACCTCCCTGATCCATAATTTTTGCCACTTGAACAAAGAGTGCAATCAAGTTTCACAAAATCTCCTCTTTGTGAAAGCATGTCTAGGGTCCTGTAAATAGACTTGTTTCAAGGTGCTACATTCTTTTATTTATTTATTTATTTTTATAATGGTTCTGTTACCTTGCCTTCTTGATATAAATGATTTTTATTGGTAATCATGGCAAAACAGAAATACAGAACAGAACAGTAGCCTAAATAACATAGAATATAATGTATCACAATGAATATGCTACCTTGCCTTCTACTGAGGTTTACTAATATATTTCTAGTTAGCTGCCCCACCTTGTTTCCTACTTTTGTGGCGTAGGACTAGATATGCTCTCCTCCAGTCTCTCAAGACAAGTTTAATAGAGCTGCACAGGGTGCAGTCAGCACCTTTGAGCTCTCTCCCTATTCTGGGGTGTACTCTGTTGGGTCCCATTATCTTATCTATTCGCATTTTCATCCTTCTTCAACAGCCTTGTGATCATTTGACAAACATTTATACCCTATCCTGCCCCTGGCAAATCTCCTTCTCTTTCTTCTATACATATTGAGTATGTTTTCCTTTTTCATATTATTTTCCATACTTTAGATGAATCAGTGTGGTGGCTCACTTATGGCCAAATTTTAAATTCCCCGTGCGTGTTAACAACGGGGGTTATGTGTGTGGCTGGGCCTTGTGCGCACCGCGCGCATTTTCAAAGGGGCCTCTTTGAAGGGGCGGGCCGGGACAGGGCCATTCATCGCTCTGCCGGCGCACGCGCAACTTACTTCAGGTCGGGCCCTGAAGTAAGTTGAAAAACAAGGAAAAAAAAAGTTTACATTTAAGGGTTGGGAAGGAGAGGGGAGGGGGTAGGGAAGTACCTACCATTCACTCCTTAATTGTAGTGGACTGGGAAGGCCGGAATGCATTGCCGCGTGAAATTTGCATGTGTGTACCCCCCTTGCGCACGCCGTCTGCACACACGCGCGCGCGGATTGCAAAATACGGCGCGCATGTGCACGCCAGCGCACGCGTGTTGGAAAATCGGCACGTCCATGTGTGTGCGCCGGGAAGAGCGCGCTCCTTTAAAAATCTACCCCTTAGGTTTCACATGAAGGAACAACATCCCAATCTACGTAAATCGATTAGGCTAGAAAAACTGAAGTACAAGGAAATAGCAAAAGATTTAAGTATCATTGCTGTGGAAATTAATTGATTTTGAAAATGACAAGCAAAAAAAAAAAAAATCAGCATTTTCTCTTTGGTTTCGAAGTGCCCATTCACTTATTAAATAGTACTGCTTTTGAATTGTACTTCAACTTTGTTTAATTACAGAAAGTTTTGCATGTTGAAGCGCTTATAAAAGGACACTGCGGATGACAGTCCTTCTGTAACTTATTACAGCACTGCTACATTCACTGCCTTATGTGGGCAGGCTTAACCAGATATTCAGCCTGAACCTTAGCTGGATAGCTGCAGCTGAATAACTACACCAATGTGATGCTCGGCTGCTCTTTGAAAAATCTATCTTTACATGCTTGTCTTAATATAAAAATGGTCATCAACTTGGGCTTGGAAGTCACCACCACCATGAGATCAGAAGTAAAAGTATTTTTCCATTTTCAAGACTGTATGTAACACTTCAATAGGCAGTTCTGCTCACTCGGACGGTACCATTCTACTCACATCATCAGTGATACTACATCCGACAAGCCCAGTACACCAGCAGTATGTCCGTTTTCATTTATGCTTCTGTTTGTTTGTTTTTTTTCCCAATCGAAATACAAATATCCAGCACAAGAATAAAACAAGAAAAGTACCACACTGCAGTTCCAATGGCCTTATATTGAAGAAAGATCATCTTTCTAAGAAATTATAGGTCTCATATTTTAATTTGACTGTATAATTATTCTATATAAAAACTGGAATTTTTTTTTTTTAATAATCTGGCAGTTTCCACTTGCTTGTCTGAGATTCCAGCTAAACTGGACATAGGGGCTGAGATCTGGCATCACGAGTCTTCATCTGCAACTACCCAAGGATTTTGTCCCCTATTTTATAACCCTTTCCAACTTATTTTATTGCATTCACTGCGATAGCCTTGGCTGGGGGCCATGCAGCCAGGGCTCCTTCAGAAACCCTGCAACGAGGAAGCTCCAAATCCAGCCACTAGATGTCGCCATTGTGCAATGTCTAGGACCCTCCACCCCCAACCCAGAAGCTGTGATTCTGCCTTTGCAGCATCACCAGCGAGACCAAGCTAAGAAGACCTGAGGCAGGAATCAAAAAGCAGGTCCCTCCCACATGATGGTGCAGAATTGTGTGGCTACAAATCAAGCAGAATGCAGATGCTTCAACAGAAAGAGTCATTTCAAGTAAGAAATATTGGATTCTATGCCCAGTCTCCCCCACAAATTGCACTTTATACCAGTTCAAAAAAAAAAAGTGTCACCGATTCATCCAAATTTGAAACTCGTGAGCAATCTGAAAAGCTTCAACCTTAGCTACCAACCATTCACCCATCTCCCACATTCATAATCCAGTCACTTAAAAAAAAATGGCTAAAAATAATGGGGTCAATCTGGTGAGAAGACCTTCAATTCTAAGGTCAGGAATCCGCTGCCCACACCAGCCCAGGCTGGGGATGAGCAGAAATATCACATGAAGCCCTTGGGGGAGAAGGAGTCTTAACCACTGCTTGGTGGTGAGATTTAGCTCCAGAAGGAACTGTGATCTATGCACCTGGCCAAGGAAAATTGCTGAAATGGCTGGGCTGTGAGGTAGGAGAGAAAATACAATTGGGATAAAAATGTTTGGGTAGTGCTGAATGAAGGTTTACTGTGTCATAGCCCAACAGAGGTGGGAAGGCCAAAGCAACAGGAGGAAACAGCCAAGCTGAAAACATATTAAAATAAAAATTGATACTGTATTCTGTTCTTGTTTGTAATTTTGTAGCTTTACTTTTAAAGGTGACTAAATTATGACTATCTATGAAAGTTGTATGAATGCTAGATAGCTAAGACTGATGTCTTGACAACTGTTCTATTGCTCACAAGTTACAAACCTTGGCTACCTCAACCCTTTTTAGGTATGCTTCCTGCATGTCCACTCTATGCATGCATACCTTTCAGTTAAAGACACCTCTACATGCCAAGAACTGGTCCCATTTCCAAAACCACATCAGTATTAATGAAGTCACGTCCTCCATATGCAAAATCTGAATTCAACATGTTCCACTGCACAAAAACGGTGCAAACTGTATGACAAGTATGGAAAAGTATACAAACCTCAGAGTTATGTACATAAGGGCAGAAAAACACAGGCTCACCCATAATATGAAAGAACCAACTTTATATTCAAGTGTACAATTGTCTAGATGAGAAATTGCACCATGGGACAAAAAAGAAAAGGCCATTTCTCTCTACCAACATTTATCCACCTTATTTTGAAATTCGGGCACACAGCAATGCAAACCTGTATCCACTGTTTCCAAACATACACAGTTTAGAAGTTAAAACAGATCACTCACCACATTGTAATAGCTTTTATTAATTGCAGAAGTCTCGAACCCTTTGGGAGGACTCTTCAGCGTGGCTGATTTTGGCGAGACAGGTTTTTCTAAAAACACAAAGCACTTTGTCAATATGAGGCAGTTTTCATCATTCAGTGCTACAGCACAAAGAACTCAGCAAGTCATGGAACAGGGTATGGGTGATGGCAACAGCATGTGCAACATGACATGTGCAACATGACGGGTGTAATGCACCATTCAATTCAAAAATAAACTAAAGACTTGGCTCTTCAAGCAGGCTTACCCAGACTAGACCCTCCTGCACCATTGACCTTATGCTGCATCAGTACTTGCCCAGAAATTATGTATAAAGTTTCTCACATTGTTCTCCTGTTATTTACATTTTATGTTGCTTACTTATGCCAGTTTTCGGCCTCTACTCTCTCTATACTCTGTTTTCCCGTACCCAGTACCTGTTTGATGTATTTTCTACCTGCAGTTCTAATGTAAACCGGTATGATGTGTCCACTAATACCGGTATAAAAAAAGCATTAAATAAAAATAATAGGGGGAGAACTTCAGAAGAAATTCCAGCATTTATTGCAACTTGAAGCTGGAGCGAGGAGACCATAAGGCAAACCAGAATAAGCCTGAAGAGAAATTTCCTCTCATGCTGGTAGCACCTCCTGCTGTTAATTCATATCCTACTCTCTTTTAGTATGACATTTAAAGCAACCACATTCAGATCTCTCTCACTGTTCGTGTAGTCTCCCCCCACCCACCGGATATTTTGTGGTTTCCTACTGCAGCTTAGGGAAGGATATGACAGTCACTAGCTAGAAAGAACAGAAAAACAAAACAGAACTGTACTGTTTGGTTTAAATCCTATCTAAAAAAATCTATTCTATTTCTAATATCTAAATAAATATCTAAAAGTCACCCCTGCTGACCATTAACAGAGACATTATTATATAATATGCCGACATAAAACTGGCCCATATAAGCCTAACCCAAAGTTTAAACACCAGATACTGAAAAATAACATTGCAACGATGTTCTTCCTGGATAATATGGATACTAATATTCTATAACTAAATGTTGGACTCAAAAGCTGGTCTAAAACAGCAAGGTTTTATTTATTTATTAGCTTTTATATACCGACATTCGTGGGTACATCGTGCCAGTTTTCAATATAACTGAAGGAGGAAAATACAAAACCACAGGTTTTAAAAGCCTTTTTGAATGTTTTGGTACTTTTACACAGATGCTCAGGCAGCATATTCCACAATACTAGGCCGATGATTGAAACTGCTCAGCGACATGTCTCTCTATAAGAGCAACCCGCAGAGAATGAACCTCAAGTAAACCCTCGTGTCCCGATCTTAGTGTTCAGGTTAGGTTACAAATACATAGTACAGAGATTATTCACGGAGATGAGGTCTTATTTAATCATTTAACTTTGCCAACTTAAATTTAACCCTCCACCGGAAAGAAAGCCAATGGAAGGCAACAGAGGACTGGAATGATCTCACGCATACCGAATCCAATTAAAACCCAGACCACAGCATTCTAAACGATCTAGAGAGCTCTAATATTGCATGTAGGTAAATCAGCAAACTGAGAATTACAATAATCTGTACCAGAAAATAAGCATCTAGATGACAGGGCAAAAGTAATTGAGATCTAATAATGGCTTCAAACAGTGAAACATGCATAATTAAAAAAAAAAAAACGTTTTTTTAAATATGTGCACGTATGGATAAATCAGAGTCTAGCATTACTCCTAAATAACGTACTTCAGATAGTCTAGGAAGAATATGACCTTCCAATTCAGAAGAGAAAGGAGCTTCAATAAGAGGGAATCTACTCAATATGACTTCTTCAGTTGTATTCACATTTAATGTAAGTTTATTATGATACAGCCAAGAGGCAGACAAATCTATTTAAAAGTTTTATTCCCACATGTTGTTCATGTATTGATTTCAGTTTTTCTGTATTCTAGAAAGTACACAGACTGGTGTAATTAATGAGACAGGTAACATTCAGGGACTATTCACATAAGTCTTAGTATTTATAGTTTAACCAGTCCTAAATGATTTTAAATATTAACATGCAGAACAGGGCCTTAAACATTTCTACTGTTAAAGATCATGGAAGAATTCACATTGAGCTATAATTCGGGTACTGGTTTCACTTGTTAATGCTCTGGCCCTGTCTCATCCCTTCAGTTTTTCCAAGGACCCATAATTCTTTCTGTATTTAATTCAAACACCTCATTCAAAGACATGAATTTCCTGCTCCAATTTATATCTCTGGAATTTCTTCCCTTTCTCTCAAACCTTACCCTAAACCATACTATTTTTGTAACATCTTCTACAACAGTGGTTCTCAATACAATCCTCAGGACCCACCCAGCCAATCGGAGGCCATGCATGCAAATCTAGTTCATGCATATTCATTGTGGATATCCTGAAAACCAGCCAAACTGAATGTATCCCAAGGATAGGGTCGAGAACCCCTGTTCTGTAACTATCCAAGTTCATAGTTCAAGCTACTCCTTCAATGCTTCAACCACTATGAACTGTCTCCAGACTTCATGTCCCAGATCGCATGTACCCTGCCTTTTGCTACAGTCAGTGGCATCTGTTTTAAGTCCTATCAGAACAGGGACCTGCCACTCAATTGTTTTATTAAGACCTTTTATATAATCTTGTGTCTATTTTCACTTCAGTTCTCTTGTTCATAGATGAGTAAATTAATGCTGCTTTCCAAATGTAAAACCATTTTAAACAACTGGAGCTACCATAAATATCAAGACATACAAATCAGAACTCAGAAGTACTTGCAGGTAAATCACAAGCTGAAAACCCATTGGGAAAATCAAAAGCAACAGCAAATGCCAATACTCCAGTTAGGTCCTGTAATAAAAATCTAAAAATGTTAGCTCTAGCAGAGATACTATATGAAAAGCCTGAAAATGATATATTAAGAAGGACACATGGGACAATCATCTGGGTCCCAAGCTTAGAGTGAGAAGCATACAGAGTTGGATTAAAGGTAAAGAGTAATAGGACTAGGAAGGAGCTCATAGTTGTGGTACTGTCCAGGGTACAAGGCATTCTTAATTCTTCTCTGCCTGAAAGGTATTACACTTTATAACTTTTTATAACCAAAGCGGTATAAATGAAAGAAGTGCCCGACAAGAATACCGTCACATTGTGAGCGTGGGTGACGACTGGAATAGGATAACAGGGTATTCCTGTTGGTGGATTTTCTGAAAATAGTGATTGAAAAAGTTTTATCAGTTTTGTAAACAGTAATGTCTAAAAACAAGATATTGAATAAGTCTGTCACATAGGAGAAACACAGGTGATCATTACATGAATTTATCCAATCCATTAACATAAAAAATTGGATAATACTGCCTTTCCATGTGACAAAAACGTCATCAATGTAGTGCAGCCACATAAGACATCGAAGCTAAAAAGCTGACTGATACAGAAAGGAAGCTTCAAAATTGGTAACGTTCAGGCAGGCGATGTTAGAGGACATGGTGACCCCCATCACCGTGCCCTTGATTTGTTGGAAAAATTTATTGTCGAAGGTGAAAACGTTTTTTTTTTTTTAAAAGATCAATCCGTTTAAATTCGGTCAAAAAAGGAATAAGAGTATGTAGAACATCAGGATGATTCAAGTAAGGCTGAATTCACAATATCAATAAACTCAATTTGGAGGATATTAGTGTATAATGTTTCAATATCTAATGTGGCCATAAGACAATCAGACAAAGGCAGTTTTAGTTAATTAATGATGTAAATAAAGAGACCCTAATCATGAATATAGGAGGGGGCCTCTGCAATAATGGGCTTTAGGAAATTGTAAAACAAACCTAGATAGTGGCTCTAACAGGCCCCCATAAACGATAGGTCTTCCTGGAGAATTGGTAAGAGATTTATGGACCTTAGGCAAAATGTGTGTAAAAAAAAAAAAAGTGTCCATGGGTGGGCTTCTATGAGAAAAGAGGCCTCATGAGAAGTAATCACATGGGCATCTAGAGCTTGGACAATACTAGCAAAATGTGTAGAAATGTGTGGGAGTCATACCTAGAGGTATATAAAGGGAAGTTGCTTACCTGTATCAGGTGTTCTCCTAGAACACCAGGATGTTAGTCCTCACATGTGGGTGACATCATCCAATAGAGCCTGGCATGGAAAACCTATGTCAAAGTTTCTAGAAACTTTGACTGGCATACTGACCATACCCAGCATGCCACTATCCATGCGTCCACGCGGGGTCTCTCTTCAGTCTCTTAAGTAGATTATGAAAATAAAATAAACCAGGAGAATCCAACTCTACGGGGTGGTGGGTTTCCTGAGGACTAACATCCTGTTAAGGTAAGCAACTTTCTCCTAAGACAAGCAGGATGGTAGTGTTAGTGTTTGAGGTAGTTGTGGGTGGATCCTTGGGCCGGTGGCAGATGACTATGCTCCCGGGGGAAGATCCCGAAAGGGACCACAGGTCAGGCTCAGAGTATGGAGACAATCACACACTAGTTCTTTTATTAGACAGTATATGGAACCACCAGAGGTGGCAGTAGTGAGCTGGAATGCCCGGTTGGGCTGTAGTCCCTCAGATACTGGAACAGTGATCCTGGATAACTGACTTGTAGAGAAACTGAATATAGTGAGTAGGCAGGGTATGCAGAGTTCAGGAACAGAACCTTGATGGTAACACACAATAGTCTCTTAGAAGTAGCCCAGGAGCTGGAAAGAAGTAGGCCCTCGAGGAGCGAGTACCAGTTCCAGACTGCAATCTGAAAAGCAAAGAGAAAGCGAGGCCCCCGAGGAGCGGGTACCCCTGGTAAGTCCGAGGAGGCAGAGTAGCAAGATATGCGGTGAGCGAATCCCATCCGCCTATACCTGGAGGAAAGCTCTTATCCTAGTCCTTACTAACTCGATTAGTTAGCAATTTCAGAGACCTTAAATATCCGGTGGAGATGACGTCACCTCAGGGGGACGGCCCCTGAGGTTCGCGCTACTGCTGGTACTTGAGTCGGGGCCACGCTGCGCACGCACTCTTAGGCTGCTGGGAAACATGGCAGAGTGCGGCGTCTAGCCGGTCCGGGGACTCCGGAGAACGGCACGATGACACTGCGGCAGCCAAACTTCCAACAGGCAAAGAGGGAGTCACCAAAGAGGTAAGGTGGGCGTAGTGGAGACGTCGGGCAGCGACGGTCGCAACAGGTAGTCCTCACATGTGGGTGAATACCAAGCTCCAGGCTGGACCAGAAACTAATGAGACACCAAACTAGGTGCCAACTGACACAACAACAGAAGTGCTGTTGGTAATATCGGGAATAGCATGAACCCAAAAATAGGGCTAGAAGTAGGAAGAGTTGGATTCACAGCTGAAAAAGATTTGAGGACAGACTGGCCGAACCTGCTATCATGACAGCCGTCCCTGTCCAGACAATAATGAGCTGCAAAGGTGTGGAGAGAACTCCATGTCATGGCCTTGCATATATCTTCCACAGAGACTTCACTGTAGTGCCCATGGCTCTAACAGAATGAGCTGTGACGTGGCCCCTGGGTTGCAATCCCACCTGGTTGTAGCAGAAGGCAATGCATTCAGCTAGCCAAGTAGAAAGAGTCTGTTTAGCAACTGCCCAACCCAGCCTGTTGGAGTCATAGGTGACAAACAGCTGGGTGGAATCCCTATGACCTGCTATCCAGTCCAGGTAGGCCAAGGCCCTTTTACAATCCAGTGTATGCAGTGCCCTTTCCCCTGGGTTGGAAGGAGGCCTAGGGAAAAAAGTGGGCAGGACAGTGGACTGATTAAGGTGAAATTCAGTAACCACCTTCAGCAGGAATTTAGGGTACGTGCGCAGGACCATCCAGACACGGAAGAGCCTTGTGTAGGGCGGATAAGTCACCAAGGCATGCAGCTCAATGACTCTGCATGCCGATATGATCGTTATGAGGAATATGACCTTCCAAGTCAAATGCTTGAGGACAGAGGAAAGCAGTGGCTCAAACGGTGGCTTTATCCATTGGGCCAATACCACATTTAGATCCCAAGACACTGCAGGGTAAGGGAGGCCACAGCTGAAGCAAATCACACATGAACTGCCCTACAAGCAGTTGCACACCGAGATAAGCGACCCATCCACCACCTGGTGGTACACCCCTATGGCACTCAGGTACTCCCGAACAGAGCTGGTCTTTAGCCCAGTCTGAAAGGTGCAACAGGTAATTTAGGAGTTCCCGGAGCAGACAGAAGGGGTCGAGGCCCTTCTGCTCACACCAGATTGTAAACCTCTGCCACTTCAAAAGCGTAAGACTTCCTGTTGGAAGGTTTCCTTGAGGCTAACAGGACCAGAGATACTTCCTCTGAGAGGTCAAACGGCTGTAGGATCAACCTTTCAACATCCAGGCCATGAGAGACAGGGCCTGGAGGTTGAGATGGTGCAACCTGCTCCGATCCTATGTGAGGAGGTCCGGAGCAGTCCCCAGATGAATCATGTCTCACCAGGAGAGATCCCGCAGAAACGGGAACCAGACCTGCCTTGTCCAATTGGGGGCTATGAGGATCAGGGTCCCCCAGTCCTGGTGAAGCTTCAAGAGTCTTCAACACCAACAGAAGTGGAGGATACACATGCAGGAGGCCCTCTCCCCAATGGAGAGCAAAGGCATCCGTCGCCAACTGACCGTCCGACCCAGACAGGGAACAGTAGTGAGGGACTTTCTTTTTGCAGGGTGAGGCAAATAGATCCACGTCCCCACAGATTTATTTATTTATTTAGGGCTTTTTTATACCAACATTCATGATACCAATCATATCATATCGGTTTACAAGAAACAATAGTGCAAATACATTAACATCAACATGAACAATAGGCGAAGAGAGAACAAGTGAACAAAGTTACAATAAAAGAGGGGCACATGAACTGGGAGGAGGAAGAGCCATAGACATGGCTAACTCAGAAATAAATAATATCTAGTCTCAGAAATAAATAATATCGTCATATATTCAGGATTATATTAAAACATGTACTCAGGACTGGATTGTTTCAAATATGTAAATATCATATACTCAGGGCTGTAATAATATCATATATTCCTGACTAAAAAGTGTCAGTTCATAAAACTCGGGACTAATTAATGAATAGTCAGAAGCCAAGTCAGGGATGTGGTACGTCGACTGGAAAACAATGGTGAGTTATAATAGTTGGGACGGTTATACATCAGGGAAGGCTTGTAGAAATAGCCATGTCTTGAGTTTCTTTCTGAATGTCAGTATGCAAGGTTCTTGTCTAAGGTCTGGGGGCATGGAGTTCCAGATGGTTGGAGCCGCTGTCGAGAAGGCTCGATCTTTGATGGATGAGAGATGTGTGGATTTGGCTGAGGGGGGGGGGGGGGGTGTAGCGAACCCTTGTATGCTTCTCTGATGGGTCTAGAAGAGAAGTGCAGCGTGAGTGGGTAGTGTAAATCGATGGGTGTTCTGTTGTAAATGGTTTTATGGATGATGGTGAGACACTTGTGAAGAATTCTAAAGTTTACTGGGAGCCAATGCAGGTTTTTTAGGATGGGTGTAATGTGGTCTCTTCTGTTGGAGTTTGTTAGAATTCTAGCGGCCAAAGTTTGTAGCATCTGAAGCGGTTTGGTGGAAGAGGCGGGAAGGCCTAGCAGAATGGAATTGCAGTAATCTAATTTGGAGAATATAATGGCCTGGAGTACCGATCTGAAGTCTTGAAAGTACAGTAGCGGTTTGAGTCTTTTTAGTACCTGAAGTTTGAAGAAGCAGTCTTTGGTTGTGTTGGTGATGAACTTTAGTTCATCAGATGGAAGATAGTCCACCACCTCCTGCTTCGGGGACCACTCGTGGAGCTGGAAGGAGCAACTCAGCCTGTCTGCTAGGGTATTCTCCGCACCGGCCAAATACACTGCTGGGAGCAACCTTCCCCGAGACAGGGCCCAACTCTAGATCTGCACTACTTCCTGACAAAGGAGGAAGGACCTGGTGCCCCCCTGCTTGTTTATGTACCACATCACCACCTATCTGTCCAAATGAGTACCACACTTTGCTGGGCAGCCAATTTCGGAAGGCCCACAAGGTGTACCGGATCATTCGCTGCTCCAAGAGGTTTATCTGAAACAGAGCTTCTTGAGAGGTCCACATGCCTTAAGTGTGAAGGTCCTCCATATGGGCTCCCCAGCCCAAGTGGACGCATTCATGGTAAGCACAAGCTAGTGTGGGGCTCTTGATTAGCTAGTCGTCTAGGTGTGGAAAGACCTGGACTCCCAAGCTGGTGCAGGTAGGCACCAATGATGGCCAAACACTTCGTGAAGGCCCTGGGCACGGAGGCTGGGCCATACAGTGTTATGGTTTTGAGGTGTTGGAGTGGATTCTTGGGTACTGCGGTGATGGCCACTCCCACGGGGAGGAGCCCCATGAGGAATCACAGTACTAGGCTAGACTCTATACAGGCAGACACAGAGAATTTGTATTTATTATACAGCTTGATGGTACTGTCCGGGGAGCAGACAGCAATGAGGTAACCCAATAGAAGTAATCCAGTCCCACACTCGAGTAGATGATAGGCAACACAGGGAAGCCGAGGAAGATCCAGGATGAAGACTCCCAGCGCTGAAGGTGAGACAGACTGACAGGGTTAGTACTCACTGAAGTAGATAGCTGTGTTGATGAAGATCCTGGCAGGCAAAAGTAGTAGGCACCAGAGTAGGGAGAGAAGGCCCTCGAGGAGCGAGTACCCGATATCGTAGATAGGTACCTGTAATAGAGCATAAGGGTCCCCAAGGTGCGGGTACCCAGGGTTAGCGAAGAATACCCCGAAGGGCAGAGAGAGCTGGAAGTGGCAGAGCAGCTTAGATCGGAGGCATTCCAATCCAATCCTTGCTAACTCAGTTTGTTAGCAAACGAAGGGCAGGCTAAATACCAGGATGTCGTGACGTCTCTCGAGGGGATGCCCCCGAGGTTCCCGCCATGATGTGGATAAAGATGTGGGTGGCAAGCACGCGCACACCCTAGGAGGCCCTCAGGATAATCACGGCGAACACCGTCACCGTTGCGGGGATGCCGGAGAGAGTGGCACGAAGACGCGGCAGCAGCCATCTTCCCAAGGCTTGTGGAGAGAGAAGGAAGAAAGGTGAGGCACAGATGTCGAAGCCGTCTGAGACCGACTGACGCAACATACAGGAGCACGCAGTACTGGAAATAATGACAGCCCGCCACAAAGTGAAGATCCTCCTGTGACTAGGGAGGATCTCAATGTGGGTATACATGTCCTTGAGATGGAGGGAGCAAAGCCAGTCTCCTCTTTGTAAGAGAGGAATCAAGGTGCCCAAGGATACCATCTTGAACTTTTCTTTTTTTGAGAAATCTGCTCAAGGCTCGCAGATCGAGAATGGGACGGGGTCCTCCTGTTTTCTTTGGAATTAGAAAATAACAGGAGTAAAAACCCCCGTCCCTGCTGCTCCACGGAGACAGATTCTACTGCTCTGGCCACTAAAAGGGCAGAGAGCTCCCCTCGAAGCAATTCTGGGTGCAAGACTGGATCCCACTGCGGGCACGGGGGAGAATCCGGCTGGACCGCCACAAGATTCAACTGGTAGCCATGACAAATGATGGACAAAACTCACTGATCCGAAGTCACGGCCGGCTACCTGTCCTGCAAAGAAACGAAGTCTGCCCCCAACCGATGCGTCCTCCAGACCCCGGAGCAGTGACTCGCTTACACTCCCTCGCCTCCAGTCAAAACCCTAGCCTGGGGTGTTGGCTGAGGCCTAGGGCCCCGATGTTGCTGAGATCTGCCCCGGAGCCAGGAGGAGTAGAGGTGTGGTTCTTGGACCTCTTTGCTTTCTTCAACGCTGATTCAACCACCACAGATTGGTGGGGGAGCTGGCGCTTCTCAAACCCATGGACCGTTGTACAAGGCACACCCCATCGGCTTTCCAGTTCACCAGGGCCACAGAGAGGGGGTGCTCCCAGAGCCAGAGAAGCAGCTCTTTGGAAATCTCGTGGACAGGCTCCGCAATGACCTCTTTCAGGGCATCCACGAACTGGAGGCTCTCCAGCATCTTATGGCGGGCATCCTCCTCAGTCATAAGCTCTAAGGGAATGGTTTCAGCCATCGTCCGGACAAACTCCTTGATGGTCAAGTCCTCCAGTGGAGAACGGCGACGCCCTTTAAGGGGAAAGGATCCAAAGGAAGACCATCGGAGATCACCGATGAAGCATCAGAGACATCTCTTCCCCAGGTTCATCCACAGGCAGGGGCTTCAAGAGATGTACGTTATTGTAAACCGCTTAGACCTATATTTGAATAGGCGGTATAGAAGAACGTTAAATAAATAAATAAATAAATAAATAAATAAATAAAAAAAACAGGCCCTCCTCATCGGAAGAATCCCCCCTGAGGATGCGCTCGAATGCCTTGGTTTTCAGCGGCCAATGGCCCACCAAGAAGTCGCAGGGCACCAGCACCAACTGAGTTGGGAGGACGCTGAGAAGGACATCCAGAAGGTCCAACAGTGGCTCCAACCCTGTTATCATGGGAGGCATCGGTGTGGATGACGGCACTGGCCCAGACAGCAGGAGCACCGGCTCCCTGTAACGCAAAGCACGCTCCACCGCCAGGCGCAGCCGATGTTCCAACTCTGCCTCAAAAGCCTCCAAGAAAAGGGCAGGCTGAGAGGGGAGGGCAGATGTCAACTCTTTCTTGGGGCCCCGAGGAAGGTTGATGTCCAGCACTTCGGGTCACCGGCAGTGAGAGAAGAAGGAGCCTCCTCTTCCCACAGCCGCTTCGGTGGCAAGGCAAAAAGTGGCGGAGCCAGCCTGAACCTGGCCCCGCACGCAGACTTGGGCCGGTGACTGTGCTTCCGAGCCTCCCACAGTGCTCAGCCTGGTGTCTCCCCAGCGCAGAGGATGAGGAAGACTATCCTGAAGTCCGTGACTTGGAGGAGACTGAGACCAGGCGATGCCCAGAGCCTTTATTCCCCGCAAGCCTCAGAGGAGGAGTGGTCACTGAGGGATTGAGGGCGAATGGTTCCCCTTGGATCTTAGGTGTTGAAGACCGTGATACCGAAGTGCAGGGTTCGAACCAAAAACCTTCTCCATCTTATCCAACCAAGCCCAAAGGCCTTTTGGGGTCATTTGAGCACACAATTCGCAGCCCCGCACATCGTGTGATGCCCCCAGGCAGAGGATGCACACCTCATGTGGATCCATCAGGGACATAGTCCAAGGGCACTGGGGCACCGATGGAAGCCTGAGGCTGCCATGAGGCTCAAAAGGGGCCACAAAGGCATGATGACCGGCGACAGGGGGAAGGATGAAAGCACTCATCGACCGAGAAGGGAACCAAAGAGACCCAGTGCAGGGGGGGAAAAAAAGCAGGTAAACTCACTTTTTGGAAAGTTTCCCCAAATAAGAGCACGAGTTCCACCTCCGCAAGATGGTAGCTCCACAGAAAAGAAAGAACTGAAGGCAGACCCCACGTGGACCTTGGCATGCCGTGCCGGGCTCCATCGAATGATGTCACCCACATGTGAGGACCACCCATCCTGCTTGTCCTAGGAGAATAGGCACAATCAGATAACTGATATTCTACTTCTCAAATGTAAGCCTGTTTATCCAGGATGCGCTATTTATTGTGCTGTTCATAATGTTAAACTGTATCTTTATATACACATGGTAAGTGCTGGATATCTTTCTGTTAAACTATTTTCTGGTTGTACTCATTTTAACTCTTACCTTTTGTGTCCTGCTATGAATCCTGATGGATGTTTATTTTCCATTACTAGATTAAGATCCTTCCCGATGCAGCTCAGCGAAACACGGACCATGTCAAGGTACCATGTGCAACAAGACTATGTGCAAATCTGATTCTGGATGTTTACATTTCTCAGCCATACTTACAGATCATAACTAATAAACTTTAGGGCTCTTGAATGGGGCCCATGGGGGGAAAATTTAGAAATTACTACAGGTAGAAGCAAGCAGGAAAACAGAACTAAGCTTTGCCATGAAGAGGAGTATAATGCATTGTCAACATCTCCACAACACATCCTGCTGAAACACAGGCGGTTTTTCACTTTTTCCCTTTCAGTATCACATACAAATTTTTTAATAGAAGGAAACAATGAAGTTACAGCATGATTCCTCTATGCTGGGCATGCATAAGACAATAGTAATCACAAGTTTGCTCTAACATCATATCTAAATTTAAATTCTTACTCATTGCTATCACCATCTTAAGTTAAATAACACTTTAAATTCATGCCTAAAATAAGCTCTCCTTTTTCACTACACAACAGGCACTGTATTGTCTGTGCAGTCACTTGCAGCAATGGGCTTTTTTTTTTTTTTTGCTTTTTCTTTTTTTTTAAGATCTAATTTTTAGGGATTATCCATCTAATGTTTCTTCATAGGCAAATACATAGAAAAGAATGCGCACAGATATTCTCTATCAACCACTTTTTGTTACCCAACCTAAAGTCTTTAACCATTACTTTGCAGATGAGAATCATTTTCCCATTTTGCTTAATCACATTCCTTTGGGTTAGCTTTTAGAAGTAACCAACGCATTGATTTTATTGGCACTCAGTGGGATTATAACTGGATGTAATGAAAAAAAAATGGAGTCGGAAATGGTAAAGACTATAATACAAAGACATACATGGCTGAAATTTAAAAAAAAAAAAAAAAAACCTAGCAAAAAAATTGTTCCAGCTACAAAGTGCGATGGTTTCTAAATTAAGATTATAGTCATTAAAGTGCTAGTGCATACAAATGCAGTAAACGTTTATTCACCTAATCCCATTGATTCCAAATATAGATAATTATTTCCATCAATACAGGGAACAGGAAGACAGATTTATAGATTTTGAAAATAATCACATGTATTCCTTATTCAGATGGCAGTGCCATCTGATTAATGAATATTTAAGACAAATTCTCTTTCCTGAGTAAACAGATGAGGGCCAATAATCAGTCGCTGAACGGCTCGGCTAGTTAGCTGGATATATTCAGCAGCGCAGTTGTGCCACTAAATATACCCAGCTATCTTAATGTTAGCCACATATGTTTATGTAGCTAACTTTAGGCCATGTCATCAGCACGACCAGTTAGTCGCATAACTTATGCAGCTAACTCAGCTCCTCCCTGAAACGCCTCCAGAATTCCCCGACTTTCTTTAATATCAATGTTGTGCCATTTAGACGGATAACTTTTCAGTTATCCGTCTAAATGGCTTTTGAATATCGACCTCCTGATTCCTAAAAAAAAAAAAAAAAAAAAAAAGCCGATATACAATAAAAACACATTTTCTGTTAAGTGGATAATTTTACCTACGATTAATAAAGCTACAAAGCCTCGAGCCAATTCAGGACTCATTTGTATTAGGAGAACTTATTAAAAGTGCTCTCATTATGGAAGATTCTAGATATGTATAACACTGAATCTGAAAGTCTACTGTGTTTCTGCCTTATGAGGAAGGATTCAATTAGCTTTTTATTTGTAAATTCAGGATCAGATGTACTGTACTAAAATCTTTTTTTTCCCCTACCGATACAAATGGGAGAAACTCTTTAGCATATGTGGCCCTAAGTCAAATTTCCCAGATCCCTGGAGAATATTCATATACAGGTGCCCACAGCGGTTTGTGAATGATAAGAACTTTGATTTACATTCCCTGTGCACCAGCAGTTTACATTTTAAAAAAAAAATCTAACTAAAGAAACAAGCTGACATTTTAACTGTCAGACTTATTTATTTATTTATTTAAATAATTTATATACCGGAGGTTCCTGTATAATATACATATCACCCCGGTTTACATAGAACAGTAACAATCGCTACATTTAGCGGATTACATAGAACAGGATTAAATAACGAAGTTTTACATTGAGCAAAAGACGTAAAAAAAAAAAGAGTAAGACTTATGAACTAGGATCTTTATATTCAGAATTCCTGTTAATAAAAACAAAGTTTTTAAGTGAACCTTAACAAAAACCACCTAATAAAAAATGAAAAACAAAAACCTTGCATATCTTAAAATATAGGATTTTTTGTTACCCTTCATTTTAGTAATACTATAACTGAACTACCACAAGGTTGTCAACAGAAATAATAATAATTCCAGCTCCGCCAATGAATGTGTGCGACCATGGAAAGTTTTTCCCTGGTGATAACAAAACTGCAATGAAGTAAGAGCAGAAATAATGCCCCATCTCCTCTCAGTTTTATTCAGAGACTCTCACATGGTCTCAAAAGGGCTAAGCAATGAAGTCAGCTGTCAAGACATTTACTACAAATATAACATTTCTAAAGTGCTATAGATTCACTGGAAGAGCAAGTTTGCTTACTGTAAACAGGGTTTTCTGTAGACAGCAGGATGAAGTAGCCATGATGCATGGATGATAACATCCGACTGCATCAAACAGAACCTTCTCTCCAGGCTCATAGAGCTTTTGCTCTACTGAGCATGCACGGGAGTTCCCATATGGTCGCTGTCTCATGAGCCCTTCAGCTGATTGCAGAGCTTAGCTTTAGCTAGGTAGTTGACTCTCCAGGAAGGCAGGTGGGTATTAAACATGGCTATTTCATCCTGCTATTAATGGAGAACCCCATTTATGGCAATCAAACTTGTTTTCTCAGTCAACAAGCAGGGCTGAATTATCCAAGAGTCCCAAGCTGAGGGTTGCGTGGCAGAGCACTTACTGAAAAAGCAACCCAGACCCTATATGGACTACTGGATGAATAAGGCTGCACACAACTGCTTGCCCAAAGTTACTGTCACTTCTTGTTAGATTGTCCAGACAATAATGGGATGTGAAAATAGGAACTGAAAACTAAGTTGCAGCTTTGAAAATGTCTTTGTAAATGAACCACTGAGGTAACTATGGCTCTCACTTGATAAGTGAAATAAAATTTATGAGGCATCTTTTCAATGGAAAAGTACTAGAGAGAGAGCCCCAGGAGGCATTGCTGGGTTCTGGAAACTGTCTCACTTTAAGATAACAAATGTATCTATTTATAGCACAGGAAGAGCTGTAAAAATGCATGTCTTCAAGGTTGGGTCAGAATTCCCAGGCCAGCTAAAAATGTTAAGTGTTAGCAAATGTTTTCACCTTGTAATTTTAAATCAAAGAAGTGTTTATAGTAACATCCTGGATTTAAATGGAGTCAATTGGATACTTGATCAAATCGGACTCTGCAACTTTGAGAGCCGACTTCCTTATGCAAATAAGAATAAAGGCTTTTAATTCTGAGAAGCATACAATCTCTGTTGTTGTTGGGTCCTTGGTATAACTTTTTACATTATATAAGCCATAATCAAGTCTAATATGGAGGCCAACCAGAGTGTAGCAATGCTTGATACAGTCTGCTAGCCAGCTGGACAAAGTCTATTAGGATCACAAGAAGCAAAACGTTGTTAAGCATGATGATGTGATTGAATTCTCTTCAGATAAGAGGCCTAGGGCCTCTTGCAGGCCAATGAATGAAGGGCTCTCACCCTCATGTACATGCGGCCTCAGAAAGAACATGGGTAACATGATTGCTTGATTCATATGAAAAGCCAAAACTAATTTTTGGCAGACACGAGGTGAGTGCAGAGCATCACATTGTTGTGGAAAAATTGCATATACTATAAGTAAGATACCAATGACTGAGCTCACAAAATCTTCTAGCCTATATTTCATTGCAACTAGGAAAATTACTTTCCATGTGAGGAGTTTAAGGAAAGTCGACTCCAATGATTTGTAAGAAGGTCTCATAAGTAGTACCAATACCAATGGTGGCTTGGTTACTGGAGGTTTCATATGCCATAAGTTGTTCATGAACTTTGACCTTAAAGGATGTATGCATATTGGTTTGCCATCCACTTGAACATAATTTTATTTATTTATTTAACACTTTTTTATACCGACCTTCATAGTAATAACCATATCGGATCGGTTTACATTTAACAAGGGTATAACTGAAGCGCCAACTAAAGTAATTAAACAATAGAGGTGAATAAGGCAAAGTTACATTCAACAAGGAGTAAAGAACTTGGAAGCTTAAATAGCTGGAAAGAAGGTAAAGGCAGGTAATAATTATGAAATACAATAGAGAATACGGGTTAAAGCTTAAAGTGCTTTAACCTGGAAGTGCCAAGTCTCTATAGTACAAAGATGGACTTTGACAAATGACATTCTGAGAGCCAAGGAGAGGGAGAATAAGTGCCAAAGCAACTGCCTTGGATTGCATACTAATGGGTCCAGGGAGCTCTCGACACCAAGCAGAGAAACGCTTCCATTTAAATTTGTAAGATCTTATGGTTGAACATTTTCCAACGGAAGTCACATTCCAAGTGCACGGATAGCAAATCAATTATCAGATGCTCAATAGCCACAATGTCAAGCTGAGAAGGTTCGGATGATACAGACAACCTTCCTCTTGAGTTGCCAAAGTCTAAATGGATCTCAGTGGGATTGGAGGACTGGTTGACAACTGGATGAGGTACAAAAATCACTCTTGTTTGGGCAACATTGGAGCAATGAGGATCAAGCATGCTTGATCCTTCGGCACTTTCTGCACTGTTCTGACTACTAGTGTAAGTGGGAAAAGTATACAGTAGATCTGTATCCATTTGAGCAGAAAAGCATCCAAACAGATCTGAACTTGCTTCAAAGAATGGAGGAAAATGTTTCCACTTTCCCGTTGGCCTCCGATTCAAACAAATCAATTGACCCAAAGACTGAATAACGTCTGCCACCTCTTAATATAGAGACTAAGCATGAGGATGAAACACTCTGCTCAGGTGATCCGCAACTGTGATGGAGATCCCAGGACAATAGGGCTTTCCTGGCTGGCAACCTATGGCTGCAAGCCCAATTGCAAATCCTTAGGTATTCTTGGCAAAATGGTCCACGACCCTATGCCCCATTGCTTACTGATGCAGAATATTGCCTTGATTGTCAGTTTGGATTAGAATTCTTTCCCTGAAAGCATGTCTGATTGTTCGAAGCTAAGAAGATTGACCTGAAACAGCTGTTCTGCTGACAATCAGGTTCCTAGGGTTCAGAAAGAACCCATGTATGCACCCCAAACCTTGGTGGACACATTCATTACCAGCGCTACTTGATAGGGTAGAAGTCAAGAGGAGCCCCATCTCTAGGATGTTTTGGTCTAGCTACTGCTGAAGGACCTTCTTCATTTCCACTATGACCCTTACCATGGACAATAAGAACTGAAGTAACTGGTACAACTGAGTGCAGAGGCCTCCCCCCTGAAGAATTCAAATGTTGAGGCAGGTTAAGGGAGCCACATGAACCCTGCCGCTATGTGACCAAGGACAACCAACATTTCCCTATCTGGGACTTGATCCTTATGTACAAGTCCTTGATTCAAAGTTTGAAGATAGCACACTCACTCCCCGAAGAAATGTTCTCGCCTCCAGAGAGAGAGCAGAGGTGAAACATTGCTGAGCTGATCACAGTGTTGAATGTTGTTGTCCAAATATCTTATTGTTAGGCTATCAGAATGAAAATTGTATGAATTGTAACCTATGAGAATTGTCATTTTATTTTTTGTAAATGTTTTGACTTGATTTTTTAGTTTAATGTTTTTATGTAACTTGTAAACCGATATGATGGCTTCCACCAAATATCGTATAGAAATTTTAATAAATAAATAAATAAACCCATCGGGAACCAATTTAAATCTCCATAGGCTCTTAGGGATACTGATTTTATTGTTGGGGAAAGAATCTCAGATTTTGCATAAGTAATCTGGTAACCAGATAATGCCTCATATTCAAGTAACTGCATAAACCGAGTAGCTGACATATCTAATTTAGACAAAGATGAAGATGTCGCCAGCATACAATGAAATTTTATGGTCCACTACCTCTATTCTTTTTTTTTCAATGTAGTATTTATTAGCATTTAAAACATTATACAATGCAAAGAAAACATATATGAAAAAGACAAATCCAAAAAGTAAAAAGAAAGAAAATTACAATGTCAAGCCTACAACAAGAGAGTGGGGGGGGGGAACTTTAGCAATAAAAAATACAACAGGCCTAGTCATACATATCGTCCCTTGACCTCAGGCTGACATTGCTCCACGATAAACCCCGAAAACCTAATCTGAAAGAAAAATTAACATTTTTATCCAGGAGAAATCTATCCAAATGACGAGGATCAGAGAAGACAAACGTGTTCCCTTGATAAGAAACAATACATTTTCAAGGAAATTTTGTAAAATAAGGTTTTGGCACTTGGGGAGTCTATTTCTTCTACAGAAAAGCTTTCCTTCTCAATTGAGTTACCCGGGAAACATCAGGGAACATTTCTATTCTCTGACCACAAAGGAGATTCTCTATTTTTGAAATACTGCTTAAGCACTAAATCTCTATCAGTTTCAGAACAAAAAAAAGACATTAAGTGAGGCCGGCGAAGATATCAGGTCTTGAGATGTCTCAAGACAAGCAGAGAAATCAACAAAGATGTCACTGTATCCAGAGTTCCCTCTTCCCTTTCTCAACCCTCTTCATTGTTGGAATAAATAAATCCTGGAAAGATTCAGTTCCTTCTCCTGAGAGATCATTAAAAATTCCCAAAGAAAGTTTTTAAACTCCTCTTGCACTGACATTAAACTAGTAATATAAAAGTTCAGAAGGTTCTTAACTCAAGATTGTTATGAAAGATTAAATTGCCTTTAATATGGGCCACATTGGAGACCTGTAAGGAAGAGACTTGACCTCTAATAGAAGAGACCCATTCTTCCAATTCTCCCACTCTTCCTTCTTGCTCATCCAGCTTGATTCCAATGCCTTTAGAAAAATTACAAAGGTTGAGAAATAAAATCTAATATGTTTTCTATACGGGTAACCACCTGCCAAACATCTAAAATTATTATCGGCTCGATCCAGTAAGGCCGCGGTAAAAACAGTGAGGTAGTGTCAGGCGCACCCTTCCTCCCCGCACGCACAGTTCTCTTCACTAACTCCCCGATACTCTCCTCTAATCGCATGCAAATGCATGCCGCGGCTGTGAAGCGTTAGGGAAGGGTTATGCCCGCGCAACCCATTTTACTGTATAGGCGCTGTAACAGCGCCTATACAGTAACCTGGGTGCGCTGGTACCTGTCATTTCAAATGACATTTGAAATGACAGGCACCAGGAAGTGTAAAAAAGTTTAAAAAGTGTAAAAAACAAAAAACCTGTGTGTTATATAAAAAAATAAAACAATTTTAAATACCTGTCGGAGGGCCGTGGGTCCAGGCGGCCGGTGGGCGGCGGGCAGCCATCAGCGGCATCCGGTAGTCCCTTCTCCCTTCCTCCCTCCCTCCCCTGCCTGGATGAGCGCCAAAATCGCACGGGCGGGTCGGCAGCGGGGGGGGGGGGGGGCGGCAGCAGGATCCGGGAGCGGCGGGTAGGCAGCAGCGGGGTCCGGGGGGTCCGGGGCAGCGGCAGCGGGGGGGGGGGGCGGGGGGGGGGCGGCAGCAGGATCCGGGAGCGGCGGGTAGGCAGCAGCGGGGTCCGGGGTGGCAGCGAGATCCGGGGAGCCAGCAGCGGCAGCATGTTCGATCGCGCAGGCAGGTAGGTGGCAAAGTAAAGATGGCCGCCAGCACGGGAAAATCGTGCAATTGGCCGCTGAAGACGTGACGTCACACCCCGTGACGCCAAACGTCACGGGGTGTGACGTCACGGGGTATATTAGCAGGAACAGGGGTGTGACGGGGTGTGACGTCACGGGGTATATTAGCAGGAACAGTCATTAAGGCCTCTAGACTCATTCTTCCCACTATCTGAGCAGGGGATACTGCATCTGGAATCGGGAGAGGGGCCTCCCCTGACAAGCCCCCAATGATATCAGTTACCTGAGCCTGTGAGTCTTTCACCAAGGGCCTCCTGATCATCCCAGCCTCTCTTCCAGGTTCAGTCCATCCCGCAGCAATCAACACCAGGGTTCCATCATTCTCAGTGCATCCTTTTCCTAGCTGCCCCGATCGCTCTTCTCGAATCAAGCTTGCAGCAATGGAAAGCTCCAGGAGACTCTCAAACCTCAGGATGAGCAGTTGAGCACGGTTATTTGAATAAACCCCCTCCTTCCAGGGTAGATCCGTAATTACCAGGGCCTTCTTCACAGGTGACAACAAAAAGTCAGTTCAACCAGACTAAAGAAGACTACGGCAGACCCTGAAGAGTCCATACTTCGCTCTCCTTGAACCAAGCGGGAGACATAGCAATCACCCATCATCTGTAGAAGGTATATTACTTGATTTGCCTTTCATTTATCTGACCTTTAGGATCAACCAAGGAGGGAATACCCAGCAAACTAAAACAAAACTACCTTTAGGAAAAAGAGAGCTTCAAGCTGCTACGATCCCCACCATTTCTATTCTAAATAGCTTGTGCAAGGAGTTTATCCCTTCTTCTCTTTGACATGGCAATTAAAGACTATCACTGTCACTTCCTGCTAGAAATTGTAAAAACAGGTGTCAAGTAACCATTCACCTGAATTTAGGCTTTAGGTGATGTATACATAGTTTGGACTCAACGATTAAATAATTCTGGAAATCTAAATCTTGCTAAAACCCCCAATAAGTAAGGCTGTTGAATTCTATCAAATGTCTTGTTAGTGTCTAAGGCAATAACTACTCTTGACATCTTACACATTTCAGCTATATGCATAATATTAAAGACCCTTTGCTATTATTGACAGACCATCTACCTTTTATAGAACCCATCTAGTCTAGATCTATAATTTGTGGCATGACATGTTCTAAGTGTAGTTATAAAACTTTTGTGACCAACCTAAATGCCAATAGTACATTACAATTTGAATAAAGATGCTTGTGGTATTATTGTCCAGTCATAATAGGCTTCATCATTATTTCTAGATGATAGGCCTTATCTTTAATCATCGGTCAAAGTCAAAGTCTCGTAGACGCTGAACTCCAGCCCTTGAGAAGAAATGACGGGCGTTCGAAACATGGTTCCATGTCGGGCATGTTCACCATCTATGGCTTCAGCGAGTTTCTCAAGTTAAGTTGTTGGAATTATATAAACTGCATGATTCACATATTGCATATGAAAAAAATATAAAAATGGGATTCTGACTTTGACCGATGATTAAAGATAAGGCCTATCATCTAGAAATAATGATGAAGCCTATTATGACTGGTCAATAATACCACAAGCTTCTTTATTCAAATTGTAATGTACTATTGGCATTTAGGTTGGTCACATTTGTTTTTTGCCACAGTACTTGAACTTGTTAAAATTGGGATTTATGTGAGTTATTGTTGTTATACAACTTTTGCCATGATTTTAATTCCGGAGAATTAATGATATAGGTCTATATGACCAATCTCAGGCTCATATCCCTTCTTCTTGTGAATGGAATAAAATATGGGCATCATTAAGTTCAGCCACTGAGGTAGGAGGATTCCCCCTAAGTAGCTGAAAATATCCCTGAAGCCAGGCAAAATGTTGCACTATGTTTCTTGAAGTCTATTTGATAATCGGTCTGGTCCAGGGCTTTTACCAGATGGCAAGCTACCAACAGCCCTCTGAATCTCCAACTCAAGATATGGGAAATTTCAAACCTTCAGCTATCTCCTTAGTAATTTTAGAAAGCTTTACTTTACTTAAGAAAGTTCCAATATAATCAGGGTCACATGTCTGGGAACCATTATATAAATGTTTCATAGTAGGACCCAATCAGTTCACCCATTTCGTTAACATCAGATATTAAACTACCATTGGAAGCCCGAAACTTATGGTTAAAGGTGTAAGATGATTGCTTCTTTGCTGTCCTAGCTATCAAGGGGACCATCTTATTGCCATGTTCTTAGTGTCTTTGTCTGGTATGCCTTAGTGCCAATTCAATTTTATTGACCTGAAGGGCTCTAAGATTCTCTCTCATTCTAGATAATTTCTAAATAATTACTAACACCTAGATTTATCATTTTGCTATAAATTTCACAAGAATAGCACCTGCGATAAAAAAGGGGCAACGTACGCTATTTTACCACATAGCATAGGTATTTTAGCAGACCGTTTTTCAACCCAATTCTGTTCCACCAGACATAGCATAGGTATTTTACCACATAGCATAGGTGTTTTAGCAGACCGCATGTTAAATTTATCGCAGCCGCGATATTGACAGGCTTTTCCCACTTTTTGGGCTGCTGCTGGTAAGAGAGGGAGAGAATATATTTATAAGGCTCTCATAAAAGTAAACTATTTATACCACTGTAGGAGGGGCAACTACTAACACGCAGTGAGGTTTTGGTGGTGACTTAGGTTTTGGGGGGCACTTGATAGCAGCTAGAGAGTGCATCAAACTAGGTCAAGAATACCTTGTACAATCTCATCTTTGTGTACCTTTCATCAAATCTTCACTGATGTGTACTGTGTTCTGCGTACCTTTGACTGTACATGTAAAAGTGACCCCCAAAACCTAGGCCACCACCAAAACCTCATCCTGAGTTACCAGTTGCCTTTCCTATAGTGGTATAAAAAGTTAAGTAATATGTGTGCCTCTCCAGAGGTGCTCTCTCTCTCTCTCTTCCCCTCCCCTGCCCATTTTTAGCACAAATTCCATTTTGGGCATATCGCTCAGCATAATGCCAGAAAAAAAGGTGTAGTTATTTCTGGCGTTAGAACCGGCGATAACATGCATTACACAATTGCACGTAACACCAAGCACCCCTCATTTTAATTTACTCTGCCCAAACTCCTCACATTTGGGAAAGATTTTAAAATTTGTATACGCATCTCACAATGTCCGAATAGATGTCCGAAGCTTTAAATCAACTTGACCTCACAGACGCAACAACTGCTACCACCTCTTGGATCAATATTAACAATAAAATTGCAGATAAAATCTGCCCAACTACAACCAAAACCATACAACCTACATTAGACAATAGAAAACCTTGGTTTACAGCCGAACTTAAATCCCTCAAACAATCTCTTAGAAAAAAAGAACAAAGCTGGAGAAAAAACTCATCCACTTCGACACAAACCATCTACAAATCCCACCTCAACACCTACAGGAATACTATCCTTAGAACAAAAAAAGAATTCTACGCAAAAAAAATACACAACTTCATTTTCGACTCAAAGGCTCTTTTTTCTTACGTCTCCTCTTTAACCAAACCATCTCCTCCCACTATCCCAGACCACCAAGCGCTCAATAAAGCTAACGAACTAGCCAACTACTTCAAGACAAAAATCACTAACCTTACCCATTCAATTACATCCAATAGCCCCACCTTAACACACCATCTAACAACAGTACCGCAACAAAACACAAGCTTGGACTCATTCGAGCTCACTTCTTCACTGGAGATTGAAAATACACTCAAAAAACTAAAACCATCCTCACACCCATCAGACCCATTACCAACAAATCTCCTCATTGCCATACCAAACACCATCTCAAAACCAATAGCAGAAATTATCAACACATCCCTGTCTCAAGGCTTAGTTCCTAACCAGTTAAAATTGGCAATCCTGAAACCGTTACTAAAGAAACCAAATGCTTCTCCATCAGACCCAGCTAACTTCCGACCTATTGCAAACTTACCACTCATCGCCAAACTGATGGAAAAAATTGTCAACAAGCAACTGTCAGAATATCTGGAAGATCATAACATTCTATCCCCAGCTCAATATGGCTTCCGAAAACGACTAAACACCGAATATCTCTTATTATCGCTCACTGATACCATCCTCGTGAACCTGGAGAAAAAATAATCTTACCTGCTGGTTCTACTTGATCTTTCTGCAGCGTTTGATACGGTAAAACATACTACACTTATAGACCAACTAGCTAATATAGGGATCAAAGGCACAGCTCTCAAATGGTTTCACTCCTTCCTAAGCAACAGATTCTACAAAGTAAGGATAAACAACAAAGAATCGCATCCAATCCTTACAGAGCAAGGAGTCCCGCAAGGATCCTCACTTTCTCCCACCCTATTCAATATCTACCTCCTCCCTCTCTGCCTCCTACTCTCAAACCTCAAGCTTACCCATTACCTCTATGCAGACGACATTCAAATCCTTCTCCCGATTACAGAATCCCTTCAAAAAACCATCACTTACTGGAACGAATGCCTACAGCCCATTAAGGAATTACTCTCAAGCCTCAACCTAGTATTGAATGCCAATAAAACCAAAATGCTCATTGTCTCTCAGGATCCCCCTCACAATCTCTTCTAGCCTCTCTCTACCAAACGCTAATAACATGTTCTCACCAGACGTCAGAGACCTTGGAGCATGGCTTGACAATCATCTTAACCTAAAAAAGTTCGTAAACAATACCACGAAGGACTGCTTTTACAAACTGCAAGTCCTCAAAAAACTTAAACCCCTCCTTTACTTCTCCGACTTCAGGCTAGTACTTCAATCCATTATATTATCTAAGCTCGACTATTGCAACTCCCTGCTACTAGGTCTACCCAACAACACGATCAAATCATTACAGATGGTACAGAATTCTGCTGCCAGAATTCTAACAAGCACTAACAAAAAAGATCACATCACCCCAATCCTTAGTAACCTACATTGGCTTCCCATTAAACAAAGGATACTCTATAAGGTACTCACAATCATCCACAAAGCGACAAACAAAATAGCTCCCATCACGTTAAGCTTTCAACTCCAACCGCACACGTCTTCTAGACCAATCAGAAGCGCTTACAAAGGAACACTGCATGCCCAACAAGTAAAATCATCTCTGAGCAAAAGAGCGCTATCCTTAGCAGGCCCCCACCAGTGGAACATGCTCCCCCCAAATCTAAGACTTGAACCCAATCATCAAGAGTTCAAAAAAAGACTAAAGACTCTTCTTTTCCAACAAGCCTTCCCAGACTCACAATCCTACCAAGACGGAAAGTCTTCCCAAATAAGAAGTATCCCCTAATTATGGTCACCTTACCAAGTCCTACCTTCAGGTCTCTGCAACTGGACAACAATCTTTGAGCTCTAAAAATTAATCTTATTATTTATATTTTCATCTGCAATTGGACTACAATTTCTAAGTTCAAAAATTCATTTTATCTTATTATTTATATTTGGCATGGTTAATATGTCACTATATCCAAGTTAAATAGTTAAATTATACAGATTATATTACATAATTTTATTAATTACAATGTTAAACTATACTATATTATTTATTATCATTATGTTAAATTGTCATCAAGTTATATTGTTCCATATGTGCCACTGTTCTATCTAAAGCCCCTTATCTCTGTTGGGCAGTATATCGTTATATGTAAACCGGAGTGATTTGTAGTCTCTATAAGAACCTCGGTATATAAAAATTAAAAAATAAATAAAATAAATAAATAAATGTGTTATTTATCGCGGGTGTTATGGCATTATCACCGGCATTAGGGCCCTAATGCCCACGATAAGGCCCTAACGAGATTTGATAAATGTCCACTTATGCTCAATATCCAGTTCTACCATTTCGTTTTTCAACCCAATACTGTTCCACCAGATTGGCCTTTATGATGCCATTCACATAGATTATAATTTTACCTCTCAACACTGCCTAGGAATCCTCCACCTCAATAAGAGGTCATAGTCCATTGGGTTATGGTAAATATTAAAATCAAATATCATTCTGTATCATGACTATGAAATCCTTTTTACCCAGCAAAGACAAATTTAACCTCCATGAATGAGCTGTTCTCTATCACTCATCATGATCCAAGGCCAACGAAACAGATTGTAAAGTTGATATAATAAAATATCACACTGGAGAATCTGTTTTAGTATTTTGTCTGAGCACAAGAAAAAGTTGATGCGGCTATATAAGTTATGTCTGGGGGAAAAGCATGTAAAGTCTTGGGAAGCAGGGTACCTGTTTCTCCATACATCATTCATGCATGTTTATTATAGTTGCTGGAGAACCAGACACTCTCTGTTGCTCAGCTGGAGTGAAACAGTCCAGCTGAGGATCTAAACATAGGCTCCAGTCACCCTTAATACTAGCAGATTATCTGGATGTTCTCCCAGTCAGCAAACAAGGTCAGCATAAAAAGGGTAGCATTAGTATTTGGACTGTGTATATTCACTAGTGCAGGATTATCCGCATTTGAACTTTGTGAGATTACAAGGAATATATTTTTTTTAAATAAATAAATAAGTACATAAACTACATATCTACCCCTCTTATCCATCTTAGAGCCAGTATCTGTATGGGGAGTAATTTATGTCCCAGATACATGCACCTCTACTTTTGGACTTGTATGATTGCTGCATAAACCTGACCAAGCCTTTCTTGTTAAAGTTTCTTGTGTTCTGTTGAAGAAAGATGAGTCTCTAGAAGAAAAACTATCTGTGCTTGTGATATTTTAAGAAACTGTAGCATCCGTGTCCTCAGACTGGATGTACCCCTGACGTTCAGTGAAATAATTCTAACTTGACACTCTCCATAGTTAAAATAAAATATGCAGAAAAATACCATACTTGTTATATTTGAGAAATCTATATACATGTATGCTGTAGGAACTGTCAAAGTACATGTTATAAGATCTGTAATGTATGATCACATTTTACAGTACAAGAAACCCCTTTCTCCTAACTACTCATTAATAACCACAGGAACTAAATATCGCCATAGTCTCCTAGCATAACGGACTAGAAGAGATTTGACAAAATTTAACCTCCAGTTCATACTGAAATAAGCCAGTAAACACCAAAAATGCTACTGGTACCCCAATCTTAACAACCACCCAGCTCACTATCTGTACCCCATAACTCAATGAGCATGATCAATCATGATCCCCTCAGGCCCAACAGCCATATTAAGGAGCTCAAGGAGAAAAAACTCACAGATCTGAACCTTCCATCTTTTCTAGCAAGCCAATACTGCAAATGTTTCTCCTGCTAAGGTTCTCCCAAATCAGACTTGTCGGGTAACAATTTATTATTTCTTTCCAGGACATCAATCTTTAGAAAAGCATCCATAAGAGACTGTTCGAGCTCTTCTGCCCGCTCTTCCACCATGTCCAAAAGAGCAGAAGTTTCCCCACACAGAAGAAACTCATTGGTACACTGTGCGGGACTAGGATAGATGCCTGGTCCACTTTAAATCCCTACAGTGGGAGACAGCTCTGTGGGCGGGACCCAGCTGGGCAGCTTAAAAGGCAGAGCCCTGCTGGGATCAGGAGGTTCCTGTGTCTCCAGGAGAAGGCAGCACCTGAATACATTGCTGACCTAACCAAAGCTGTGTGTAGACTACTGAAGGGAAGCAGTCTGTGTAAAGGAGAAGGCAGCTCCTACTTATATTGCTGTCCTAACTGAAGCTGTGAATACTACTGCTAAAGGTAGGCACTCTACTATGATTGTATGTTGAGAAATGTAAATAAAACTTTAATCTGTTAAGGAAAGGCTGGAGTCAGTGTAGTTTCTGTCTCCAGCCTAAGAAAGTTGCTTGCTCATCTTGACAGTTATCTTGTCACCCACTATTTCCCGTCTTGCATCCAGCAAGGTATGAATTTTACCAGCACGTTTATCCATAACCCCTTTAATTACATCCACGAAATCTGGGGAAATGCTACGTCCATGTATGGTGCTCTTCAACAGGGACTTGCTCTCTTCAGCCGGCCTTCTTGTCCATCAGGCCTTTCTTGTCTCATCTCCTGGGCAAAGCTAGCTGATCTGCCCACATCACAGGTAGGGACTATCTGGCTGCTTTTGCCAGACGTGAAAAGCACAGAATAATATTGAATTAATGAAGAAAGATGGGTTTTAATGTGAATGGCTGGAGAATGGTGGAGAACTGGTCCTGCATAATTTCATGATCTATATTCAACAGGGTCTACCATTTTCATAACAAGTTTCTGTTATGTGAGGCAATACACTGCTCAACTCCCACTGTGAACAGCATTACCCACGCCAAAAATAGCAAAGTATGTCATTCCTCCCTACAGGCTTGCAATTACATGCCAAGAAGACAAGCCAAATATCTTGTAAGAGAAATAATGGAAGTTGTTCCTCAAAATGGTAATAGATATTATTCCCTTTGCTTTATTCAGCCACATTGGAAAATTCTCCACAATACAAATTCTAATTCACATGAAAATTGCAAAGTAATTTCAGCTGTTGCTCATGCTTCGTTTTAACAAAGTCAGTACTTTTTGAAAGTGCAGGATCCTGACCTTTGTATTTATTTTTAAAAGGTATATATTGCATATCCACGCAAGTTCAATAAAAGCGGTTCACAACTTTTCATATATAATAAAAACAGAATATAATCAATAAATCAACAGAACAAAAACTTGTTACCACCCTCCCCTATCAAATACACCACCCTCGCTTTCCACACTAACTGGGGAATGCATTATCCCGCGGAAATGCTAAAACATATTAAACAGCAAATAGCACACGTCATACAGGATATTATGCATGCCTTTGCCCAGGTTGCCTCAGCTATTACAATGACCTACTTTGCATGTGATTTAGCTACATGAATTATGCAAATGCATGCAAAGGTGGTCATTCATAGGCAAACTGATACTAATATTTTATCATGGCCAACTCAGAAAGTGGTCAGTATGAGAAAATACCACCACCACCTGGGAAAGCGTTAAAAGGGATGTGGGAGCTCCGGGACCCTGACGCGGGGTCCTGAGGCTCCTGCATTACATTTAAAGGGCCAGGGGAAAAAATGCTGTGGCTAAAGAAAAGGTTAAGTGGGGGTCAGGGCTCATCCCAGGCTCAACCCAGGACCACCATTCAAGGCAACCGTGAGATGGTGGGGGTGCCCCTGAACCCCATTTTAATTTTATTTCACACCTTTTGGGGATGCCAGGGGGAGAGGAGAATTTTCTCCAACATCTTCAGTTCTCTATTGGAATGGGAACTCCTGAGCCCCCAATTACATTTATTAAAAACTCTGTAGGAGAAGAGGGGGGTGGGGGCCATCGCCACAGATGAAAATTTTATTTTATTTTTTTACTTTGAGGGGTCAGGAATGAGCCAAGGGTCAGCCCTGACCCCCCACTCAACCTTTTCAGCCAACTACTTTTTAAGCAGCCAGCCCTTTAAGGTGACGTGGCAGTCCCTTTGTGGTTTGGGGCCACAACTGTACCTAAAGGGCCACTCAGCAAAGTTCTTTGGTCCTACAGTGTTTGACCGCAAAACAAAAGAACATGCCATAGAGCTGCAATCTTTTTTCGAAGGAGGGGACCCCACTATCACGGCAACATCTCCCACAAAAAAAAAAAGCAAAACATCACAGCTTAAATAGAAAAAAGAAATGTTTTAACTTTCTTTCCGAGCTTGGAAGAATTAACCTCACCCTGTCTGCCATTACTCTTATATTAAGCCATACTATCTGGCGCTCGGGTCGTCACCTATCTGGACATTAGAAATGCTTTCCCAATTGGTAAGTACGAGGTGCAATATCTTCCTCTCTCTTGTAGGTTGTTACTAATACACACCATACTAGCTCCCCACAGACAATAAGAATTCAAGATTTTAGTCAGATTTCTAGGGGCTTTTTTTTTTTTTTTTGCCTCCTCCCCTTAAAATATTATGGTTAACTATATATCAAGAGTACAAAGGCCTATTGGCAGTTTGAAAGAGGATGTCCCTCCTTGTTTGTTAATGTAGTGAGGGACAGACTGCAGGAAAGTATCAGCCCGGGGGATTTTTTCAAAACCGGGCCAAGGAGTATCTTACGCCCTTGTGCACTCTCTCTGCAGCACATGCATCAACCCACCAAGTCGACTCTGAAACATGGCAGAATTAAGCCCAAATATCTCCAAAATAAATGTCACATTTTTCCTAAATAACTAAGAAACAGGGCCTTCTCTAAACAAAGCTGATTTCCATCCATGCAAGCCACACCACAAGCCCGCTTAGCAGAATACTTCACCTTAGTCACACATGTAGAACACAGACAGACCCTCACCAAATACAAAATGAAGGGATGATAAAGTATAAATAGAAACATGCAGACAAAAACTGAACTGGAAAGCGCAACAAGCCAAACTCTGTATGGAATGGAAAAACAATTATCATTCCTTACTAAACATCAAACAATAACATCAAGAAATAAAAAGCATCAATCATAATAGTAAAACCAAATTCAAAAAGAATAAATATTTCAGAGCAGCTGATGAAAAGATCATCCAATGATTACAAAAATATAACATTGTATTTTTTAATTTCTCAAACATCAATACAATATTTCAAAATAGACACAGCAAACCCCTCAATAATTAAAATTAAAGCTACAATAAATCCCCTGCTCTCGATATCTGGGAACTTTATATTCCAGTCACCCTGAGAATGTCATGGATTAGTAAGGGGTGGAAGATATGCACAACTTCTCTAACACACATGTTCGTTCTCACACAAACTCCCTTATATTCTCTCTCACACACATGCTCACTGGCTCACATGCTCTCTCTCTCACAGACATGCTCACTATGTCATACACTTACGCTCTTGTTCACACACACGGCCACTCGCTCATTTGCTCTCTCATATACATACTCACACACGTTCAGTAACTCGTTCTTGCTCACACGCATGCTCACTGGCTCAATCGCTCTCTTTTATACTCACACACAGGCCCACTGGCTTAAATAGTCCTCTTGCTCAAACATATGCTCATTGGTTCACGCATTCTCTCTCGCTCACAAACATGCTCTGGGTAACCACAACAAGTATGCAGTGCAAGAATGGAAAAACAATCAATGACTCCTCAAAAACATCAAGCAATAAAAATCAAGAGATATAAGACATTCATATTAAAACCATGAAAAGAATTAATATATCAAAGCAGCCAATAATCAAAACGCGTTCAGCACTACTTGGCCGGATAAGTAGGACTTATGTAGTTAAGTAGCGTTCACTGAATATACGCTTACATTTAGTGGCTGCTGCTTAGCCACATAAGTCCCTTACATGGCTAAACAGCCGCATAAGTTGTGGGTGGGCAGTGAGTGGAGCAACTTAGCCGCAAATAAGTAAGAATATTTTGTCTTAGCCACATTAAGTTTAACAGCTATGTTAGACAATTATAACTGATACGGCTAAGTACAAATATATATGTATGTACTCAGCGACATAGCCGTGCTGTTACACATACCATGTAGTTTAGCCAGATAAGTTATATCCGGCCAAGTTACTTAAACAGCGATCTTTCAATATTGGGCCCCTAATGATTTAAAAAGACACATAAATTTGTTCTAATATTTCCCCAAACACCAACAAAATATTTCAAAACAGAAGACATATGAAACACCACCCCAAAATGTAATAATAATAATTAAGTAATTAAATCTCCAGCTATCCATACCATTAAATAAATAAATACCTGGCATCTTTTGATTTTCCAGAGATTGTTGTGGAATTGGGACAAGACGGCCACACAATCTTTATCCTCTCTCTCTCCTTCACACACATAGGCACTCTCTCTCATACACATGCAGGCTCACACACACACACACACACACACACACACACACAAAGGCAGATTCTCTCTCGCATGCACACGTGCAGGCTCGCTCTCTCACATGCACACGTGCAGGCTCTCTCTCTCTCTCGCATGCACACGTGCAGGCTCTCTCTCTCTCTCGCATGCACACGTGCAGGCTCTCTCTCTCTCTCGCACACGTGCAGGCTCTCTCTCTCTCTCGCACAGGCTCTCTCTCGCATGCACACGTGCAGGCTCTCTCTCGCATGCACACGTGCAGGCTCTCTCTCGCATGCACACGTGCAGGCTCTCTCGCATGCACACGTGCAGGCTCTCTCTCGCATGCACACGTGCAGGCTCTCTCTCTCTCTCGCTTGCACACGTGCAGGCTCGCTCTCTCTCGCTTGCACACGTGCAGGCTCGCTCTCTCTCGCTTGCACACGTGCAGGCTCGCTCTCTCTCGCTTGCACACGTGCAGGCTCGCTCTCTCGCATGCACACGTGCAGGCTCACTCATTCAAATATTCAGGCTCTCTTTCATACACATGCAGGTGCTCTCTCTCATGCACATATTCAGGCTCTCTCTTTCATTCACATAATCAGGCTCTCTCATGCACACTTGCAAGTTCTCTCTCTCATGCAGATATTCAGGCTCTCTTTCATACACACATGCTGGCGCTTTCTCTCATACATACACACACACACACACACCTCTCTCAGGCATCCTCCTTTCTTCTGGGCCTTGGCCAAGCCCATACTGCTCATTTACTGCCAGAGAGGGAAGTGGGAGAAAGCAGCCCTGCAACTGCCAGATGCTTCCTGGTGCTGAGCCTGTAGGCCTTTCTTTGGGCAGAGACCTCCCTCGGGCCGCGGAGGCTTGGGCTCCATCGCGGCCCCGCTGACACCTCCCTTGGGCCACATAGAGTTCCACGGCAATCCCTCAGCGGGAGCAGAGATAGCCACGTGACCTGTGTGACCAGCCCACTGGGGGATGCCTGATTCCCCAATAGGCCAATCTGCCCTTGAATGTAATGCACAGCTATCTGGTTGTCTGCTTGGACTAGAACCATCTTTCTTTTAACCAGTGGTGTTAAAGCAGTAAAGATCGCTCAAAGCTCCAAGTATCTTATGTATAGCACAATTTCCTGTAGTGTTCAAGTTCCTTGAGAACAAAGGGTGTTTAAGCGGGCTCCCCAGCCCTGATTGGAGGCATTTGTGGTAACTTTTGTTTGAAATTAAAGGTAGTGAAAAGTTTGACCTCAGAAAGGTTTGAAGAGGTCATCCACCAGATTAGGGAGTGAACAAAAGGGCTGGAGATGTGGGTATTGTGTGATGGTTGTTGCAAGTGTTGGTTCCATTGGGATTTTAAACGCCACTGAGCCTGTCTCATGTGGAGATGTGCAAATGGCATAACATGAACTGCTGTTGCATGCGGCCTAGTATCTTCATGAAGAAGTGGGCCCAAATGTTCTTTCATTTTGACAGAGATAGGAATACGCTGGTTAGATCGTACGCTCTCTGTTTAGGGAGAAATGCTCTCTCCCTTGTGTGGTGTCCAGGCAAATCCCTATGAAATCTAATACATGTGTCAATCATCAGGAAGCTAATGATTAATCCCACAGACTGACGAATATTTATTGTAGAGTGTGCGGCTGCATAGGCTTCCTGAAGGGTAACTGCTGGAAATGAGCCAGTGATCTAAGAAGGCAAATACAAAAAGGCATAGTTTGTCCTTAAATGGGCCACTATTACTGCAAGGAAATTTGTGAATACTGTGGGTACAGCTCGGAGTCCAAATGGAAGGACATATTACTATTAATGCTTTTTTTTTTTTTTTTTTGTTAAAGTCTAGTCACTTCTTTACAAAAAGGATGGTGCTCTGCAGCGGGAGGAGGAATCCCTGTTGAACTCTCTGATTTTAGAACTAAAAATGGCACAGATTTTTACTTTTATTTTTTTTTAAACTCAGGACTACTGGTTTTAATTGGTCTGCGCTGATATCTGAGACTCTGAGCCGACAAATAGCTGGTGCTGCCAAGGACATGGGGCCTTTGCTTGTTGAAGTCAGGGAGGCTTCAGCACTAAGAAGCAACTGTGTCTTAATTCTCTCCACCAAGTCATCACGGGCATGGACTGGGTCTGTTTCGGCACCAAGGGGGATATCGTCTCCCCTTTGACCAAGGAAGAATAATGACTGTATTAAGACTTACAAGAGTCGTGGCACCTGGCATTAGAGGATTCTGACCTTTCTGTTTTAGGCAATAGTCCCTCAGTAGGTTGTTTCCTTTCTTGATTGTCGTTTGAGCTTAATTATTCCTTATGCACGAAACCTGAACCTTAGAACCCTGGCAGCACAGGGCACGGGGCAGGACAATTAGAGATGTCGTGTGATGGCCCCAGACAGCGCAGGCAGCAGTCATGAAGATCAAGTCTTGACATCTTATAAGAAATATCTGAGGCACCTTTTGAAACCTGAGGGGTGTTTTTTTTTACTGCCTTACTGAAAAGGGCTAAAGTTAAGATGACCTCCATTTTGTATGTTTTTGAAGAAATAATGAAAATAAATGTTTTGTTTTTATTTAGAGGCTCGTCAAAAAACAAAAAAGGAAAAGACAAACAAATGATATTAAACTACAAAGAAAAAATAACAAAACAATACTGAGCAGGAAAATACGATGAGCAACTAGAAAATCTGCATCCTTTTGTGAGAGCAGAAAACAAAGATTGACTAGACACACATGGTGGCAGCTACTTAGGGACCACAACGCATACTCAGAAAGACCCTTTCTGTCTTGCTGAGCTCTGAGAGAGCTTTTTCATCTCAGCGCCATCAGATGATATCGCCCACTTGTTTGGCTAATTACTGCCTTGCTTGTCCACACAGAATTCTGAAAAGCAAAGCACCATTTCCTTCATATTTAACATTTCTAAAAGTATTTTAAGAAGCAGGTCAGCTAAATAAAAAAAAAAAATCCAGCACTAGAAGACAGCACTATACTCTCCTAAAAGAAGAAGAAAACTTTACAGAAAAATGTTATTCTCCGGGCTTTCTTCTGTGTGCACAATACCTAATTTATCTACTACCCTACCTCTGAAACCCTCTAAGAATGGTATGGTTCAATATGCTCAATGTGGCATTCCACCACCACCAGTGCCAAACCCCAGGGTTTGAAAAATTCCTCCAGGACTTACTCACCAAGGACAGAATGCTCTTGCATGTAATCCTACCAACGCTCCCTCCCCCTAATAACTGGTTTAGGGAGGGGAACAGCATCAGGGTTAGAGAGCAAATGCATTTCTTCCTTGGCAAGTGGACATCCTCCTTACCCCACCCCTTTATAGACCTTTTTTTTTTTTCTCCTCCTCCTTCAGTATAACACTCCTCCCCCTCAACCACCACCTCCGTAACAAAGTAAGTGATGGCAGAAAAACCAACTGGTCTATCCAATGTGCCCAGATATTCCTGTCCATCCAATGTGCCCAGATATTCCTGTCCATCCAATGTGCCCAGATATTCCTGTCCATCCAATGTGCCCAGATATTCCTGTCCACTGTCAGCCACCGAAGCTTGACCCCTTCACCCCTACCCATGGTCTGATGTAGCCCTCTGTGCTCTCAGACTCTGATTGGGGCTGAAAACACAGCCTGTTTAGGCCCTAATAGAAGCCAAAGGTAATCTGCTTCGCCTGCCAAAATATTTCACTCATCCTAGGCGAGGAGGAAATTGATTTTTCATATTCCACCAAGCCCACTTCCCAATTTTGAGTGTTATGGTTTAAAACCGTACACCAACAGAGGGGGATGGATTGCATTTCAACCTGATTTTACTTTTGAGTCAGAAAAGGTGATGCATCTTTGAAGGACAAAAAATGTCACCATTCCTGCTGTCATGCCCTGAATTCAAAATACAATAACTATTTTTAGTGGAAGATTCTTCCTGTCCTTTTTGTCCATCTCAATTGGATTTGGCCTCTACTTGCGTTGCCGTGCCAAAAGCCTTCATTCGCAATTACCCCAATTTTAAATGCCCCTGCCTCCCCATCTAGCCTGACTTTAGCCACTGGATGTCACCATTCTACAATGGCCAGAAATCCCTACCCTCCAAAAATGCTGTGAATGCCTCCTTTTCAGCACCAAGCTCCTGCCAGCTCAGTTAGGATGCCAGGATCAGGAAGTGCTGAAAGATCTCCTGCACAGAGGTATGCAGCACTGCTACTGAGCTGGCTACAGAAAGGCAAAAAACAACTGAATTGTAACTAAAATACCGGATGGCTCCTTGAGGCCGAGAAGGTTTTTAGCAAATGCTTTGAGTAAATAAAATAAAAGCAATCAATGCAGTGTTTCAAAACACAATTCATCTAACAAGGAGAGAGTTATTTATTAATGATTTCAGCAGGGCCAAGTTCATTCCATTAGGTGAACTGAGCAGTCATCTTAGATACCGTCAGGTGTCGCCTACCAACTTATAAGGCAGGGTACCCCAAGAAAGAAGGGAATGGATGCTGGGTAGATATGGAGGGTGGAGAAAGAGAGCGAGTGGTGGAGATGTGAAAAGAAGGTGCTGGACAGGTGAGGAGGGGGTAAAGAGAGAGAGAGAGAGACTGGATGCTCAGCAGATAGAGTGAAAAGAGGATTCTGGGTACTGCAAAAAGGGGGGCAAAGATTGGGGTGATGCTGGTGTGTTGTGCAGGAAGTGAAGGGGAGAAAGATGAACATACTAGGAGCAAGGGGGATACAGAGAAGGAATGCTAGGCAGAGTGGACGGAGAGGCAAGACTTGGCAGAGGGTGAAAGATGCCGAGTAGAGTGAAAGAGGGGTTGCTGTAACAGAGCTGCCGCCAATAGGCACATGTGTAAGGTGAAGGGCGCAAAAAGCAAGTTTGCTTACCGTAAACTGTTTTCTGTGGATAGGAGGGTGAATAAGCCATGTTGTCTGGGGTCGTTCCTCTGGTCCTCTAGGTGGCTGAGCTCCTGAAAGCACACAGAGCTCTGCTCTGTGTGTCCTCTCCCTGCGGTTCCCAGCCTGCCTCAGTCTGTTATCCAAGCTTGTGCTACTAGACTGTCCGGGGAGGTGGGCGGGTTAGCATGGCTAATTCACCCTGCTATCCATGGAAAACACCATTTACTGTAAGCAAACTTGCTTTTTTCCCCAGGGATAAGCAGGTTGAATTAGCTATGTTGTCTGGGGAGTCCCAAGTTGAACGGTTGAGTGCCCCACTGTATTTCTGGCGCTGTGCGCAGTCCTTTCTGGTAGGCCAAGGGGCGTCTCAGCCGAGACTATGGTTGCGGGCAGTCTCTTTGGTTGTTCCTGCCGTGAGTATAGTCCTCCCCACCACGGCATCTGAGGCTGTCTGTTGATTAAGGCAGTAGTGCAAGGTAAAGGTGTGCAGGGATGCCCATGTGGCGGCCTTACATATGTCCTGAATTGGTACGTTGTGCAGATGGGCAATGGATGCTGCCATCGCTCTTACTTGGTGGGCTCTTGGCGATGTAGCTAGTCTCCGATTTCCTGTTGTAGCAGAATAAGATGCATTGTGAGATCCATGGTGAGAGGGTAATTTTTGATACCGGAAGCTCAGAGGCATTCGGGTTAAAGGAGACGAAGAGTTGAGAGGCGCACCGAGTGGGTGCGGTGCTTGTAGTATGCCAGGGCCTGCTTGCAATCTAGGGTGTGCAGCCATCTCTCAGTATCCAACTTGTGCGGCTTGTTAAAGAAAATCAGCAAATAGATGGTCTGGTTGAGGTGGAAGGCCGAAACCACTTTGGAGAGGAAGGAGGAGAAGTGCGTACATAGTGTCACTTTATTCACCATACCTACAGTTCCACCAAGATAATGTACTAGCGCCTGCAGCTAGAGTTTCCGAGAACCGGACCCTTTTTGTTTATGTAAAACATTGCTGCCTGATTGTCGATACGGACCATCACTACTTTCTCTTGTAGCACGTCCCTGAATGTTCGCGTAGCGTAAAGCACTGCGCACAGCTCCAGCAGATTGATCTGCTGCGCCCTCTCTTGCTGGGACCATTGAAGTCTCCCATTATTACCGCACTACCAATTTGGTTAGCTTCCCTAATTTCTCTTAGCATTTCACTATCAGTCTCACCATCTTGACCAGGTGGACAGTAGTATACTCCTATCACTATAGTCTTCCCCGACACACAACAGATTTCTACCCATAAAGATTCAATTGTGCATTTAGTCTAATGCAGGATGTTTATGCTGTTGGACTTGATGCCATCCCAAAGCGCCACACCACCTCCCAGGTGCTCCTCTCTGTCATTGCGATATAATTTGTACCCCGGTATAGCACCGTCCCATTGGTTGTCCTCCTTCCTTCATGTCTCTGAGATGCCAATTAAGTCTATGTCATCATTCACTGCTATACATTCTAATTCTCCCATCTTACTTCTTAGACTTCTGGCATTAGCATACAAACATTTCAAAGTTTGTTTTTTGTTTGTATTTTCATTCTGCTTTTTAATTGATAGGGATAAGTTAGAATTTTTTTAGCTCAGGTGAGTTTTTAGTTACAGGCACTTGGACTACTTTTCTTATAATTGGAACCTCACTGTCGGGATGCCCTAATTCTAATCCTAATGCACCATTAGTATCCTTTGAAGATACCTCTCTCCAAACCATGCACTGCTGAGCGACTGTCGGCTTTCCCCTTTGTTCTAGTTTAAAAGCTAACGCCAGCAGTCTGGCTCCACCCTGGTTAAGGTGGAGCCCATCCCTTCGGAAGAGACTCCCCCTTCCCCAAAAGGTTCCCCAGTTCCTAACAAAACTGAATCCCTCTTCTTTGCACCATCATCTCATCCACGCATTGAGACTCCAGAGTTTTTGTTGTTTTATTTTGTGAAAGTAGCACCTGCCTATAAATTAAAGAATGAGCTAGGGGTGGGAAATACAAACAGTCTAACTTCAGTTAGTCAGCCAGAGCACTCATTGCTCTCTTGATTAACAAATGTTGGTACCTAATCAAACCAAACACTACCTCAACACTTTTCCCAAGGTGAGTAACTGAACTTTTCAAACTTTTTACTTAGGTATACACTGCTCCTAGCTTATTTCTAGCTTCTGGCTATTTTTGGGGGGTTAGTGTTTGTATACACTGAAAGTTTTTCCTGAAGTTAAAATCTCCCCGAATGTTCAGATAATTGGTATTTTAAGCGATCCTTATGTAAAGTCTTCAAACCTATTCAGTACTCTTTAGTCTTTTTACGATACCCCCCTTTTTCGCCTAATAACTCATTGATTACAACAAACATGTATTTCCAAACTTGTACATAGCCTTCTGTTCATATTGTTACACCCCTGTCCCAGTTAAGCTGAACCCTTGTTTAATACTTAACCGTTTTTCATGTATTTTTTATTGTTATTGTTCTTTGTAAAGGCCATGCCTAAATGATACACAAGTTATCATTGTTCTAAGTTATAAGTAAACGGATGTCGGTATATAAAATCTTTAAATAAATAAATAAATAAAATAAATAACGTCTGCTTACTAGCTGCCTTACAGATTGTCTCTGAACAGATTGCCCGGGAAGCAGGTACTATCAGCGAGCTGCTCGTTGTCATCTCAGATTGAGCTCACCCATAACCAAGCGAGCCGCCTCACCACAATGGCTCCCACGGTGATTCTGGCTGAGGTGTAAATGGAGCATAGCAAGTGGAGCAGCCTTTTTTCTATCACATGCAGCTGCGGCGGTGGATTCTCCCCTGGGGCCAAGGTTCCCACAAGCGGCTTCAATGATTGAAGTTATTCATAACGATACTGGACCATGTAGAACTGATGCTGCTGGATCTTAGCATCTAGCATGCCTGCTTGAAACATCTGCTTCCCAAACACATCCAAGATTTTGTTGTCTCTCCCTGGTGAAGCATTAGAATGAAGCCTCGATTTCTTTGCTTTTTTCATTGGACTCCACTACGATGGAGGCATGGGGCAACTATACCGCCACATAGAAGGGCGTCTCACGCATCTGGAACTTCACGTTGGTCTTCCTTGCCATCGAGGATCCTGACAGTGGAGTTTGCCACACTCTAGTCATCACCTTATCCAGCACTGTGTGCGACGGCAAAGCTGTGGGCTCCGCAGGTGTATTGAATATTTTCAGGAAACCCAAGACTTCTGCCCTGGGGTCCGGTATTTTCAGAGTTCCCACGTAAAGGGTTTCTCCCATCTTCTCCACAAATTTGGAGCAGGACAGGTCCTCTGGCGGGGATATTGATTGTGGCTGCTCCTCTGGGGGGTCCAAAGGGTACCCAGTGGATGACCCCGGGGATGTGGTATCTGATTCAGAAAGCGAGAGGCTCTGTGGGGACTCTTGCAGGGGGCTTCCCAGCTGCTGCCCAGCATCACGAGGCCTTGAAGGTGCGGGGCTACAGTTGTAGTGTTCTTCTCCACTCTCCACTGTCCCTTGTTCCACTGAGGACAAGAACTGTGCTAAGATTTTGAGATATTTGTGTCATAGCCTGGGAGGCTAGCATCCCCTGTGGCTGTGATTGCTGACCTCTTCCTCTGGGGGGCACTGCTGCTAGAAGGATATCGGAATCTGGGCCTCTGGGTTGGGCCGTTGTGCGCGCCACCCTTGGCCCTGGCCTGTGCCTCTTCTCCAGGGGTTCTTGGAGGTGAAACACTTCCCGCTTACATCTGGAGAAAACCCGCTGACAAGTCAGAGAAAACCCGTAACGAGTGAGATGACTCTGATGATCCATGCACGGATACTGATTCCACATCCGAGGAGGCAAACTTTAAGTCCAGCACTGACACTCCCTGTATCATTGGCGGGTGTGCCGCCATCAATGAATCCCCTTCTGCTGGTGAAGCATGTGGGAGTCTAAAGGCTTTATGGCTTTTGACGCACCACTCCTGGACACGTGGTTTTTCAACGACGATTCTTTGCATCAGTTCATCAGTCAGGGCTCCCCGACTCCCCAACACCTTTCTTCCTCTTCGACACTGTGTCGGCATGGCTTTGTGTGTCTTGTCGCTCACTGCGTTGAGCTTCATGTTGGGTGCGTGCTTCGGGCGGCTGTGATGTACTTGCATCGCCAGAGTCGTACCTGGGCCTCGCTTCTTAGCGGATCTTCCGATGCTCTTTGCATCGATGCAGCCTGGGCGTGCTTTAGCAGGGCCCCTGGGTCGCTTGAGGGGCCTACTGAGGAAGCCCTCTTCCCTCTCACCTTCAGGGGTTCCCAGTTGGGCCCCGGGGAGGACTATGTAGATCCATGGGCTGGCTGTGGAGCATACAAGCCCAAGGCTGCCTCCCTCAGCTTTTCTACCTTCGTCAGCCTCTGCTTTCCTGCCCCCAGGGACATACGGCCATAGTCTCTTCAATTGGATGGTTCATGGTCTGGTCCCAAACAGAGGTAGTAGAGCACATGGGCATCTGTTGCTGACATAATCTTGCCGTATTGGCAGAATTTAAACCCAGGCGGTCTAGGAATTGCTGCCCTGCTGTATCCACAGCAAAGGAATATCTAAATGAGGAGCTCCACGTGCAACTTGCACCACAGAGAAAATTAGACTGAGGCAGGCTGGGAACCGCAAGGGAAGGACACGCAGGCAGGCACACAGAGCAGAACTCTGTGTGCTTTGAGGAGCTCCGCCATTTAAAGATCGGGAGGAACGTCCCCAGACAACATGGCTAATTCAACCTGCTTATCCATGGAAAAAACTGAATGTTCACCTGGGCCACCTAATACTCTTGCCTCAGCCATGGAAATTGCCTTTACTCAATTTGGTTAAAAGTATGCAGGGGCAACATTCTTACAGTTGCGCCATGAAATTGGTAATTTAAATGACGAAAATAGCAGGACATAAGTTTACTGATGTCCTGTTCCACTATTAAAGAAACCAGCAGAGTAGGATGATCTATAATTTCAAAACCCAACAATTCAAGAAAAGAAGTTAAATTTTGCATATCTAAAGGTAATCCTGCAGGTTCCATTATAGTATGCCTCTCGTCTGCGATTCTAGGGATAAAGTTTACTTTATTAATCAATGGCGACTGAACATCTGGTATTAAAAGAACTTCACGAAGGTATCAACTGTAAAAATGTTTCCTGATATATCTAAAGTTACTCAAGAGAGACGAAAAGGATTTCTTCTAATGAGAAATGAAACAATCTCAATGGGAGCATTTTTTTTTTTTATTAAGATATCCCTGTAAAAAAAAAAAAAAAAGACAGCGATTCATATATATTTTTTGCTCCAGAGCAATTGACAGCTTTTCTTGATTCTCATAATTTGGAAAAGAAAAATCCCACAGACTCCAATAAATATGATAAATATGCACCTTTATCAGGACTATACCTATTCCTGAAATATATATTACTTAATACTCCTCAGTTATATAGCCCCTTATGTATCACTGTATTGTGATTAAGTAATAAGCCTGAACTATATATTATTTTCCTTACTTGTGTTTTTCTTTCTGTAAACTTGAGATGTTGGGCTTACACGTGTTGCATGAAGACAGAATACTTATATGCATTTGAAAACTTGATAAATTAAAAATAAATAAATAAATAGAAGTATGCAGGGGCTTCCATATTGCATGTACTTTTAGCTGGGTTAAAAAAAAAGCATACCCAGGGATTGGAGGCATTTCGCTCAGGAGAAGTCAACAGCTCATATTCATGGAATTCGACCCTTAGCCATCTATATAAATAGGTGTAAAGCATGTGGGTGTTTCTAACATGTGTTTATGCTAGCTAATTTTCCAAGAGAAACAAACCAAGCAGATAATTTTCCTTTGAAGCTCAGTTGCAAGCATATGCAGGAAAAATCCCCATCCACTTTGTAACTACACTGGCTATTCAAACCCCCCCACGAAACTATTTTAAAGAAATCTAGCCAGGTAACTCCTCAGTTAACCAGGCAGATCCCTGTGAAACCTGCACTCAGTGACATCATTAAAATTACTGGTTAAATCCACCAGGGTGACAACTGTACCCCCTCAGAGTGGTTGCATCTATCTACTTAGTTTCACTAGGCAGGTACTTTTAGATGAAAACTAGCTGTGAGGTAAGTGGGGACTGTATACTTTCATGGGTCATTCAGAATTGGCGCCGTGACTCATTCAAGCAGGCGGCAACTTTTCAATTCTTGCTCAGATTGTTTTCATGGACCTGTAGATTTGCACAAAGGCAAAGAATTTAGTAAAAGGCTGTGCCATCACGGAGCTCATGCTGAAGTGAAGCGTCACCTGTGTCCTCAAGTAACAGCAGCAGTAAATAAAATGTCTGCATATTAAAGCATTTCTTTCAATGGCACCCAAAAAATTATGAGGGAATCCTACCAGAATTTAAATGAACCACACTCGAAACCTCTTCAGAAATTTTTTTTTACCACAATTTATGTAATATTGATTGCCCCAATCCAGGGTCAAGCATTCGAGCTGGACATTCAAGAAAATTTTTTTTTTAGTAACGGGTGATACAGTTATGTTATAATCATAAACGGACCTCCTCCATCCATATTTTTTTTTTTTTAAGTATATAGTGTAAAAACACCAAGTGATCAAATCATTCGTTTTTTTTAAAAGAATTTATGCTGAGTCTGTGAATTTCACATCTGAAAAAACTAAAACAATTAATGTAACTGTCCCGGTGATCTGTAAAATGCCCCAATATGTTTATAGTGCTTTAACAAGCTATATAGACCTCTCAGGCATTATAAATGTAAAAAGGCTTGAACGCAAGCTCAATCAACATCCCGACTTATCGGACGAATTCCCTGATGAAAGGTCCCTTGGCGGACTTGAAACGTGGCTGCGTTGGTCATTGATTTACAACATCAGATAAGTCAGGATGTTGATTGAACTTGCGTTCAAGCCTTTTTTACATTTATAATGCCTGAGAGGTCTATATAGCTTGTTAAAGCACTATAAACATATTGGGGCATTTTACAGATCACCTCTGCCAGTGAGCGGCGGGGGTCCCACCAGCATTCCAGCTCTCCAGTGCCGCCATGCTCTCTCTCTCTCTCTTGCTCCTCCGTTGGTATAGGATAGGGGCCTGCTGGCACTCCAGCCTCTCCAGTGCTGCTGCAAGTCTCTCTGTTCTGCCAGCGGGAGGTAGGGGGCCCCCGACTCTTCAGTACCGACATGGGTCTCTCGTTCTCCGCTGGCAAGGGTAGAAGCCCCACCGGCACTCTGACCTCTCCAACTCTGCTGCAGGTCTCTGGTTTTTTTTTTCCAGCACTCTGGCATCTCCTGCACTGGACTGCCATGGATGAACTACTGCTGCTGCTTGGGCTTCTGCCAATCATGGTGACTCAGGGCCCATTTCAAGAGTGGACAGTACAGCGAGAGAGCGGTGGAGGTCATTTGCTTATCGGCAATGCAGGTGCCGGGCAACTTTCCTTTTTATATATAGTAGATATAAAAATGATATGCCTGACCATGTCACTGGGTATCTCCCCTCCTCGCCAACCTCCCACTCCCCCAGAGAGAGCAAGCAAGAGAGAGAAAGACCATAATACGATGTGATGACATGGAAAATCAGTACATAGTTTTAGAAAGCATGATCGACGAAATGTAGGCTTGGAACACGCAGGTGAAAATTATTACATGAGAGCACATGATATATTTTACTTATGGTGCATTTATGATTATAAATATTAATTTTACCACAGGGAAGTCAAAATGAAACCATTTCTAATGTAATCTGGAACCAAAACCTTACATATATGTCAGATTTGCATCATTTCCCAAGAACACAGATGTACTGAACATGTGAAAACGTTTCCCTTGACTCGTGCAAAGATCTGCAAAATGTTTAATTTAATACATTCAGTCAATCGCTCCTAAAAAGTTAAACTATTTAACAACTGAATATGCACAGACTGTGTTATGTGCTCCAAGTTTTGATTTGGAAAAGAATCTCCATAAAGATATCCGACTAGGAGGTAGTTAATTGAAAGATACACCCGGTAAAGTTTACTATATGGTGTTAGAAGGCTTAAAAGTAGTTCTACAGAGGGTGATAAGCCACCCAGAAATAAAAATAAAATTAAAAAACCCATGCACAACTTACCGCTTGCTTTTATTTCTCGCACGTAGTTGCTGGGGAACCATCCTGTTTTGCCATTGTGACTGCCCTCCCACCAGCCCCCTTCCTCCACTCTTGTGACGTGGATTATGTCTCCCTTTGCAAAAGAAAGCTCGTCCTCGTTGGTCTGCTGGAAATTAAATTTTGCTCTCACCACCATCTGATGGTTGCTGTTATCTGTCATGTCCTAAAATGAAAAGAGACAAGCATCAGAGCAGTTCTTTCAGCACATGATCAAACTACTGCCTAAGGACCTACGGCCATATGCTACAAAATATAGACAGATAATAAACTGCAATCCAAGTTAAAAACATACTGAGACATACTTAACTCTTGTAGCATCCTAACTCTTAGTGCCTTTTTGTGAATCACTGTGGGCAAGAAAAAGGGGGAAATTGCATCTGACTCCTCTATTGACCCCCTCTTTTGACAAGCAAAGACTGATTTGTTGCATCAGGGGTGACAGTGGCAGCAGCTTCAACACTGTCATCCCCAAATGAGAAATGCAAGTCCCTATCTCCAGTAGGGAAGGTTATGCTCAGCCTCCTTTGGAGGTTACAAAGAGATTGCCTATTGATGCTGCTACCCCGGAAAGTTGTAGTGCCTAGTTGCAGGTCAGCAAGCTAGACCTACCATCGGCACATCTTTTAGAGGGTGCTGTTGGCATACAGGGGAGGGAGAATCAAGATGACATTTGAGCGGTCTGTATAGACTTTGCCAGCACTTTAAGGAAGGAAAAGTGTTTCATGTCCATCCGTAGTCAAGGGAAGTGCTTTTGTTCCTTATTCTAATCTTTTTTTCTCTGACTACAAAAGGGTCCTTCTTCAGAAGGTCTAGACTGTTTTGGTTAAATCGGATGTTGCACTTATGCTGAACGCTGATAAGGAGTAAGTTGCTTACTGAAAAGATGCGCACTCAAATAATGTAACAGGAATATCTTTGACCATGCAAGGAGAACTTAAGCTCTTGAACAGAAAAAAACTTCTTCTTGGATTGTTAGCCATTATATTCTAAAAGACAGTTTTAAAAAAAAAAAAAAAAAATTAATGTTAAATATACAAATTTAGGGTGCATCAGCATTTCTAAATTGAAAGGTTTCTCACTTGTAGAGCCCGAGCTCCAGTCCTAGTAAGGGTGTGTCCACCAACTGCCGGCATGGGCCTAGTAGGATCGCCTACTAGGCTGCATAAACCACGCCACAGCCCAAGGCAAACCTACTAGGCCCATGCCGGCAGCTGGTGGAGACACCCTCACTAGGACTGGAGCTGGGGCTTCACCTTTAGCAGCCCCGTTCCCTGCAGGCTGAGTCCTTGGGTTCTAGGGGCCAGCATGGCTTAGGCAACGGTCCCGTCAGAAACGGCAAGATGAAGTCAGGCCAAGGTCAGGGTAAGCAGCAAGCAATCAGTATCTGGGTTCAAGCAAGGGTCAGGGCAGGCAGCAATCCAGAAGAATATTTTTTATTTATTTAATATTTTATTCTACTAAATCCCTTTTGTTCAATGTAGATTACAAAAAAACATACATAAAAACTATACTAATACATTAAAAACAACAATGTAAAAGGGGGAGTTGGTTTGTTTTGTTTTTTGGTTTTTTTTTAACTTGTGTTATCAATTTTCCTACACCTCAAATTAGCATTCACTCATCTTCTCCATTAAATATATTTTTAAACAATTCTACCTTTATCATTTTTCTCAATCGCAAATAATCTTCTAGACATAGCCGAAGTGGCATCCCACTCCACATAACTGGGGCTATTATTGCACCTTTTTCTGACTTGCTGGAAATCTCGTACCGAAGGTATCCTTAACAATTCTTCAGAGGATGAGCTTAGTGAACATGCTAATTTTACCTGCCAACCTATAAGGATCTTGCATCATAGTTTTATATATCTTAAACTTATTCTGGTATGTAACAACCTCCGTGCCTACTTTCCGCGTTTTTTATAGCATCGGCCCCATTAATGGGGAGTCTGGGGACTCCCTAACCGTAAAACGTTTGTCTTGCTGCAGTTTGAAAACAATTCATGTTCCATTAACAGTTCCTGATTCAATTTCAGTCAGTATCCAAGCAGTTGTTAGAACCAGAAATCAGCCAGAGACACGAGATTAGACGAGACAAGACACTGATGACTAGGACAAGGCAGGGCACAGCGCGGGAGGCAAGGAAGGAAACTTCAGGCAAGGCAGAGGGGACAACAGGCAGCGAGGCGACAACCAGCAGGTCAGGCACAAGAGCAAGAGGACAAGGCAACCAGAAGCAACACGCACTGCAAGGCTGCATGAAGACCCGTTGCTGAAGGTATGGAGCATGGCTGGGGTTTAACTACCTCACCAGCGCGACCTCATCACTAGGCGCCAGCAGACTCCTCAAGAATCTGTGCACCATGCGCGTACGCATCTTGGGGGTGGCCAGGAGAGAGGCAGCATCGTGGTGTGCCGGCCACATTAGCGACATTCGCGTGAATGCTGTTGGGCTCTGGACAGCCAAAATGTTACAGTACCCCTTCCCCCCCGCCAAAGCTCCCTCCCCGAAGTTTTAGGGCAGTGCTAGAACTCTCGGGTGAGGCAGGGACTTGGACATCAGATGCAGGTGCCCAAGAATTCTCTTCGGTCCCGTAACCTTTCCAGGCAATAAGGTAACAGTTTGTTTAGAACACGCTTGGAGCCGAGGATCTCCTGGATTTCATATTCTGTGTCCTCTTCCGAAGTCGCCTTCATCAATTTGGGAGGAGATCATGAGGGCCAGGACAAAAGCAGCAAAAAAAACAAACCGGAAACTGATCCAATATTGCAGTAGCGACCAAAGAAAAGGGGATCGGTGAACACCAGGAATTCTTTATTCAGCACAGAACAGCATAAAAAGCCCGACTCAGGCAGAGTTTCGCTCTTTCAGCTGCTTCAGGGGCTATTACATCTAACGCCGGTGGTTTGTCTCCATACAGCAGTTCAGCCTCTCTGAGTGTGCACCACAATTTTAATGTCAGCACATTCACTTCTCATCGGCTGACAGCTCCGTGTCAGCCGAACATAAATCAATCTAGAGCCACCACATTTAGTCGTGCTCCTAAATACCAATACAGCCCTCAGTGGGTCAGCGTTTCAGCACATGAGAATAGAGGAGGTCTCTAAAGATCTCGATCATGTGTTGGAAGACAGCAGAGGCATTTCAAAGTACCCGTAATGGCCATCAAGGGTGTTAAAAGATGTCTTCCACTCATCCCCCTTTCTTATCTATATAAGGTTGTAGGCTGCCCTGAGATTTAATTTCATGAATATCTGTGCCCCCCACAGGCAGTCAAAGAGTTTGGTAATTAGGGGTAGTGGGTATCTGTTCTTGCGGGTTAAGGCGCTGAGGCCTTATAATCAATGCATGGCCTAAGGGAACCAGCCTTCTTTCCCAAGAAAAAGAATCCTGCCCCTGCTGGGGACAAGAAAAGGTGGAGGAGCCCTCTGTTCAAGTTTCTTTTAATGTAAGTCGACATGACTACTATTTCAGGAGCGGAAAGGGAAGAGACCCTGCCCCTAGGAGGCATCATCCCTGGCAGCAGGTCAATTGAGCAGTCATAGGACTGGTGAGGTGGCAGAGTCTCCGCCTGCTTTTTTGCTGAAGATATCGACAAATGCTAAGTATTGAGAAAAAAAGAATCAGAAGGGTTGAGTTCGTGGTCCAGATTCGTGGTACAGGAGAAGGAAACAGAGAGACACTGTTGGTGGCAAACAGGACCCTCAATGGGCAATCTGTAGAGCCTGTCAATCAATAATGGGGTTGTGAAGTATCAGCCAAGGTAGGCCCAGGATGATCAGGTTGTCTACCCTGGACAATACTTTTCTTTATGCAGGAACCCAAACTGCAGGGTAAGTGGCAAGGAAACCATGGATAGCCAGTCTGGAAGAGCCTCTCCATACTCTGAGGTGATGGTAACTGATTTATCCAGGATCACCGTGGGCAGGTTGTATGGCATACCGTTTCATTGATGAAATTGCCCCAGCACCAGAGTCCAGAAATACCTCCGTATACACTTCAGAATCATGGGAGCTGAGGCAAACAGATAGGAGTAACTGGGGAGAGGAAGAGAGTCGGCCTATGGTTGCTTCTCCAAGCAACCCTACACGCATGGAAGTTTCCCGCCTTCTCGAGGCACTGGCCAGCAAAGTAGCACAGTAAAGGTAGAGGTTGAACCACCAGTGACTCAGCTTCTCCTACTCAGTGAGCTGGGCCCTGTCAAGTTGCACAGGTTCTTCCGCAAGTGGGTGCGGCATCTGTAGTGAGGTCAAGGGAATCTGAAACTCGACCGCCAGTTTGAAGTGTCATCAGGAGATTTCTCCTGGGCCCATTCCTGAAAGTGGAGGTCCATTTGGACGGTCAGTGCAATAAGGTCCTCTAGGCTTGGTGGCAGGTAGAGCTAGCTCATCTCCAATGTGATGCGCAAGGCCCTGCCAGAAGATGGCAGCGAGACTGTCCTCTCCCCAACAAAGCTCGGAGGCCAAGATCTGAAATTGAAAGGTGTAGTCTCCTACCATGCAGTTACCCTGCCTAATACAAAGCAGTTCTGCAATGACAGAGGAGGATTAACCCAGCTTGTCAAATACTTATCTAAAGTGTTAAGAAATTGTCCAAATCCTCCACCAGGGGGTCATTTCATTCCCATAGGGTGAAGCCCAGGCAAGGCAGGGCCCACCTAGAACAGAATAAATGTGACTTTGATCTAATCCAAGGGAAAGCTAGTGGCCTACAGCTCAAAATGCATTTTGTACTGATTTATGAAGCCTCTGCAGGCCTTCAGGTCTCCTTCATACCTGGGAGTGGTGATAATTGCGACATGAGTCCCAGGAGTCACATCAGTGCTGCTGAAGAAGGCGTCAATGCAGTTGTGTGGACCTGCATGCCCTCCATTCAGGCCACAAGTCCTTGCAGTATGCCAGTCATCAGATTAAGCTGATCTTGATACTGATACACCTTGTCTGCAAAGCCTCAGATAGTCTGATCTGGGGACAATTCCACTGAACTCATGGCCTTAGCAAGCTATCACGGGTGTGAGCTCTTATCCTGTGGCGTGGTTGACGTAGCCTAGTAGAATATACTAAGCCCACACCAACAGCTGAAGGACATACCCTTACTAGAAATGGAGCTGGGACTTCACCTTTACCAGCAAGTTAAGCCCTTGGGGTCCAGAAATTGGCAGGGCTTAGGTGAGAATCCCATAAGAAGAGGCCAGACGAAGTCAAGATTCGGGCAGTGGTCTCAGCTGGGAACAAGCAGACAATATCCGGGTCCAGGCCAAGGTCAGAGCAGGTAACATGCAATCAGTACATGGGTCCAGGCCAAGATAGGGCAGGCAGCAGGCAATCAGTATTCAGGTCAGGTGGCAATCAGAAGAGTATTCCATATCCAAGCAGAGGTCAAAACCAAGAATCAGGCTGAGACAGACAAGAAAAGGCAAGACAAGAAATTGAGGACCAAGACAAGGCAGAAACCAGCAGGACAAGTCAGGACAAGGCAAAGGGATGCAAAGCAGCACAGGCAAGGCAGAGAGAACAGATAGCAAGGAGACAATGAGCAGGACAGACACAAGAGCAAGAGGACAAGACAAACAGAAGCAACATGCACTGCAAGGCTACAAGAGGACCTACTGCTAAGGCAAGGTATGGCACGCGCAGCTGGAGTTTAAATACCCTAGCTGTGTGACATTATCACTGGATGCTAATGGTCTGTTTCCTGCTATGGAGTCCTTAAAACTTGGCTCGCACCAGGAGGAGTGCCAAGAGGCAGTGCGCCAGCCATGTCAGCAACATTTGGGGTGAGTGCAGCTAGACCCAGGACATCCCATGGAAGCCAAAACATTACACGAGGTGCTTTTCAACAGGTGGAAGGAAAAGTATCTTCTGATGAGGTGAAAAAGGATAAAAATCTTTAACATAAGAAATTGCCATACTAGGTCAGACCAGGGGTCCATCAAGCCCAGCATCCTCTTTCCAACAGTGAACAATCTAGGCTACAAGTACCTGGTAAGTACCCAAACACTAAGTAGATCCCATGTTAATGATGGCAGTAATAGTAATGGCTATTCCCTAAGTCAATTTGATTAATAGCAATTAATGGACTTCTCCTCCAAGAACTTATCCAAACCTTTTTTAAACCCAGCCACACTATCTGCACTAACCACATCATCTGGTAAATTCCAGAGCTTAATTGTGCATTCAGTGAAAAAGAATTTTCTCCAATTAGTTTTAAATGTGCTACTTGCTAGCTTCATGGAGTGCCCCCTAGTCCTTCTATTATCCGAAACATTTCACATTTACCCGTTCTAGACCTCTCATGATTTTAAAGACCTCTATCATATCCCCCCTCAGCCGTTTCTTTTCCAAGCTGAACAGCCCTAACCTCTTTAGCCTTTCCTCATAGGGGAGCGGTTCCAACCCCTTTATTATTTTGATTGCCCTTCTCTGTACCTTCTCCATTGCTACTATATCTTTTTGAGATGTGGGGATCAGAATGGTACACAGTACTCAAAATGTGGTCTCATCATGGAATGATACAGAGGCATTATGACATTTTTGTTTTATTCACATTCCCTTTTTGACTGCTGCAGCACACTGAGCGAACGACTTCAATGTGTTATCAATGTGTTATCCACTATGACGCCTAGATCTTTTTCCTGGGTGGTAGCTCCTAATATGGAACCTAACATCATGTAACTATGGCATGGGTTATTTTTCCCTATATGCAACACCTTGCACTTGTCCACATTAAATTTCATCTGCCATTTGGATGTCCAATCTTCCAGTCTCGCAAAGTCCTCCTGCAATTTATCACAATCCACTTGCAATTTAATTATTCTGAATATTTATCATCTGCAAATTTGATTACCTCACTCATCGTATTCCTTTCCAGATCATTTATAAATATATTGAAAAGCACCGGCCCAAGTACAGATCCCTGAGGCACTCCACTGTTTACCCTTTTCCACTGAGAAAATTGACCATTTAATCCTACTCTCTGTTTCCTGTCTTTTAAGCAGCTTGTAATCCACGAAAGGACATCACCTCCTATCCCATGACTTTTTAGTTTTCGTAGAAGCCTCTCATGAGGGACTTTGTTAAAGGCCTTCTGAAAATCCAAATACACTACATCTACTTTTTAAAAGGAAATCCAGAATCTAGAAAATTTGGAGGCTCTGATTTAGCAAAGACACCTTCTCGGCTTCCTTTGTACTAACTACTAATAGAGAATGGGATTTACAAGGTTTTCTTCAGAAAAGGGGCAATTTATTTTTGTGCCAGAGGATTAGCATGGTTCTTGATGTCACTTATACCAATCAGTTAAGAATTAAGACATGTTTAGAACTATATGATGAAACCTTATAGCTTAAAAAGCAGTTTATAATTGGGATAGCAATGTTCAATGTTTAATTAGATAATGGAAATAGATATATAGCATGATTGTGTCATTATAGGCTAAACATTTTAAATAAATACATTAAATATAGATGTATATCTATAGATATACATATGGAGGGAGAGACAGAGACTGCAGGCAGCAAACAGAGGATAAAAAGAGAAACATAAGGGTTGCCTAGAATTTACATTGCATATTTTAAGAATCTTGCATTTTACCAAAAGAAGAATTTTTCAGATGGCGACTTCAGATGGTCAGGTTATTGTACAGATTATAGCACAGGCCTAGTTATTTTTCTTTTTGTTGTTTTGGCAGCCATTGATTCCAAAGATGAACTATTGCCTACTGTTGCATTCAGCTGTTTTTTCCTTTCCTCTTAAGTACAACAAGCTGGTAAAAGCAGCTCAAACAGCGTGCTATGAGCAGTTTGTTTCTGGGAGAGATTCTTAAATCACAGAGTTCACCAGTTTCAGCCAGTGGCCTTTCCAACAGGCCTTCTATACTATCCACCATCATCTTCCTCCTCCTCCTCCTCCATCTATTCTGCAAAATTTGAGATGTGCAACAAAATTATTCACATTAGTATTTTTGTGAGTTTCAGTCAGGTAAACTCCCCCATTCTCAAAAGCAGACAGAGAGACATTACAGGAGGACCTTGAGAGACTGGGAAACTGGGCACATAGGGAAAAGTAGCCCTCGCTGTAGTTACATGATGTTAACTTCCTTATTAGAAGTTACTTCCCAGGAGAAAGATCTGCGAGTTATCATGGACAATACTTTAAACTCCTTGGCTCAATGTGCTGTGGCAATCAAATCCTAACATTGATTGCTTTTTCATTATGAAAGGAATGGTGAATAAAAAGGAGAATGTCATAATACCTCGGGTCCACTTGATGACGAGACCTCACTTAAGAGTGCCACATCTCAGAAAAGATATAGTTGAACTGGATAAGATGCAGAGAAGGGTGAGCAAAAATAGAAAATTCTCTGACGGGTTTAAGACCAATTATTACACAAAAATGGAGATTACAGTGCTGTTCTACAAAGAATTACCAGAAGGTCAATTTCGGATGGTTGAAGATAATTAAAAGCTATATTTGAAGCGGTTAATAAGAAACATTGTAATGATATTTTGATATCATGTTTTTCACAAGTTTAACTGAAGTTATCAAATTAATTTGAGTGGATGTATACATATGCATGGATGTGTTAAGCTATGGTATGTGCTGAAATGACTGATCATTTTTGAGTGGCTGCATATTTTTGGGTGATGATGCATGAAGCTGTCTGTTATAGATTTTAGACTGTAGTCCAGCGATTTAATTAATCAGATAATATATGTAATGTATGTCACGTGATTTGTCATGAATTAAGACATGCAAAATGATTTATATATGTTTGTTATGTAATTAAAATAAATTGTTTATGTAATAAGGCTTTATTGCTATATATGTATATCTTTAAAAAAGCTTTAATTAAAACATTTAATTAAATATGTAAACTATTTCAAACATATAGTTACTCTTTATATACATTTGTATACCATTTGTTAGAGAGGTATTGTTCACTTCATTGTCTGATATCAGCTTGACGAAGAGACAGCTGAGAGGAGATATGATGGAAGTCAATTATGAGCGGAATAGTACAGAAATATGTGAATCTGTTATTTACGCTCTCAAAAAACACAAAACCTAGAGACAATCCATGAAGTTAGTAAAAGCACACTTAAAACAAATTAGAGAAAAATTATTTTTCACTCACTGCACATTTAAGCCTTAGAATTCATTGCTGGAGGATGTGGGATAGACAGCATAGCTGAGTTTAAAAAAAGGTTTGGACAAATTCCTGGAGAAGTCCATAAACTGTTATTAAACAGATACACTTGGGGAAAGCCATTGCTTATTCCTGGGCATTAGCAGAATTGGATCTATCTACTGTTTGGGATCATTCCAGGTACTTGTGACCTGGATTGGCCACTGTCAGAAACAGGATACTGAGCTTGATGGACCCTTAAGTCTGACCTAGTTCATCTCACCCATCCCATCCCCCCCAGCTAACTGAATAACCTTTGTACGGTATAACAAAAAAAGCAAAATGCGTTAAATATCTCCAGAGAGTCGAGCATTCTAATGCCTCAGGAATTTTGCAGAATAGAGGTTTCAGCGATCCGTTTAAATTGCGCCCAATTTACCCCTCCTTTGTATCACCTCTGAATGAACACTCCAGCAAAAGGCTGTCAAGGCTTGGCCAGTCAAGTAACTAAAGACGGGGCCATGTTGCAAGTCTATAAACATCAGTAAAGCTACTTAAAAGTGCCTCTGTTCTCGTGCCCTACTCATCCCCTTTTCTTTTAAAAGTAGGAAATCAGAGCCCCCAGTAGTCCTTTACTGGAGTGCTCAAAATGCAAAATATTGAAATATCATCAGAGGCTTTAAACTGTTCTGTTCTTACACTGCCTGCAGGCACATTTGTTAACGGGAGTTACATACAAAAACTGCACACAGCTAAATATACTTAATAAAAAAAACAAAACTACTGTGCTAGACAAATATTTTACTAGCAAATGAGTCCCAGGATTAGCAATTCCTACCAAACAGAAAATCCTGATACGGATTTCACATGATTTGTTTCCCCTTGGGAGCTAAACCCAAGCTAACAGAGTTCCATAAAAGTACACCAGGCCATACGCTACTAAAAAAGGCATCATTCCTATGTCAGTGAGGGATGTTCTGCCACTTTCTTTTTGTGCTAAAGGGAAGATGGCTCGGCTGTCCTCTGCAAGAGAGAAAGGACCATATTTCTGTTCAAAACCGGTACAATTAAGAGTTACACTAACATTTAATAGGATAAAGAGGTCTTAGCAGCACCTTTTACAGCAGGTGCTGGCAAAAGGGCCAGTGATGTCATCCTGCAAGGGCTAAGGGAATATTCTCCCCGAGGCACTGGAGGACAGAACGCCAACATTGCCCTAGCAAGCCCCTTCCCCTTGCATGGGAAAGAGATGGCAGATATTTTAAGCAGAGCCAGGTTTGTGGATTCCCCCCCCCCCCCTTGTAGCTCCAGTCAGGGAGCAGGGGATGGGTCTCCTCAAAACGCTGGACAGCCCTGCTGCTCCAGGAAAGAACAGAAGAGCTGTAGCACTCTGAACCCGGTCAGACACCAGGATCTCCTTTCCCTCCCCAACCCCAGGATCCTCCACCTCCTACCACAGAAGCTTCCTTGCGTGCTCCCTTCCTCTCCCATACAGTGGCAGTAGCTGCCTCTACGTCTGCCCGTGCAGCTGGCTTCCCCCTCCTTCTGTGTGGCAGAGAAAGTACCCACTGCCTATGCCACACACAAATGTTAAAGCATCAATGTCATGACAAAAAAAACTTAGACCAAATAACCTCAAATTTAATCAAACTGAATTAAAGACACTAGAAATCATTGTTGAATGACCATCATACTAGGCTTCACCAGGAGTGAACATCCACTTTACAGCTCAGCCTTATAAATAATCATCGGTCACTATATAAAAGTTCACAGTATGTGGGCTTGTAAGAAAACCTTTTTTTTTTCCATGCAAATAAAATCGGCATTATATCCACCATCTTCTCTGTAGCAGAGAAGCTGAAAGCCCTTGAGGGAGTCAGTTGGACCGTTAAAGGGGTTAAAGGGGCACTTAGAGAAGATAAGGTCATTGCAGAAAGATTAAATGATTTCTTTGCTTTGGTGTTTACTGAAGAGGATGTTGGAAAGGTACCCGTAATGGAGAAGGTTTTCATGGGTAATGATTCAGATGGACTGAATCAAATCACTGTGAACCTAGAAGATGTGGTAGGCCTGATTGAAAAACTGAAGAGTAGTAAATCACCTGGACCGGATGGTATACACCCCAGAGTTCTGAAGGAACTAAAAAATGAAATTTCAGACAAATTTGTAACCTATCATTAAAGTCATCCATTGTACCTGAAGACTGGAGGATAGCAAATGTAACCCCAATATTTAAAAAGGGCTCCAGGGGCGATCTGGGAAAATACAGACCGGATAGAATGACTTCAGTGCCAGGAAAAATAGTGGAAAGTATTCTAAACATCAAAATCACAGAACATATAGAAAGACATGGTTTAATGGAACAAAGTCAGCATGGCTTTACCCAGGGCAAGTCTTGCCTCACAAATCTGCTTCACTTTTTTTGAAGGAGTTAATAAAAATGTGGATAAAGGTGAACCGGTAGATGTAGTATACTTGGATTTTCAGAAGGCGTTTGACAAAGTTCCTCATGAGAGGCTTCTAGGAAAAGTAAAAAAAAGTCATGGGATAGGTGGCCTTGTCCTTTTGTTGATTACAAATTGGCTCAAAGACAGGAAACAGAGAGTAGGATTAAATGGACAATTTTCTCAGTGGAAGGGAGTGGGCAGTGGAGTGCCTCAGGGATCTGCATTGGGACCTGTACTTTTCAATATATTTATTAATGATCTGGAAAGAAATACGACGAGTGAGGTAATCACATTTGCAGATGATACAAAATTGTTCAGAGCAGTTAAATCACAAGCAGATTGTGATAAATTACAGGAAGACCTTGTGAGACTGGAAAATTGGGCATCGAAATGGCAGATGAAATTTAATGTGGATAAGTGGAAGGTGATGCATATAGGGAAAAATAACCCATGCTATAGTTACACAATGTTAGGTTCCATATTAGGTGCTACAACCCAAGAAAGAGACCTAGGCGTCATAGTGGATAACACATTGAAATAGTCGGTTCAGTGTGCTGCGGCAGTCAAAAAAGCAAACAGAATGTTGGGAATTATTAGAAAGGGAATGGTGAATAAAACGGAAAATGTCATAATGCCTCTGTATCGCTCCATGGTGAGACCGTACCTTGAATACTGTGTATAATTCTGGTTGCCACATCTCAAAAAAGATATAGCTGCAATGGAGAAGGTACAGAGAAGGGCTACCAAAATGATAAAGAGGATGGAACAGCTCCCCTATGAGGAAAGACTAAAGAGGTTAGAACTTTTCAGCTTGGAGAAGAGACGGCTGAGGGGGGATATGATAGAGGTGTTTAATATCATGAGAGGTCTAGAACGGGTAAATGTGAGTCAGTTATTTACTCTTTCGAATAATAGAAAGACTAGGGGGCACTCCATGAAGTTAGCAGGTGGCTCATTTAAAACTAATCAGAGAAAGTTCTTTTTCACTCAACACACAATTAAACTCTGGAAATTGTTGCCAGAGGATGTGGTTAGTGCAGTTAATGTAGCTGTTTTTAAAAAAAGATTGGATAAGTTCTTGGAGAAGTCCATTACCTGCTATTAATTAAGCTGACTTAGAAAATAGCCACTGCTATTACTAGCAACAGTAACATGGAATAGACTTAGTTTTTGGGTACTTGCCAGGTACTTGTGACTTGGATTGGCCACTGTTGGAAACAGGATGCTGGGCTTGATGGACCCTTGGTCTGACCTAGTATGGCATGGTCTTATGTTATGTTCTTAGAATTAGCAAAGGGAGGCTGTGGGATGGGCTGAGATAGGAAATAAAGGTGCTGGGGGGGAGTGTTAGAGAGCAATGGGAGTAAGAAAATGAGCAAGGAGGCCTGGGGATGACAATGAGAAAAGGAGGACAAGAATGGAAAGGGGGGCTGGAGGGGTGAGTGTGTGCAAGAGAGGCTAAGCAAGGAATATTGGGAGGCGAGAGAATGAACATGAAAGTGATTAAACAGAACTGATATGGGTGCAATACCTTATCTTTTGATTCAGACTGGACGATCAGGAACAGGCAGCTCCTATCGTGACATTGCACGTTTGAGAAACAAACTGATCTTTTTTCTTTTTACCAAATGTTACTTCATTTCTGGATATTTAGCCTGCCTTTCCAAATTATGTGCAAGGCGGCTTACGGAATTATTTTTAAGAATTCCTGTGCAGTAAGGGCCTGCCCCAAGGGGCTTACAAACTAAGGGTCAGATTGGTTATGGCTTTTCTCCCATTTTGTGTCTATGGGAAAACCCTTAGTGAATCAGGTGCTAAGTAGATACCTGAGGCAATGAGAAAAACAATGACTTGCCCAAGTATCAGTGGGGAAAGAAAGATTCAGATACCGATGCTCAGTCCATTGCTCTAGAACATAAGAACATAAGAACATAAGAAAATGCCATACTGGGTCAGACCAAGGGTCCATCAAGCCCAGCATCCTGTTTCCAACAGTGGCCAATCCAGGCCATAAGAACCTGGCAAGTACCCAAAAACTAAGTCTATTCCATGTAACCATTGCTAATGGCAGTGGCTATTCTCTAAGTGAACCTAATAGCAGGTAATGGACTTCTCCTCCAAGAACTTATCCAATCCTTTTTTAAACACAGCTATACTACCTGCACGAACCACATTCTCTGGCAACAAATTCCAGAGTTTAATTGTGCGTTGAGTAAAAAAGAACTTTCTCCGATTAGTTTTAAATGTGCCCCATGCTAACTTCATGGAGTGTCCCCTAGTCCTTCTACTATCTGAAAGAGTAAATAACCGATTCACATCTACCCGTTCTAGACCTCTCATGATTTTAAACACCTCTATCATATCCCCCCTCAGTCGTCTCTTCTCCAAGCTGAAAAGTCCTAATCTCTTTAGTCTTTCCTCATAGGGGAGTTGTTCCATTCCCCTTATCATTTTGGTAGCCCTTCTCTGTACCTTCTCCATCGCAATTATATCTTTTTTGAGATGCGGCGACCAGAATTGTACACAGTATTCAAGGTGCGGTCTCACCATGGAGCGATACAGAGGCATTATGACATTTTCCGTTTTATTCATCATTCCTTTTCTAATAATTCCCAACATTCTGTTTGCTTTTTTGACTGCCGCAGCACACTGAACCGACGATTTCAATGTGTTATCCACTATGACACCTAGATCTCTTTCTTGGGTTGTAGCACCTAATATGGAACCCAACATCGTGTAATTATAGCATGGGTTATTTTTCCCTATATGCATCACCTTGCACTTTTCCACATTAAATTTCATCTGCCATTTGGATGCCCAATTTTCCAGTCTCACAAGGTCTTCCTGCAATTTATCACAATCTGCTTGTGATTTAACTACTCTGCACAATTTTGTGTCATCTGCAAATTTGATTATCTCACTCGTCGTATTTCTTTCCAGATCATTTATAAATATATTGAACAGTAAGGGTCCCAATACAGATCCCTGAGGCACTCCACTGTCCACTCCCTTCCACTGAGAAAATTGCCCATTTAATCCTACCCCTAGGACACACTGTTTAAACTAGTTTACTATACATAAATGTTTAATTTTCTTAATACGTGATGTGAAATGATTACAGTTTGTATTTCCCCATCCTCCTCTCCAATTTTCCCGGATTGGGGGGGGGGGGGGGGGAGTGTGTCCTGGGGTGGGAAGGAAGAGAGTACTGGGATCCATCCCGGGAAGGGGACAGTGCTGGAATCTGTCCTAAAAGGATGAGGCCACTGGTGCTGCAGAGCTCACCCCGTGCACTACTTCTACTGGCAAATTGGAAACAGAACTAAAATTAAAAAAAAAGAAAAAAAAACTGTACTATTTTTAAGTTCTGGCTCCATGAACAATTCCTCTTTTGCCTCCCTGTTAACAAAAAAGGAAAGATATTTTCATTATTGCTGGGAAATCCTGGACTTCAAAGCAAAATTTAAATCAGTCTTAAGAGGGCAAGCCCTAACCAAGATAATAAAGCAACTGCTAAGACCTGTTTTCTAACCCAGTCCTGGCTTTAAGATATACAAAAACAACAATCATGGTTTCATATTAATTAAGCGGGAACAAAGAATGGCCTGAGGGATCTAGGTCTCTCTTCTACTCTGCCTTAAAAGAAAAGGGCAGAGCAGTTTTCATAACTTTGCCATGAGTAGGAGGCACTGTTGCATTTAAACTAATATGGAAAAACTATTGGAAAACTATGGAAAAACTTTTCAGTGCCCTCATTTATCTCACTGGCATTATCTGATAAACTGTGCAGAAGAATTTCTGATGGTCCAATCATTTTCATCAATGAAGGTTTTAATATCCGGCAACTCCACTGTGTTATGAGAACTGTTGAAAGGGTCCCCCGACACGGACCCCGTGTTTCGCCAACAGGCTGCGTCGGAAGGGACAATCACTTTTATAACACCATTCAGTTTTAGGTAATTTATAAAAGTGATTGTCCCTCCCGACGCAGCCTGTTGGCGAAACACGGGGTCCGTGTCGGGGGACCCTTTCAACAGTTCTCAGAACACAGTGGAGTTGCCGGATATTAAAACAGTAAAACCTTCATTTATGAAAATGATTGGACCATCAGAAATTCTTCTGCACTCGTGTTGTGTGTACTGTGAATGCTGAGTGCCGTCCCAGCTCTTGCGTTGTGAGTTTATCTGAGAAACTAACATATTTATGGAGCCAGCCCAGTGGGCTCATGAAAAACGACAAGGGTTTGATTCTTGGATCAGGTCTTCCGTTCCCCATGCCATGGATGCTGTGGAGGCAGTGTTCACAGCTCCTGGGGAGAGGGAGCCCCAGTCATTGTGCTACAATGTCACCTAGTGGCCAGATTTAGAATCCATGATTGCAGGGCTCCAGAATGAACACTGATGCATGGCCACTGGCCAAGGTCTACCACTGTGATGACTCAGCTAAGTCAGTTCAGAGGGTATATATAAAAAAAAAAAAAAAAAAAGGTCCGCTTCTGAACAAAAGGGTAATGGCACCAGATACCATCCCCAGTTCTGATAGAGCTAAAACCCCAAAGAGACAGAAAAACTGCTGGGCCCAAAAATATAGTTTAAACCCACTATCTTTATTTCACTGCACCAATCCTTCCATCATTCCTTTCTGCTCTCCCTCCTCCTGCTTCTTGGATATTATACTGAACACTACTGCCATGGGACTTGTTTTTGCATTAACAATAATAAGAAGAGTTGCCATACTGGTCAGATCAACGATCAATCAACCCCAGTATCTTCTTCCCAACAGTGGCCAATTCAAGTCACAAGTATCTGGTAGGATCCCAGATAGAAGATAGAGCCCATGCTGCTAATGCCCAGGAATAAGTAGTATAATTAAACACGAGTTGCAAATAGCAATAGTATAAATGAAAGAGAGACTTTAAATTATCTATGGGACCTTCATACCACCCTTACGGTTTTCAGAACACGATGATGTTCAGATAACAACTTATAGGGTTATCTGTCTACGCTACATAGGTTTTTAAATGTTTCACGTCACAACACTTAACTAAATGTGATGTCATATTTATTCATGACCACGTGAAAAACATATGTATACAATGATTACAAGAAAGCAATCCAATCAATTTCTTTAAGGCCCCACGGATCCTCGGTGTTTAGCCGATAAATCCATTTTTAAGAAGAACATAAGAACTTGCCATGCTGGGTCAGACCAAGGGTCCATCAAGCCCAGCATCCTGTTTCCAACAGAGGCCACACCAGGCCACAAGAACCTGGCAATTACCCAATTATCCCATGCTACTGATGCAATTAATAACAGTGGCTATTCCCTAAGTAAACTTGATTAATGGACTTCTCCTCCAAGAACTTATCCAAACCTTTTTTGAACCCAGCTACACTAACTGCACTAACCACATCCTCTGGCAACAAATACCAGAGCTTAATTGTGCGTTGAGTTTGCTATCAACTGTGCAAGATAATTAGTAGGTATAAAATTAGGAAATAAGTTGCCTAATGTACTCTCTTGCCTCATAAATAGCAAATTACTTAACTCTTAGCCCTATTTTGCAAGGGCCCTAGACTACCTCTTTTTTGCATATGTAAATGTGCACATGAGCCTGAAAATATGTACATTTTAAAAATATTTTTAAAATAACTTGTATGCTAGAATAAGCTACTTCTCCGCATATATGCTTATTTTCCCCACTAACTCTGTTGAAAATTCACCCACTTCACCCATTCCATGCCTAAGAGTAAAGAGACCATAGTGAATTAGGTCCCCTGAGGTCCATGTTCATGTTCCCCAGATAACTTTTTCTGCTTAACTTTATCTGGATATTCATCCCAAATCTGCATTCTAGGTAACTTTAGAATAGATATTTACCAGCACAGTAACCCAGGTAACTCTGTCCAGCCATGCTGAATATCGGCACTGACTGGAGAAAGGAAAAACATGCTCCAAGAACACCTCCAGCATTGCCTCTTTCTGTCCATGTAATAAAGAGACTGGAATGATATTTCTGATTATTAGTAATTGAATCCTATGATCAGTTTACAAAAAAAAACAAAAAAAACTCTATAGTAGTTATAAGTAATTAATGAACGAGGTAGCATTCATTTGGGTCCAACTTGTACCTGTTGAGCCAACCTCAAGACCTAGTCCCCACCTCACCAATGTGCTGCCACTTTTTCCAAAATGGTCCATCTACAATCTTGAAAAGTATGATCTTTTTTAAAGAAAATAGTCCACTAATGGTGCCTCCTCTTTATGGGTTTTGAGGTGGCTTTTATGTTCGGTCATTCTAACTTTGACAGTTCGTTGTCATGTCAATATATTTTAAATTACACGGACAGATAATGCAATAAACTACAAACTTTGACCTGCATGAAAAGTCCGAGGGAGATAATACAACGGAATCGAAAAGGATTATATTTATTGGTGGGAACAAAATTTAAACCCTTATTGAGTACTCTTTCTTCTACTTCCGAAATAGGTTGCCCTGAAATATTAATAACTGCCAATTGTGAGGGGACACCATCAGAGTGACATGGTACTGTATCATCAAAAGGAAGGCTAAGACGTACCGTCACCCTCAATTTCACTCTCTTGATTTACTGGGATGTCTCCATCATGTAGATATGCGCTTACGGTGGTATATGTGGCAACAGGAATTGTGACCTTGTCCTCGGTTTCTCCCGCTTGTTTTGCTGGGGTGTCCGTGTGCCACGTCTTCTCCCACGGACTTGGCAAGATGGCAGGTTTTTTTGTGTTTTTCTTAATTGGTGGAAGTTATCACATTTAAAATTAAGAAAAACACAAAAAAAAGGACCGATGATTATATAAGACCCTATAGATTGTTATCTGAACAACATCATGTTCTGAAAACCCTAAGGGTGGTATGAAAGTCCCATAGTTAAAGTCTCTTTTTCATTTATACTATTGCTATTTGCAACTCATGTTTAATTATACTCTGAAATAATTTGATTTGCTAGATTGGGCTCTTCTTGATGATCAGGAATAATTAGTGGCTTTTCCCAAGTCTATCTGATTAATAGTTTATGGACTTCTCCAAAAACTTGTCAAAACCTTTTTTTGAACCCAGCTATGCTAGCTGCCTTTACCACATCCTCTGACAATGAATTCCAGAGCTTAACTGTATATCAAATGAAAAATAATTTTCTCTGTCTTGTTTTAAATGTGCTACTTATAGAAACTATGGGACACACCATGAAGTGGTAATATTTGAAAGAGTAAAAAGCTGATTCACATTTACCCATCCTTTCCTCATAGGGAACCATTCCATCCCTTTTATCATTTTGGTCGTCCTTCTCTGTACCTTTTCCATAGAAGCTATATCTTTTTTGAGATGTGGTGATCAGAATTGCATACAGTACTCTACATGTGGTCTCACCAAGGAGTGATACAGAGGTATTATGACATTCTCAGTTTTGTTCTCCATTTCTTTTCTAATAATTCGTATTGCTTTTTTTTTTTTTTTTTTTACACAGCAGCCACACACTGAGCCAAGGATTTCAAAGTATTGTTTGCAATGAAGCCAGATCCTTTTCCTGGATTGTAACTCCCAATATGGAACTTAACGTTGTATAACTACAGTGTGGATTGCATTTTCCTAGGTGTATCACTTTGTTCTTATCCACATTAAATTTAATCTGCCATTTAGATGCTCAATCTCCCAGTCTCAAATGGTCTTTCTGAAATTTCACAATCTGCATGTGATTTTACTACTCAGAATAGTTTTGCATCATCTGCATATTTGATCACCTCACTCATCATTCCCTTTTCCAGATGATTTATATTAAAAAGAACCATCCTAGTATCCCTGAGGCACTCACTGTTTACCTTTCTCCACTGAGAAAACTGTTTCCTATCTTTTAACCAGTTTGCAGGACACTGACACCTATCCCACGACTTTTTATTTTTTTCAATAGTGTTCATTAGGGAACTTTGTCAAACACTTTCTGAAAACGCACACACACTATATCCACTGCATCACCATTATTCACATGTTTATTAACCCCTTAAAAAATGGAGCAGATAGTTGAGGCATGAATTCCCTTATGTAAACCCATGCTGTTTGTGTCCCATTAAACCATGTCTCTCTATATTGCTCTGTGCTTTATTTAAAATATTTTTCACCTGTATCAACATGTGCTAGGCAAATTACAATAATGAATAAAATATCAAAAATGCATACTAAATATACAAGCATTAAAATATATTACACATTCTCCAGAATAGTTTCTACAATTTTTCCTGGGTTTCAAGTCAGGTTCATGATTCTATAGTTTCCTCGATCACCCCTGGAGCCCTTTTTAAAAGATTGGAGGGTGACCAATGTGATGCCAATCTTCAGGTATAATAGATGATTTTAATGATAGGTTACATATTACGAATAACAGATATATAATTTCACTTGAGTTCTTTCAGAGCTTTGAGTTGTAAACCCTCTGGTCCAGGCAATTTGCTACGTTTTAGTTTGTCAATCTGCCCTATTACATCATTCAGTGATATATTTATTTATTTAGATTTTTATATTCTGCTTTTCGGCACTTCAAAGTGTACATCAAAGCAAATTACATTCAGGTACTATAGGTAATCCCCTGTCCCCTTAATACAGCATTTTTATCAGACATAAAGGTAAATGAAACTAACAAAGTAGCACAATTAGTAACTACAGTATCTAGAGACATTTCTAAAATATCAAAAAGATTTAAAGACTGTTCAGATTGCTGTTGATCAGCAGGAGCACTTGATTCTGTTGGTTTATAGGTAAGTAGTAAATTTTTTAAATAACTGGCATTTTATCTAGAGGAAATCCCAATACTCGAGTTAGGTAAGATTTAAAAGTCAGTAGGTGAAATCTTAACATACGGAAAATTAATACACGAAGATTTAAAGTTTTCAAAGCATTTTCAATATTTTCAATCTTTCTTGTATGAATCAGTTCAGATTGTACTAAACTATGCTGAAGAATCTCCACAGATGTTAAACGTGTATCTATCTGTCCCACTTTTTCTTCGAGAATATTAACAGCTTTATCCACAGTTGGTATCCATTGGTTAATATCCAGAGCTATATTCGTTAGAGTAGAAATTGCCAACTCCAAAGAGACAAAAGCAGCCCACAGAGAATCCAAAGTAATCACTGGAGGTTTTATCAAGGAGGTTCTAGGCACAGAACATACCTTCAAAACGACATCTCCTGCTCCCGGGGAGTTGGTATCACCATCCCCAGCTCCAGAGGGTCTAACTAAGCCGGCCATACCTGAGGCCTGGCCAGGGCTCTCAAGCAGCGTCGCTGGAGGCTCAACCCTTCCACCCCCAGGGCCTTCCAGCTCAAGATCTTTCCCTGACCTCAGGGCAGCACTCCGGTCAAGGGTGTAAGACTGGATAGCCCAAACGGTAGAGTATCAAATGGAGGGGGGGGGGAGGTGTTAAAGGTGCACTGGGACTCAACGACACACCTTCGGCCAGCAACACCTATGTCTGTTCTGCATTGGCTGCTCCTTCCAACGGCATTGTCAGCGGGGCCGCAAAAAAGCTATCAATCCACAGCTGGTGATCATCAGATATGGGAGAGAAAGACTAAGTTCTCCCTTATCTTACCTTTTTGATGCCTCATACAAAAAGAAAAGCTAATATAACTCCCAGGAAAAAGCAAAGGCAGAAAGAGCTCTTCAGCGTGCTTCATGGGTGGCAGCCATCTTGTCTCCTGTCCTTCTGCTTTTTCTAATGCATGGTATATATCTGCTCTATTCCTCCTTGGCTAAAACATAACAGGCTCTCGTTAAACATCAATAAAACTTAAATAATTTTTCTCTCATGGTTTCCCATTATAAATATCCCAGACAAGCTTGTCTTCAGTGACCAGGAGATTGTCACATCACATTACGTCCGGAACCTCAGTGTCGTCAATGATTCTTCTCTATGCAGGATCACATTAAGTTTCTCATTCAATCTTCATTTTTCAAACTCCCACTGTTAAGACACTTGAAACCTCTCCTTGACTCTTCAGAATTTCGCATGGTGCTTCAGTCTCTTCTATTCTCTGGACTTGACTACTTTAACACTCTTTTCATTAGTCTTCCCGCCTACATAATTCAGCCATTACAAATAATACAAAATTCCGCTATCCATCTGTTAACAAATACGCCTTTATATGAACATATCACTCCAGTTGCCACAACTGTTCATACCCTGCTTAATTCTGTCTCTTCACTGCCTCATTGAAGCTGTATACTCCTTGCTGTTCACTGGGATCTGAAAAACAAAATCTGCTAGATGTTCCCTCCACAAGGTTGGCCCACCTTGATAAAATCTGATAAAATCAGAAAACGCTCCTTCTCGGCGGCTGGCCCCACCCTCTGGAATTCTCTTCCAAGAGATATATGATATATCATAGATCCAAAATTTTTTAAGATAGCGTTAAAAACATCTCTTCCAATGGCCTTTAAATCTGTCAGCTAAGCTACTGCATATTTTTCTTATGATGTGTCACAGCTGAACATTTGTATATATATATGTTTTGTTGATGCTTTCACTCTACCCTGCCCTGAACTCTGGAAAGGCGGGTAAAAAATCTTTTAAATAAATGACTCCACTTGGCAAACTCATCACAAACTGACATCACATATTACTCTTATACTAATGACATACAACTATTAGTTAAATCACACAATATGTAGTTACAATGAATACTCATGAGAACTTGAAAATACTGTGAAAAGACGTCAATATAAATACTTTTCACACAAGCGGTAATGTGCACTGTCAGGCAACCATTTAAAAATGGGTACCGCTCGTGTCCAAAGTTTCAGACACACTCCTCCTACTTGGCATGCTTGGACATATACTATCGTGCTAAAAAGAAGCCGTTCCGGCAGGCCCCGGAGGCAGCTTGGGCGAAACGTGATACCACGTCGGGTTATGCCAGACGGGGAAAGTACCTCTCTTGCTTTATATAAAAAAGCTTAAAAAACTGAAAAAAATATATGCGCTTTTTGAAAGTGCTTAAATGGACCAATGATTAGAGTGTACTCGCAGCGGTGAAAAGTTTAAACAGTAACTCCAGTACCCGCGGGGTGGTATGCCGGTTCTTAAATAACAAAAAACTAAAAACAAAAAACTTTGTTGATTTATAAAAAAGTTTATTCTTTGCTAGAGTGAAAAGTATTTATATTGACGTCTTTTCACAATATATACAACTATTAGTACCATCTGGTACACAACAAGACTCTTCCATCTCCAACCTCAACAACTGCCTGACTTTCATTTCTAGGTTGGTTGCCTAAGCCTCAAGAGGACAGATGTTATGGATTGTGAAAAAAAAGAATCCAACCCTCTTTCCCCCCCCCCCCCCCCCCCCCCCCCAATTGCAAAAGTAACTCTGGATGGAATAACTAACACTCAGCTTTCAAGGATTGAGTTTAGGCTTTATCCTAGACTCAACTCACCACCAGAACCCAGATCCAAACAGTATCCAAACTGGCTCTCGACCACCTGTGCCAGTTTTGCCACCTAGGACCTTTCCTAAATAACGACAGTGCAGCTACTATCCAGGCATTAATAATATCTTAGGCTACTGTTTTTAACAATTAGATTCTAGTGAATAGGAGCCTCGTTTAAAGAAAAATTATACATTAGCAATAAGAGATCCCAATAACATCTTGAAGTAATTCATACAATTCGATGGTTTTGGCTTTATCAAGCTTCTGTATCACATCAACAAGAAAAATCACATACTAATTAAAATGACAAATCTTCTAGTGTCTGCAAAACATGCTGAGCCACTTAGCACTGTCATGAGCAAGGTGTAACGTCAGTAGACCACCTTAAAACAAAATACTGGACATTCACTTACAATGCAAGACACTGGAGTTGCTTATAGCCAAAAACATGAGTCACTAGCCTGACTTCATCTAAACGTATTGGCTGTACAAGGTTCCTGTCCTACAATGGCAATAAAAGAACCAACCCCCCCCCTCCTGCTGAAACTCTGTACGTAATGTGATATGCACATGAAGTGCATGGAATCCAGAATCTCTTCCATGATTCTCGATTTATGCTCTGCTTTTCTTGACTAGTCAACCACTGAAAAGAGTAAAACTCTTTGGGGCATGCATATCTCTTTTGGAGGACAAACTTCTATCTACCTACCAGTATCCAAATATGATTAGTTACAGACATGAGAATTTTCCCTCCCTCTCTTCATTAAAGAGGAAAATTATATACAGTAATTACCGACGGATGACAGAGTTTCTAGTTATAACTGATTGCGCATCTACTTCATCAGTGTTTTGGGAAAGACGAAATGCTTCCCCTCAGCCTGTAATGCACAACCACTACTATGTATGTCTAATAAAGTAAACTAAAAACATACGAACCCACTACAGCACCTTTTCTCCAGCTCTGTCTGAAAGCATAGTCAAATATGGGAAGAGGCAAACACACACACACACACTTCAAAGTGGAAGATGTGCAGCATGGTTAATGGTGAAAAATAATCCTCAAGAGACAGCAAGAAATACAAAGCTTCTGAGAACAAATTTCCACTCAGTAGGTCTATTGCAGCAATCTGTATTGCAGGTCTGTCGCCTTTAATATGTTTATTCCAGAGTTTGCACAGTTACGTGCAATTTGCTAATGGATGTGACATCAACATTACAGCATAACTGTGCTACAAATTTAGCCAAAAGACCTCACTGATCCTTGAGGTGATAAAAGGTAACGAAACATAAAATACTCAAAAGATCTTCCATACAGGTCTCCTGGTAAAATGCCAAGAGACAACAGCAATGAAGACTCATTATGCATTAGGGGGTAATTTTCTAACAGCACATGCAAGTTAGCGTCTAAGTTACACCAATTTTCATAGTGGACTTAGGCAGGTAAGAGCACTTTGAAAATTATCCCAGGAAAACTATGCACACACAATTACATCTGCTATTTGTTGCATGTAGTTTTACTGAGATAATTTACATGCATGTTTTTCTAAAATTTGATATGACCCCTGTCATGAAGGTCGGTATATAAAAAGAATTAAATAAATAAATAAATAAATAAATAAATAAATAAATAAAATCAAAAAGTATACACATCCAAACCTGGATCAGACTCCACTCCCTAGAATGCCTGTCCCCTGTGTACACAAGAGTCTGTGCACACAGTACATATGTGCATAATATTATGCCTGTATCAGTCACACACTTTTCAAAAAAAGGGCCAATTCTGCAGGTAAAGCACTTATTTTATCCGCAGATGTTCCTTTCAAAATTGCACTCCCAAAGTCTGCTTCAGTTTACTTGATTACAAAAATGACTGAAATCAATCTGCCAGTGCCATTGGACTACTCCACTAAGGGAGGCCGACACTTTCAGGTGATCATATACATTTTTAAAATTCAACCATTAGAGAGCGCATACAAGAGTCAAATTTGTAAAATCTTTTTAAATGACATCTCTCAGGAAGCATCCCGCTGTAGAATACAGTGTCCTCACACATGTTTGGGCTGACAGAACAGCTCTCAATTGCCATGCTCAGATTTGCCCGAGGAAGCAATGTTATACAAACTTAAACATCAAAAGGCAAGGCCTTTCAGCCTGTAACATTATGCAACAAAACACAAACTGTTGACTGACTTACCAGGCTTCGATACTGGCCCTGAAAGATTTTAGACGTTCTGCTGAGCAGCGACTGGGATCCGAGGGAATCGAAGGACTTTATGCGGTGAGAGGACGGGCGTGCACATACGGAATCACTTCCCAATCCAATATCTGAGGGGGGGAAAGAAAAAAAAACACAGAACAAAGTGCTTTGGGTTAACGCACATTAACTACGAGATACACTGGTTTGGAAAAGGGAAGCTGTAGATGGACTGTAATACAGAAACACATTCATAAGGGGGAAAAAATGGGCTATTGCTGCCTTACCTAGTGAGTAAAACTGACAGTGTAGACAAATACATTGGTCATGCGTTCAGGTAGGGGGCACCGAGAACAAACTAAGCCATAACTCTCACGTGGCCAGTTTTCAGGGTGGAAGCAAAATTTTCCTCCTACTCCTTGGGCTTCCAAACCCATTTGACAACTTACCCAAGCCTTCTCACTGCCATTTATGATGAGAGGACACTGATTAAACGTTGAGGCACCATGAGCCTTCAATCCAACTACCCAGGGATTTTTCTTAGAACATAAGAACTTGCCATGCTGGGTCAGACCAAGGGTGCATCAAGCCCAGCATCCTGTTTCCAACAGAGGCCAAACCAGGCCACAAGAACCTGGCAAGTACCCAAACACTAAGAAGATCCCATGCTACTGATGCAATTAATAACAGTGGCTATTCCCTAAGTAAATTTGATTAATAGCAGTTAATGGACTTCTCCTCCAAGAACTTATCCAATCCTTTTTTGAACCCAGCTACACTAACTGCACTAACCACATCCTCTGGCAACAAGTTCCAGAGCTTAATTGTGTGTTGGGTGAAAAAGAATTTTTTCTTCTTCCCATATTTAATCCTATATTTTTCCCATCTAAGTACTACAGCTGTAGTCCTCTGGCTGAGAGGAATGAATGCAGCAAAAAAAAAAAAAAAAAGTGCACTCAAGGCAAGCAATGAGTTTAATAGCCTTTTCACTGCCACTGTGGGCCAAGAAAAATGTGCATTAAGGCAATCAAGACACATTTTTTACTTCTCTCTTCCCTCCTGATAGCTGATTGGAAAAGTGCCATGGGAAGGACTACAGGCCGACGTTCAGGCACGACAGAGTCCATTCTCTGGGGACTTATTGCAGCAGGTGACCTGCAATCAGGTAGGAGCCTTCTCTGCTGAGGGAAACGATCGCGAGATCTACCCGTCCCCTCTGCATGAAGGAGGCTTCTTAGAGGGGCTGCTAAGATTAAATTAAGCTTGTACTGCCTAAGTTGTTGGCAGTTTTGGGGTGGTGTTGTGGTTTGTTTTTTTTAAACAGTCCTGGTGGTTCGCTGCCATGGCTCCTGGCCTTGAAGACCTGGAGTTGAGAGTTCAGTCCTTGCTTCTCCCCTGATAAAGATGATTAGTTTATATGAAGTACCTTCCTTGAGCGAATGTAAGTCTACTTGACCGCCAGTGATCATGGGTGGTATTTCCTCTGGGCGGAAACAGAAAAATGTCTAGAATTTGTATTATATCTATAAAAGTTCAAAGTCTTAATTCTCCACAAGAGGAGTTTTCTATTTAGGGAAGTCGACCTGAATATGGCTGAGATAGCATTCATTCAAGAGACACATCTTTCAAGGAGATATGAATACCTTATGCGTTCGCCCAAATTTAGCCAGCAGTATTTTGCCCCTAATAATAAGTCCACAAAATATACTGGGGTTATCTTGTTCTCCAAAAATTTTATATTTGAATGCTCCTGTCTTACAGATCCCATGGGTAGGTATCCCCTATTATGAATTAAGGTGAATGGGATTACTTACACTTTGATTAATATTTACGACCCCAATAGGGAACAGGCTACTTTTTTCAATAAACCACCAAATCAGTCCCTAGATACTTCTAGGGACTGGGAAAGGTTTCTTATGGCCTGGATTGGCCACTGTTGGGAACAGGATGCTGGGCTTGATGGACCCTTGGTCTGACCCAGTATGGCATAGTCTTATGTTCTTATATATAGCCAAATCGCATGGTAATGCCCTCAAAGCCCTTATGGATGATTTACAGCTAGAGGACCCATGGCGACTTAAATATCCACACTCACGATCCTACACTTATTCTAAGGTACATGATTCATACTCAAGAATAGACTACCTCCTGGTGGATAAATCACTATATGACCTTATCCAAAAACCAGAGGTTTATCTCCTGGTCTGACCATGCACCTAATACATCTAGATATCCGCCTTCAGGGCAACGAGGGGGGGTAAACGCTTTTGGAGGCTCAATGACTCCATATTGCATAATCCATCATACACTAAGGATATCTCCCAGGTTATTCAAGATTTCTTTCACACCAATGCCAATTCTGTTAATTCACCTGTTGTGGTCTGGGATTGCAAAGCATTCATAAGAAGCCTTTTCATTTCTCGCTTATTCTTGAGGAAAAGGGAGAAAGCAACCTGTTCTCAATTAAGAGATTACATACTTCCTTATCAAAGCAACACTTCCACAGTGGGTCCCCAACTATACTGACCCGTTTTAAAGCTAGAGAGGAACTCTATAAGGCTAGAAGCAGAGTGCATAGCCCATTCCATAGAATTGATTCGCCAAGAATATTTTGAAGGAAGAGAAAAAGCAGGGAAATTACTTGCTAATAATTTTTTTTTTTTTTGTCAACTACCAAAATCATATTCTAAACATAAAAAAATGAGGCTGGCCAGATACGGACCATCAATTCGGCAATTAATCAGCAAGTTCTTAAATTTTACCAAGCCCTTTACAAAGAAGACTCCCTGATTTCCCCGGAGGAGATTCACACTTACCTAGGTTCTATTTCTCTACCCCATCTATTCATGGAAATGCATGAACTACTTAATGCTGAAATATCCTCCTCAGAGCTATTATCAGCCATTAAAAATCTCAAGGTGGGAAAAGCTCCCAGTCCGGATGGGCTCACAGCAAAATTCTATAAGTTATTTGCCCCCCCCCCCCCCACACACAGTTAGTAACACATTTGCAGACGGGGGCTCCGCAATAATTGCCTGGCTTGGCAATTATTGCTAAGCCAGGTCGTGACCCAATCATTTGTGGTTCATATAGACCCATTTCTTTGATTAATCTCAATTTGAAATTATTGGCCAAAGTTCTAGCTGACTGCCTAAACTGTTTTATTGTCCAAATTATCCATCTGGACCAGGCTGGCTTTATCCCGGGCAGGATTGGCTAGCGACAATGTTTGAAAAATCCTAAATATAATTTGGGCGACACAAACAACAAATACCAACCCTCCTCTTAGCCATAGACGCCCAAAAGGCTTTAGATATGGTTCACTGGCCCTTCCTATTTGCCACTCTGAAGGCCATGAATTTTGGCACCTTTTTCCAAAATTGGATAGAAGTTCTATATCTCAATCCTAAAGCTTGTTTAAAAATCAATGAGGGATATTCTGACACCTTTAATGTACAACGGGGCACCAGATGGGGTGCCCTCTATCACCTATCTTATTTGCTATATTCCTGGAACCCCTGGCTATCACTATATGTAACAATCCCCTTATCGATGGCTTTGCATTGGAATCTGAGACCTACAAATTATCGCTATTTGTGAATGATATTCACTTTACTGTTTGTAAACCACATACATCTTTACAAGCTGAGTCTGACCTCGCCTGCTTTAGCGCAGTCTCCAGCTTTAAAATTGGGAAAAGTCTGAGATCTTGAATATATCTTGTAACCCCCCCCCAACTTGAATTATCCCTGAAGTCCCACCATCCCTTTAAGTGGGCTTCGTCCAAGATTAAATACCTAGGGGTGAACATGGAAAAGATCTGATAAATGTTTACCTAACTGAACTACGCCCCCTCTATTTCAAAAAATTGAATAATATCTCGATAAGTGGGATTGCCCCTCATTCACATGGCTCGGCAGGATTGCCATAATAAAAATGAACACTCTCCCAAGGCTACTTTATTTCAAACTCTCCCAATTCCAATAAATAATTTTATCCTAAAAAGGTGGCAGAGGGTCCGTGATTGTCACCGGCGCTTCCAGATTCTGGAGTGCCTGCTGCCACTGGGACTGTAAGGCCATGCGGAAGCGGGTCAAGGGGGTCATGGACAGAGGCCGCCATATGGCCCAGCAGGAGGAGCAGCAGATGGGCCGGTACCTTTTTTCTGTTGCAAATGAGGGAAGCTAGGGTGGAGAGGGCGACCGCTGAATCCTTGGGCAGGAAAGCTTTCACTTTTGCTGTATCCAACCTGGCACCGATAAAGTCCAGTCGTGGAGACGGATTGAGATGTGACTTGGGGAAGTTGATAACCAATCCCAAGGTCTGAACCGTCAAGGCCAACATATTCAGGGCCCTGGAGTGAGTCGCTCCAGATCAGTCAATCATCCAGGTATGGAAAGAAGTGGATCGAGCAACACCTGAGGTAGGCAGCCACCACCAGCAGCACTTTGTATTGAAAATGTGCTGTCCCCCCCCCAGAAACGGAGGTACTTCCTGTGGCTGGGGACAATTGCAATATGGGCGTAAGCCTCCTTCAAGTCGAGGGAGCAGAGCCAGTCTCCTCTTCGGAGGAGTGGGATCAGTGTGCGCAGAGAGACCATCTTGAATTTTTCTCTTACAAGAAAACGGTTCAACGCCCTGAGGTCGAGAATGGGGTGCAAGCTGCCATTCCTCTTCGGAATGAGGAAATACCTCAAGTAGAAACCATGGCCCCCACTGCTCGCAGGGAACTTGTTCTACCGCATCCGCCGCTAGAAGGGCAGAAAGCTCCGATTGAAGGATGACCTGATGGGAGGGCATACCCCACGATGGACATGGGGGAGCGGTCTCTGAGCGCCTGCTGAAATTCAGATGGTAGCCCTGGTGGCCAATGGAGAGAACCCAATGGTCCGAAGTGATCCCCTCCCAGCGGCGGGCGAAGCAGAGAAGCCTGTAGTCAACTGGGAGATTGGCTGCCATGGGAACAGGCATTTTGCTTGCGCCCCCTCACCACCAGTCAAAAGCCGGTATATGGGGCCTGCTGGGGGGCTGGTTAGGCCCTCAGAACTCGCTGCTGCCAGCCACAGCCTCTAGGACTGGGCTGAGGCGGGCTAGTATGGGCAGCCGGAAGGAACTATTTCCTTGACCAATAGAAGGGCCTTGCGAGAGCCCGGCCTGGAGGACTTCCTGGCAGCAGAAGGGCCTTCTGAGGGGGGCTGGCAGAGAATTGCTGAAGAGTATCATGCTGATCTTTCAGCTGCACAAAAAGATGACCCAAAGAAATAGCTTGAAAAGTTGAAATAACACTAAATAAATAGATTCAGCTATATTACAGAACTCTTATAGATGCCAAAAAGCATCTTGCCACAAAATGCTTTTTGGCTTATATTGGTACAACACAGTATTGCACATACTCACTTCTTTGAAGACTATAAGTGGCTCATACTCGAGCACATCCCTCCTCATTGGAGAGGAGGTGACAGATCAGTGTTGCTAAATTTTAAAGAGAATCAATGGATTTTTCGGCTACACTCTACAGAACCGCAAGGACTGAATGAAAAAATAGAGTGGTTCACCCTCATTTTAGTTTCACCTCCATACTGGCAGCGTTTGAGATGTCATTGCCCATATAAGGATTTCATCAAAATGGCAAAACTCCCACCAACGTCACTGTCCATTTAGGTCAAAGATCAGCGTTGCCATATCCCAAAGACAATCAATGAACGTTTTGGCCACACCTGACAGAACTGCAAGGACTGAATGAAATAAGAGTAGTTTATCCGCAGTTGAGTGGACCTCTCAAAATGGCCGCCTTTGTGACGTCAGTGCCCATATATGGATTTCGTTACAATGGCAGAATTCCCACAAATGTCATTGTCCATACATGGCTCCTACCATATCTGGTGTCGTGCTTCGTACGTCATTTCCCGCGGCCATTACAAACAGCCGGAGAGTTTCCCTTTAAAATGGCGTTCTTGCCACGCTCCAGTTGTCAGTCGCGGAATAGTATGTTGGTAGGCTGCACTCTGGTAGCGCACGTAAGTACTTTGCTGGTCAGCAGCGTATGTTGTTGCACTCTTTTAGAAATATATACTTCAAGTTTCTAAACCATTATTATTTTAGCACTCAAGTTGACGCTGTTACCCGTTATTTGACTGACCACACACAGACATCGAGTAAGTTTTGTTTTTCCAAGTCATGAGCCATTTGTTATATATCAGCCGGCTGGCATCTCACAAGAACTCTGTTTCTTACACAGATGTGCACGGACAGTATTTTGTTCCCCGAAGCTCCCTGAAGGAGTAATACACTCCAAAATACTGCCGTGTCGGAGGATGGACTTCAGGACTGCACATACTATGAGATAAGTGCACGTATCAGTTTTTTACAACATACTATGTCTGTTCTCGCGATATAGCTCCGGAGGGAAAATATCAGGCATCTATGCAACCTATGATTAGTCAAGCCCAGTGCTATACGGGCTTCAAAATATAAGCCAAAAAGCATTTTATGGCAAGATATGATGGTTGCTAGATACCCTTCCATATCTATAAGAGTTCTGTAATATAGCTGAATCTATTTATTTAGTGATCTTTCAGCTGCGCCATGACCTCTTTTACCTATCCCCAAAGAGGTTCTCTCCTATACAGGGGATATCCATGAGGCTATCCTGAACCTCCGGACAGTGTCAAAGGCCCGGAGCCAAGCTAACCATCTGGTGCTAACTCCACTAGCGGCTAGGTAAGCAGCAGTTTCGAAGACATCACAGGTAGACCTGACCTCATGTCTACCCGCCTTGAGTCCCAGCGAGGCAATGGCTGCGAGGGATTCCTGTTGCTGGGGTAGGCCCTCCGCAAACTCCTGGACTTGTCTCTACAGGTTGTGGTCGTATTGGGTCATGTACAGCTGGTAGGCCACAATACGGGCCACCAGCATATCCTCTTGGAACATTTTCCTCTCTACGCCGTCTAGCTCCCTGTGTTCGCGCCTCAGAGGTGCAGAAGCGTGTATCTGGTAGATTTGGCTTTCTTAAGTGCCGCCATTCAAAGCCTACCGCCTGTTGAACCAGATAAGTCGCATCAGCTTTCCTGTTCACCGGGGCAACAGACACCGGTTGTTCCCACATACGGAGGGGGAGCTCTTTAAAGATGTCGTGGACCAGCACCGCCACAATCTCTTTTGGAGTGTCGATGAACTGGAGGACCTCCTGCATCTTATGACGGGAGTCCTCCTCTGACAGGAGCTGGAAGGGAATGGTTTCAGCCATGGCCCTCACAAAGCTGGCGAAAGACAGGTCCCTCAGGCGAAGATAGACTCTGCTCCTCTGGAGGGGAAGGCTCCAAGACGGAGTTGTTGGAGAACTTGGAGGACACATTTGAGGAGTCATTGCCCTACGGGTCATAAGGACTCTCCTCCTCACTGGGGTCTGGGCATCGATGGACCCCCAGGTATAGAGGGTGGCCATCGGCTGTGGTACACTGGGAGGAATCGGGGGCATGGGCACTCAGTACCAGAGGCCTCATGCTCCTCAGAGGACCCAGGAATCGGGATCGTTCCGATGAAGGGTATCAGTGGTTGAGGAGGCATCGGAGGCCATTCGGGCACTGGTTGTGTCAGTAGGATGCCTAGAAGGATATCCAGATGCTCCATCAGAGGCGCAAACAACAAAGGCAGAGGCTTGGGCACCGGTATGGGGCTGATGGCACCGGCAGCTCAATGCACTGAAGCGTTTTGAGCACCACCGATTGCACTCTGCGGTCTAGCTCCTCCTGAAAGTCCTGAGGAGTAAGGACCGATGGAGGGGGGCAAGGCGTCGTCGGCACATCCTTGGAGGGATTGCGAAGAGGCACAGCGCCCAGCACTGTGGTCGGTGGGGAACGCCTTAGGCTACAGGTGGCTCTAAAAAATGGGGCCTCCGGTGGCCGGTGCTGCTTCGATGGCAGCTCAGCAGCCGCTAATGCAGATCCGGAACTGGAACAGTATTGGCACAGAGGACGAAGATGACCCCGAGGATAGGAGGAGAGGAGAGACCACCAAGGATCGATCTCCCTCTCCACTATCCTTAGGTGTACTGGAGAGAGGGACTGCCAGGGGGAGCGATGGAGATGGTTCCCTGCGGTCCTTAGGCTTGCGAGGACACAGACGCCAAAGTGGAGGGTTTTAGAGAGCCAAACGGCTTCTCCATTTTGTCTAGGCACACACAATGCTCTTTGGAAGTCATTTGATCACAAACGACACCCTCAAACGTTGAGCGAGGCCCCCCAGGCAGAGGATACACACCTCATGTGGATCCGTGAAGGACATGGTCCGCGGACACTGGAGCCACCATCGAAAAGAGAGGCAGGCGCACAGTTGATGACCGACAGGAACCCAAGGTGGGAGTCAGGAATCAACCGCGAAAGACCAACGGCAAAAGCCACAGGTATCTACCAAAGGAACGGAATGCAAAGGGGAACCGTCACAGAAAAAACCCCAAAAATTTAGCAAAATGCTTTCAAGTGTTTGAAGCTCCACAGCCACGAGGCTACTGTACCGCGGAAAAGAAGAGGCTGAAGGGGGACCTTGTGTGGTCAATGGCAAGCTGGGCATGCTCAGTCTGCCAGTCAAAGTTTCTAGAAACTTTGTCAAAAGTTTTTCAAGCCGGGCTCCATCTAATGTCGTCACCCACATGTAAAGACTACCATCCTGCTTGTCCTAGGAGAAAGACAGGACCTGGGTGAGCTGAAGTCAGGACCGGTGGAGAACTAGCAAAATCAATGTCCAGACAGGGGCCGAGGTGGGCAGAGATCAAGCAAAAGTCAAAAGGCAGTCCAGATCGCAACAAAAGAACAGAAAGAAGAAAAGCTAACTGGAAGACAAGGCAAAGCAAAGGCAGGAGAATGAGACAGAATGGAGGCAAAGTAAAGCAAAGCAGGACAGAAGCAAAGCTAGACAAAGCGAGAATAGTAGCAAGAAAGCTACTTAAGAGTAGAGCAGGAGAACCTGTTGAGGTTGCAGAGGACTTCCTTATATAGCTAAAGCAGGATGTGATGTTATCAGCCAGAGCCCAGAAAGTCCCAACTGCAAGGCCTATTAGAGGAGTTCCTGGGTGCAGAAGTACTATACATGGCCCTTGGATGTAGCACAGAGCGGGACACACATTGGAAAAATAACCCTTGCTGTAGTTACACAATGTTAGGTTCTATCTTAGGAGTTACCTAAGGCATCATAGTGGATAATACATTGAAATCATTGGCCCAGTGTGCTGTGGTGATCAAAAAAGCAAATAGAATGATAGCAATTATTAAGAAGGGAATGCAAAATAAAATGGAGGATGTCATAAAGCCTCTATCGCTCCATGGTGAGACCGCACCTTGACTACTGTGTGCAGTTCTGCTCACTGCATCTCAAAAAGGATACAGCTGCACTGGAGGAAGTACAGAGAAGGGTGACCAAAATAAGGGGCATGGAACGACTGCCCTATGAGGAAAGGCTAAAGAGATTAGGGCTGTTCAGTTTGGAGAAGAGACAACTATGGGGGGATATGTAAAAGTCTACATAATCATAAAAGGACTTGAACAAGTTAATATAAATCGGTTATTTACTCTCTCGGATAATAGAAGGACCAGGGGGCACTCTATGAAGTTAGCAAATAGCTCATTTAAAACAAATTGAAGAAAATTCTTTTTCATTCAGCACATAGTTAAGCTCTGGAATTCGTTGCCAGAGGATGTGGTTAAAGCAGTTAGGGTAACTGAGTTTAAAAAAAGGTTTGGATAAGTTCCTAGAGGATAAATCCATAAAACTATGACCGTAATTAATAAGCAATAGTAGCTTGTGATCTATCTAATGTTTGGGTACTTGAGGCTTGGATTGGCCACTGTTGGGAACGGGAAACTTGTCTTGATGGACCCTTGGTCTGACCTAGTATGGCATTTCTTATGTATGTTCTTATGACACTATACCGGAAGCACTTAGAGGTAAGGTGTGTTACATTAACATTTATTTATATCTTCAGCTTATATACCACTCATTAATAAAGACTCCAAGTTGGTTTACACCAGAGCATCAAAATGAGGAATACTCAACCATACTATGTGCCTTTAATTGGGGGAAAAAAATATACCACCACACACAACCACTACCACAAACAATGAGAAAGTCTCAATGAACAAGCAAATCACAAGCAGAGATGAGTAAATGTGTCTGATTGGGATGCTGTTTCTTGCTATGGATCATGCAGTAATATTTACCTTTATTACAAGAGTTCTTCTTTCACACTGATCATTCTCCCATTACTACTACTAAACAATCATTTTATGAATTTTTTTTATATTTTTTTTTTTATTATTGTGGATGGTGTACCTATACTAAAAATAATAAATATAAATGCTGTTAATGTACATGGTTATACAGATTATCATCTACTTCCACCTATGTGTTTTCTGATCAAGTCACACCTCCAGAATTCTCACATTGGGAGCCAGAGCAGTCTATCTGATTTTGTTTTTCAATTAACTATTTGCCTATCAATCAACTCAGGCTAAAAATAAGAATATACAAAGAAAAACTTTCAAACATATCTAACAAATCAAGTCAGACTTTCACCTTTTTAGAGTTATTCCTTCATTGCATACGCTGTAGACGCCTTCTCTACTGATCGGCAAATTTTTCAAAGATTTCTGATCATGATACAGACACATATGTTTCTATTTTACTAACAAAAGATTCTTCTCTTTAACAACTGAGTTACTTATTCATTGTGTTTTTATTTTTTCAGATGTGTTGCCATCATTTCTGCCAGATTAGCAGCCCCTGATGAAGGAAGATTCTTTTCAAAACACAAATCATGTTGGACTACTGGGCTTTCTGTCCTCAGCTTTACACATCAGAAAGGCTTCTAATATGGGGAATTCTAAGATAAGTGCATCCAAGACTTCAAATGTATTCATAAAAAAATACAAGAGACCAATGATTACAAGCAAATCAGTTTTGGTCACTTCAATGGTCTAAAGTGAAAAAGATAATGGTTCACTAACCAAATTTAAGTGATTCCCAACTTTATATGAGGGTCTCAAAAAGAAAAAAAAAAAAGAGTTTTGGCTTATATATGATTAGTCTAAACCACGTGACCTCATAAGTTCTCCCTAACTATATTCAAACAATCATCAATCGGAGAACTATATTATTACAATGTACACTAATGTCCGGCATCACTAATATAAGCTACAACCATGCACTGGTTAAGTCCGTTTTAAACCTTCTAAGTCTCTCAGAAGTTGTATACTACATCCGCATTCTGTAGGGCAGACATTACTGAGGACTACATCAAGGGTGAGGTCTGCTTTTATAGAATAGGCTTGCTCATGGCATCACAATCTCGTTCTGATCAGAAAAGGCTGATTGGTCCATTGAAGTTTAACTACCTTAATGACACACAGAGATATGCCGTCCGACAAAGAAAATGGCGTTCTAGAAGCAAACATGACACTTCATATGTAAGTTACAATGATACAATGTACATGATTTGGGTATGGTTGGATTTTTAAACTTTCAGCTCCCTCCTAATACAGTTCTCCGAGTCCCTGAAAACTGTTTTTGTCGAAACACTGCCAGTGCCAGGCAGACGGCCCATTTTTCAAAGAAACAGATCAAATGAGACTAGCAATGGCTTTGTCCTGCAATCTAAGTGTGGAGACTTTCTCTAAAATCAGGCGAATTGGGTTGACCATGAAGGAGAGAGTTGTCTTTAGAAAAAATGGTCCAAGTTATTGTTCACGACTCAAAAAGAACGCAAATAATTTCCAACAAAAACCAAATCAGCAATAGAAAAGGAAATGTCAATCTGTATGCCGTTTCCCAATATAGTCGGTTATTAGTTGTAAATGTGTTTTCGTGTTTTTTAATTTTTATTTATTTTTTAATTTTTTTAATTTTTGTATATATATATATATATATCTATATCTAGCCGCATCAGCAAGCCTGTCGGCGTGCTTTCTTATGATATTTCAAACGAAAGCCGCCCGGACTTCTAATCATTTGCGGCAGTTCTTAATATTCTAAATATTCTTTTGTTATATAGTGTATTCCTACAGTTTTTCATTAGATCATCAATAAATTGTGCCGTATACTAATCCAACACTGTTCACTCCTCATCGAGTGTATTTTCTCAAAACGCAGTGCATTGACAAAGTCAGATCTTGGTTCAATGATAGCTCAACAACCGGCGTCCAGAGGACGGTCAGGACGCCGTCCATACCGCGGCCGAGGCCGAACCTGGAAGAACGATGCAACGTCCAGACAAACCCGATCACAAATCAACAAGAATGCTTAGTGTTGAACCTCTCCAAAAATAATGTGTCCCCCACACAGTTGAGGATTCTTAATAAAGGTCTAACTTTTGTGCCGACTCCTATACCAAGGCTTTTTGATTTGGAAGTCTCACTATACAAATTTGTCAGGAAGCTCTATATTAGGCATTTTTTTGTTGATCAACCTGCTACTATTGACATTTCTGTGTTGAAAAATCCCTCTGTATGGATTCCACCGGGTCCACCGGATCCGATTATTTACTCGTTTTATCAATTGGTTTTGAGACAATTACGTCACCAATTTACGTTAAAAAATCAATTTTGCAATTTAACATCAGCAGAATTTCGGGCAATACGAGAATTGAAGGACAACTCAGAATTAATTATAAAACCAGCGGATAAAGGTGGTAAAATTGTCCTGATGGACAGAACACAATATTCAGCAGAAGTGAACCGCCAGCTCTCAAACAGAACTTTCTACTATCCCTTGCAAGAGGATCCGACCCAGGCCTTATTACAAGAGATTGAGGAGATAGTACTAGAAGGTGAAAACGCGGGGTTCCTCACTACAAAAGAGAAAAAATTTTTGATAAAAAAAACATTCCATGGTTCCGTTGTTCTACCTTTTACCCAAAATTCACAAAAATGTGAACAACCCACCTGGGAGACCAATAGTGTCCAGTAGGAATTCGTTACTTGAACCCTTATCCCAGTTTATAGATGCCTTTTCAGCCCCTCATGTACCAAACCTGCCATCCTTCATTAGAGACTCTCAACATATGATCACTTTTTTGGAAAATCTACAATGTGACACTAGTGACTTATATTTAGTCACTTTAGATGTCGAGTCTCTTTATACATCAATACCACAAGATGAGATGATAGAGATTGCTATGTCATATTTTGAATCCAGAAGCCGTCCACAGCGTATACCCTCGCAATTTTTGAAATCTCTTCTACAAATAGCTTTAACCAAAAACTATTTTTCATATGAAAAAACATTTTTCCAACAGGTTTGTGGCACCGCGATGGGTGCCACTATGGCCCCAGATTTAGCCAATCTATACATGGGTGCTTTTGAGTGTAAATGGATTTCTGACACTCAACCATTTTTTCAAAACATTTTCACATGGCGTCGATATATAGACGACATTTTTATTCTATGGCGAGGGACAAGAGAATTATTTGCAGATTTTTTGATTTGGTTAAATTCATGCAATCGGAGTTTACACTTTACAGCTTGTTTTCAAGATGAGAGCATTACTTTTTTGGACATCACTATTGTGAAGACATCCAGTGGTTTTAGTACCTCAGTCTACAGGAAACCAGTCAGTAGTAACACGTTCTTACATTTTAGCAGTGCCCACCCGAGACGTCTCAAGGAGAATTTACCTGTAGGACAATTTTTTAGAATTCGTCGCCTTTGTTCTTCTCAGGAAGACTTCATTAAGCAAGCTCAAATCCTGAGTGATCGGTTCATTCAGAGAGGCTATCCTAAAAGATGTGTATGACGTGCCTTTCTCAGAGCCAAATATACCAACAGAGACTGGTTGTTTCTTCCTAAAGTTAAACAAACTGAGGATGATGTACTAACATGTGTTGTACCCTTTTCACCAATGGCATCGACTTTTAAAAATTTGATACACCAAAATTGGCAAATTTTACAGCACCATGGTGAATTCCAGTCACGACCGAGATTTACATACACACGTGGCTCCAATCTGAAAGATCAACTTGTGCACTCAGATTCGACCATCCCCCTACAAAAATCTATTACTGGCTCACATACTAGGTGTGGGTCCTGTTCTGTTTGTGCAAGTATGCTAGTGACTACTGTTATTGAGTTCCGTAACCCACCTAGGTCAGTTCCATTAAAACACAATACTACATGTCGATCCTCTGGGGTTATCTATACAATTCAATGCCCTTGCAACATGACATATGTTGGCAAAACGATCAGACAACTTCGGACCCGCATTATTGAGCATCGATCAAGTCTGGCTACACAACGTGAAACTGCACCCATTGTATTACATTGTCTGAACAATAAACATAGTTTTGACGTTTTACAGGTCTGCGTTCTGGAGCAGATTTCCCCTCACTGGCGCGGCGGTGACCTTAATAAACAGCTTTTGCAAGCCGAACAAAGATGGATCCACTATTTGGATACTCTACATCCAAAGGGTCTGAATTCAGAAACAGAACTTAATGTATTTTTGTGAACGCTATCTTGATACTGACGTCACATAAGCCTTGATCCTGTTTAGAACTTACTTGATAGTGACGCCATTTCTGATGCTGACGTATGCGTTCCGGATTGGTTAGCTCTCACTTAAATACCTGCATCTGTGGTCAAAATGGTCTCTGTTCATTTCAAGATGTCATGAGACGAGGTCGTCCTGTTTTGAAGGTTTGAGTTTCTGCTGATCCCAGATAAGTGGTTTTTTTTTCATTTATTGAATTTTACACATTGAAATCATCATGTTTATCGTTTTTCTATAGAGTTAAATGCCGCTCTGACAAAGTTTTTGAGACGAGGTCGTCCTGCTTTGAAGAGTTACATGCCGCTCTGACAAAGTTTTATAATTCAAGCTCCTGATGAAGCAGCACAAGCTGCGAAACTTCGGCCGGTTGTTGAGCTATCATTGAACCAAGATCTGACTTTGTCAATGCACTGCGTTTTGAGAAAATACACTCGATGAGGAGTGAACAGTGTTGGATTAGTATACGGCACAATTTATTGATGATCTAATGAAAAACTGTAGGAATACACTATATAACAAAAGAATATTTAGAATATTAAGAACTGCCGCAAATGATTAGAAGTCCGGGCGGCTTTCGTTTGAAATATCATAAGAAAGCACGCCGACAGGCTTGCTGATGCGGCTAGATATAGATATATATATATACAAAAATTAAAAAAATTAAAAAATAAAAAATAAATAAAAATTAAAAAACACGAAAACACATTTACAACTAATAACCGACTATATTGGGAAACGGCATACAGATTGACATTTCCTTTTCTATTGCCAAGTTATTGTTCAACACATTGTTTAAAAAGTTAAAATTTTTACAATATAAAAAGATTTAAAAATATTCCATTTGGGAGCACTTACAATTCACAAGTATTAAATTAAATTAAAAGCGGCAATCACAGAAACTTAAGTTATAACCAATGTATGGTTGTAGCTTATATTAGTGATACCTGACATCAGTGTACATTGTAATAATATAGTTCTCCGATTGGTGATTGTTGATGTATGATTAGTCCTTTTATATGTGGTTTTTGCTTTATACACATTCCTTCATTGCAAACATCTGAACCTTTTTGCTATAGCCTTCAACAAACATTGCAACTTCCCTCATAAACAGAGTCGAATGTCAACAAGTTTTTAGGAAAATCAAACTTTTTAGCCTCCTGCACGTTGAAACTGGACACACGCAATTTAGAGGACATTAAAGCTAAAAAAGATAGAATGTCTGCCCCTGAGAGATTGTTCTAGAAATGAGGTAATTAAAAGGAATCAAGCATTCATCTCTACCTGCTGTTGTAAAATATATGCAACCCAGGTGTCAAGGTCGGACCTCAACGGTTTGGTTCCTATTTCAGGTCTTAATTAGCACCTATTAATATCCTCTGGGGGCGTAGGGTGATAAAAACACCTTCTGGATTTTGCTAATTTGTTTTGGTCTACTTTGATCATCCCCAACTCCATTTCAGGCTGAACATTTGCATGCTGCACAGCACTGATGACCATTTGATTCCTCTGATAAGAGAGCTTGAAAATATATTGTTTTTTAAACTATATTTTTTGATGGCATATAGGGGGCTCTCTCACCAACAGAAGAATCAAGAGGTATCAGTTCAGTGCGTTTTGTATTTCCTTTCTCAGTTAATCCAATTCTGTCCTGGGGCAGCAGCAACAAAAAAAATTAAGGTCTCCAACGTCTTTTAGTGTACATCTTTCATATGCACTTCAGAAGGCATGAAGAAGAGAATTTCAGAAACAAAACATAAAAAATTGCCATGCTGGGTCAGACCAAGGGTCCATCAAGCCCAGCGTGTTTTCTCCAACTGTGGCCAATCCAGGTCGCAAGTTCCTGGCAGATCCCATAAAGTAGATCTAATTACTGTTACTCACTCCCATTATTTATTTTATTTTAAAGATATACTTCTACTTCAAAGGAGATTAAATTCCTGTGTGTATGGGGTTTACAGCCACTGTGTCTGATAACAGATCCCACCTACTTTCTCTCCCTCTGCACAGAGATATTCCCTGCAGTACATTACTGAAGGCAGGAGCGACTGGAATATGAGAAGACCTCCCGCCTGTCTCCATTCATCCTTACATTAGCGTTTGGGAGTCCAACAAGACACCACACAGGTATGAAGAACCCCAGACGCAGAGGGTAACAATGTCTTTTTGCACGTCGGAGTTTGTGCAATCTCTCCTTGGTAGTAAGTTTGGGGCCTTTAGGAAGTGCACTTTGAAATAAGTTAGGCAAGCTGATCACCTCCCCGTGACTTCCACCGTGAAATGCCTTCTATAAAAATGCTTATAAGCAGTATTTGGTCTTCACATGTTAATAACATCCAAACAGCATGGAACAAAAACACTTGAAGCAGCAACTGATCAAAAGCAGAAGTCACCACATTATCAAGGCCTAAGGGGGAAAGAAATTGAGTGCTCTGCAGTGCTGCATCTTAGAAATTGTTCCCAGCACAGCGCATTTCTAGTTGAGAGACAAGGCCACATTCTGGTAAAACCTATTTTAAAGGGGAGGACTGGCGTTGAGAACTGCAGCTGCTTCCCCATTCAAACAGACGCGTGCTATTCCCATTGTTACATCTGTCTGAACTGCGGAAGTCTTAAAACCAGAATTTAAAGCTCACTACTTGCCTAGTTGGAGGCAGGAAAAGTATCCGGTTAATTCTGTCAGGACAAAATACTACTTAATAGTAATCCAAATTTACCATCAGAGGTCCCCTAACCTTTCAAGAGAAGGACCACATAGGATATTTCAAAGCACTGAGAGGGCTGGGGGGCCTCCCTCAAGAGTTTGCTGAATCGAGGGAGAGAGTGAGACAGCGCCTCAAAAGTTGTTTACTGAGAAAGGTTTGAAGGGTGGGAACCAGGTCTAGCCCTTTCATCAATTTAAAAGGATGAGGAAGGAGGTGGGGGGAGGCGAGGAGCAGGGCTCCCGGGAGAGTAAGGGTGTGGCAGAGTGTCAATAATAATATTTCTAAATTTCACTAAATAGGACAATCCTGCCATACTCCAATCCTTTCCTTAGTATCTGCCCGCCATGGGAATGTATATATGTGTGTATGTATGTATATATGTGTGTATGTATGTATGTATGTATGTATGTATGTATGTATGTATGTGTGTGTGTGTGTGTGTGTGTGTATATGTGTGTGTATATGTATATGTGTATGTGTGTATGTGTATGTGTGTGTGTATATATGTGTGTGTTGCACACTCCCTCTCACACAAACTCATCTTGCACTCTTGCTCCATTTCTCCTCTCATTTCCCTACCTTGCAATGAGCCATTCATGATATATCAACTGTTATACTGTATTAGGTCTTCAATAATATTTGTTGACAATTTGTTTCAATGTAAACCGGTGTGATATTTTGAATTGAATGTCGGTATAAAAAAGCAAATAAATAAATAAGTAGAACAATCCTCTCTGGAGCCCCTAATCCATGCAGAAACATGAGAATTAGTATCTGGGTTATTAAAATGAGGATTTCTGCACTCTGTGCCTCCAAAGCCTACAGAAAGAAAACACAATAGTGTAAACATGTTTAACAAATAAAACTAATATTACTATTAAGAAATGTGCACTTTAGCTTTTCTACAGTGCCCTAAACTATGGTAGGTTACCATACAATGGTTTACAACCCCAGGGGCTGATGCAATAGCATGGGAGTTAAACCCTGTGCTAACATTCAGCTCACAGTTTCTTACCACACAGGTTCTTACCTGGTAATTTCCTTTCCATTAATCATGCCACAGGTGGCGGCTATTTCGTGTTATTGAGGAAGACTGGATGGCATAGCCATAGCTGCCCATCCAGTACTCCTCGGTTTCCGAAAGGCATTAGGCTTCAGCCTCCTTTTCAGCCCCTTATTCCTCCTTGGGACCTTAATTAGGTCTTGAGGGCTCTAACTGGCCCAACCTTTTGAACCTTTGAGGCAGATCTCCTTAAAGGATCTGTCTTTGAATGTGGCTTTCTTGGTAGCAATCTGCTACGAGGCAGATCTCAGAGTTTCAAGCTTTGGTTTTTGGGATCCATTTTTAGTGATTTCGGCAGATGCAGTGCTTTTCTGCCCGGTGCCAACCTTTCTCCCAAAGGTAAAAACTTGGTGTTTTACATTAATCAGTTGTTCTCTCTCACGGCTTTTTTCCCCAGGAGGAATGTGGAACGGAAAACCAGTCTCTGAGATGTTTGTATGTTCGAAGGCTTCTCCTTTGGTATTTGGAGGTGATTAATGCCTTTGGCAAATCCAACAGACTGCACTTTTTGGGGGCCCGCATAAGGAGGAAGCGGCTTCCAAAGCTACTCTGGCTCGTTGCATAAAGGAAGCTATTGTTTCAGCTTATGTGCTGTACTCAACCAACAGGAAATACTGAACTCAGGCAAAGAAAGTATGAACACTAATCAGGGGACTGGATGAACATTTAACCGTAATCCCCTGGAACACGTAGCCTCTCAGAAAGACCATAACACAATCATTTGGCAGCCAAGGGCAGGAAGCTGAATCCATCTGTCTAGATTAAGGAAAATGAAATGACCAGGTAAGTAGTAATTTCTCATTTCCTAGCAACTAGGCAGATTCAGGACCAGTGGGATATACCCAAGAATAGGGTGGGAGGCTGCCCGTGGCCCAGTCAAAACCGCATGTACAAAAGCTGCATCCTCCTGTGCCTGCGCATCCAGACAATACCACCCGGAAAAGGTGTGTAAGGAGGCCCACATCACAGTTCAGCAAATGTCAACGGGAAGACAACAATCTAACCTCCACCCATGACATTGCCTGAGCCCTAGTGGAATGAGGCCTAACCTGAGTAAGCAACGGCTTTTCAGTGGCCACATACACGGCCATGACTACTTCCTTAATCAACAAAGCTATCATAGCCCGCGAAGCCGGCTTGCCCTGTTTACCTCCACCATGAAGGACGAACAGGCGATCAATCTTTCGGAAAGGTTTAAAAACCTCAAATACCTTACAACATCTCTTGACATCCAAGGGATGCAACAGGCAATATTCCTCCACATCTCTTTCCTTATCCAGAGACGGCAAGGAAATGGACTTATTCAAGTGAAATTCTGAGACATTTTAGGCAAGAAAGAAGGAACAATATGTAGCTGTAACTCCCCTGGAGTCACCCAAAGGAATGGCTCCTGGCAAGACAAGGCCTGCAGCTCGGAAATTCGACGCGCAGAACATATCGCCACCAGAAACACAGTTTTCAAGGTCAGTAACTGAAATGAAAGGCTATGCAATGGTCGAAACTTAAAGCCCGCCAAGAAATAACACACCAGATTAAGACTCCACAAGGGTACCAGAAACCATAAAGGAAAGACGAAGGTGTTTCACTCCCTCAATTAACAGGCCACATCATGATGAGAATAAGGACTCACCATTCATCTGGGCCCTGAAACAGGCAAGAGTCGCTACCTGTAGCTTCAAGGAATTAAGGGCCAAACCTTTATTCAACCCATTCTGCAAAAATTCCAAAATGAGCAGGATCCTAACTAAACAAGGAAGCACTCTTCGATCTTCACACCAAGGATTCTATTCAAAGTTCTCACCCTCATTCATAAGTCGATTTATAACCAAGATATGCAATGGTTCTCCGATCAATTCATCTTCCACACTTCAAAGAGACCAATAAGAAAAATACACCAAGCCAAACTCGCGTCTTCTTCACTTAAACACATCAAACACGTTGCTACAAGAGACCGCTCATTCACTATTGCGGGAACCAACATCTGGAACAAAATGCCCACAGACCTGCATCTAGAACCCTGCCATAAGAAATTCAAGCAGAACCTCAAAACTTGGTTGTTCGAACAAGCCTACTCTCAATGATCTTTTCCATTTTTCTGAAATGCCAATTACTTGTTCTCGTATCTCTGATCGATTGATTATGATTATCTTGTATCTCTGATCGACTGATTATGTTTATCATTAATTTAATTGTTTTTAGTTCTTAATTTTGTTCTTAATTTGTTCTTAATTGATTTATTATGTACACCTGATTTCGTTCTCATATTGACTGTAAAGCTTGTTGCTGATTTACTGTTTATTGTGAACCAAGGTGATGTTATTAACATGCCGCAGTATATAAAAAATTACGAAATAAAATAAAATAAATAAATAAAATAAGCCTCAAACACTCGCCAAACTTGCATATAGGCTAAGAAAGTGGAGAACTATCTTGCTCGTAGCAAGGTGGCAATCACCATAGTAGTAGTAGATAATTGAGGTGTACTTCGGTGCTTAGACGTAGTGCCAGAAGAGAGACAAGCCACCTCCTGAGGATCTGACGGGGCTGAGGACTGCACCTGAAGAAAGGATTGTAATTCTTGAAAACATTCTACCCAAGAAAAGGCAGAAGGATCCATGCCAAACCCAGGAGGAAATTACCAAGCTTAGTAAAATCAGAGGGATAATTCTCCCTGAGCCTTTAAGCAGTGCTAGCACAAGTTAGAGGGCACTCCAAGCTGAGATGTCCAAATATGACAGGCAGCACAGAGGAATAGGCGCTTAGGTTTCTTAGCCACCGGTGCCATTACTCTCTCAGTATGCTTAACAGGCGACTGAAGATGTGCGTCTAGGCGAGTTCACGCTGAGAAAGTTTAAGAGCACAAAATTTATGCGCACAAAATGTAGGCATCCCAAGTCCTATGCGCCACAAAACTAAGCACCCTGTCACCACGCCAAACCTGGGCGCACAACAAAAAGGTGCCAGAATGTGCGCACATGCAGTACGCCCAAAAGAAACTTCGGACGCACAGCCGGATGGTTCTTGACCCAACTGATCCAGATCCTCAAACAACCTGCCCTTGAAGGACAGCTTGCCTAAATGGGTTCTGCACCAAGAATCTGCCACACAATTATGCAGCCATAACAACAAACAAACCGCGACCAAAAGAGGCACCAACCGAGCAGAACTCTGAAGCAAATGGTAAGAGTGTCAGCCAGAAAAGTTGTGGCAGACTCCATTCTTGCAACTTCCTTGCTCTCTGGGAGCTGCTGAATCCAGCAATGGCATGCACGCACTATCAGCCCAGAGCAAATGGAGATTTGGACTGCTGTCGCCAAAGAGACAAACTCTTCAAGGATAGCTCCATCTTAAGATTTTGAGGATCTTTCCAATAACACATCACCTTCCACGGGGAAAGTGGTACGCCTTGTTACTGCCATGACCAACGCATCCACCATCTGTTTCTAAAAAAAATAAAAATAAAAAAAACTTCTGCAGCATATCTGGTGGAAGAAAGTACAACCTCTACAGGAGCTGCGCTCCCTTCAGTGCTGACTCAAGGTACTTTCACTCATCATCATCTCCTCCACCTCAGGGTGTAGAGGAAAACTGGTAAACTTCTTCCTTTTCCCCTTAATAATAGAGTCCCACACCAGGGTCTCTTGGGGCTTTGTTTCATCCAACCGGAGGCAAGACAGCACCTGCTCTATTAAACCACTTATCTCATTTCTGTGCAACAGATGGATCACAAAATCATCCTCCGGATCTGGGGAACCTCCCCTTCCTCCAGGGAAGCCGAACTATCTGCGAACCGGTGGCCCTCTGACATTCTAGGGTCCTCCCACAAAGACACCTTGCGTCTTTTGGGGGGCAGTTGAGGAGATAAAGCAGGTGGAAAAACCTCCAGTGCCTTCCCCCTAGCCCCATATGGACCTTTCCCAGGCCTCGAGAAAGCACAAAAGGCCTGGTGTAAAAAATAAAAAAAACTCTGGGGAAAAATCCCCTTGATCCCCGGGACTGCCAACATTGATGAGCCTGATGGAAAAACAGAAAGAACCAGAGTGGGGGGAGGGTGCTCCAGATGACTCAAAATACCTGAGGCCTGCCTGTGCAGGAACTTCACCCAAAACGGCCACTGGAGCTGAGGGACGTGCGAATGACCGTGTGGCAAGCTCTTCCATTCCTTAACAGGATTTGCCGGGTACCGTGAGGAAGAGAGTCACCACTGCTACCGAGCCTTCCCAGGAACTTCTCCCGTTCTCCTGCAGGCCAGACTCAGCAGGGCCTTTTCAGCCACTGCTCCAAGTACCCTGCAGGCAGCCCTCTCCATTCCCACTACCATGGTCAGCGAACAAGAGCACCAGAAAGAACAAGCACTCCCCGACGGTACTCGTCGCTCCTGCAGCCGCCCTCTGAACTGACCCACCTCCTCTGTACCTGCAGCTGATCAGCAGGTACTCAAATGGGCTGTCTCAGTTTGACTTTTTTTTTTTTTTTTTTTAAACTTCATGAAGTTTAAAAAAAAAACTTCATGAAGGCAAAAAAAAACGAGCAAGAGAGAGGAGAAGGGGGTAAGAGGATTAAGGGGGGGAGACAGAAGGAAGGAAGAACAAGTACGGTATAACAGTAAAAACTTCCTCTCTCGGGGGGAAAAAACACACTCCTTTATTTATTTTTAAAAACTGCTCCCCTAGCCAAGCTCAACCAGATATCCTCCCTTCTGGGAACTGGGAGCGATTAGCAGGTTTGCACTGCTGGCCGAAACCAGTGGCCTGGCCCAGGGTTTGATCTCGGATACGACAGCGAGCTGCTGCACTACCTGGGGTCCTACCATTTGCTGGAGGCAGAAAATATTGAATTCCTGCTGCAAGGCACCACCCCCAAGTAGTGGCTATGATGTCACATGAGGGAATCAACTTCTCTGCCTCCATCTACGGGCAGGAGGAAGCAACTCACTTGTCAAGGACTGGACTGGCATAGCAGGACGAGATGGAAAACAATTTTTGTAAACTTCCAATGCAGTAAGCTAATGATATGCTAATGCATTGGTAGTTATAGTGCGCTAACCGGAAAATGTGCACCAAATCAGAGTTAAAATGTGTGTTCATCCTAACGCATTTTAAACCCAGGGGTCTCTCAGTCATGATTTATGCAAAGAAAACTCATGATCTGTGCACATGAAATATGTTTTATGCACACAAAAATGCTTTCAGCACAGAAAGCATTTTTTGTTTGCATACAGCATATTATGCACAGAAAACATGCTTTGTGTGCGCATAAATCCCTATTAAAGGTCCCAGTGTCAGAATTTCAGTTTTGGCCTTTAGGCTGACCAAGAGTGACGTTTCCAGGGCTAAGAAAAACTGAGGGAAGCCAGTGCACTGCTCTGGATGGCGGAGATAATACCCAATGCCTTAATTTGCATGCAAGGGCGCTAAACAAGAGGCACAGTTTTACACACACACACTTTTTGGGTGCAAAACACCTTGCTGCATCAAGAGTAACATTCGCGCACACAAAAACGTGTGAATGACGAAAAGGTAAAACCAGGACCTCCACCGAACGTACTTTACTGCGCCGGCCCCCAAAAGGGTGAATGAGAGAGGAAAAGATAAAAGCAGCTTGCCCAAGACCACAGTGAGCCTCATGTGGGATGGAGGAGGACCATCACTAATCCCTAGGCAACTCCCTCTTTCCAACAATATAAAAATAGTGCGGCGTGAACAGATTTGCAGGCTCATTAGAAACCCTTCCTTAGCTGTGGGAAGAACTAAATATACAACTTGGTCGTAAGAAAAAGAAATAAGGGAAAGTATAAAATAGAGGACTAAGGACAGACAAAAGGCAAGAAAAGGAGTAAAGAAACTTTGCCAAAATTATCCACTGCTCTTTTATGGTCCTGTAATCGCTCCCTGGTATAGAGATCGAAGGGGGAAAAAGTAGCCATAATCCTACATAGAAACGAAGATCGACAAAGCTTTTTACTGGCCCAAAACATAGTGACTAGGTTTCAAGAGCTATGCTCCTCCCTTCATGAAGTTAATACAAAATTAGTTAAATTCTTTGCTGTACAACAGCTTATTGTGTACTAACCTATATGCCGATGCAATAGAAGACCCACGTAAAAACATGTATCCACACCGAGTGCACGCAGCCACCTCTCCTGGGAGCCCAACGCTATACTTAAATGAGCTGGTGCGTTCAAAGGGACACATTAGGGAGAAATTGTGCGTCCCTAGCGCACAAATGCATCGGGCGCCCAGGAGACGTGGCTGTGTGCTTTCATATTGCTATGGGCGCTCAAGAAAGAATTAAATGTAATGCATCAATTACAAAAAAAAAATAAAATAAAACACTTTTCTGGATGCACAATATACATGCAAAATAGCAAAGCACATGTATATTGTGCATCCAGAATTTTTTTTGTAATCAATCCATTTCATCCATTCTTGGTTGTTAATCCCCAAAAGCAGTAGATCTACTGTCCCTCCCTGGTTCCTCCTTCTGTGGACTAGCACTGGAAGCATAAACCAAGGGTAGGTTATGCTTCAGCGCAGCTTTGATAGAGGCTGCGCTGGACATCGTTGGGGGCAGGTACGTTCGGACCCGCTCCCAGTGGGGCATTTACAGGTTTGGGAGGATGGAAGGAGAATCCGAGGGGGGGGGTTTTTGCAAGGTCTCTTTATCATGATGGTGGGAGTGGGAGGATCTGCCACAATCCACAGCGTGAAGAAAGACGAATGGAACCGGAAAAAGGAGAATTTTATCTATGGGGTGAGGATTGTAAGGCTGCTATGACCTCTTTACTATTTGTTGATGGGGGTTGGGAGAAAAATCGAGCCACAGGGCCCCGTATGTGTTTTTTTCCACGTTCTTGGCGCTACTTACTCTGATATCATTTAAAGATGTCCAGATAAGTAGCGAGTTATCCGGCCACACAAGGCCGAGGTAACTTAAAAACCTAAACGGCTATATTCAAACATAGCCATTTATGTTTTTAAGGTATCCGGCTACATGTAGGTGGATAGCTTTAAGCAAGTATATTCAGCGGGATATTTATCCCACTGAATATACGGGACTTGTCCACTGAATATTGGCCTTTATTTTTTTTTAAACTTACATTGGTGATTAGGGGAGATTCCAGGCAGAGTCCCAAGAGGTGGAGAACAGGGCCTGGGTGGGCTCTTGAGGGAGGTGGTGTCCCTTTAGTGTGCGAAGGGGCGAGTTGAAGGTCTCAATGCTGTTTCTTTTTTTTTTTTTGCGGGGGGGGGGGGGGGGGAAGAATTTTTTTTTGCCACACCTAAGGATGAGTAAGTGGTGAAGGAGAGCAGTGGGAGGCATTATGCTGGTGGTGAGGTGGACGTAGGAGGTCTGCTGGGCTGTCCCTTACTGGAGTAGCAGGGAAGGGGTGAGGGGAAGCGGTGAAATGTTTCCTGTTACCACGGTGATGGTAGTAGAGGATGGGAGTTTGAGGGGAGCTGGCCCAGAGAGCCGCCAGAGCAGGCAGGAGGAAACAGAAAGCTTCAGAGGAAGGTCCCGCTGTAGGGTAAGAGCTGCCGCAGACACCTGTGTTGGTTGCAGAGGCTCCCACAGGCACGGGGGCCACTGTAACCAACACCGACCACAAGCATAGGATTGGCCTGCCTGGCCCACCGAGCCTACCCAAAGGCCCAACAGGCCCAATCCGTCCCTGACCATTGGCCCTCACTGAAAAAAACAATGCAAAATTAAAAATGAAGTCATTTAGGTCAGAGGATTCAGTGAATCCCTTAAAGACCTGACTGCATGCCACTGCTAACACCACTCCAAACTATTCAGGTCCAAGATCAAAACTTTACATCCCAGAAGCATGATGAAAACCTTGCCAGAGCAGGACAGCCTCCAGCCTATAAACTTGGATTACAATTATTTCCCTTGTTCCTAGTGCTCAACTGAGCGCTGCTGGAACCAGAGGAAGGTGGAGAAAAAGAAAAAGGTTACATGGAGGATTGCCTCTGTAAGATACATTGCCTATGAATTTTGTTTTTATTTTTAATCACTGAATTGATAAGTACATGAATTTTCGTTTCTTTCAGAATGGTGTAAGCTGAGAAGGATAATGATGCTGGTAACAGATGTCATTGAATAGAGACATCTGTGATATATTTTATTTATTTAACTTCTTTTACTATACCGACACTCAAGACCAGGTCTTATCGTACCGGTTTACATTAAAACATGGGGAAACCAATTAACGTATAAGTAGAAATGAGAAGTTACATTAAAACAGGGAGAGTAATAACATGGAAGTCGGAAGATAGGACAGAATTAAACAATAACAGAAATGGGAGATCAAGAATCAACCAATAAGTTAACAAAATTACAAACTATAAATTAACATAAAACAATAAATTAGTAATATATATATATATTATAATATATTAATATTAATTATAATATATTATATATATAATATAATTATAATATATTATATATATAATATAATTATAATATATTATATATATAATATAATTATAATATATTATATATATACAAGCCGTTAAGCCCGTTAAAACGGGCTACATCCCTCTGTCTCTCACCTCCCCCTCATTCTCTCTCCCCTACCTCCCTCATTCTCTCTCCCCTACCTCCCTCCCACCCACTCACCCACTCCTCCCCAGACTCCCTCTCCTCTCACTCAGTCTCACTCACTCCCTCCCCCTCTCTCCCTCTCACTCACACTCAGTCCCACTCACTCTCCCTCAGTCCCACTCCCTCCCTCCCTCTCCCTCAGTCCCACTCACTCCCCCTCAGTCCCACTCCCTCCCTCCCTCTCCCTCAGTCCCGCTCACTCCCCCTCACTCAGTCCCTCCCCCTCACTCCCTCCCCCTCACTCAATCCCTCCCTCTCACTCAGTCACTCCTCCCACTCTCTCTCTTCATCCCTCCCACTTAGTCCGTCCCTCCCTCCCTCTCTCATCTCTCTCCTCCCTCCCTCGCTACTGGCCGCTGCCGCTACCGCTGCCGCCGGCCCGCTGCCGCTGCCCGCCGCCGCCACTGCCGCCCGCCGCTACCGCCTCCGCTGCCGCCCGCTACCACCGCCGCCGCCCGCCCCCGCTGCCGCTACCGCCGCCGCCCGCTACCGCCGCCACTGCCGCCCGCCGCTACCGCCTCCGCTGCCGCCCGCTACCGCCGCCGCCGCCCCGCCCCCGCTGCCGCCGCCGCCCACCACCGCTGCCGCTACCGCCGCCGCCCGCTACCGCTGCCACCACCGCTGCCGCCATGTTTTTTGGTTTTTTTTGACGCTGCCTAAGACTGACGTGCTCGCCCGCACATGCGCAGTAGAGCTGCTCTCTACTGCGCATTTGTGGGCACGTCGGTCAAGCTTCATTTATCTAGTTAGATATATATATATATATATATATATATAACAATACACCAGGCTATCACTACTGGTGTGCCATCATTTCCAGCCTATCACTACTGGTGTGCCATCATTTCCAGCCAATCAGAAGACCAGAGTTTTCCCAGCCACTTCAGGACAGCACGGCACGGTACCTATGAGACTGAACAGTTTCCACAGCTCTTTACGGCATCACAAAGCAGCCTTGCTGTACTCAAACAAATGAATGCATGGCACAAACCAAATTTACGCAGATTACGTCTGCCAAGTTGAAACAAAATTGAACTGCATAACAAACAGAAATGACCCACCAGTAAGTATCAGCTTTCTAGAAATGATTGCTCTTCTGCATGACTACCCATTAAAGCAGCAGCTCCTGATATATATATATATATATATATATTTTGTCTGTGTTAACTTGCTTTGGGCCTGATTCATCAAGCCATTTTCCCCCACAAACACAGAATGGAAGAAATGCCTTGGTAAATCAGGCCCTTTGTATGTGTAAACCACTCAACATTTTAAACAATCCTTTATAAAATTTAAAAAAAAAAAAAAAAAGCCTTGAGAGGTAATTACCTGGCCTGCCTCCAACCTAGCTGTCCTGGCCCCAAGTTGGTTCTCTCATTTCCACTGCCAGTAGCAGCACAGTATATGGGCCTTTCCTCTGCAATCTCTATTTTCAGAGCAGACGGTGATATAGTTTACTTGCAGTGGAATGGAAAATTCAATTGCCTTCCCCACCTTTCCCCTCCCTCCCTCCCCCATTCCAGGCTAACAGTGAGCCTAGAGACAACGAGTATTTTCTCTCTCCATAGGAAGCCCCTCCCAGCCCCATGAACGGAGAATACAGCGGGTTCTCCTCTGGGGAGTACTATTTGGCCAGTTGTCAGCTGAAAGAGTTAGAGAAACTGTATAGAGATGAAGCACATGAAAAATCCAGCTCATCTGAGATCCCAAACTGGTTCCTGAAGTCACATTTTTCATATGAAAGGGCATACATTTTCAGGTCAAATTAATGACTGGGAAAATTTTACTTATATATACATATATATATACATATATACACACACACATACAAATACATACACATACATACATATATCAGTGACATCAGCCTGTCAGTATTCTCTTCAAAAGCCAACTGTAGACAGGCTAGCAAAAAACTTGATTAAAAACAGACAACCATCACTGTACTCAACCAACATGAAACACCAAACTCAGGTAATGAATGTATGTAGCCCAATCTAGGGACTGGATGAACACTTTCCAGGAATCCCCTGGAACACATAGCCACTCAGGAGGACCATTAACACAATCATTCGGCAGCCAAGGGCGGGAAGGTGAGTCCATCTGGCTACACTAAAGACGACGAAAGTCAGGTAAGTAGTAATTTCTCCTTTCCTAACATGTAGACAGATGGACTCAGGAACCAGTGAGATGTACCCAAGCTACTCCCTAATAGGGTGGGAGGTTGCCCGTAGCCCAGTCAAAACCATATGTGCAAAGACTGAGGTCTTTGCACATATGTCTTTAAGCCTCCAAGTTTTCCATACCTTGTTGATTGTAACTTTGACTTATTCCTTTTCCTTTGTTATCTATTATTTACCAGAATTGTTACCTCAGTTTTACCCTTTGTTAAAATGTAAACCGATCCGATATGGTTATCTACTATGAAGGTCGGTATAAAAAACTGCTAAATAAATAAAATAAATATGGTAGTGTCTGCCCATGACACTACCTGAGCCTTAATGGCATGAGCCCTAACCTGACCAGGCAATGGTTTTTCAGCGGCCCCATACGAGACTGTCATTGCCTCCTTAATCCAGCGAGCTACTGTAGCCCACGAAGCCGGCTCGTCCTGTTTACCTCCACCATGAAGGACAAACAGGCGATCTTTATTCTGGAAAGGTTTAGAAACCAGCAAATACCTCACGACATGTCTCGACATCCAAGGGGCATAACAGGTGATATTCATCTGCATCTCTTTCCTTATCCAAAAACAGCAAGGAAATGAACTGATTCAAGTGAAAATCTGAAACCACTTTAGGCAAGGAGGAAGGAACAGTACACAGCTGTATCGCCCCTGGAGTCACGTGAAAGAATGGCTCACGGCAAGACATGGCCTGCAGCTTGGAAATTCGACACACAGAAGATATTGCCACCAAATACACCATTCGCAAGGTCATTAACCACAAGGAAAAGACTACGCAGCGTTTGATATGTAGGGCCCACCAAGAAATCCAACACCAGATTAAGACCTCACAAAGGAACCGGTAACCACAAGGGAGAATGACGATGTTTCACTCCTCTCAGGAAACGTTCCACATCTGGATGATGCGATAAGGATTCACCATTCACCTGACTCATGAAACAAGCAAAAGCCACTACTTGTATCTTCAAGGAATTAAGGGCCAACCCTTTATTCAATCCATCTTTCAAAAACTCCAAAATAAACAGGACCTTAACTGAATGAGGAAGCACTCCACAACCTTCACACCAAGTCTCAAACTCATGTAGCAAGGTGGCAATCACCGCAGTAGAATATCCAGGCTTCAACAATCGAGCCCATTCAAGAGCCATACCGTAAGACAGAACAGAGTCGGAACTTCATGAAGGACAGGTCTCTGCTGTAACAAGATTCCTGCATGCCGGAAAATGGAGCAAGGAGTCTACCAGGCATCTTCACAAATCAGCATTCCAGGGTCTCCTGGGCCAATCTGGAGCCACCAACAGTACGAGCCCTCGGTGACGTTCAACCCTCCGAATCAGTCTGCCCAGCATGGGCCACGGAGGAAAGACATACATCGGCTTGTCTTCCGGCCATGCCTGCAAAAGAACATCGATGCCCAGTGACTTTGGATCTCTCATGCAACTGAAGAATCGAGAAACCTTTACATTGCGAGAAGTCACCAGCAGGTCTAGAAACGGAAGGCTCCAGCAATCTACGATCAGCTGAAATGTCTCATCTGACAATACCCATTCTCCTGGGTCCAGACTTGCCCTGCTGAAAAAGTTCACTCTTATATTGTCTGCAAGACTGAGGTCATCTGAAGATTCACTTCTACCTATAAGATAAGTTGGCCTATTTCCTGCGACACTTGCTGGCTCTTGATTCCTCTCTGCCGAGTGATGTAAGCCACAGTCGTCGTGTTGTCAGACATTATTCAGACTGCATGCCCCCGCAACCTGCTGCTGATCTGTAAGCATGCCAGCCAGACTGCCCAGGGCTCCAGGCGATTGATATTTCAGAGAGATTCTTCCATATTCCAGGGCCCTTGCGCTGTTAATTCCCCGACAGTAAGCTCCTCATCCCTGGAGACTTGCATCTGTCGTAAGTACTAACCAGTCCCATGAAGTCAGGAAAACTCCCTCTTAGATGATCCGCTTCCAACCACTACTGGAGGTGAGAGCAGACTTTCATCGGCAGTTGGAACCGAATCAAATATTTCTGAGACTGCGGGTTCCAACAAGACAGCATAGAGTGCTGAAGACTATGCATATGCGCCCTTGCTTATGGCATCATGTACAGGGTCGTCACCATCAAACTGAGCACCTGTAGACAGAACCACACTGTTGGGCGTGTTCACCAAGAGACGCACCTGTGACATCAAGTTCTGAATATGGGCTTCCAGCAGGAAAACTTTGCCTCACTTATGTCAAACTGAACACCCAGATACTCCCATGATTGAGATGGCTGAAGATTATTCTTGGTCAGGTTCACCACCCACCTGAGCTCCTGCCTGTTGCTAATTTTACAGTTCCATATAAACAGATGTGATGTCCCCCTACTAATGTCGGTATATAAAATTTTTCTAATAAATAAATAAAATAAATAAGGAAATCACCTTGAGAGTCACCAGGCAGCTCTCTTCCAAAGACTTGGCCCGAATCACCCAGTCGTCCAAATACGGGTGTACTAGGATCCCATCCTTCCTCAACGCTGCCACCACCAGTACCATAACCTTGGAAAAGGTCCTGGGAGTAGTGACCAGAGCCAAAAGCAGGACCTAAAAACTGATAATATCACCCCCAACACCGCGAAATGCAGAAAATGGTGGTATTCTACTTGGATGGGGATATGGAGATATGCCTCTGACAGATCCAAGGAGGTCAGAAAATCCCAACTGTACAGCCATTATCACTGAGCGCAAAGTGTCCCTACAGAAATGAGTCACCGGCAAATGATTATTGACCCCTTTGAGATCCAGAATGGGATGAATGGAGCCTTCCTTCTTGGGCACAATGAAATAAATGTTATATCGCCCCCGTATTTTCTTGAGACATGGGTACTGGAACAGCCCTCAGACTGGGGAGCCTTGATAATGTACACTCCACTGCCTGCCTCTTCTGCGAGGAGAAGCAGGGAGACGCCATGAACACATCCCGAGGAACACTGCATAACCTTCTCATATCACCTCCAGGACCCACTGATCCGATGTGATCTCGACCCACCTCTGATAAGAGAGAGATGTTCCCCTATCTCTCCTGTTCCCAGGGGGTGGGTCAGCAAACCTTCATTGGAAGCTTGAGAAGATCCACTTCCCGAACCTGCGCCTCCCTTGGGCTTTCTGGGATGAAAGGACTGAGACCTGAGAAAAAGGCAGCGTCCTCTGAAAATTTGCCCCTCTGTAAGGGCGAAACCTCTTGGAAACCCTGAGATGACCCCTCATACCAAAGGGGCAAGGCAACTGCTTCTTATTATCCAGGAACTGAGGAACCAGGGATTCGCCCCACTTACTGGCCAGCTTCTCCAACTTGCTCCACACAAGAATGAGCCTTTAGAAGGCAATTTTGTAAGATTAGTTTTGGAGGTTGCATCTGCCGACCAATTTCTCAGCCATAACTGACATCTTACCGCTATTACTGAAGCTACTCTTCTGGCTGAAGTGCAGACTAAATTGCAGCCTGCATCCACTAAAAAGGCAGTGGCTTGTTCCATAACTGCCATGGAATTCCCTCAAGTCATCAACCTCCTGAGAGAGAAGCAAACAAAAAGCGAGACACCAGGGAACAATAGGAAGCTACCTGCAATATCATTGCCACAGCTTCAAATGCTTGCTTAAGAATGGCCTCAATTTTTCTATCATGCACATCCATCAAGGCCGCACCTCCTTTCAGGAAACTCGGACTCTCTCTCACTACTGCATCAGGGGGTACAGGCCTTCCAAGGTCTGATCCCCCCTTTAAAATTTGCCTCCAGGGCGTCCCAACTCAAGATCAATCAATTCTTGAATGGCCTCCATAATAGGGAAAATACAAGAGGCTTTACGCAAAGAAACCCAAATGGGATTTTTGCTTTGGCTCAGACATGGAATCAGCCCCAGGAACTCCCAGCATCTTCAACATCTGGGAAATCAGGTCGTGCAATTCATCCTATGAAAGAACCGCAACATAGTCCTATAACGTTCCAGTCCTGGAGAGATTTCCTCATTCTCCAAGGAGTCAGGATCTGCCTCATCAGCGCCATCCAGATTTGTCCGATGTGATCTCGACTATCGTTGATAGAAGAGGGAGAGTCGACCCCCTATTTCCTCTTCCTGTGGATGGGTCTGCCCATTCTCATTGGGAAGCTCAGTTCAAGCCTGCACCCTCTTTTTAGGCTGCCTGTTCTGAAAGGACTGAGACCTCTCAGAAGGTCGGGCTGTCTGGAAAGACTGGTTTCTGTAGGGTCTGAAGCGTTGGGAGCTTCTGCCCTGGGCTCTCCTGGGAGAGGGGCGCTGGGATCTCTTTCCTCTGTCTTTCGGTAGACGAGGCACTGGAGATTCGCCCCACTTACTGGCTAGTTTCTCCAAGTTGCTTCCGAATAGGAGAGATCCCTTAAAGGGCATGCTTGTGAGGTTCGCCTTAGAGGTGGCATGTGCTGACCAGTTCCACAACCATAATTGCCTTCTGGCCGCCAGTACCGAGGCTATTCCTCTGGCTGAGTTACATACTAGGTCTGAGCTTGCATCTGCCAGGAAGGCTGGGGCAGGTTCAATCGCCTCTCCAGCGTATGCTCTGGAACTATCTGCCTCGAAAGAGAAAAGCAAGCAGGAGTGAGCCACCAGAGTGCAGCAGAAAGTGATCTGCAGTGTCACTGCTGTCACGACAAAGGCTTGCTTAAGGATGGATTCTAATAGTCTATCTTGAGCATCCTTCAATACTGTCCCTCCCACAATGGGAATGGTTGTTCACTTCGAGACAGCACAGACCATGGCATCCACTTTCGGGAAACTCAGGCGTTCCTTGGTCACAGGTTCCAGAGGATACAAGGCTTCCAAGGCCTGCCCTCCTTTAAAGTTCACCTCCAGGGAATCCCATTCCAGGTCAATCAGTTCCTGGATGGCTTCCAGCATTGGGAAATAGCAAGAGGCCTTACGAAGGGACACCAGGATGGGGGTTCTTCTTTGGTTCCACCACAGGGTCTGTGCCTGGAATCCCCAGAGTTTTCAGAGACTGGAAGACAAGGGCTGGCAATTCATCCCTGTGGAAGAAGCAAAGCATGGGTCTGTACGGTTCCAGGCCTGGAGGGATTTCCCCTTCCTCCAGTGAGCCCTCATAGTCACCTGTGGTGCCTGGGTCCCTGTCAGGGTTGCTCTTGGTGAGGCGACACATGTCTTGAGGCCCCCGGACAGGGCCGGGGGGGGGGGGATCAGATGCCCCCAGCTGGGGTTCCACCCTGGTCAAGGCCAGGGCTGACTCTGCCTTAACAAAGGCTTGTCATCCCTGGAAAAACTCCAACCAAGAGGAGGCCCCTGGGTCCATGTTTGCCCCTGAGGGAGCCAGAGTAGGGGTTAATGAAATGCTCCCTCGCAGTGAGGACGCCATCTCGGAATTGCTCAGTTCATGGGAGCTGTCAGAGAAGGTCATTGCCGACCCGTTCTCCGCCTGGGATGGACCAGATTTGGAAAACATTTGAAAATCTAGCCCTCCCAGGACTTCCTCACAGTGTTGACACAGACAGGACCTCCAGGTTGGGCTGTGCTGCTCTGATGTGGCAGGCCGCGCAAAGGGAGTGTCATCTGAGCTTCTTTGCTGTCGGGGCCATCGCCTCTGTGTATGTGCGTTTGGTGTCCAGCGTGCCCAGATGATGCAGTGCGCACAGGTGATGCGCGTAGTTGTGTGCATGGCTATGCACTTGTAAAAGCGCACATTGTGCGCCCAAGAAGCCAGCCTGACCCGCGCGTACAGATGACCGAAAGGGGGGGGGGGGGGGGAGACAGCGCCGCCATGGGTCGCCTCGTGGCTGACCCACCAAGCCGCAAAACAGGAGCCTAGCCCATCGAAGGCTGCTCAACCCATTCATAGCCCCCCCCCCCCCTTTTTACCTCATTAGGATCAAGAATGGAGTCAGTACAGCGTGCCGAGCAAGGAACCAGAGAAGACTCGCCAGAGCCTTCTCTGGTTGAAGATTTTTACTTACCTGGTCTCAGCACTTACCGGCCAAGTGCAGAGACGGTCTCCAGCTGCGGGGGGGGGGGGGGGGGGGAAGAGGGCTTTGGCCTTCACCGCCGTGCTCGGCTTTGCACCCACTGCCTTTCAGCAGCTTCAGCAGCTAAGTCCATGCCGGGAGCCGGCTACCGGACCAAGACACATCTCTGAGGAATCGGAAATCACCTCAGGAATTCTCAACAGGGGGAGGGACCCTTAGGTATCACCACAGGAGAGCGGGGCTAAATCTTCTTTAAGATAAAAAAAGAGACCCGACGAGCAGGTAGGCAGCAAGCAGACCGTGCTCCTGGCTCCCCCGCCGAAACAAGTTTCTTTGCGCACAAATAGTACAACGTGGTGGCCCAAACCAAACAGGGGACATTACAAAAGAAAATAGATTTTTTTCTTTTCCAGTGGCGACTCAGGGATGGCGGCTATGCCGTAAAGAAAAGAAAAAATATAGGGTCAGCAAGCCAACAACAAAATGGCCGCCGGACCCCTGAGCCCCAGCGCACTGGCAGAAAAACAAGATTTAGTTGGGGACGTCACACAAGCGGTGGTGAGGGCGCTAGAACAAAGATTTCTGGACTTAACCCAAAAAATAAATGCTGGAAATGAAACGCTGCAGGAAATAAAAATTCAGGTTGCAACCCTCGAAGATAAAGTAGAAGACTTGGAGAATAGATCGAGGAGGAATAATCTGAGGTTTGTGGGGATCCCAGAGTCTGTCCGGGACAGGGAACTGGCTAAAGCCCTGGAAATATGGCTGGTAAAAGCATTAGGCCTGGTGGAGATGGAAGGCAGTGTGATAGCTGAAAGAGCACACAGACTGGGGGATAAGAAAGCCGGAGGCCACTAAGCCCAGGGTGGCGATAGCCCGCTTCTTAAATTTTTGTCATAAAACTGCCATAACACAAGCATATCGAAAGTGTGCTAATCTAGCATTTGAAGGTAGCAAAATAATGATTTTTCAGGACTACTCAGCAGTGGTGTCAACCAAACGCAGGGCATTCTCTCCTATCTGCGCTGATCTCTTTAATAGAAAATTGAAATTCACCCTGCAATATCCAGCTCGGCTCCATAATGGAATATAAGATAAAAAGAGAAGCTTTTTTTTTTTTTTTTTGTAATCGCGCTAGCACCGTGCTAGTGAGGGGATAGTGTCTACATCTGCTAGGGAGACGGAGAGATACTGAGGAGCTGAGGTCACGGCAGGGGTATATCTAGGGTGACATCAGCCTTGAAATCTGACTCCGTCTCCCAATCTGCTAGCAGAGGAGCACATAACCCACTGGTCCTGAGTCCATCTGGCTACACACTAGGAAATCTACAATTAATTTTCCTCTAAATTTCCAGCAATCCCCAATAGGGAAATGCACATCCACCATCTGCTGGAGATGGAGAATACTGACAGGCTGCTGTTACTGCAGGAGTATATATACTGTGACATCAGTTTGCTCCATCTCCAGCTGTTGGCAGAGGTGCATAATCCACTGTTCCTGAGACCATCTGTCTACATGCTAGGAAAATGTCCTTTTTTTTTTTAACCTCTCTTTTTAAAATGTAATGCTGCAATATAGGGAATCCTGCTTCTAATGTTGCTACAACTATGTGACTACTGCATGAACATCAGAAGCCAAGTTCCTGGTATGGAAGTGCTGTTTCAATTAATTACAATGCACATTAAAAATATTTTAACATGGACAGATGTCTATTCCAAGTTCACAACCTCTTGTTGTTACATGTTACTGCGATCATCTATAGTAATCTCCTGAACAAAGAAAGAAAATGGATTCCACGCATCTTATTTTACTTGTTATATTATCGCTTTGATATGTACTTTACATATTTAGTAGCACTAAATTTTGAAAGGGAAAAATTAATATTGTTTTATCCGAGTACAAGAACGGGAGATAGTAACGAACCGAAGGTGAGGGTGGGGGGGAAAAGCATAACAAATCCCAGTCTGTTGAAACAATGCAAGATGTATATTAAGCTGTATGACTACTAAAAGAAATTGTTTTTACTTTTGCAGGACTCATTGCAACACAAAAAACAACAACTGCTATATAGATCCGTGACTCAAAGTCCTAAAATGTGTTATTAGCATGCATGAAATAAAAATTGAATCTTAGTACTTACCTGCTGTCACTTTATTCAAAGCCACTAAAGAGTTCAGGACCCTATTAAAGTTTTGTCCCTGATACAGGTCATTTGCATCAAAGGTCTGCAAAGCGAAAAAAAAAAAAAAGGCTACAATTAAAAACAATCCAGTAAGAAAAGCAAAGGTTACGTATGCACAAATTCTTTTATTAAGGACATGCACAGTTTCAAGAGGCACGCTCAGAAGACACAAAAAAGCCAGACGACGGCAAATCTAAAACAAAAATATACAAATATAAAAAAACGGAATTTAAATTAACCTTCATGGTGAATCCCGATGCAGCAAAGAGCTCTTCACTTAACTCTGGACAACTAAAGAATAACAGGATGCTACATCTCAAAAGTTTCCTGTTCTGGAGAGCTGACGTTTACTGGCAAATCTGGGACAAACTGCTTGATGCTTAGAGACATCCAACAAACACCCATATGATTAAAGCCTGAAGACTGGAAAATAGCCAATATACCAACAATTTTAAAAAGAGCATTGGAGGTGATCTTGAAAGCTACAGAGCACGGAGCCTATCTGTGCTAAGCAAAACAGTGAAAACTATAAAGAAGATATTTACTGAGCATATAGATATGGCTTACTAGGGAAGACCCAGCAAGGTTTTTAACAATGGGAAGTCATAAATAAATCAAATGTCTCATTGATGTACTAGAATTCTTTGAACGTGTAAATAAACATATGAATAAGGGCAAGCTAATCAACATAACACCTGAAGTTTCAGAATTCATCTGATGAAGTCCCTAAAAAGAGGTTTCTGAGGAAATTAAAAAGTCATGGGAGAGGAGGCAATATTCTGTTACAGACTGGTAACTGGTTAAAGAATAGAAAAGAGTAGGATGAATGGTCAATTTTCCCAATGGAGAGAGCTAAGTAGCTGGGTGCCCCCAGCGATCTGTACTGGGAACGGCGTTTAGTCCCAGTGCATGATTGTGTTCTACTGAATGGCAGTATATCAAATGAATACATCTGAATGTACAAAAGGCTTGGTTTCGTATCATTATACTTATACCGGATTTAGGCAATTTATTTAGTGAGGCACTTTATATTGTTTTACATGGATGTTTCTTGGGTTTGTTCTGCTAATTCTGTTGTATTTTTTATTACTCATATTTATAACTGTTTTAATTACTATTTTATACACTTCATAATTGTTATGAAATGACAATTTTATATATAACGTTGTTCTCTGCTTTTACAGGAAAAGCAAGTTACAAATAAAGATTTACATTTTTATACCAACTGATCACTTTTGCAAGCTTTTTTTTTTTTGCTTTCTTTTGTGGTTCAACAGCCAACCTATGAAAATAAAAGCAAAGCAAGCTAATCCTATTGAGCCATGCTAATGTACTACTAAATTTCTGCTCCTAAAACTTTGATCAAATGTCAGCCGTGAACTAGCACACGGGCAGTGTTAACATTTGAAATGTTATTATCAAGCAATGAAAATAAAACGGCAGCAGAGTTGAAAAATGAAGGCATCTCCAGAAAAGCATTAGAAAACCAAGATCTAATGCGAACAAAAAAATCTCTCCCTGCTACGGCAACCCAGACAAGTGTCCCTTTAGAAAGGGTCAGTGATGTGTCCAGGGAGCTTACTTGCTTGTAATTAATCTAATTAAGCAGCGGATGCCCCAGTTAGTACCCACTGAAAAATATCAGCAGAAACTGTAATAAAAAGAAAATTGAAAAACCAAAAAAAAATACTGTCCATATACAGAAGTGCACTTAAGTTCTATATATTTATTGTTACTGGCTGCCAACCAATGTTTAGCCACTGTACACGCCATCAAGAGATGACAAGTGTGGCCCAAAACTAATTAATTCTAGCAGTGACTTTAAATGAATCAAAGAGACTTTGATTAGTATGCAGAGAGAGCTCTGGTGTTCTTGGCTTCTGCTGAAGTTTCCTAATTATAGCACAGTTTCTAGTTGCCGAGGATATACTGAGATAAAGCCTTGCCTTGCTCTTCCCATTAGGCTATGATTCTTACTAAATAGGACAAAAATGTTAAGACATTGAAGAAATACAAAAATTTAAAAAAAAAAAAAAATTCATTAGTTTTCAAATACTGTAGAGCACTCATGGTAGTAAGGTGCAAGGGAAAACCATATGTTGTGATACTTTTCAAAGGACCAACAGGCCAAACGTGTTGTGTATCTGAAGAGGCGGCCTATGCAGTTTTGAAAGCTCATGTAGTGCAACATCTTGTTTCTTGGTCCTTTAGAAAGACGCTAGTTCTTCATCACTCAAACTTGATATTACCACCACAAAAAAAAAAAAATTAATCAGTGACACTGCAATTGTGTATGTGATGTACATATTCACAAAGTGCACTGAACATGAGCTACACTTTAAAATGGTACAGTTCTACAGCATGAAAACCCTAAGGAAATCTGAAAAAAAAAAAGGACTGCTGGTAGGTAGTGTTTTGTGGGCTTCAAAATAACTAGAAAACTTTTTTTTTTTTAGAATGTATTTATTTTAATTTTTTTTTGTTGTTTTAAACCACAGTTGATAGGTTCGTTTCCACAAAAGGCAATTACTCTGAGATCTTCTGCAAATTCAATAACCCTACCAGCTTCAAAAGGTATGCTTTCCGGAAGGAATGTAGGCCAAGCCAAAATATCCCCAGGACGGTCCCATGTCTACTGAAAAACCCAACAGGCCCGATATGGCTTTATAGGACATTCATCTGTGCTGTATATATGGAAACACTCGCACACACACAAAAACACTGGAAACTGACCCCCATCTCAATAGAAAGAAACCAAAACTTTTATGAAGGAAACGCAAAGCTTATTGCCCTCTATTTTTTTTTTTTTTTTTTTAATATCACTTCTTTCTCCATTTCATTTTTTGATGTGAGCGGCTAGTGGTAGCAGTGGGGAGTATCAGCAGAGGGCTCATTTTTCCCCTCTGGTTTCTCCCAACTCGTTTTGTTTTCTTTTTTTTCTCTCTTTTTACTACTGCTCCTCTTGCTTATGGATGTGGAACATGGCTATTCTGGCGCGTAAAGGAGTGGGTGGAGAGAGATTGGCTTGTTGAGTTTGGTTATTTGGGTATCAGTTTGATATGGGGGGGGGGGGGGGGGGAGACGGGAGGGAGTTATTTGAAAATTTTTGTATTCCACTACTTCTAACGTTGTTTAGTTTGGTTTATTTGATGGATTGCGTTACTTAACTCATATCGATGCGATGTACATAAAATATAATAAAAGCAAAACAAAAGAAGCAATGAAGCACAAGAAATGGCAGTAAAATTTAAATAAAATACAGAGCGGATTACAGTTCATGCCTTCATAACAAACACACAACATTGACTCAGAAGAAAAAAAAACAAAACCTTTCACATAGACAGCATGACACAAAAAAGTACATAAAATTTTACATCAAAGTTTCACTAGAATATAATTTTTTTTACTAAAAACTTTAAAATCCTTCTCTGCACACAGTTCTGCTGGGAGAAAAACTTTACAATTGGGCCAACAATTAGAAACACTCTTAACCATGTAGCTTGAAGCCTGCCATTGCACACTGAAAGAGTGGATAAAAGCAAGTTTGCTTACCGTAAATGGTGTTTTCCCATACATAGAGTGAATTAGCCATGCTGTTTGGGTGCGACGTCCTCCAGTGGCACGCGGCTCGGAACCTCATAATAGCAGAGCTTTACAGTCTGCCCATGCACAGATGTTCCCCCACAATTACCTCAGTCGTCAGTTGGTATCAAAGATCCAGGACTACCTAGAGACTGCCAGGGAGGTGGGTGGGTTCGCATGGCTAATTCACCCTGCTATCTATGGAAAACACTGTTTATGGTAAGCAAATTTGCTTTTTTTCCCCCCCGTTGATAAGCAAGTGAATTAGTCTTGCTGTTTGGGGAGTCCCAAGCTGAGAGTTGCTGCTTTCCAAAAGGAAGGTTCAGAAGTCCCTTCTGTAAGACTGCAGTCTAATCAATCTGGAAATGGTGTTACTTGTCACGTGCAACTCGGTCACCTAAGTAACAGGCTCTAGTTTTCTCCTACTGCAGTTAACACTGCTCTTTCCACTGCGCTGTCCAGCTCAGAAAGCTTATCTAGACAATGAGACGTGATGGTGTGAATTGAGGACCACGTTACAGCCCTACAGATGTCCGCTACAGGCACGTTCTTTAGATGTGCCAGAGAGGCTGCGGTTACCCTTATTGGGTGTGTTTTTACTGTCCCAGCCAGAGGCATGGAAGACGTGGTATAGCAGTGATGGATACAATTAGTCAACCAATTTGCTAAAGTCCTTTTGAATACTGCAACTCCCACTTTGTTGGTGTTATAGGAAATGAATAACTGCTGGGATTTCTTGTGGCCCCGTGTTCTTTCCCTGTAATATGCAAGGGCCTGCTTGCAATCTTTTCCCTTTCATTTTTATGAGGTTTTGGGAAGTACATCAGTAGGAAGATTGATTCATTCAGATGAAAGGCCGATATACCTTTGGCATAAATTTTGGGTGTAGACATAGTAACACCTTAATGGAAGAATTGTAGATATGGCAAGAAATGGACCAGGGCTGTAGCTCACTAATTCGTCTTGCTGATGTGATTGCTACCAGGAATACCTTGTAAGGAACTTCAGCCCGTTTCTCACTAGGAGCTCGAAGGGGCTCTTCAATCGAGCTGTCAGCACCACATTAATATCCGACAGAATTGGGGGTTTCTGTACCGGTGGATGCATGTGCAGGAAACCCTTCATGAAACTAGACACTAATGGATGCGTGGAACTGGATTGCCCACTTACTTTATGGTAAGCAGCAACTGCACTCAGATGCACTCTCACAGAGGAAGTTTGTAGACCTGCCTGGAACAGATAGTAAAGGTAGTTAAGTAGGAGTTTCGGAGAGCATTCAAATAGGTCAATTGATTGCGAATGACACCAATGGACCCTTAATGGGACCATTTGAAGGAGTAAATGCAGTGAGTGGACTATTTCCTTGAGAACAGAAGAACCTCTTGAATCAAGCTCAGAAGGTACAATGGTTCTAATACTTGGCACTCAATCTCCAAGCTGGGAGATGGAGTGATGAAAGGAGAGGGTGCAGTAGGGCTCCCTCCTCTTGCATTAGGAGGCTCGCTTGGTATCCCAGGGGCCTGGGCGGTTGCACTGACAGTTGTACAAGATATGCATACTACGGCTGCCTCAGCCATGCTGGAGCTATGAGGATCATCTCCACCTGGTCCTGGATGCATTTCTGCACTGTTCATGTTAAAAGTGAAATTGGTGGAAATGCATAGAGTAGATCGGTTGACCACAAGAAGAGGAATGCATCTTGTGATTCTCTGTTTGGGCTGGGAAGTAGAGAGCAAAATCTTTCCAGTTTCATATCATAATGAGTTTGAAAGAGGGCTATGTAAGGTTCGCCCCATTCGACAAAGATGAAACACTCTGCTGAGTTTGTCTGCTTGTACGTTCGCTAATCCTGGCAGGTATGTGGCTTGCAACTAGATGGCCCGTTCGGTTGCCCATTCCCATATCAGTCGCTTCCATGCATAGGCTCAGTGAACCTCATCCACCTTGCTTGTTTATGTAAAGCATGGCCACTTGGATGTCTGTGTGGACCATGACTGCTTTCCCCTGTCAGGATGTGTTTGAATACTACTAAGGCATTGCAAATTGCTCTAAGCTCCAGGAGGGTGATCTGGTGTGAGGCTTCTATGGCTGACCACAACTCCTTTGTTTGATGGTGAAGGAGGTGTGCACCCCCACCCCCAGCCTGTGGTAGAGGCGTCCGTGGTGAAAATTAGCTGGTGAGGGGAAGATCACAGAGATGCTCCCTCCGATAAAATTTTTGGCTTCAGCCACCAGGTTGTGTCTCTTCATTAAAGCCATGACTAAAATCTTGGCGGAGAGAGGCTGAGACACTTGAATCCACTGCCTTTTTAAACCCCACTGTAGCCTTCTCATATGCAGCTGGGTCAGAGTTACCATGTGGATAGCTGCTGCCATACGGCCTAGCAGTTGTAACAGTTTGCGTACTGTTGTCTTGGTTTTGTTTCTCAGGTGTAACGCCAGAAGTCACAGGTGTCTGACTCTATCCATGGGTAGGAATGGTCTCTCTCGAATGGAGTCTATCCTTGTTCCTATAAAAATTGTAGGATCCGCGTTGGTTAGAGGACAGACTTCTCGTATTTAATAAGGAAACCTAGGTCTTCTAGGTATTGTTTAGTGACGCAAAAGTCCCTGTGAAGATCCAGTGGATTGGGTGAAACAATCAGCCAGTTGTCCAGATACGGGAAGATTCACAACCCCTTACGGTGAAGATATGCCACAGCTACTGCCAAACACTTTGTAAAGACTCTCAGGCAGAGGAGAGCCCAAAGGAATTACCTTGTAATGGTAATGTTCATTATCTATTTGGAAGCATAGGTAGTGCCAGCATGAGCTGTGGATTGGGATATGAGCATATGCATCCTTCAGATTGAGTGAGCACATCCAATCGCCTCACTATATGAAGGGCAAAATGGCCTTCAACATTATCTTGAATTTCTCTCTTCAGTGTTTTGTTGAGAGGACGGAGATCCAGTATCGGAAACAGATCTTCTGTGAGTTTGGGGATGAGGAAGTATTGGGAGAAGAATCCCTTGTTGCAGTAAGGTGGAATGTCTTGAATCGCTTTTTGCACTAATAACTTTTCTGCTTCGAGAGAGGAATTTGTTTGAGGTGCCTCGTTGGCAGAGCTAGTCAAGGCAAATGTCAGGGAACCTTGAACTGTAAGTGGTAACCCTGTTGGATTATTTTTTTTTTAAAACCCATCGGTCTGAAGTTATTTTGGCCCAAGCTGAAAAGGTAGTTGGTGACTCTGCCCCTGACTGGTGTTAGCGGCTGTGGCTCGGCTATCTTCAAAAACCCTGTTGGCTCTTTGGGGTTGTTTTCTGGAGAGGTTTTTGAGACCTATGGTCTCACCGACGCCCTCTTTGCACTGCTTAAGTAAGTTGTGGGTGAGGCTGTTGGTAAATCAAAGCACTATATGGGGTATACTATCTACAGGGCTTCCACTGGTAGTAAGATCTTTTGTAGTGTGAGAACTGACGTTTGTATGTAGTGGGCTGGTCCGACTGTACTTTGAGGGACTGCATTGCCACATTTTGCTCCTTGATTTGCACTACTGTTTCACGGAGCTTGTCCCTAAATAGATTATCTCCTAAGCAGGGGAGATCTATCACTTTATCATGTATGTCCTCCCTTATTGAGCTTGCTTGCAACCAAGCAGTTCTAGGAGCAGTTATTGTGGATGCAGAGGTTCTTGACGTTGTTTCAAACTGAGCGGAGAAAATGTCGGATTCCTTCCTCTAGGTCCCGTCGCAGCTGAGGCATGATTTGCTCACCTGTGTCAAAGTGCACAAAGAGTTTGAGCTGTTGCAAATTTCGTACACATACTGCACCATATAAAAATTGATACTGCTGAATGCGTGAAATAAGCATGGAACTCTGAAAAGATTTCTTTGCACACAGGTGCGTCATGAGACAACATAGGTGCTTCACATCGAGGCACATCGTGTGTGGATGCACCAACCATACAGTCAATGTCAGCTTGGGATGTCCCTTCGACTCATGCATCATCTTGCTTTGCATTGTGATATGGATGACACAGATTTGGACTTTGATATTGCCTGCGTCAATGAAACACTGCCCTTCCTTTTCCAGGGTCTGGCTTCGGACACCTTTGAGTGTTTGTTCTTCTTGGAATGCACTAAGACTGTTAAGTCTTCCAACGAGGCCCTGTTCTGGATGTCTCTTTGCTGTGACTTCAGACCTAGTGATGACTGGACAAAGAGCCATGGGGAGGGTGGGCTCTCTGCCTTCGGGCCTGTGGGGACACACGGCTGCATTCCTTGCATGCGGCCTGATTGTAATCAGAGCCCAGACAGAGATAACAGCAATTGTGTCCGTCCGTCGTGGACATAATGTGCCCACAGGAGCAGTATTTGAATCCTGTGGCTCTTTTCAACATTAAGATTCACATCCGCTTGAGACTCGGAAAAAACAACTGAAGGACTGAGGTAATTGCATGGGCAGACCAGAAAACTCTGCTATTATGAGAAGTTTCCGAGCCACGCACCACCAGAGGACGTCACATCCAAACAGCATGGCTAATTCACTTGCTTATCAACGGAAAACAGGTAAGCATCCTTCGATTTTAAGTTACACATTCAAATATACAATGATATCCTAGTCGCCAATTCACACAATTGCTCACCACATAAGAGTATATGAATCACCACTAGAAGTTAAAACTGGGTTCTCCACTGCATTGGCAACCAGGTAAAGCTGGAGTGATATGCTCACACTTCTTGAGCTCTAACAACAATCTAACAGCTGAGTTTTGAATTAACTAAAGCACATGAATCTGCTTTTTTTTTTTTGGAGATCTGTATAAAAAGACTATCTGATAATAATGACCTCAAGGGCCTAAGTAATTTAAGTTTATAAAACACTGTCTTAATTACCTGCATAAAACATGCTTTGAAATAAGTTTTGAATCTGAAGCAAGAAGTTTAGGTATTGTTTCATCAACAATCATCAATTGTGAATTTCCATATGATAAATTAATTAATTCATTAAAAGGAACATTTCTACCTGTCCACTACAATATTGTTTTAATGTCATTTAACATTAGCTTATGATCTGTCAAGCCAGTGATCTATTTGTGACATACATTTCTGGAAAAAAAACAAGGAAAATTTTGATCCCAATCCCAGGGAACAAAAAACTGGATCTCTGTACGTATATCTCTTTCTACATATATCTATACATATAGATATATAAATATATATAGAGAGAGAATTACATAAGCTGTCTGAATATGAAAAATCTGAGCAGGAAATCAAGCAGCAGCTAGAGTAGATATGCCAACTTATTGCTCATCTTCAGGCTTTCAGGGTGAGTGGTGGTGGTCTTTCCTGGTTATCTTTCTTGCAGGGCAGGCGGCAGCGCATGCAACTGGGGAACTACAGGTCTAAATGGAGGGACTTGGTGGCATGAGTCCCCTAGGACTCAGCACTGTCCTTCTGTCCTGTTAAGTATTTACCTAAGTTCCAGTGGAAACCTATTAAGAGGTTAGGATTTGGTTTATTATATTAGTAGTTAATAGGTTTCCACTGGAACTTAGGTAGATACTTAACAGGACAGAAGGACAGTGCTGAGTCCTAGGGGACTCATGCCACCAAGTCCCTCCATTTAGACCTGTAGTTCCCCAGTTGCATGCGCTGCCGCCTGCCCTGCAAGAAAGATAACCAGGAAAGACCACCACCACTCACCCTGAAAGCCTGAAAATGAGCAATAAGTAATGCAGGGTTTAACAGGGTCATAAGCATACAAGACATCTAACTGTACCAATATCCCCGATTCACCTCCATCCAAAAACCCATACAATACATCCAGTAAAGAAAGTAATAGCAGCTCTGTACTATGGGCTTTCCAAAACTCATACTGTTAAACACCTAGCAAACCATTTTCTTCTACAAATTCATCCAATTGCTGTAATACACACTTTTCAAGGACATTTGTTAACATTGGCAAGTTCAAACTGTGTCAAATGTTAATTATTAAGTCAGGAGCTAAGGACACATTCTTCTGTACTGGTCTAACTGTAGCTACTTTGCGTTGTGCTGCAACATGGTCTTCAGTTAAAGGATTTATTGACTATACAATTTATGATTTCACACTGTTCTAGTATCCTTTAGTCATTTAACAATTCTAAAAGGACACAGATCCAAACTAGAATTTGTGGCTGAGTTTCCCCAATAACCAACTTAATTTCATGCAGGGACACTAGATTGAATGCCATCCATTTGTCGCTTTCACTTTTCTGCCTGTCCAACCAACACTGTGGGATGAACATCTCCATATTAATAAAATTTGGCCATTTATGAAATTCTAGAATTGAGACCAATCTTCCTACTTCAAACGTGGTGAGTTTATAGGCAGCCTGTACTTTCATTTCTGCTGCATGAGAGACACACAAGGCCGTCCACTGTAGAGTCAGGCTTTGTGTGACCAACACAGTGGCCTGTGATATGCGCCATCGTTTGACATATCAGGGAAGCAGAGTTTAGCTGCAGTGGACTTTGATACACATTTTCAACAAATTTAAGACTATGTACTACTGGAATTTTGTGCATCAGGATGATTTCTTTTCTTCTTTCCAGATGGCGTTTGATATCTGCTATTTCTATTTATCTTGGTATGTGTTCTGGGAGAGTGATGGGAATATCTCTGCTGTCGTTCCTCTTGGGTGTTGCTGGAAATTTAAATTTGGTATCTACAGAGAAATGTAATTGCTAATTATTTTAAAAGTTCAAATCCTGTTATTTCTCTGAGGTACTCAGAGAACTATAGCCAAGATATTTGGGGGAGGACAACTATTGCCCAGCTAGAGCTATCCAGTTAGAGGCAGAATTTCTAGCACATGCTGCCCTGGCTGGGAAACAGACCAGATTACCTGAGTTCTACATTAGCTAAACTGTGAGTATTTGCCTCTATGGCCAACTTCAAATTCTCTCTTGGCCTGTCTTATCAATGTCTTACATTTAACTTGCCAACGCTTATGCATTATCCTATTTTCTTCTGTTAGATCCTTCTTCCAATTTTTGAATGAAGATCTTTTGGCTAAAAATAGCTTCTTTCACCTCCCCTTTAAACCATGCTGGTGATCGTTTTGCCTTCTTTCCACCTTTCTTAATGTGTGGAATACATCTGGACTGTGCTTCTAGGATGGATTGTTTTGTTTTGTTTTTAAACAATGATCACGCCTCTTGCACACTTTTTACCTTTGTAGTTGGTTCCTTTCAGTTTTTTTCAAACTATTTTTCTCATTTTATCAGTTTCCCTTTTGAAAGTTTAGAATGAGAGCCATGGATTTGCTTACTGTCCCCCTTGCAGTCATTAATTCAAATTTGATCATATTATGATCACTATTGCCAAGCAGCCCCACCACCATTACCTCTCTCACCAAATCCTGTGCTCCACTGAGAATTAGATCTAAAATTGCTCCCTCTCTCGTCGGTTCCTGAACCAATTGCTCCATAAAACTGTCATCTAGGAACTTTATCTCTCTGGCATGTCCCGATAATACAGTTACCCAGTCAATATTAGAGTAATTGAAATCTCCCATTATTAACGCACTACCAATTTGGTTAGCTTCCCTAATTTCTCTTAGCATTTCACTGTCTGTCTCATCTTGACCAGGTGGACGGTAATATACTCCTATCACTATAGTCTTCCCCAACACACAAGGGATTTCTACCCATAAAGATTCGATTGTGCATTTAGTCTCATGCAGGATGTTTATCCTGTTGGACTCTATGCCATCCCGGTCAAAGCACCACACCGCCTCCCGGGTGCTCCTCTCTGTCATTGCAATATAATTTGTACCCCGGTATAGCACTGTCCCATTGGTTATCCTCCTTCCACCATGTCTCTGAGATGCTAATTAAGTCTATGTCATCATTCACTCCTATACATTCCAATGCTCCCATCTTACTTCTTAGACTTCTGGCATTAGCATACAAACATTTCAAAGTTTGGTTTTTGTTTGTATTTTCATTCTGCTTTTTAATTGATAGGGATAAGTTAGAATTTTTTAGCTCAGGTGAGTTTTTAGTTACAGGCACTTGGACTATTTTTCTAATTATTGGAACCTCACTGTCGGGATGCCCTAATTCTAATGCATCATTAGTATCCTTTAAAGATACCTCTCTCCGAACCATGCGCTGCTGAGCGACTGTCGGCTTTCCCCTTTGTTCTAGTTTAAAAGCTGCTCTATCTCCTTTTTAAAGGTTAGCGCCAGCAGTCTGGTTCCACCCTGGTTAAGGATGGAAGAGGCTCCCCCTTCCCCAAAAGGTTCCCCAGTTCCTTACAAAACTGAATCCCTCTTCCTTGCACCATCGTCTCATCCACGCATTGAGACTCCGGAGCTCTGCCTGCTTCTGGGGACCTGCGTGTGGAACAGGGAGCATTTCAGAGAATGCTACCCTGGAGGTTCTGGATTTAAGCTTTCTACCTAAGAGCCTAAATTTGGCTTCCAGAACCTCCCTCCCACATTTTCCTATGTCATTGGTGCCCACATGTACCACATGTGAATTTTTCTGGAGGGATGGTTGTTGACAGAGAGAGTAAAAGAAAATAATTCTCCAGTTTAGCTTTCTTTTTTATTATCCCCAAGTGTAAAAGTATCACAATAACTCCCATAGGATATGCACAAATTATATAAGGACTACATTGCTGTTGCTTGGCAGAAGTTCCATAATCTACTTTCAGACAAAAGGAAAAATAATTTAGATTAACTGATTATTACTCATCATGGTCAAAAGTTATTGATACTGATTGTCCTGACTGTAACCGAGGCGGGCGGTGAGACTAGATGGGTAGGGTAGAGGTGTGACTGATAGACAAATGGCTAGGTTTTTGAGAAAAGGAGGATGGTGTTGTGTGTTATATAGAAAATATGGTTTTGACACTTAGTAGGCTAGTAAATAAACAGGCTATGTTTTTATTAAATGCTCTCTTGTATATGGAATGATAACACGGTTTCTTGTGTCTGTGCCATTCCAATAAACAGAAATTAAAAAAAAAAAAAAAAATAGATTACTCCCATAGGAAGCAACAAGAACTGCACAGCTGCAACAGCAGCTCAGGCAAAAGTAAATATATTTAGGTCTGAGTGCTGTCAAAGGTGTGAATGTATAGGGAGAATGAGTGTTTGCAAGAATGCTATGGGAAGAATGGAGGGTGTTAATATTGGCTCATCTTCATGAGTGCTCAGAATAACTTTTTACAAGCCATCGGAAAATTTTCATTTTATGCATTTAAACAGTTTCCCACCTATTCTTCAACACATCAACGTAGCATATATCTCAAATATATGCTTGTACAAGTTGCTATTCAGATTTTTTTTGCACTATTTATCCTCCAGAGAGGGAAAAAAAATGTTTGATATATCATCCTACCCTATGGAGAAATACATCCTCAAATAGAGACAATCACTGTTCAATAAAGACATTTTTTCTACAATGTTCAAGGTCTCAAACACACCAGTAGCATGCTGGTTCCGTCCCTGGTGGCATTCCAGATCCCTGCAGAGATCATAAAGCCAAAAAGCTGTTCCAATGTTCAGAAGCATGCCCTAAAGCTCTGAAAAAAAAAATCTCCCATTTTAAAAAGAGCTATTCTCATTGCCTGAGGAAGTATAGCACTCGTTAGAATAAATTTCATTAAATATAGAAAACAGAAAAAAAAAAAAAAATCACAGTGCTATAGTACAATTTTCCTAAGGGTTTTCCATACCATAGAACCTGAAAGATATGGTGCTAAAATACTTATTTCACAATTATCTATGGTCCATTTAATCCAATTAAACCCACAGCCAGTAAACTATTCAAACGGTATAGCTTTTAACTGGCTAGATACCAGTCATGTTTAACATCTTCAAAGGTTTAATAGCCAAAAAGACAACAACTATAATGTCCTTAACAAGCAAATCTCATCAGATCAGAAACCTCTACACCTCACACGGCGTTATCTCAATTTCAAGTTTTTTTTCTAGGTTGTAGCGTTTGCAATTTGAACAACATGGGAAACAGCACCAGCAAAGTCTTGTCCAGGCCACTTTCATAAATAAAGCAAAAAGAGACCTGGCTGAATTGAACATTCCAGCTGAAAATGCTTTCACTTAGGGTGTTCTGGATAGTTTCTAAAAAGGACAGGATTTTCAGCAGCTTTCTGTCCACAAAAGCCTATATAGTTTCACCTTTTCAAGTCAGCTTTTGCTTGATGTCATCAAGGTGAATATCAAAAATCTCAATTTTGAGACATTTACAAGTGCGCAAAATATTCTGAACAAGAAAAAATCTCAAAAGAATCTAGATTAAAAAAAAAAAAACCAACTCTGAGTCAACTTCAATACTGTTTTTGCACCACAAGTACCAACGCTGTGAGATGAATCTCTCCAGATTCTAGAATTACTTAAACGGCTGATTTTTATTAACCTCCAGAGATTGATTGAGACCAATCGCCCTACTGCAAAATGTCAAGCTCCAATAATCTTACTACTTGATTTTATCCCTCATTTACTGCCATTCTATTCCTTCCCCGAGGGCAATGAAACTACATAGAAAACAGTGTTTAAAATAAGATCCACAGAAGGAGGGCTACCTTGGCACTTTATTAGCATAGCTAACAGGTTCCTAACAGGTTCCTAGCGCACAGATTAACCCATGGTTGGATCCGTGTTTTGGATGCACATGCATAACCCCTTATGCAATAAGGGGATTAGCACATCCGAAACCCATATAGTATTGAGGAGGTAAGGAAGTGTCTGCAGAGGATTGCTGAAGATGTAGTTGCAACCCTTGCAGACCCTCTAACAGATATTGTGTTATGTAAAACTGGTGGTTTTGAATGCGGGCATTTAGCATCGCAGATGAATGCGCCTTCTTCGCGAAGTCATCCAATATCTTATTATCTTTAGTCGGCGGCGTGTTGAATTCTGGATTTGCGAGCCTTTTGCATTGCTTACTCAACTACCACTGACTGGTGTGGAAGTTGAACAGTGGTATAGAAAGGAGAATCTTTCATTCTGTATTTCAGGTCAACTTTACGAGATGTTGGAGGAACTGTCAAGGGAGTAGCCCAAGATTTATTCAATAAAGCTGTCAATGCAGTGTGTTGTGGGAGGGCCACGGGCTCAGATGGCATGTCCAAGATCTTTAGGATACTCAGCATTTCTTGACAAGAATCTGGTATCTTCTTGGTCTGTATGTTTAGTAAGTGACCCACCTTGTCTGTGAACTGAGAATAGGTAAGGTCCTCTGGTGGTGACAAAGGCTCTGGAGGTATCTCCTCTGGGTCAGACAGGTAACCAGTGGATGAATCTGAAGAGGGATCCTCCAAGGGAGACACTGGGGAGATCGTGACATCCCGTGGCATTAGAGGAATCTTAGATGGTTGTACCGGATATGCTTGTGGTATAGAAGGAAACAGTTTCGGTGGTAAATGAGATTTCTCTATTGACTGTAGAAATTGAGTCAGAAGAGTAGTAATCTGAGAAATAGCTTGGTTTGCGAACCCTGATGTAGACTGATCTGGTAGGTGTCTTACATCAGGTGGAAGAGCGGGTGGAAGAGACTCCTTGGTTGGTGAAGGAGGATCATCAGAACCCTTGGAGTCAATGGAAATGTGAGACAAGTGCCCCAGGTGATGATGGGAACTCGTTTGACATAGGAAGTGGAGATGTGGGTTGAGTGTTACTCATCTCCTGTGTTGGCGAAGCTTCTCCGCGTCGTGACCCAAGTGATGCTTCTTAGGGTGCTTCTGTGTCGAATGCATCAAGTAAAGGTGTCTGCACCAGTAACATAACATTTTCCTATGTCGATGCTTCAGTGCTCCGATAATTTTTTAAAAGACTTTTTCCTCACAGACTATAACTTTCTCTGGAGAAAGAGCTCCACATGCCCTAACAGTCTCGCGGAAGAAAACTGACTGAGGAGACTGAGGTAATCCTGCCAGGATACAGGAAGGAGCACGTAGCTGAAAGACTTTGAGAGCTCCACCACCTAATGGCACAGAAGACAAACCCAGAGAGCATGACTAATTCAACTGCTTATCTATGTGAAAAATCCCCTAAAGGCGTTGCCTCATGAATGTCCTCAGTCAGTAACAGAGCTAATATAGCAGTGTAGTCTATTCTCCAGGCAGATGGGCAGGTTACATGCCTATTTGGTGCGAAGGTGGCAGACCTCAAGCATCAGTTAGATAGGATTTTAGACAATGCTGAGGAGGAGCCAGCTGTCGTGGTACATGTGGGCACCAGCGACATAAGAAAACGTGGGCGGGAGGTTCTGGAAGCCAAATTTAGGCTCAATTAGATAGAAAGCTTAAATCCAGAACCTCCAGGGTAGCATTCTCTGAAATGCTCCCTGTTCTGCACTCAGACCATGGTGCAAGGAAGATGGATTCAGTTTTGTAAGGAACTGGCAAACCTTTTGGAGAAGGGGGGGGGGGAGGCTTTTCCAAAGGGATGGGCTCCACCTTAACCAGGGTGGAACCGGACTGCTGGCGCTAACCTTTTTAAAAGGAGATAGAGCAGCTTTTAAACTAGAACAAAGGGGAAAGCCAACAGTCGCTCAGCAGCGCATGGTTCGGAGAGAGGTATCTTCAAAGGATACTAATGATGCATTAGAATTAGGGCATCCCAACAGTGAGGTTCCAATAATAAGAAAAGTAGTCCAAGTGCCTGTAACTAAAAGCTCACCTGAGCTAAAAAATTCTAACTTATCCCTATCAATTAAAAAGCAGAATAAAAATACAAACAAAAAACAAGCTTTGAAATGTTTGTATGCTAATGCTAGAAGTCTAAGAAGTAAGATGGGAGAATTAGAATGTATTGCAGTAAATGATGACATAGACTTAATTGGCATCTCAGAGACATGGTGGAAGGAGGACAACCAATGGGACAGTGCTATACCGGGATACAAATTATATCGCAATGACAAAGGAGCACCCGGGAGGCGGTGTGGCACTTTATGTCCGGGATGGCATAGAGTCCAACAGGATAAACATCCTGCATGAGACTAAATGCACAATCAAATCTTTATGGGCAGAAATCCCTTGTGTGTTGGGGAAGAGTATAGCGATAGGAGTATACTACCATCCTCCTGGCCAAGATGGTGAGACAGACAATGAAATGCTAAGAGAAATTAGGGAAGCTAACCAAATTGGTAGCGCAGTAATAATGGGAGATTTCAATTAACCCAATATTGAATGGGTAAATGTATCATCGGGACATGCTAAAGAGATCAAGTTCCTGGATGGAATAAATGACAGTTTTATGGAGCAATTGGTTCAGGAACAGACGAGAGAGGGAGCAATTTTAGATTTAATTCTCAATGGAGCACAGGATTTGGTGAAAGAGGTAACGGTGATGGGGCCACTTGGCAATAGTGATTATAATATGATCAAATTTTAATTAATGACTGGAAGGGGGACAGTAAGCAAATCCATGGCTCTAGTGCTAAACTTTCAAAAGGGAAACTTTGATAAAATGAGGACAAAATTAGAAAAAATTGAAAGGAGCAGCTACAAAGGTAAAAGGTGTGCAAGAGGCATGATCATTGTTAAAAAATACCATCCTAGAAGCACAGTCCAGATGTATTCCACATATTAAGAAAGGTGGAAGGAAGGCAAAACGATTATGGCATGGTTAAAAGGTGAGGTGAAAGAAGTTATTTTAGCCAAAAGATCTTCATTCAAAAATTGGATGAAGGATCCAAAAGAAGAAAATAGGATAATGCAAAAGCGAGTTAAATGTAAGACATTGATAAGACAGGCTAAGAGAGAATTTGAAAAGAAGTTGGCCGGAGAGGCAAAACTCACAGTAAAAACTTTTTAAAATACATCCAAAGCAGAAAGCCTGCGAGGGAGTCAGTTGGACTGTTAGATGATCGAAGGTTTAAAGGGGCATTTAGAGAAGGCCATAGTGGAAAGATTAAACGATTTCTTTGCTTCGGTGTTTGCTGAAGAGGATGTTGGGGCGATACCCATTCTGGAGAAGGTCTTCATGGATAATGATTCAGATGGACTGAACCAAATCAAAGTGAACCTAGAAGATGTGGTAGGCCTAATTGACAAACTGAAGAGTAGTAAATCACCTGGACCGGATGGTAGGAACTCAAAAATGAAATTTCAGATCTATTAGTAAAAATTTGTAACGTATCATTAAAATCATCCATTGCACCACCTGAAGACTGCAGGGTGGCTAATGTAACCCCAATATTTAAAAAGGGCTCCAGGGGCGATACAGGAAATTACAGACCAGTTAGCCTGACTTCAGTTCCAGGAAAAATAGTGGAAAGTGTTTTAAATATCAAAGTCACAAAACACATAGAAAGACATGTTTTAATGGAACAAAGTCAGCATGGCTTTACCCAAGGCAAGTCTTGCCTCACAAATCTGCTTTACTTTTTTGAAGGAGTTAATAAACATGTAGATAAAGGTGAACTAGTATAGTATATTTGGATTTTCAGAAGGTATTTGACAAAGTTCCTCTTGAGAGGCTTCTAGGAAAAGTAAAAAGTCATGGGATAGATGGAGATGTCCTTTTGTGGATTACAAACTGCCTAAAGACAGGAAACAGAGTAGGATTAAATGGACAATTTATTTATTTCCCTCCTCTCTTTTGCTTCCAAACTACTTTAACTTGACTTTCTTTCATCGCAAGCTTGCTGTGATCCACTTCAGTCTGCTTTTCACCCTCTATAGCCCACAGAAATAACCCTGTCCAAAATCTCTCATGATCCATTTAAGGCTAAAACCAAAGGCCTTTATTCAATCCTTATCCTCCTTGACCTAATTGCTGCTTTTCAACACTGTTGATCACCGCCTACTCCTTAATACTTTGTCCTTATTTGAATTTCGGGACTCTGTCTTGTCTTGGTTTTCTTACCTTTCATTACAAGTGCAATACTTTTTCTCTGGCAAATCTTCCTCTACTGCCATTCCACTATCAATTGCTGTGCCACAAGGTTTTGTCAGGGGCCTTCTCTTTATATAATAATCACCTTGATGCTCCAATTTCCTCTCATGGCTGAGTCCTAGATTTATGCTAATTCCCAGATTTACCTCTACATCAGAAAGTTTATCAGGAATCCAGTCCCAGATCTCAGCCTGATTGTCTGACACTGCTGCCTGGATATCCAGCCATCACTTTAAAGTCAACATGGTCAAGACAGAATTCCTTATCTTTCCCCCCAAGCCCACTTCCCCTCTTCCCTCCTTTATTTCTGTGGATAATATTGTAATTCTCCCAGTCCCCTCAGCTTGTAACATTGAAGTAATCTTCAATTCTTCTCTCCCCTTCTCTACACACATCCCAAAATACTGCTAGAATGTGCCAAAATCTATCCTTTCCTTTCTGAACACACTACTAGAACCCTTGTCCACTCTCCCATCAATCTTGCTTAGACTATTGCAACCTGCTCTTCACAGGGCTCCCAGTGAGCCATCTTTCTTCACTACAATCTATTCAAAATTCAGCTGGGTGATTTAACTTTCACCAAAGCCGCTACACTCAGTCACATTGGTTCCCTACCCTTTCTTGCATACAGTTCAGGTTCCTCTTACTCACCTGAAGAGCCTTCACTCTACAGCTGCTCATTACCTCTCATCTCTTCTCACATTCCTCTCATCAGGCAAGTCATACCTATCTATGCCCTTCTCTTCCATGCCAAATTCCCAACTCTGTTTCCACCTGGTTGCACCATAAGCTTGGAATAGACTTACTGGGCTGGCATATCATGCTACCTCTCTTGCCTTATTTAAATCCTATGTAAAAACCCACTTTATTTTTTAGGCTGCTTTTAAATTTTAACCCTCGATTATCTCGCTTATCACCTCATTAATTTTTAACCATTGTCTAAATTAATGAAATTCCCCAAGTCTTTTGCCTTCTGTTTGTTTTGACTGTAAGTTCTACTGAACAGGGACTGTCTGTTATATGTTTTGTTTTTTTTATAGCGCTGGGTATGTCAAGTAGCACTATAGAAGTATTAAATAGCAGTAGTTTTAGTAGAATGTTTATTGTATTTTTGGCTTGGCAGTTTCCTCTTGCCCTTTTGGGATTCCAGCTCAATCAGAACCACCCTCTATTGGGCTACAGTGCCATAAACCTTCACTGGCAACTTCCCAGGATGGGAGGGATTCCCCCTATATTTATAACCCCACACATACATGACAGACACTGCAACGATGGTCCTTAATCAAAGGCCACCGACCACATCTCTGAAGCCATGTACAGGTGTACCCAAAGACTGACCAGAAGGCGTCACCCACCTACCCCCCAAACGAGTCGTGATCACTGTCTCCACAGCATCTGCAGCCCAAGCTGACACAGAGAACAAAAAGCTGCAGGCAATTGGACCCAGGCCCTCCTCATAGCGGCACACAGCACTGCCTTTGAGCTGGCCCTGAAAAGCAACAGTTCTGACTCCAAAGCGCATTTCTGTCAGACAGAGAACAATAGCTGCAATAGCTGGGTTAGATGGAAGGCAGCAGAGATGCTAAAGCATGACGGGGAAAAAAAAAAAAAAACCAGGAAGCCAAGAATGAAAACCCATTACTTCATAGCCTCAGCTGGCACAGGTTCCGATTGGGATGGAAGCCTAAAATGGAATACGAAGAGGCTGCCAGACACAAACACAAAAGCTGAAGTTACCTAAAGCGGTGACATGTGCAAAGATCACATGCCTATGGCATCTGTGTAAAGCTATGGTTTGTGGGTTTTAAATCCCAGCAATTCAACCATTCATCCTTCCAAAGTAGATACAACATGTGCCAAATGCAACTGAATATTTATTATTGCATCTATGCAACAATTTGGTCAAAGGCACTATATTTAAGAGCCATATTAATAATGGTAAGTAAGAGCACACCAAAAAACTGGGTAAGATTTGTTATTAATCCTGCAGTGTTACAGTTGTCCCAAATTCCCAAATGCACCCTGCCAGATTTTCTGAAGTAAATTTAAGCAACCTTCAGCTTTAAATCCTGTTCAACATTTTGCAGAGAAAAGGAAGACTACCAACTAAACGATTTTGACAGTTTTGCTTGTATGAGAAATAAATACTATTTGTTTATTGATATATGTGACAAATGAATAAGAGTTAGTAGATCTTTTTCAGTAATACCCTAAAGAAAAATGAAGGCAGGGCAATAAATAATAATGTGCAGCCTGCAGCCAAGTATTCCCAAAAAAATAATATTTTTTCTTTTTAATTTTTAAAAAACACACACACACATACAGTGTGCACAGAAAGACAAGGAGCTTGAATTGCTAATGTATTTTAGGATGCTCATGTAGCCAGGAAACACGCGAGACTTTTTAGATGGCGTTCAGGCTCTGGTAATGCAGGTCTGTTTCATATTCTGGCTTGTTTTCTTTAATAAAAGGGTTGTATATTTTGGCCTGTGGTGGGTGCCCATTACCTTCTACTGGCCAACTTTATGGTTTCCCTGATACCACACATTATTAATGCTAAACTGAGTCAAACCTGGAAGGTTCTTACACCAGTCACTGCAGGAGAATTCAGGGCCAATCTGTTTTTTTGATAGGCACAGACGGTAACTTTTAAAACAGGCGCGTGGCGCACGTTTGCCCTCGCACACCCATGAACATGGCTATTTTATGACATAAGCACATTTATGCCCGTATTCTCCAAGTGTGCGCAAATCCCACTTCTTCCGCGTGAGTGGGAAGATTTTTAACTTTAAAAAGCACATCAACAACACTATCAGAGATGGTTACTTCAAATTGCATACCCTAAAAAAGCTAAGACCATTACTATAATCAACATGATTTCTGCACGGTACTGCAATCCCTGATATTTGCAAAAGTCAATTATGTAATGCCCTTGTCTTGGGTCTCCCCAAAACTGCCATATTGCCCCTGCAAATGCTGCAAAATGCAGCAGCGCGCATTCTCACTAACTCTAAAAAAAAAAAAATCGGAACACATTACCCCCATACTCAGGGATCTGCATTGGCTCCCCATTGCACAGAGAATCATGTTCAAAACTTTTATCTTTAATACACAAAACCCTACACAATGAAAATACGATATGGCTCAAAAAATGGCCTTCACTTCCACAAACATTCCAGGCCCCCCCAGAACACAACCTGCTGTCACCCTACACATTCCCCCTCTCAAAGCGACAAATCTTGAGTCTACTAGAAAGCGTGCGATAACCGTAGCTGGCCCACTCTGTTGGAACAATATGCCACCTGATTTGCGTCAAGAAACATGCCCAATAAAATTTAAGCAAAAACTCAAAACGTGGCTACTGTTTCAAGTTTATACGTAACATACACGCTGCTATCTATTTGCCTGCATCCCTGCAACTTTTCCCAACTGGATTTTCCTAAGACCGCTACTGCAGTTCTATGCAATCATCCTTCCCCCACTCCTATGCAAACTATCTTCCTAATTATTTAGCAGAATCCCTCTTTAATGGCATTCTTCTTGTTTTTCTTCTTACTTATTGTATCATTCAATTAATTATCTAAGTTCCGCTGGTTGGCTATGCGCCTCGTATCTCATCTCTCTTATTGTATCTTTCTCTTATTTAACTTAATCCCACCATAATGGCATTTAGCCCTATATCTCTATCCACTGACTGTATTTTTTTTTTTTTTGCACCGTTATTCCCCTCCCCCCGTTTATTTGGTTAAATCTTTATTTTGTAATGCACTGATGCTTACCTCCCGTTTATTTTAGCTCTGCTGCAATGTTCTGTTAACTGTAAACCGATGTGAGGTTACTAAACAAATGTCAGTATTTAAAAACCACAAATAAATAAATAAATACATATAGCCCACTCTTTCCAGGATGGTGGTTTTGACATTGGAATAATTGGCTCTCCCATCGGGGCTGGCAGCTTGAAAGGTCACTTGGCTATTGACGGCAAGTAAATTTGCCAGGTCCATGGTCCAAGGGTCTTCGGGACAGCCAGTCATGCAGGAAGTTCTTAAAACGTTTTTAAGAAAACATCTGCGTTTTCACCGGCCGTCATCTTAAACACAGAAGGCATGGGGCTTGCCTGTGATGTGGTAGTTTGCATAACTTGGATCAACTATGGCAGTGCCCCCCTGTTGCTGGCTCAACACTTTGAGTAGCTGTTGCCCTTCCCCAAGGGTTTGCATTACTCGCTCCATTGGGCTCCGACAACAGAGGGTTTTCTTGGGACGCTCTGGCCTGTTCCGGACGACCCATAAATCAAACTTTCCTTTTTACTTCAAGAACAAACAAAAAAAAAAAAGCCTGCTTGTTCAGCTCTGACTCGCGCGCATGTTATAAAATCGGGCGTACATGTGCGCGCGCCGGGTAGCGCACACACATGTACGCCGCGCGCGCTCCTTTTAAAATCTACCCCTATATGCGTCACCATGAGTCTTTGGCTTGCCAATGGATAGATTCGGTCTGGACTCCGGGCTATCCTTTTGCAGTTTTCTATTTATTGGAAGCAAAACCAACAAAGCACACAAGCCTGCTTCCTTCAGCACGCCTAGAAAGAGAAAGTCAGCAGTTTACGCTCATAAGTCATTTAGCAAAGTTCCTACCTTCTCCTAGTCTCATCTGGGACCCTCTTTCTTTTCCTGGGCCTGGTTAATCATACGGCTTTCCTAAGGACCGCCGCCCAGGACCAAGATTCCCTGCTGTAAAGTGGACCCGGCCAGAACTCTGGAACCGATCTTTTAGGGTATTCTGAGATTTTCTACTGTATAGCGCATCACACAGACATCCATACACTCTAGGTAAAGATGACTGAAAGAACAAAACCAGTAGCAGCCATTACCCACGAGTTTCTCCCACCATCTCCATGGATCCTCTGGCACTGGAGGATGAAATCCAAAATTTCGTTTGTGATTACCCACAGCTTCAGCACATTTTTCCGTAACACTTCCATGGGCTTCAGCCACAATTAGGCCCTGCTGTTGTGCAGAGAGGAGCATTGCTTTCTCCTTCTGTGCTCTCTAGGTCACTCCTTCCACTTTCAGCTTTCTTACCATGGGTACTTCACCCTGTAGATGCTCCTGCTCCCTCTTCACTGTCTGCAGACTCCTGCACCTTCCCTATGCTCAGCTCCTCACCCTCCATGGACAATTCCACTCTCTATCCCATTCCCTCGGTTTCCTGTCATATATAAAATTTCCCACTCCCAAACCCCAGCTCCCTTTCTATGCCGGAGGAAGCAGAAATGTATGCAGTGTGGGCAGCTGGCTCAGTTACTTTTTTTTTTTTTTTTTTTTTTTTGACAACCTTAAACAAGTATTTTATTTGTAATTTTTATTTGATCTATTTTGCATGATTGCAATTTCTATTGAATCTGTAATTTTTATCTCTGTGAACTGCCTTGGATCTACCACCGAGCAAAAAAAAACGGCATGCGAGCACAAAAATAGAATCATTATTGTGGCTGCCAGAACCTCTCCGCTGCTGCTATTCCCAGCACTCAGAATGAGTCACATCCGGTGCTCGGTGCATGCTCACCCACAGCCTGAGAACAAGACAGAGGCCGAACAGACACAAAAAGGAGGAGAAGGTGCTGTGTGCGCCGCACACAGCAGGGCCTGGCTGACTGTGCCCTGCACAGCGCCTGTTAATTCCCACCCGCTGGGGCTCATGCTATAAACTAGCAAGGCAAACCATGCATGACGACGACATGTGCTCAGACTGGAGCTCCTGAACATTGACAGGCCCCCGCCAAGGTTGCTTGTTACCGCTCGGTATCGAGAGCAGAGGCTCAGCTGCTGGCTGGGGCCTGAGCTGCAGCCAGCAGTGGCATTTCTGTGGCACACTGGTTGAGAAACACTCATCTCAGGGACACATGAAAAGGGCTGCATTATAAATGGACTGGGTAAACCAAAGAGAGTTTGGGGCTCGACTCGATATGAACTGACGAGCAAAGAAGGTTGGCCAAAAGGAGTTAACAGTTTCTCTGTGGTTGAACCCATTTACTATTTTGGCCACATTATTCTCTCTCCTGGGAGAATTTTGCACAACTCTGCAGCGCAGAAGTTTCCACCCATGCAGAATCTGACACACAGGATTTACACATATCGTAGCAATTTCCAAAAACCTATTTAGGCGCACAAAGACAGTATTGTTAAAATCAGCCCATACATGCACGTTATCAGCGCGCGAGCGAATACGCTGGAAATTTTAATCATGCACACATTTGCATGGGTAGGTTTAAAATACACCAGCTGCGCATTAGTATGCTCCTAATTTTAAGAGGTTACTTGAGCACAGCTAGCATGCATAAGAAACTGTCGGCTTTTCCGTGCGTATGTCAGCGGATTTTAAGGCCTGCTCGCTTAAGGCACATTCCCAGTTGTCCCAATTAGTCCTCCAGTTTGTCTGGTTCTTCATCCTGCACACTGCCCAACTGACCCACACCCCTGTCCTATAAGCTTTAAAAACTCACAATCTACAGGACTTGCTCTTCATCAGGAGCAGCAGCAAAGTTACACGGATCTCTAGTGTACGTGCGCTGCGGTTTGGGGTTTTAAAATATGGGAGTTACCCGTGTAAATGCCGGCCCCACCCCAGAACTTTTTAAAATCCGCGCATGGCCCACATACGCGCGTGTGGCCATTTTTGCACAAGCAATGCTTTTTAAATTGGCCCGAAAGTGCATTTATGCCCCTAAAACCCAGTTTTAAGCAAGTCATTGGTTTTGAAAATGACCCCCTTACTGTGCAAAATTTTTTTTGGAGGGGGGTAGGGAGCATGAGAAAAGCAGCCGTATTACACCTGCAAACACCGACCCTAACAGGAGAAACATAGAAACATAGAAACATAGAAATGACGGCAGAAGAAGACCAAATGGCCCATCCAGTCTGCCCAGCAAGCTTCCCTCATTTCTTCTCTCATACTTATCTGTTTCTCTTAGCTCTTGGTTCTAATTCCCTTCCACCCCCGCCATTAATGTAGAGAGCGGTGATGGAGCTGCATCCAAGTGAAATATCTAGCTTGATTAGTTAGAGGTAGTAGGGGTAGTAACCGCCGCAATAAGCAAGCTACACCCATGCTTATTTGTTTTTACCCAGATTATGTTATACAGCCCTTATTGGTTGTTTATCTTCTCCCCTGCCGTTGAAGCAGGGAGCTATGCTGGATATGCGTGAGGTATCAGTTTTTTTCTTCTCCCCTGCCGTTGAAGCAGAGAGCTATGCTGGATATGCATCGAAAGTGAAGTATCAGGCACATTTGGTTTGGGGTAGTAACCGCCGTAACAAGCCAGCTACTCCCCGCTTTGTGAGTGTGAAACCTTTTTTCTTCTCCCCTGCCGTTGAAGTTATGCTGGATATGTGTGAAGTATCAGTTTTTCTTTTCCCCTGCCATGCTGGAAATTCGTGATGTATCAGTCTTTCTCCCATGCCGTTGAAGCAGAGAGCCATGCTGGATATGCGTCGAGAGTGAAGTATCAGGTACATTTGGTTTGGGGTAGTAACCGCCGTAACAAGCCAGCTACTCCCCGCTTTGTGAGTGCGAACCCTTTTTTCTTCTCCCCTGCCGTTTAAGCAGAGAGCTCTGCTGGATGTGTGAAGTAACAGTTTTTCTTTTCCCCTGCTGTTGAAGCAGAGAACTATGCTGGATATGCATTGAAAGTGAAGTATAAGAATGGAGTGATCAAGCTAGTTGAAAGGCATCAGGAATAGAGGAAGGTGGAGGTGGAGGCATCAGGAATAGAGGAAGGTGGAGGTGGAGGCAACTATCCACCCTGCACGGGCTGGAGAAGATCCGTTTTGGTGACCAGCCGTGTGTTTTATCATCTGCTGCTTCTCAATAGTGCAAGTGCCACCTCCTCCATTTACAAATTCTTCAGGCTCCTGTCACTTTCCTTGGAGTGGTGATGGACAGCAAACAAAGTCATGCCAGAAACTTTCTACTGGATTGAGGGTGGGGCTCTGACTGGGCTACTCCAGGACATTTATCCATTTGCTCACAACCACGCCAGTGTAGCTTTGGCTGTGTTCTTCGGGTCACAGACATGCTGAAAGGTGAACTTCTATCCCAGTTTCAGCTTTCTTGCATACAGCATCAGGTCTTCCTCGTGGACTTTTCTGAACTTTTCCCTATTTGTTGCCCCTTCTATCCTGACGTCATCGTGCTTTACAGTAGGAACTGTGTCATCTGGGTAATGTTTTGTGTTGGGTATGCGCCAAACACTTTGCATTCAAGCCAAAAAAAGTCTAGTTTCCTCAGACCACAAAACGTTTTGCACCACATGGCTACAGTATCTCAAGACTTCCTTAGCATACAAACAGGATTCAAGATGCATGCTCTTAAGTAGTGGCTTCCTTCCTGCCACTCTACCATACAGGCCAGATTCGTAGACATTGTAGACATATACATCTTGACTATGCTCCAACAGATATTCAAAGACTTTGCAATTCTTTGACTCCCATCCTCAGATCTGTGCCCTTCTGCAGCTTCATCCCAGAATTCTTCCGATAACTCCTTGGTGCTTGTGGTTGGGTCTCTGCTTTGAATGCACTAACCAGGTTAGAGAACCAATAGGAACTGCTAAATGTATCCTATCACGTGGATCAGTACAATTTCACACATTCAATTTGTGTATATCTTTTGAAGGCAACTGGAGTACTAAATTCTTAATGCTTTGGTGTAACCAGCGGAATTACAGTGGGGGCAGCAGACACTTATCCAACCAAGCTATTCCATATTTTTTTTTTTTAATTTCAGATTCATTTTCTAACAAATTCTAGAATATTTTTTGCAGTTGTAGGGTAGGATGTGTGGATACATGGAACAAACACTGTTTTAATGCATTTTACTTCCAGGCTATAAGGCAACAAAAGGTCAACATTTTAGAAGGGGGTGTAGACTTTCTAAAGCCATTGTACATCGCTGATACCCAGAGATGATAAATTGTTTTCCAAAATCTGATGATGCACTGTAATGAACATTGCGATTAGGTGAAGTAAGGCCGCTAGAGAATAAAGCACCTTTATCAAGATCCCTATGAAGCGTATCAAGCAAAATAATTAGTGTGGTTTCAGTGCTGTGGTTTTTCTTATAGCCAAATTGCCAATCAAGAATCACAACATCAAAAAAATTGATTCAGCTGAAAAACTAAAAAACTTTCTCTCTAACTGAGATAATGCATTTGTCAGCCCACTTCTCGTTCTAGCTACTCTGAGATCTAATTCTCTAGTCACCCAAGCAAAGAAACCTATCGGATTTGTCAGACACAATCTCCCCTCTGGTAAACCCATGATGCCTCAGCTCCTGCAACTCCCCTGACCCTAGACTCAAGATGCTTCACCATTCCTTCCTTCAGAAGAGTCTCTCCATATCAATCGCTCCACTACCAAAGTCAAACTAACCAACTTGTAATTTCCAACCTCCTCCCTATTACAGCTATTATAAAAGGTGACATCTGCCTTTCTCCAATCCCATGGAACCACTCCAGCCTCCAAAGATCTCTGGAACAGATCCTTCAGCAGAACCACCAACACCGCAGAACTTTAATATACTAGGGATGCATCCTGTCTGGTCCCATGGCTTTGTTCACATTCAGTTTCTCTCATTGCATTTGGTAAATGCTCCAGTCCCAAAATGTTTTATGCACATTTTTCCAGCTCTGAATATCCTTTTGCAGTCTCTGTCTTCCAAACTGTATACTACTAGTGCAGTCTCACTAGGACCTTATATAATGGTATACAAACGGAGACACAACCTATGCATTTGCTCTTCTGTACCCAATACAGTTTTACTACAGTTAGTTTCCCCATTTTAGATGCAGCAGAGCAGCTCGTCCCATTGCCAAAGATTAACACCTCAAATGAAGCTTGTCTACCATCTTTCTCGTGGATGTTACCCCATGCCACCTTTATGCATGCTCAGTATTTGACTTGCCACTTATTTTCACATCAAGCACAAACACTGCAAAGTTATTTTTAGTATGTATTGCAAAACCTTTGATAAAAATGAGTCACTGTCAGAGCAAAACCCAAATGGGCACTCAAATTGGGGGGGTCAGTCCGAAGACAGGAGACCTTATCTCCAGCTAGGATCCTGAAGCAAGCAGAAGCAGTAGAGAAAACTGCATCAGAAAACCCCTGAGGCCGTAACCCTAGGCATCAGGAACAGACATCGTGCACAGCAACCTGAAACCTGACTCGCCCTCTTGCTGTTTGACTAAGCAGAGAATCTGGACTGCTCAGATTTCTTTTCTTCAAGCCTTTGTTTCTACCTTTTCACATCATCAGGTCCTTAGTTCTAGCATTTTAGTCCCATGCGGGAGTCCTACTAGCTCTAGTCTTCGTTAGTTCTGCTTCTTCTGGGGCCTCATTTCCTGATTCTGGTCTGCAGCTCCAGCCTTGCAACATACATGCTTCTTTCAATTCCCTGCCTCTAGACAAGCTCTAGAGCCAGTTCCATTCCAGCTCTGGTTACCTGAAAGACCCAAGCGTGGGACCCTGTCTAATAAGTCAAGTTTCCAACTCCTGCATCTTTCTTAACCTGTACTGGGCTCTGCTTGAGCACTCAGGCCGGGGGCACAGCATCACTCAGAGTCCCATGAATATCCCTAGTAACCTGACAGTAGTAGTAGTAGTGAAAAAATGCTGACTTGTTATAACTCTCTAAATCTAAGGGAATGGAGATATAATCATTGTTTACCGTTATCTACTTAATTTTCAATTCATTTCTCACAGATTTCTGTGTTCCTAAGCTTTGATATAGGCTTTTACAAGCACAATGTAAAATGTTATACCAGAATCCATATACATGCTATTAACACTACTTGGACTATGTCTGGTTTTTTTCTTTCCAAAAATTACCAAATTTCATTTGGCAGGACCAATTTGCTCTCACTCAATGCCGAGCCCTCTTCAATATCCCTTCCTCCGCGAGATACTCTATTTCTTCCACCATTACTTTCTTTCAGATTTTCCCCGTTTACAGATCTCAAACCAATATTCATCTCGTGCAGTCATTTTACCCCTTTCACATCGGAGATCTCATACTTATTATTGTTAGTACCACCGCACATCTGCCCCCTTTATAAACGGAGCTTCACTCTAGACAGTGAACACCCCCCCCCCCCCTCCAGTAAAAGATTAAGTAAGCCAGGGTTCGACAGAACCTGAGCACCTTCACCATGACCAAACATTTAGGCCTGGCACCTACGCTCGAGGCTCAGTGTCGACAAGTCACCCAAGTCCAACAAGAGGATGCGGCATCCACAAGCAGTGGGCCCTGAGCAGACCACCGACAATGGCTTTGCCCAAACTTGGCCAATGCAGCTGGCAAGGCAGAAAGTGCATCAAGCTACAGCACACAGCCCAGACAAGAAGAGGAGCAGCGGCGACAACCACTGCACAAGGTGAAGAGGCAATGCAGCCCGTGGCCCACATAGGTTAGAGAGAACGTTCAGCCGTGAGCACCTCTGCTGGCAGAAGGGCTCTCGCATCCCTCCTGACTGTGATGGCGGAGGCCCCTGCAGAATCCTAAGTGCAGATCCCAGAGGAGTGGAAGGGGGGGAAAGGCGTCCAAGGAGTTAGTGGTGTTTGGGTTGCTGGAGATAAGAGATCAAGCACTAAAGGGTGGGGACGATCAAATGAATGGGGGTTTTGTGGCAGGGAGGCAGCATCCGGGTTCAGAATCTTTTTTTTAAAAGATCTATTCACCTAACGTAACCAGTTAGGTGGGTAGATGCACTGTTGCTGCTCAGAAGAAGAATTTTTAAAAATCTCCCAAGACCCTAACCTGTTTGCATTTGAAAATATTTATATATTATAAAGTGGCCCAAATCTTCCATATGAATCTACTAAAAAAAATGAGTTGCCTCCGACTTGCAGTCTGGTCCAAGACGACTACTTTGGTCCAGACGTTTCACAAACTTCCGAGCCCCAGATGATCCCATATGGGGACCAACTCTCCAAAACGCAGAAAGTGGACCTGGATAAACTAGTGACTCGGAATAAAGATGTCTTCTTGACTATGCCTGGGAGAACTCACTTAGCTTGTCACTGATATTATTACAACCCCAGGAGTAATAGTTAAACAACAGCCCTACCGGAGTCCTGAAGCCAGGTGGTAGAAGTTGAGGTGAAAGAAATGCTTCGACTTGGAGTAATAGAGGAATCCAATAGCGATTGGTCCTCGCCTATTGTAATGGTACCTAAACCGGATGGTAGTATCCGGTTCTGTATTGACTTCCGGAAGGTCAATGAGGCTTTGAAGCTGGACGCATACCCGATGCCCCACGTGGATGAACTCATTGAATGCTTGGGAACTGCCCAGTTCATCTCCTCGCTTGATTTGACAAAGGGGTACTGGCAAGTTCCCCTGGCACCAACTGCAAAGGAGAAGACTGCTTTTTCAACACCGGAGGGACATTTCCAGTTTACGGTCCTGCCGTTCGGACTTCATGGGGCTCCAGCTACCTTCCAGCGCTTGGTAGACCGCTTACTACGCCCACACCAGGGTTATGCAGCGGCCTATCTTGACGACATTGTCATTTACAGTGGAGACTGGGAGACATACTTAAGGCAATTACAGGCTGTACTTACAAGTCTACGAAAGGCTGGATTAACAGCCAACCCCAAGAAATGTAAATTAAGGGGTCAAGAAGTACAATATCTGGGAAACTCCCTTGGGAGAGGGAAAGTCCACCCACAGGCATGGAAAATAGAAGCAATTACCTGAGTCCCAGTCCCACAGACAAAGAGTAAGGTGAGAGCCTTTTTAGGTCTCATTGGTTACTACTGGTTACCAAACTTTTCAGAAAAAGTAGAGCTCCTCACATGCCTAATACAAAAGAAAGCCCCAGAGAAGGTTAGATGGTCTGCAGAGGCGGAGGAAGCCTTCCAGGGTTTAAAGAAAGACACATGCTGGGAACCTGTTCTGCTAAGTCCGGACTTTACTAAGCCCTTTATAGTACAGACAGACGCATCAGAAGCGGGGCTAGGAGCCGTCCTCACACAAGAAAAAGAAGAACACCCAGTAGCCTTCATTAGCAGAAAGCTACTACCCCGAGAGAGATGCTATTCAACGATAGAGAAAGAGGCCTTAGCTGTCAAATGGGCCTTAGAGGCTTTTTGTTATTACCTACAGGGCCGCCAGTTCACGCTGGTAATGGATCACCAACCCCCTTCTCTGAGTCGCTCGGAATAAGGAACCCAATGGACGAGTAATGAGGTGGTTTCTGGCACTCCAACCATTTGACTTTAAAGTCCGACACAGAGCAGGGAAGGCAAATATAAATACAGACTTCCTTTCTAGAGAAGTCTCCCTTGTATAGGCAGGTGCTCAACTGAGCTGAGGGGGAGGGAATGTGGTAGAGTATACGACAAAGCCTCAGACTACCTTAACGGACCGGCTCCAGCTATCTGGCCCGGTCCACCTTAAGACAGACAGAAAAGGGATCCTTGGGTAGGGGCGTTTCCCTGAGGTAAGGGATACAAAGGTGAGGCCCTGAGAGTTAGAGAGGCCCCAGGAAGAAGAAGGAAGCTGTAATCCAATGCTGTGTTTGTTCTGGACATTTTCTTTGCTTGTCAGTCTGCTGAGGTAAGCAGCCATTTTGCTTCTCTTCTGTGATATAATTTTGTAAATAAACTGATGAAAAACAGAACATTCTCCAGCCTGGTCTGTTCTGCGGTCTACCCCAGTCCTAGACTGCTCCAAAGGCATCACAGCCCCCTTGCATGCTGTTGGCCAGAATACCCACCCAAAGGCTAAGAGCTTTTTGTCTGAAGTAATCCCAACAAACAGCTCCCCTTCAGCAGCATGACAGAATAAGACACTTGTTGTCTACCTACAAAAAAAAAAAAAAAAAAAAAAATTGGAACTGCTAGCGCTGCATGCTAGCACACACATCTCGTATGCAGCATTAATTCTTCTAAACACTTGCCTAGGAGATCATGCATACAAAAGCACAACTATCAACCATGTATCCAGCAGGAAAGCACATAAAACTTCATATTTGAGGGCGTACTGCTTTCACAGGCAGTGCAATTTGCCACTCATTCAGCAAGACCTGATGAACTTGAAATGTAGTAAACACAAGTCACTCTCCCCATGAGTTCTACAAAACTATATCAATTAATGCAAATTAAAGCATAGACCATATCATGCACTGTAATATGACAACAGCTAGCTTTCATGCTCATAAAATGCCATAGAAGTTGTAGAGCAAGGAGTCGTGATATGAAGCTCCAAGGGAATACAGTCAGGAATGTCAGGAAATATTTTTTTCAAGGAAAGAGGGCTGGATGCCTAAAGCCCCTCCTGGCAGGAGCAATTACATAAATAGTAAAGAATTCCAAAAAAGTGTGGAATAAATACAGACAATCACTGGATACAGGAGGATAGTACAGCTGTGATATAACAGTATTTGGCTTTCAAGAAGGCTGGGATGACCTGCACTGAGGAACAATGGTTAAAATCCAAACTTCAAGGGCTATTTGGGGGGAGGGGCTCATTCCTTTATTTTAAAATGCTTATATTCTGTAACCTCCATAAATCAGTAAAACAATCATAAAATCAACATAATATACAACACACTAAATATGAACAAAACGTATACACACAAATTAAAAATATTTTTTTAATATACTACTTCATGCAAAAGCTTCCTCAAGAAGTAATGTTTTTAATGTATTTCTGAACGTTTTGAAGTCACGCTGCAATCCAAGATTAACTGGCAGTTTGTTCCACTCATTTGGACTATGGAGGAAGATACCTGCCCCCTTGTCTGGACCCATTTAAGCCTTAACTGGAGGGATGACTAATAACTGGGAACCTTCAGATCTCAGAGCACGACCTGGAGTATAAGATGCAACATAATCTTTCAATACACAAGGGAAAGAGGTATTCAAAAGCTTAAAAATAATAGTTAGCAGCCTAAACCTACCCCTCAATTTGATTGGGAGCCAGTGCAAATCCTTGAGAATTGGGGTTATATGTTCCCATCTAGAATTCCTGGTTATAACTCGGGCAGCAGCATTCTGCACTACATTGCACACAACAATTTATCTGGAAGCCCTATACAGAGGGTTCGACAGTAATCCAGATAACTTAGTACCAAAGACTGGACTATCGACCTAATAAATATTGGAGGGGTAACAGAATTTTTAAGGGTCATACCAGCTTGAGTTTATAGAAAGCAATCTTCATAACATGACAAATTTGCCGTTTCATTGATAAATGAGTTTCTAGAGTGACTCCTAGACTCTTTATCTCCGATTGTAATGGAACAAAGTGTTTTAGATAACCTGATCTCCTTTTGATTCTTGGACCTAGCATCTTTTCCTACCTACAGGATTCTTGTTTTCTTCATATTCAAAAATAAACAAACAATGATTAAACAATTACAAGTATAGCTGCTTAACAATTTTCTGTAATTTGGCTTCTGGTATTACCCCACTAGGACTACATGGTAAGAAAAACTGAATATCGTAAGCATATATAAAATATTTAACATTAAATGACTAAAAGGTGGCTCCTATGGGAGCCAAATAAAGATTGAAAAGCACGATGACCGTGCCAAACCCTGCAGCACACCCCACTTAATTTTGCGCCATACTTAGTATTTCGGTCCAATCCGGACTCTTTGCACTCTACTGGTCAAATATGATCAGAACCAATTCAAAACAGTACCTCCTATACCATTGGAATGTAGAGTGCTCAACAAGATATCATGATGAAGGGTGTTGAGGGCCGCGGACAAATCCAATTGGACCAGGATGTCAAACTGATACGGATCCAGTAGCTGTCTATCACACATGAAGACCTCTAACTGATCTAACACAATTTTTTCCAAGATCTTTGCCACTGTGGATAAGTTTGAGATGGGGGCGATAATTAGCCAACTCAGTGGAAAGCAAATTATCAACCTTCTTTATTGGCCTTACTGTGGCCTGTTTCCATGCATCTGGGAGAACGCCATCACTTAATGATCTATTAATCAACTTTTTCAAAACTCCAAAAGTTACATCCCTTACATTTTTTATGATGTGAAAAGGACAAGAGTCCATTGTTGAGGAGGTCAACTTTAAAGCTATGGCTTTAGATTCCAAATCAAAATCTAGCCATTGATTTTGGGTAGAATTTTGATTCACACAAGAGGAATCTGTTTGAAATGGGACTGATCAGTTGCTGAAGATTCTGAATTTTGTTATCAAAAAAATCAGCTAACAAATTGCAATCCAGAAAATCAGTCTTACCTATGAGAGGTTTATGGTTAATTGCTTGACACTATCAAATAATTCTAAGAGCTTGTTAATCAATTGCTCTAGTTTAGACACATAAGCTCGCTTTGCTCTCATTTATAACACATCAACTAATCTTGCTGGCCATGGGGATTATTACAAAAAAAACTTGGTAATAAGATAGAAGGGGGCCTGGGTGTTGACTTGAGTATTGTTTTTATAAGAGGCAAAGTTGAAGATGACAAGTGAAATGGCCAACTAGCAGAGAAGGTGAAGGCCATCAGTATGGAAGATTTAGGGCATGCTTGGGTGAGATTTGGAGGGCAGTAACAGGAAAAGAGTTGAGAGATCTAATAAAAAAGATATGGGGAGGGGGAATTTGGTGTTGGGTTGCTTATGAGAATTTATATGCACATCTACTAAAAGTGGACAAATTTCAACTGGACAGACTGGATATACCATTTTGCTATTATATCTGCTATCATTTATTAGGTTACTATGAAATCAGGAAAGCCTATTATTTTTCAAAATTTAGCAACCAAACTAAAGAAATTCTGCTGTTAAACATAAGTGGATGATTCTTTCATCTCCTGTTTCTTCCATTTTCACAAAAACATCAGTAGTTTTAAGGTTAATCTTGAAAGCTTCAATTTATTCTCAATAACCATTATGAAACTGAGCACACTGGGGAGCTGCAGCTCTGATCCTGAACAGCAGCATATGCAGGCATTACATGAAGACATGTGGTATAATTAAAGGACACATAGCTGAAGAGGGCGCAGAGACAAAGATTACTAAAAACTAAGGGGCAGATTTTAAATACTTGCGCGTGCGCGCGCGAACAAAAGTACGCTGGATTTTATAAGATACACGCGTAGCCGCGCGTATCTTATAAAATCCGGGGTCGGCGCGCGCAAGGGGGTGCACATTTGTGCAACCTGCGTGCGCCGAGCCCAGTGCGCGCTGCTTGTTCCCTCCGAGGCCGCTCCAATTTCGGAGCGGCCTCGGAGGGAACTTTCCTTCGCCCTCCCCCCACCTTCCCCTCCCTAACCCACCCCCCCCAGCCCTATCTAAACCCCCCCCCCTTACCTTTGTCGGCAAAGTTACGCCTGCTGAAAGCGGGGTAGATTTTTTTAAAAAGCGCGATCGCGTACTTTTGTTTGCGCAGCAGGCACAAACAAAAGTATGCAGGATTTTATAAGATACGCACATAGCCGCGCGTATCCTCTAAAATCCTGGAACGGCGCGCAAGGCTGCCGATTTTGGGCAGCCTGCGCGCGCCGAGCCGCACAGCCTGCCTCCGTTCCCTCCGAGGCCGCTCCGAAATCGGAGCGGCCTCGGAGGGAACTTCCTTTCGCCCTCCCCTCACCTTCCCCTCCCTTCCCCTACCTAACCCACCCCCCGGCCCTATCTAAAACCCCCCCCCTTACCTTTGTCCCTAAATTTACACCTGAGAGAAGCAGGCGTAAATCTATGCGCACCAGCGGACTGCTGGCGCACCGTCTTCCGACCCGGGGGCTGGTCCGGAGACCTGGACCACGCCCCCGGGCCGCCGCCACACCCCCGGTCCCGCCCCGAAACGTCCCGCCCCCGACAAGCCCCCAACAAGCCCCCAACATGCCCCTTCGAAAAACCCCGGGACCTACGCGCGTCCCGGGGCTCTGTGCGCGCCGGCGGCCTATGCAAAATAGGCCGCCGGCGCGCAAGGCCCTGCTCGCGTAAATCCGGGCGGATTTACGCGAGCAGGGCTTTTAAAATCCGCCCGAGCAGGCGTAACTTTGCGCGCTTTGGCCGGCTGCCCCGCTCCGTGGTCCGGTCCCGGGGGCTGTTCTGGAGGCCGCGGCCACGCCCCCGGAACGCCCACGGGCCAAAACCACGCCCACATCGCCACCCCCGAAACACCGCGTCATCCCGCCACGCCCCCGACAGGAAGCCCCGGGACTTACGCGCGTCCCGGAGCTCTGCGCGCGCCGGCGGCCTATGCAAAATAGGCGCGTGCAGGGGTTTTAAAATCTGCCCCTAAGAGTATAGCTACAGAAGATGCATACCTTTTAAATCAAAAAAAGTGTACTATCACAATAAAAGGGACACAGCTGTAAACCCGAAAAGACAACATGGTACAGTCAAGTTAATATTTTAAGCATTGTAGTAGAGTACTGCTACTTTATATCACATTCTAATTCTTGAATTGTGTGCAGGGTATGATACCTTTAATTGATCAAACATCAGAATTTTAAGAAAGTGTTGAATAATTCTCATTTTGGTCCTATGGTCCAATACAAAGTATCACAGACTGCAAAGAATTCAAGTTTGTACAGGCCCAACAGGGCTACTAGATCTCTGCATTAGTTTATTAATACAAATCACAATCCCAAACTAAAGTTTGTGGTATAAACTGTAAAATGAAACACAAAACAGAAGCAACATAAGGGTTTATATATAATCTTTAGCGCAGACAATGTGCTGTATCTCAATATTTTGTCATGTTTTCATAATAGATTTATAAGGAAGCTATTTTTTTTAATTCAATGACATTTCATTATTTTTTTACTTCAACTCTCTTAATGCACACAGATCAAGCTTGCTAAACAGTAGTAACAGAGAACAATGGCAGAAAAAGACCAAACATCTACCCAGTTGCTAGTCTTTCACTTTGGGAAAATGAGCAACGAAATTCCCATACACATATTCAACCCAATACCAGTTTCCTCCCCCTCCTCCCCATATCTTTTACCTGAACTTCCCTTTCCTACCATTGCCCTACAAATAAATCCCAAGCATGCCCAGAATCTGTTAAACACTGGCCTCCATCATCTCCATTCACAGGTCTTTTTGGGCAGTGTCATCTTCCTCTACGATTTTTATAAGGCCAACACTAAATGCAACATCCAGGTCCCCCCTTCTATTACCAATTTTTCTAATAATCCACACATTTATCAAACTAATAAAGCCATGGTCCAAAACATCCTGCTTCCTAGTGATCACTGAAAGTTGTTTTGTTTTTTGTTTGTTTTTAAACCATGGTTATTCTAGGTAGGTTACCCAAATGTCCTCTTAGAAGCCTGATGCAGCCATACCTAGTTGTGGGTCCTAGCTGCCAGTTTTGGACAACTCAAAACTGCTGTCCAAAACTGTTTTGGACAACTTGGTGCGTATTTTAAATGTCGGTATAGAAAAGCTGTTAAATAAATAAAATAAAATAAACAAACAAACTCCTCTGACCTGCACAGTTCTATTTTACAATAGACGGTAGGCAACACTCCACATTCACAAAACCCGGCTGCCCCATGTCGTCAGAGAAGTGCTTTCATGTTGTTTCCATACCAATAAACATAGAAGAACTTTCCTTCCCCTAAACAGTGCCCATAAGTTGATAAACTTTATTCATTCCCAGCCAAATGCACAGCTGGAAAAACCCAGCCAAGAACAAACAATCCCTGAAAGGTCGGGGGGGGGGGGGGGGGGAGAGCGCTCCCTCTCCTCCCCCTGTTCAGGACCAGCCTCCTCCCTACCGACAAAACAAACAAGAGCTGGCGATGCAGGGGGGGGGGCTCGGGTGCACATGTGCTCAGCATTCTGCATGCGGGGGCCAGAGAGCCGGGCCTGGCGGAAGGAAGGAAGGGAGGGGGCGGGAGACTCACTTCCAGCCGGAGGACGCCGCAGCCCTTCAGGAACTGGCGGATGTTGCCCAGACACTCGCTCTCTCCGCGGGGCTCCGGGAACACCTGTAAGAGCAAGAGAGAGAGAGCGGTCAGAGCCGAGGAGTGCACAGGCCTCAGACTAGGGGGGGAGGGCAGCAGGGCCCCCGGCTCTTCCCGGGGGCGGGACCGGTCCTTACCGAGAGCGGGCAGCGCCGCCGGGAGACTTCGGGGGTTTGTTTTCCTTTTTCTTCCCCTCCCCCCCCCTCATCCCCCTCAAGCCCTCCGGCCAGCAGGAAGTAGATGCCAAGTCCGGAAGTGACGTAGGCAGAGCCCAGCCAGGAAGGACTAGGCCCCCGCTGCTGGAGGCAGAAGGGACCTGGCTCGTCCCTGTCAAATGGTTTACATTTTTCAGATTGATGCATGTGTCTTAAAAAAAAAAACACAAAAACAGTCGTTTCGTATACGTTACTCTACGTAGGGTCGTGCAAACACAAATTGTACAACGTCATTGTTAAAAGTAACATTGTGCCAGTTAAGCAAGCAGTAAGTTAAATGCAAATCCTGCACTGGTATTCTGTTACCATTGCTCATATTCAAAGCACGTTCACAAAAGCTATAGCAACATTTAGGCTTCAGGCCAGATAACGTTACAAGTAAGGTTTAACCATTGATTTTTTTTTATTTTCTATCAATGAATGTTTCTTGCCCGTGCTGGGAATCGTTTCTACAAAAAAAAAATATGCCGTTACTGATACAAGATCTGCCACCCAGCACACACTCCTGATTAGAAATATGAATGAACCTAGACAGGCTAGCATTTTCTCAAAGAAGTGTACTACTCCACGTGAGATGGGATAGGGGCAAGCAACAACTGTGCACTCTGATTTACGATTATTTTCGGTTTGGCAAGACTTCATGCAATATTTACAAACGTTCAATTATTTTACTTCCCGGTGAGGTCATCCGTGTGCAGGGCTTAATTTGGGGGGGGGAGCCTGCAATGCTGTTCTGCCACTTTTCAGACTGGAGGCAGAACAAGCAGAGGTGCTCCACTCCAACCTACCCTCCAGGCAGCCTACAGCGAAGGCGGAAGGGGGCGAGCCTGGAGCAGGCAAAGCAGAAAAACAGCCATTCTACTTCCAAATCCAGCCTACTACTACTTAACATTTCTATAGCCCTGCCCGCTTACTCGATAGGAAAAGGTGGGAGTGGGAGGATGTGTGATCCTGAAGTAGACTGCAAACCAAAGAACAGATACAAGAGTAGAATTAGCACAAATTTAAACTTGTGAGCTGTGGTGCCAATCATTAGTGCCTTGATGGTTGGCACTATTGCTCACAAGTTTTTTACTTGTGTTAATGCATCTCTTACCTGGGTTTTAATTTCTGGTGGGATGCCCAAAAATGGGTTTTCTGCCACCTTTATTTTTCCCACCACTTGAGGGCGTGTATGTGTCTAAGAGAGAGTGTACATGTTTGGGGAGAAAGAGAGTTTACAGACAACTCTGGCCCCCCAACTCTATTTCCTTTTTGGCAGGGCTACAAATTAAGCCCTGCCATGGTATACTTTATTCTTCCATTCAGTATAAGCTCATTGTACAGCATTTTCCTTACATTTGTATTGTGAATGCCTTCTCTCTCCTTACAGTTTGGATGGGTTCTTTGCCCCAGCACTGTCCTTCTGTAATTTGGGGCTTCCAGCTCAGTCATAACCAGGGCTGGGATCTTGCACCATGAGCCTTTACTCACTACTCTGGGATTTTTTCCCCCATTTTATATCCCCCACCCAACTGAATTCAGTCCAGTCACTGTAGTGATAGTCCATGCACCAGGGCTCCTTCCAGACCCCTGCAATCATGGGTGCTAAGTCCAGGCTGGTCCATCCTACCACTTCCCCCCCCCCCCCCCCCCCCCCCCCCCCCCCCCATCCTAGATTTACAGAATGAAAAATAAAATGCTATTATTCAATGGGTTTATGACAACAGGAAATCTAATTAATATTATCACTAGCAAAGAAAATGATTTTCTCTAGTTATTAAAGTATTACATCAAATCTTGAAAACAGAAAATATTTTCAGTTTGACTACAGTAAATATCATGCACCTTGCATACCACCTTTGTCAAAAGCATTTTGCAAGCATAGAATATACTTGTCATTATTACCCGATAACAACTAGGTTCTTGTTTGGTTGTGATCAACTTTTATTGGATTGACATAAGAATTTTCAAAGATGTTGCACATAAACCTTTGAGACCACATCGGTCCCATCTGTATTTCAGAAAATACATGATGATCTCCAAGACCACCATGCAAATTTATCACACAACAAAAAAAGATAAAATCATGTACAAAGTTTAAAGTTTTTCTACTATGGTCATGGTTTCCTCTGCTGGTCTGGCCACAAGTGGAATAGTCAGAAACTAGAAGGTTTTATTTCATCCTTTTTGGTCTCTCTTGAAATCTATATGTCTCTTTGCACAGAAATAAAGGTTAAAAAAAACAATAAAGTGGTACCTTTTGATAGAGCTAATATATTTCTTGATTAGTCTTCAGGAGTCAACACTCCCTCAGTGTTGACTCCTGATGAGCCACAGAATGAGCCACTCCTGATTAATTGAGTGTCAACTCCTGAAAGCTAGTCAATACATGTATTTATTTAATCCAATAAGAAGGTATCACCTTATTTTTGCTTGTTGACCTTTATTTTCATGCACTCAAGTAGACTAACACCATAGTACTTTTTTGTATTTTTGGAATTTATATCTCTCCTATCCAACTCAAACTTGTGTAAAAGGAAAGTAACTACTACCTTTCTGTCCCTAGACATAAGCAGACCATAGTAAAAAAAAAAAAAAAGTTGTGGCGGATAATGGATCCAACTGCTTTGTCTCTATTGCTGAAGGGCAATAAAATAAAACCAGCAATTTGAATAATACTAAGCAAAAAAGTTAAAACTTCTAAGTAAACCATTTCAAAGTACTTACAGTACTGAGAATTGTTGTACAGAGATTTTGCACTAATTATTTGAAATGAGTCATCGATCGCATAGAACCCAATATACTAAGGTGCGCTGCAGTTCGCAAAAATATTAAGGAGTGAAAAATGCCAAATAACTCAAATTTTCACAAATGGAATAATGCATGTTATTTGGCATTTTTTGCACATTATTTAGCTTTTGCAAAACACAATGGAAAATCTTTGTATAATAGGAAATGAGCATCATGCTAAGAACATAAATTGCCATGCTGGGTCAGGCCAAGGGTCCATCAAGACCAGCATCCTGTTTCCAACAGAGGCCAATCCAGGCCACAAGAACCTGGCAAGTACCCAAACACCAAGAAGATCCCTTGCAATTAATAGAAGTGGCTATTCCCTAAGTAAACTTGATTAATGGACTTCTCCTCCAAGAACTTATCCAAACCTTTCTTGAACCCAGCTACACTAATCATATCCTCTGGCAACAAATTCCAGAGCTTTGCTAATGCAAAGCAGCTTGTTAGCTATATTCACCATAGGTGAATGTCATGTGAAACTTTTATATGAAACAACTACACCTCACAGAGGTGTAATTAAGGTGTTTGCCACAAAGGTCCACACAAAATAAACCACAAAATAAAAGGCCACAAATGTGATTTCCAGGACCATCTCAGAGCTAAATGTCATCCCAGGCGGTCAGAAAGACCCCTATGATGAAGCAGCTATGTAGTCAGTCCTCATCCAATGACATGGTTGCACGGGAGCAGCCACATCACTGAATGAGAACCTTCCTGTGCAAACCACGCTGAAACAGACTTCCATCGCTAGCAATGGCATGGCACACTGGCCTAGCCTGGCACCCCAGGTGGATGCTTATCTTACCCATCTCTGACAGCCCTGGTGATTTCCATAATATGAATGGCCCAATATAAAGGAGAAAAATATCTCGTACTACTGGACAATTCCCGCAGTACCTTCTACAGATTACATAACTGGCCCTTAATTTTGATAATCTTCTACCATCGAGCCAGCAGAGGTAGCTCTGTCCTTAGAATCTGATTGCCCTCAGAATATCCCTCCTTTAAGTGCCCTGAACATCGCTTGTTCTCTTGATGTTTTTAGGAACAGCCCCAATAATATGTAGTTCTTCCAAAGAAAATGTTTCAGTTGGACAGTAAACTTATTGCAGATTTTGGGTTTTTTTAAACCATTCCCTACAGAATTATAATATGCCTGCATGCAACATGCAAAGAGCATGTTTACAAATGAAACAACTTCAAAGCATGCAGACATGGGTTGCTGCAGAAGAAGAGAAACTAAAATGGACTGCACAACAATTAGGCAAAACAAGGAAATATATTTCAATAATGTTACCATTGGAATAACCTACACAAGGCAAGGGGAATTCTAAGCTAAGGTTGCCACATCTTTAATTCACCTGTTTGTACCCAGGGATAGCAGCCTACATGCCAGGAGTTCCCAAACCTGTTCTGGGGACTCCGCAGCCAGTTGGGTTCTCAGGATAGCCACAATGACTATGCATGAGACAAATTTGCATACCATGAAGATTCAGCATCTGCAAATGTATCTCCTGCATATCCATTGTGGATATCTTGAAAACCCGACTGGCTGTGGGGTCCCCAGGACCGGTTTGGAAAGCCCTGCTATATGTGAGACAGAGTGAAACCTAAGGAAGAATCAGACAAGTATATTAAGGGCAGTTCATATCCTTGCTTTGGAGTCTGTATGGAGAAATGGTGTGTTTGCATTTGTGGGTATTAGAAGAGGACCGCTGCTGACTGGTAAGCATATAGATAGATGTGGGATAAAATAGCACCTCATTTACAGAAGAGAGTGCTCAGGTGGAACTAGCAAAACTAAAAGAAGATAAGATACTAAGGGAGTTCAGAGAGGTGCTGGCAGGTCTGCTGAAGGACCTGTTCGATAGATCCTTTGAGATGGGAGTGATGCCACAAGACTGGAGAAAGGTGGTGGTGGTCCCGCTTCACAAGAGTAGGGAGCAGAGAGGAGGTTGGAAACTACAGGCTGGTTAGCCTCACCTCGGAGGAGGGAAAATCAATGAAGACTCTGCCGAAGGAAAGGACAGTGAACGATTTACAATCTAGTGAGTTGAAGGATTCAAGGCAACATGGTTTTAACAGAAGAAGATTATGTCAAAAGAATCTGACTGATTTATTTTTTGACTGAGTGACTAGATCGAGAGCGGACACTTGATGTGGTTTACCTGGATTTCAGCAAAGCTTAGGAGGCTCATGAATACAATGAGCAGCCTGGGAGTGGGTCCCAAGGTGATGAAATACATTGGAAACTAGTTGACTGACAGATGACAGTAGGAAGTGCTAAATGGACCTCATTCTGAGAAGAGAAAGGGTGATTAGTGGAGTACCTCAGGGATCAGTTTGGGAGCCAGTTATGTTCAATATCTTTGTGAGCATTATTACAGAGGGGTTAGAAGGAAAAGTCTGTCTTTTTACGGATGACACTTAGATATGTAAGAGAGTGGACAACTCTGAAGGGGCAGCAAGAATGAAAAGTGATTTAAGAAAGCTTAAGAAGTAATTGAAGTCTTGGAGGCTAGGATTCAATGCCAAGAAGCGCAGACTCATACATTTGGGTTAGCGATAGCCAAAGGAATTATACGTGCTTAGAGTGAGAGACTAATATGAATGGACCGAGAGAGAGATATTGGGATACATAAAGAAAACCATAACCAATAGGAAAAAGGTAATAATGCCTCTGTGCAAGTCATTGGTGAGGCCTAACTTGGATTATATGTTCAGTTCTGGAGGCCAAATCGCAAAAAAACCAGAAATAGAATAAAAGCAATCCAGAGAAAGGCAACCTAAGTGGTGCAGGGTCTGCACTGAACTATAAATGAGATGAGCCCTGAAGACCTATATATATATATCCTAGAGGAGAGGACAGATGGGGGATATGTACAGACGTTTGCATACCTAAAACCTTTCCCAATGTCAAAGAACCTGTAAGAATAGGGGTCATGATATGAAACTCTTAAGGGGCTGGACTCAGGAACGTCAGGAAGTACTTTTTCACACTAAAGGTGATAGATGTCTCGAATGCCCTCCCAACAGAGATGGTGAGAAGAAGGGCTTGGCATGGGATAAACACAGAAGATCCCTAGTGGCCAGAGGAAAGAAATGAAGAAGCGGGGTAACTTGTGCTAACGCTTCTGCCATAGGGGCAGAGGTTACAAACCTAAACACCTCGCTGGGCAGACTGGATGGACCGTTTTGATCTTCATCTCCTGTCACTTGCTGTATTACTGTATTAGATGGAAGCAGTTATTTTCTCAACTATATTTCTGAGGGTCACATTTACACAGATTCTAATTCAGTTTAAACTTGTTTTCAAACTTTAATGACATAAGCTAATGCTCATTGTGTTGAAAATCAGTAAAGAACTTAACTCGTCTGCCAGGGAGCTAGAAACAGGCATCAGAATGGGATGGGTCACAGGGGCCGTGGCCTCACCAAATTCGGCCCCTACCTGCAGAATGGCTTCGGGAGTTCTGGGGCCACCTCAGGCAGGCAGCAGCTGTTTGGTGGCAAGAAGAGGAGAGCAGTGGTGCCCTCCACCCCTGCATTCTGGGCCTGACTGCAGCTTTGAATCCCACCATACTCTGTCTGTCCAGCCCTGAGGGGGAAGACACAGCCCGACGGACCACTGCTCCTGATCAGGGTAGGTAGGGAGAGGGAGATCATGGGAGGGGAGAAAGGTAGAGAGAGAAGGGGGTGGAATACAGAGAGAGTAGTATGGGGGCAGAGAAAGAGAGAGAGAGAGGTGGGGGGAAAAGGAAGTGGTAGGGGCAGAGGGAGAGAGAGAGAGAGAGACCAGTGGGAGGCAGAGAGACAGGAGAGGAGATGGAGCTTGGTTAGCTTGGCCTCCCCAACCAAAAAGGTGTTTCGCTGCCCCTGAGAGGTAGTACTTAAAAAAAAATACAGCCAAGCTGCCAATACGTAGGCTATATTCTAGTCATATTGTAGTATGAATTAAACTATAAATATTCTTGGTTTCTAAATGAAAATACCAATAAAATATTAATTGCAGCAAACTTGCCAAAATTTAGATTTCTAATTTCGGTATTCTTTCCCTTACCTGCTAACCACAGTAAGCACCTTATGATTCTAAAATGTTCACAGGAAAAGCCTCTGGAAATGTGTTGGATTTGTTTTTGTTTTCTTTCGTATGCACGGTTACGGTTTTTGGCTTTTCCAGAAGTCTCTTGACGGAAAGGAGGTTTCCCCATCTACCAGTTTATTATTTTATTTAAGATAAGTTTCTTATGTATGCAAATGTACGTATATTCAATTTAAGAAAGGAAAGAAACTTCTTTTGTATTTTTCCCTAAGCATGATCCTCTCAGAGTTTATGACTGCATAAAGAATAACTTGGACACTTAGAGCAGTTCAACGTGATAGGTCCAATGTTTTTTGGTTGTAGTGCTTCTGCATCTCAACCTGCTATTGCCAAGACATGCACATTTCTATAGGTACATGGTTTAGGGAATCCGCCACTAAAAAACTACAGTACTTCATTCATATAGATTCAAATGATCATGGAATAATCATAATGTGATCACGTTTGGGTACTTGCCAGGTTCTTGTGGCCTGGTTTGGCCTCTGTTGGAAACAGGATGCTGGGCTTGATGGACCCTTGGTCTGACCCAGCATGGCAACTTCTCATGTTCTTAAGTTCTTAATGACAACTTATGTCAACCCACAGTGGAGCATGTCAAGTCCAACAGTCCCGGAGCTAGCTGTTTGGGCTGTTCTTAGTGTAATATTAACTGAACACTTTCCACTGGGTAAAGTGAAAACAAAAGAAGAAGTAACAGTTGGTTAATGACTTGTGAGCCTGTACATGTTACACAGGGCGTGATCAAGGGACGATGAGAGAAGGAGGGGAGCTGGAACAAGATTTAGGGTCTTGTGCTGTTTATTGGGTGCAGTGCAAAGGTTTCCAGCAGTACTAGAATGAATAGGAGGGGGAAGGAAGAGAATAAGAAAGGAGGGAAAGGGAACGAAGTGAGAGAAAGAAAAAAACCAAAAAGAAGGTGATGGGGAAGAAAGGGGAAAAATAAAAACGAATAATAATAGCACAAGGGGAACTGAATAACAGCACATAAAGCCTCCAATTTCCTAAGTTTTGGGTTAGGAGGGGAAGTGGCCTATGCTATGTTGATAATGCCTTAAGCAAGTCACCTAATGCCTAGGTCTTTTGTCATCGCCTCTGTGGAAAATTGCTTTGCCCAGCTCTTGCTGAGGATCCTGCACAGACCTCTGAAGATATCTGCTCCTCCCTTCTGCGTCCAGTACTCCTGGACTCGATCCTTTTCAAGGAGTCAAGTCCACTGCCACACTGCGGCGGCTGCTTATGCCTTCCCCTAAGAAAAGCTACGCTGCTGTGCTGGCGAATGCCAGATCTTCAGCAAACCACAGAAAATATCCCGGACGAAACGGAGGAGTCAGCTCCTACGACTCCCACTTCCTCCAGCTCAAGCCTAGATGCAGATGTTCCCCTGACACAATCAGACCTGGGCAATTACTCCTTCAAGAGATCAAGCTCATGAGGATGGCTCCAACTATTGCTACCATGCAAAAAAGATATCCCTGACCTGAAAGAGCAGATTTCAGAGACCCATGTTGCTGAACAAACTGATAGCATGGCTGGCTTTTTCATGAGAATCAAATCCTTGGAAAAGAGTGTTGGGGACCTGAAGGACAAGTGGGAAGATATGGAAAATAGGCACCTATGCTTGAATATTAGGATCCTGGGGGTTCCAGATACCGAGGAGCAGGGGGATATTGTATGTATAGTAGTGGAGATCTGCAACCGAATATTTGGCAGCGATAGCAACCTCTCCATAACGACTGAAAGAGCGCACCAAGTAAGTGCGCAACGAAGGCCCGTATCCTCATATCCATAAGCTCTAATTGCCTGTTTCCATTTTTTGCTGTTGATAAGCGGAAAGTTATAGTGAAAATTGGGGGCAAAGACAACGTGACCTTCAAAGACAGTCAAATTAAAATTTTCCCTAACCTGGCTCAACAGACTCTGTCTAAACAGAAGGAATTTACACTCTGTACACCCTCCCCTTGTAGCTCCGAGAAAGGAACGTAAGCTATAGATGGGGTTTTACCTTTGCATTGTACTTTGCCCATGATGAAAGATGCTATCATTTAACCAGCGGACAAGAACGTATTGATGCTCTTGAAGAACTGAAGGTCGATCGCTTATCCAGTATCTGACTCCCATCTATGGAGAGAGGCACGCAGCATCGGCTCGAGAGAGTTCAGGGAATGGATTGTTCTAATCTATTCTATTGAAAATGGGCCACCATTACAGCCTATTAAAAGAGGATCACTTGTGGTCTTGTGTAAGACCACAAGACAAAAAAGGTTCTGACCTTTTTTGTTTTTGATGCCTCATCCCACTGGATTACCCGTGACTGAAACGGATATGTTCAGATTCCGGTCCCTGAATTTTAAGGGACCGTAGGCCCCACTGAAGTGGATTAAATAGTATACAGAGAGCTGGCGACTTGGAAGCCTTCAATAAGTTTTACGTAGGAGTTCCACTTTAATAGGCGTAAGGAATGTAACTTAACATCAAAGCTTACAGCAAGGGCACTCTTTGCCTCGGGTGGGGGTGGGGAAGAAAGAAGGGAGGTGTGGCAATCCTTATGGCTAGGGGCGTCCCCTTTACAGTAAGAGAGAGACATCTCATCCCAAAGGGCTCCGTCCACAACCAACAGCTCACCGGGTATGTTCCAAACCTTACAAAGCGACGCATTTTAACAAATCAGCGCTTGGGCGCATGAACCACTCTAGTGTTGCTGGGAGAAGAAGACCTCAGAGCTGCACTGATGCCCGCCCCTTTAAAACAATTAACCAGAGAAGGCATACGCTCATTTGTAATCAGTCAAAAACCTCCAACCTAACCACATTTTACTCAGAAAAAAAGAATTGTCCTTTTACTTTATTTGTCCAGATTTTTTTTCTTTTTTTTTTTTTTTTAATCATTAGTAGTAAAAAAAAAAAAACCAAAACTTAGCTTTCGGAAAGCAGCCATTTCTTCTTTTTGCTCCACTGCTTGCATTGCAAAATAACTGCCAAACCACAACTGTGGGTTGGCAGTTTTTTGGATTTTTTTTTTTTTGCAAAACGAGCAGTGAAGCAGAAAGAAGAAAAGGCGAATTTCCGAAAGCTACTTTTTTTTTTTTTTTTAAATTAATAATGATTACAAAAAGAATGATAAGAAAAGAAAAAAAAATATGGTCATATAATGGAAGAAGAAAATGTTTCTCGGAATAAAATGTGGTTGGAGGTTTTTGTGTCTTTTTTTCTTTGCCACTTAAGCTTGGTTTCAATATCTTTAGAACCAGGTGGGGAAAGATCACGATCCTTATTATTTTTATTGTTATTGGAACTGTTTAACATGACCTTTACTTCTTTGAGATGTACTGTGTGGACTTTGTTCTACTCCCTGAAGGAGTGGTTATCTTTTTTTTTTGTGTGTGTGTTACTGCACAACGTTCACAATAAAGATATTAAAAAGAAAAAAAAAAAAAAGGTGGGTGGGGCTTTTAAAAGGTGCCCTTTATGTCATTCGGGTTCTCCTGTTTTTATCTTCTACAGCTGACCTTTCTGACAACTGGCTCGGGATTGTGGAGCGGGAAAACACTATTGGTCTATTTTATTTCCATTAAAGTTTTTTTTTCAGACTGGTGTTTGCCTTTTGCAAAGGGAGGCGGGTCAGATCTTTGCTCCCGAGTGCCCTCATCTGGTTCACTTGGGCCATGAACTACGTAGCAGCTGTCAGCACGCGCTTGTTTTCTTTATCGTTTACCGAGGTGACTCATCCCTCCACTCAGAAAAAAACTACTTCTTGAATTTTGCTTCTAACTGTAACTCTGCTGGGGTTGCCCGTGCTATCACAGGCCCTCGCCAACGGCTTTACGTGAGCAGAACTGTACGTAAAATTTGGACTTGTATTGACAAGCACCGCAGTTGTCGCCGACGGCTGCGATCGGAAGCCCCTCTTGCTTCTGTGGTTGACCTTCGGGGGGGGGTTTATTTTGGTAATCGATAATGTTCCTCCGTGCCCCAAGGGGTAGCGATCATGCTAAAACTGTTGCCTCCGTCGTGAACAACGTTGGATCTACAAACTCCAATCCCTGTATCCAAGTGGACTCAGCTTAGAGGCCGAGTGCTCCTCTTTTTTTTTTTTTTTTTTTTTTACTGTTTCATGTTTTGTGATTATTGATTATCTTTTATTGGCTGTCATAGCAGCCAATAAAAGATGGCTACTGATTGGTGATTGGTTACTGATTGCAATGTGTCTTTTCTGCGCCATTCAAGCTTGGCTTTGAGATCTTTAGGAAATATTATAGTAATCCTTTGATGGCTTACATATCAGGTTTACAACATGAGCGCAATTTTTCATTATAGGTCTATTTAGTATTTTCTTTTGATCGGTACACCATGTGACTTTTTCACACCATTTGTGGTCACTGTGTCCTGTCATTTGTTTTGAACATCTTGTACAGCTCAGCGGGAATAGTCTGCTTTGTAAAAATATGAAGTGAAGTTATCTCTTCAACATTTTGCTGATCTTGTTTAAGGTCATGTATTATTTGAAAACAGAGGGGTATGTTTTATTGTATAGTCTATGTGTAGTCCCTTATGATTTTCATTTTTATTTATACAATTTGGGGTGGATATTCTAAGGTGCGCACGCACTTCCCGGCGCACACACATGGACACGCTTATTTTATAACATCTTACCCCTACCCTAACCTCCCTTCCCCTCTCCTCCCCACCCCCTAAACTCTATCTCCTACCTTTTTGTAATTTTATTTCATTGCTTACTGCTCGTTTATTTTTACTTTTGTTGTCCCTACTGACGCAGATGGATGGCGAAACACGGTCCATGTTGGGAGATTTACTTCTGTTGAATTACATTACATACCTACCGACACTGGCTGACAATAAATACGTTTACTCACGAAGATTTGCTGTTGGACTTGTGCTTTGGGACTTTTCCTAAATATTATACTCACCCATTTCTGGTGGCTTATTTGATTGAGGGTGGGTTTTTGTGATTTTCTACTTTTTTTGTTTTTGTGTTTAACTTTGTACCGTGTAGAAGTTGTGTCAGATTCTGCTCACTGAGAGATTCACTGCAACGTACAATTTGACCAGGGGTGCTTAAACGTTTGCGCCCAACTGTATAACAACAAATGTCAGTTTCCACATTGCCTCTCAATGTATAATGTGAAATGGGATTTTGCTCTATCTGGCACTCAAGAAGGCTGGATATGAGGCAGCTTAGGACAGTCTTTTTTTCAGTGAAGACTACACCCTGCATCATCATTATCACTGTGCTTAATAACTGTTAAAAAGAAATGATTGTGTTTTGAGTGCCACTACCAGAGGGCTCCATAACTCACTATGCTTATTTCTGTAAATGGCCACGGTCTGAAAGGTATAGAAGCACAGCCTCCCAATCCCACCACAGCCGTAAACTTGGCTTACATTATGAATTACGACTGGCCTACTGCCCCTTTGTTTTGACCTGCAACCTCCTCCCTCTGCTCGTGGGAGCTTCCAGCTCAATCAGAACTGGTGTCTACCGAGGATCCAGGGCCAGGAGCCGTCATTCGCAACTAACCTGAGTTTTTGCCCCTAAATTTTTATTTATTTTTTTTTTAACTCCCCTCCCTAAATCCCAGCCATTATAGGAACAATCTCCAGCCAGGGAATCACAGGCCATGGCTCCTTCTGGAATCTGAAATGCATGCAGACAGGGAGTCACCAGTAGATGTTACCAGTGAACAATAGCTGGGACTTCCTCCATCACGTCAGGCTGTGAGAATGGCCTCTGAAACATCCCCATCCCTGCCTGACTCCAGGAGCAGAAGCCATGCTTGGGAGTTAAACCCGGATCTCCCACATGATGGCCACTGAGCCATCAGGCTGGCCCCTTATCTTTTTCTTAAGGACCTAGAATTACAGATAAGAACACAGGAAGTGCCATGCTAGATCAGACTACCGGTCCATCAAGCCCTGTCTCCAACAGTGACCCATCCAGGTCACCTGGTGGTACCTGGGAAAAATCACATTCTGCTGTTCATTTAAGAAGTGGCCATCTGCGTGACTACCTAGCTAATAAGTATTGATGGACCTTTTCATGTGTTTATAACATGAAACAAAATAAATCAGATGTGTTTGTGGGGATCTAATGTGTGTGAATAAGTCATGCCCTCCTTGAAAGAATAACTGGAACTTGAAAATGCTGTCTAAAATTTCTATTTTATAAATATATTGAAAATTGTTTGGCAGCTAACTTGCTCTTTTACATCTGCTTAAAGAAGAGAAAAATTGTAAGGACCTTTTTCAAGACCATTCATGGCAGCTATTTAAAAAATATTCGAACTATATCTTGTGCTACAGTGCAGTTTTTCAAAAGTCTGCAATTACAAGTAGAAATACCCGGCTATCAATTTAAAATATTACTAGTATTGTTTAAAATAATTAAGCCTCTCCCCAAGTCCCCTGAAGCTCTGGGTCCGGGAGTAGCCAGTGTTAGCCAGAAAGTCCCATGCTGTTTTTTCTGACGGGGCCAGGTTTGACATCATAGGTGCTGCAAGATTGTATTCTGTGGGAAATCGACTGTGACACCATTTCAAACACGCCTGCTCCCCAAGGGTTCCAGGGAATTTCAGAGAAGTAACAATTTAAAAAATAATAAACTGAATTTTTAGTTGGCGGAGCTTAGTGCTGCTTGCTGTATCATATACATTGGATGTTAGTCATTAGGTGGTTAGACATAGGTATCCTCAAGTTTATTGCAATTTGGATCCCCTGAACATGCTGTAACTTCTTAAGCACCCCAGTCTGGATGCTTTTGATATCGTGAATGAATGTAGCTAAGCTCCCAGGTCCGGCAATATTAACAGAGGTAGCTGTGAAACAGTTGAATAAGGAAGGCTGGACGGTTTTGGCATTCCTGACTTGGCCGACAGGATACTGTTTCACTCTGAACTGTTTCTAGTCTTAATTTACTGGAAATTCAACTGCACAAAAAAATAAAATTGATGATGACCTTAAATTTTAAAAAAAACCTCCACATTATATCCAGCGGAATAGGGAGCTCCTTGGTAAGGAGGATAAAATTCCGCCCTGGGGCTCAGCCCTGTGACCTCAGAAAGGACAAGGATCTCTCGTGGCTTACAAGGCCGCCCGTGCCAACGGCGCACCGCCCGTGAAACTATTGCTCTCTTACTGATGCATTTCCATCTGTGATTCTCCTTATATTGTTCAGGAATGCGGCTTCCCAATCCGCAGACTGGCAAGCCCCTGCCAGAACACTTGACACGCTAAGAGGGCAAATAGCGTACGTGTAATACCGAACTACAAAACGCTGCTCACCGGCCTGCTTTAAAAATTAGTATGCAGAGCTGGGATTGTTTCAGTAAATACAGACTAATTGATTTCTGTGTGCAAATACTTCACCCACTGTTTTTTAGCCTCTTAGTTACATGTGATCACTTGAAGTTCGCAAAAATAGCATTTTAACATTCACTCTGTTCCATAGTTCATTACACCATTCCCTCCATCCTTTCCGAACATTGCTTTTAGTTTGATCTATAAGAAAATGTGCTCATTTTCTTACAGTTTTTTGAAATAACCTAAGTATTATTCAGTACTATTCTGTACATTGCTAAAAATGCATGTCCCTATCCTGTGGCCATGAAAACTGATGTGCAAGCTTATATTTACATTTTCTTGTATACAGACAAAGGTTAAGAAACAAAACAAATTGGAGTGTGCTATAAGCATCGCATGAAGGCACGTTTCCTTTTCCTCGGGCCCAAGTGAAAGTCAGAGGATGGGGGGGTTGTAGAGGATTGGGGGTAATTTTGCACGGAGTAGAACCAAAATTAAAATGCCCCCAACAACTTTTCCTACCCATCCCCCCCTGTGCCGAATTTTGGCAGCAACCATTCAGCGGTTTCCGATTCCCACCACATAGATGGACCCTCGACAACAGGTGCTCCGGGTCCAGTAAAATGGACCTAAAAAAAACACCTTTTTAATTAGACTAATTTAGTACATTTCTTGGTTAGCTGTAGGGAGTTAACGTGCCCTTTCTCAAGTCCAAACAGAATGATCAGGCCAGAGCAAGCGATGGCGTTTTGCCGGAAAGTGCAAGTGATTCATAAAACACATTACAATGTTAGTGTGAAGGGAAGGGGGGTGAGGAAGAGCTGAGTGTTAGAATGATAAGAGGGTGACAGAAAGGCAGCAGCATTATTTCCAGAGAGAAGGCGTAAAAACCCAAGACTCTGTTAAGTCCTTTTGTGGCAGTTCTGCAGTATTGGATCATTATAACTTCAAATGTCTTATGTTCCTTATAGAAATTCAGAACAATTTATTTGGACCTGAGGAAGGGAATGGTAACTTAGCAAAGCAAGTGAAGAAATGTATTGTTACTCCAATAAAAAAATATCACCTTGTATTTTTTTTTTTAATGAACCTTTATTTCTTGCATTCAAATAGACCAACAGAGGAAAGAAAAGCATTACCAAAAAAAAAATCCTGGGTAGTGTTTTGTCAGATAAATAAATTGTGGACTCCTTACAGATCCCCAACTTCCTTAAGTGACACAACAGGCAGAGAAAAATATTTAAATGGCAAATTATTTGTGTTCACGGCGCTTCCTTCTGACGTAGCACGAAGCTCCATTGCATGGCTTATGTAAGCTAAAAAAAAAAAAAAAAAATCTACCAATCTTTAAAACAGTTTAAAAAAAAAAAAAATTGCAATTTGTGATTAGGCCAGGAGAATTCGGGACAGGAGAGGAAGCCCTCGGTTTGGCGGTCCTGGGAGATCCTGCAGGGCGCACTGCCTCTTTAAAAGCGCCTGACAATGGCGCCTCTGCCACTGCTGTATCGTTTCGCTGGGGCCGGGCCCCCCCCGTAACAGATCGTATTCACGATCGCAGGCCCGCACTTTGCGGCCACGGTGCGCCGGGGGGCTTTCCGGCGGCCTTTACACAAAGAGAGATCTGCGTACGTCCCGAGTCCGATCGCTCCACCGCCGGCGTAAACGCGAGCGCAGAATGGCTCCGAGGGTTTTAACCCATGTGCGTGGCTGCTGCCTCCGGCTCTGTTGTTGTTGTTGTTGCGCTACAGCACTTGTAGATGGGGGTTTCCTTTCTCCCCCCACCTCCAGAAAGGATTTGTTGGGTTTTTTTTTTTTTTGGGGGGGGGGTGTGAAAAGGAGACTGCTCTCTGTTTTAGTTAGCGCGACGCCTTTTAAAAATGACAATCGCAAGACTGTATTTTGGATCTCTTGGAGGAATGTTTTGAGATCCTGCATTTTAGGGTGTGTGAATGTGCTTTTGACATGACAGAACATGGGGGGGGGAGGCAGTGACCTCTAGGAAAACCTGTGGTGAGGAGGTGGTGGTGGTAGGGGGAGGTGGAGATCTAGGCGACTACAGTGCGCTTTCCTGTGATTATTTTCAGAGTGGGGGGGGGGGAGGGGAGGGAGATCGGGAATGGACGACGACGACAGGCACTTACTTTCTCTATGGAACCAGGAAGCAGGCGGTCCAGTAGCCGGCAGAGGACCACCCCGTCCCGCAGGGACGACTGCAGAAAGCCCTCCGGGTCCGAGACGGTTTTCTTGGGCGACTCCAGCACCCCCAGCGTGATCAGCCACGTAACGGTCTGCTCCGCCGAAGTCATGGCCGCGCCGGGCCGGCGAGCGCAGCCGGGGAGAAAGGGTCGAGCGGACGGGCGGCGATCGCTGGTGGAAATCGTGGTGGCGCCCCCCCCCCCACCACCCCTCCTCCTCCTCCTCCTCCTCCTCCCCTCTCACTGTGCTTTCGCATGGGAGCCCTGGCTGCGGCTGATCCCTCCTTCCCCCATGGACATGCAGATGATGACGATTTTGCTTTTTCGAAATCCAGTAGGTCTAGTTTCTGCCTCTCTCTCTCTTTCTCGTGTGCCTTTGGCTGGCTGTCAAGTGCCTTTTTTTTTATTATATACACAACCTGCAGTGCTTCCCAGCCCTCATCTGCCGGCGAATGACATCATTGGTATTGAAATAAAAAAAAAGAGAAAGAGAGAGAGAGACAGAAAAAAACGCTGCATGCATTCACAGCGGCCCGAAAAGAACTTTGCATACCATCCAGCTCTCTATTAGCGTTTTTTATTCGTTAATATCATTTCCTAGAAGGATAACGCCCCTGAAATTGCTACATATGTAGCCTGTGCGCCCCAGTTGGTGCAGTCATTTTTACAGGCCGCCTGGAGACAGCGTATTTGGAGAAGAAATACTCCACACCAATGGAGAGGCATTTAAAATAATATTTATGCAGAGATTGTCGAAATACAGATAGAGATTGCTGACTGAACGTCATTTTATATCTCTCTGGGTGCATGTATTTGGAGATATAGATACTCATTGCCTTTATAGAAACTATAAAGGGTTATTTATTTAAAAAAAAAACACAAAAAGTGGCTTTATTTTAATCATAAGGCCATATTAGTGTGATTCCTTGCAGTTGCTAATCATCATACAGAAGGGTAATATTTTATTTTTGTCAATCATGTGAGTCAAAAATGCGCAGAGTATGCAAGCTTAGAAACTGGCAAATACGTGATTATAGTGTATTTTGTCCTTGTAAACGTGGATGGCAACCTAACAGTGAACCACCAGGAAGCTGGTGAATCAGGTGCCCTCTTGTGGAAGAAGGGATTGTGTCACGCTTCTAAAAGGAGTAGGAGAGCAACAAAGTGCTTGATGCAGATTTTTTCCATTTTTCTATTGTTGTCAGGCCTGGATTTCCCAATAGGCACACTAAGCCTGTGCCTAGGGTGGCAAAAATCTGGGGGCTGGAGGGAGCAGGCCCACCTAAGATTTGCTACCTCCCAGCTGTGCTGAATCTCACTCCTTGGAGAACAGCCTTCTGCTTCCTTCTGTTGCTCCTCCCCTGCCTGCCCAGTGCAGAGGGGAGGGGGTGAGGCTGGAAGGGACAGAGCAAAGAGAACCTGCTGTTAGTTCCCATCCCATCCCCTCCCCTCCCCAGAGCAGACACACCTGACGCATGTAAGAGATCCCTGTGTTTTCCATAGGGGGCCCAAAACTTTGGAACTCTTTACCTTGAAATACTACGTTTGATAACAGACAGAAAGAGATTTAAATGTGAACTAAAAGCATGGCTATTCAAAAATGCATGCCACCTAACTTAAAAACATCAGAATGTAGTGAATCTGGGGAAACTTTTGGGGAAGGGGGAGACTTTTCCCGAAAGGATGGGCTCCACCTTAACCAGAGTGGAACCAAGCTGCTGGCACTAACTTTCCAAAAGGAGATAGAGCAGCTCTTAAACTAGAACAAGGGGGAAAGCCAACAGTCACTCAGCAGTGCATGGTTCGGAGGAATGTATCCTTGAAGGATACTAATGAAACAGGAGAGTTAGGGCATCCCAACAGAGAGGTTCCAATAAAAGCAAACATAGTCCATGCGCCTATATGTAAAAAATCACCGAAGCTAATGATTTACGAATTATCCCTACCAACTGAAAAGCAGGTTGTTAATACAAACAAAAAACACTCTTTGAAATGTCTGTATGCCAATGCCAGAAGTCTAAGAAGTAAGATGGGAGAGTTAGAGTGTATAGCAGCAAATGATGAGATTGACATAATTGGCATCACAGAGACTTAAGGGAAGGAGGATAACCAATGGGACAGTGCTATATCAGGGTACAAATTATATCACAATGATAGGGAGGATCAACTCGGTGGGGTTGTGGCACTTTATGTCTGGGACGGTATAGAGTCCAACAGGATAAAGATCATACAAGAGACTAAATGCTCAGTAGAATCTTTATGGGTAGAAATCCGATGTGTGTTGGGTAAGAGTATAGTGATGGGAGTATACTACCGTCCACCTGGACAAAATGATCAGACAGATGATGAAATGCTAAGAGAAATCAGGGAAGCTAACCAATTTGGCAGTGCAATAACAATGGGAGATTTCAATGGGAAGAATTGCTCACGGTTATTGCTACTGTATTGAAAAATCGTCCTCCACCACAACGTATACCCACATCCTTCATTATTGAATTATTACATTTAGCACTAAGTCAAAATTACTTCATGTTTCAAGATAAATTCTACCTACAAGTATGTGGAACAGCAATGGGAGCCGCAATGGCGCCAGATGTGGCTAATTTGTTTGTTACAGCCTTTGAGAAACAATACATTCAACAGAATCAGTGGTCATCATATCTAAAACATTGGAAAAGGTATATTGATGATATTTTCATTGTGTGGGAAGGATCTCAGTCATTACTGTTGGAATTTCATGCCTGGTTGAATAATTTGAATTCATGTCTCAAATTCACCATGAACTTTCACCAGCAACAAGTAGCATACTTGGACATCCTTATCACCAGACACCAAGATTCAGTTATTACAACTCTCTACCGCAAGCCTAATGACCGCAACAATCTGTTGCGTTTTGATAGCTTTCATCCCAGTACCTTTAAATTCAATCTCCCTGTAGGTCAATTTATGCATATACGGCACCTGTGCACTGATCAATTTGAATTCAAACAACAGGATCAACAGCTGGCAGAACGATTATTACAGCAAGGATACCCAGTGTTGTGTGTCAAAAAGGCATATCGAAGAGCTCTCTACTCCAACAGAGATTTTTTTATTTAAAAAAAAAAATCCTGAGGCTTCGAACCCACAGATGCTGCTCATGAGACACACACTGGCGTCTCCAATCATCAGTAAAGCCATCAGAAGACACTGGTCAATCCTCCAGGATATTCACCCTTTGTTCAAAGAACCTGTCCGTATAGCATATTCAAGAGGTAGGAACATCAAGGACCAAGTGGTCCACTCCAGCTTTTATAACCCACCAGCAATGACAGCAGATGTCATTAGCTGTACCAATTGCTCTTACTGTGCCTTAAAAATCTTCACAGACCACGATACATACGCCATCAGGCCGCATCATAGCATTACCTCGTGCCACCTGCAAAACCTCTTTTGTTGTTTATGCAATCTTCTGTCCATGCCCACTTATTTATGTGGGCATGACCAAGCGTCCTATACGCACTAGACTAACCGAACACAAATGCTGTTTAAAAACAGGTAGAACCGAGGATCCTCTTGTGGCTCATTTTACACAATGCCATCATACTTTTTCTGAGATTAAATGGACTATTTTTGGAAATAGTTGTGGCACATTGGAGACGTGGAGATAGGATTAAACGCCTCCGTCAATGTGAACAACGTTGGATTCGCCAATTGAAAACAGTGAGCCCTCACGGGCTTAACAGGGAGATTGAGTGGATTCACTTCATGTGAATACCGCTCGACAGTCAAATCAAACACACAGGTGTAATATGGCAGATCACATATAACCAGTAGTGCTCTTGCGGTAACCTTGCTCAGACGCCGACAAGAGGAAAAGGTGGCAAGGTTTGGGGAGTCTGTGTTTCTTGAATCATAACCCAGGGATGTGCGTTTCATTTTTAAAGATGGTAAAAATGTCAAGTTGTGATACGTTTGCATTCGCCCTCTTTAGAATGAAACTGAACAGTGGTGTGGATACGATGACTTTAACTTCTCATTGGATAGTACAGGAGAATCACGTTTGTTGCAGTCCCTGAAGCAGCTTTGTGAAACGTACGTCGGACTGGACCTTTGAACAATTGGATCTCTGAAGCGTGGTAGCGCTGTAACTGATTAAATTTTTGAAGCGTGGTAGCGCCACCAAAAAGCACTGGACCTCCGAAGCGTGGCAGCGCTGTCAACCAAATAAGGGAAGTACCGTTCCACATTAATTTTAGAAAAAAGTATAAAAAAGAAAAAAAGTACACTCTGTTATGATCCGCTGCCGCGGGCCCCCCCGCGAGCAGGTAATCACCCCACGTTGCTGCCTTTCTTCAGCCGACGCGGCAGGACGCCACCGTCGGCCTGCCTTCGTGGCCGGAGCTGCGGACTGTGTTCGCCCATGCGGCCCGGAGGCCGCCCTGGATATCCTTGCCTGCCGCGGCAGGAGCCGCGGACTTTCGCCTGTTCCTCTTCGCGGCCTGGAGCCGCCCCGTGTCAGTCTTCGCAGCAGGGAGCCGCGACGCCATCATGGGGGTCCTCGTGGGACAGCCTGGAGGCTGCCCCGAAGCCTGCCTGCCTGTTTCCTGCTTCTCTCTGGGCTACTTCGGAGCAGCTTCCTGCTTCTCCTTAGGCGCCGGCGTGTGCCTTTCTGCCAGACTTAAAGGGCCAGGCACAGGAAGTGTGCTGGTCCCACCTAGGGAGTGGACTTCCTGCTTCAGCCCTATAAGAGGGCTACTCCATCAGTCTGTCTTCGCCTTGCATTGGAGTGACATCCTTCTGGAGGCTCCTGCCTGCCAGAGCTCCGTCAGGTCTTCTCGACTTCTCCATGGAGTTCCTGTTGTCACGCCATATAAAGTCTTGTCTTCGTTGCCTAAGGTTCCTGTCCAGATGTCCCATCTAGTCTTCGTTCCATGTCTTCTGTCTTGATGTGCCTGAGGTCCCTGTCCAGATGTCCCATCCAGATTTCCTGATGTTCAGGTCCTGATCTTCCAAGCCTAGATGTCCTGCCATGATCTTCTACGTCCTGATGTCCCTGCCTACCCGGATGTTCTTCCCTGTGTCTTCGTATGGGCTCCTAGCCTTCTGACCTGCTGTGCCTTGGAGTGGCCAACAGGAGGGATTTGTCCCTGTGCTTTGGAGCTTCTGTTCCTGCCAGCCGTCAGAGCTTCGGATGTCATCAGTCCTGACATCGGAGTTCCTCCTCGCCTGGATGTTCCCTGCGCATGTCCTGCTCTACTCATGGTCTGTGACCAGCCTTCGGGCTGTGTAGGGCGCGCAGAGGGACAGGGTGGTCCACGACTCAGTCCACGGGTGGGCGGAGTAGGGCGCCCTGAGAGACTGTGCAATTGTTCTTCAGCCCAAGTGTCTTCGTCCATGATGCGGTTGCATCAACCCAAGCATCTTTGTCTTCTGTGATGCAGTTGCATCAGCCCAAGTGTCTTCGTCTTCTGTGATGCCGTTGCTTCAGCCCTAGTGTCTCCTCTGGGATGCCGTTGCATCCGAACCAATGTCTGTCTTCGTGTCAAGGCCTCTGACTGCCCTCTACCTCAGGCCAGGCCTGCTGCTCCATGCTGTTCCTCCAGCAGGTCCGAAAGGGCTCGGAATGGTCAGAGGACCATTCATATCCCAACAACTCCTTGTTGTTGGCCTTGGGAGCTTGCAGGCCTGGTGGAGGGTAGCCCGCCAGCTATGTGGAACTCACCGTCAACCCTCGGGTTGGCCCTGGGTGCGCCTGGGGTCGGACTGCCCAAGGGCACACTAAACCCATCCCGTAACAGTATGCAAGGCCTCGAGGTTGGCCATAACACACTCATTAATAAAACGTTATCTTTTTGAAAGACTTGGACCGATGATTAAATATGACCCGTAATGGTTAATACAGAAGCTTACTTGCTTATATACCGTGGGTGTTATGATGGTCCCACACATAAATTAATCTATATGAAATATAGCACATAGAAAAAAAAATATTCTGCTTTTAACGTATTGATGTGAGATTTCAATTACCCCAATATTGACTGGGTAAACATAACATCAGGACTTGCTAGAGACATAAAGCTCCTGGATGTAATAAATGATTGCTTCAAGGAGCAATTGGTTCAGGGACAAACAAGAGAGGGAGCTATTTTAGATCTAATTCTCAGTGGAGCACAGGATTTGGTGAGAGAGATAATGGTGGTGGGGCCACTTGGCAATAGTGATCATAACATAATCAAATTTAAACTAATAACTGGAAGGGGGACAATAAGTAAATCTGCAGCTCTAGCACTAAACTTTCAAAAGGGAAAATTTGGTAAAATGAGGAAAATAGAGAAAAATTGAAAAGTGTAGCTGCAAAGGTTAAAAGTGTTCAACAGGCATGGACATTGTTTAAAAATACAGTCCTAGAGGCACAGTCCATATGTATTCCACGCATTAAGAAAGGTGTCCAAGCTTCATATTTGAGTTCTTCCAGAATGCTGGGATGAATACCATCTGGTCCTGGTGATTTATTACTCTTTATTTTCTCCATTTGATCTATTACATCTTCCAATTTCACAGTGATTTACTTTAGTTGTTCAGAATCATCACCATCAAAGAATAATTCTGGTGTGGGAATATCACCAACATCATCCTCAGTAAAGACCAAGTCAAAGAATTAATTAGGTTTTCTGCTATTTCCTTGTCCTCCCCTTTTATTCCTAGGTCATGTAGAGGTCCAGCTGACTCTCTCTCAGGCTTTTTCCTATGAATATACTTTAAATAGTTTTCGTTATTAGGTTTTACCTCTATGGCAAGCTTCTTTTCAAATTCTTTCTTGCCTGTCTTATTACTCTTTTATTACTCTACTATATCTAACTTGCCACTGCTTATGCTCTTCCCTTTTTTCCTTATTTGGTTCTGCTTTACATTTTTGAAAGATACCCTTTGGGCTTTATCTGTCTTTCATTTTACCCTTAAACCATGCTCGCAGTCATTCATTCTTTCTTCAGCCTTTAATATGTGGAAATACAAATCTAGGCAATTTGGCACCTATAGCCAAGCAAAAACATGCACCCTCACACTGTACACAACATATATATAACCAGTGCTTTTTTTCTGGAAAAAAAAAAGGGGTATTCCGCTGGGTCCTCCTTGGGGCTGAGATGGGAAGGGGCAACTAACTAGGGACTCACTCCCTGCGATGTGCCAAAGAATCTATAAAATGACAGTACTACAAATATTACACTTGACCCTAGAATACTAGTATGCCTCCTGCTGAGAAAACAGATAATGCCAGACTTCTAGAAATTACTACACACTAGCACAGGGATAGCCAACTCTGGTCCTCAAGAGCCAGAAATAGGCATGATTTTCAGGATATCCACAATGAATATGCATGAATAGGTTTGCATATAACTGAGGCAGTGCATGAACATCTCATGCATATTCATTGTGGATATCCTGACAGCCAGACTTATTTGTGGCTCTTGAAGCCTGGCGTTGGCTACCCCTGCACTAGCAGAATATCTCATCTTAGTTACACAGACATAACATTGATAGACTTTCTGCTACAACCCAGCCTTTATGCCTGGGCAGCAGTCAAAATCATTTAGGAGGTGGGAATCTGAACACCGTTGTAGGCCGAGTCAATTTTATGTTCATAACCAGCTTCTAACTTTTGAGGAGCTGTATGAGAAGTATCATCTTCAATCTAGTGACCACTTCAGTTATATCCATATTAAGTTCTTTATTAAGGGAGAGCTGTTAAATTAAATCTATTGAGAAATAAGATGTTTTGAAGTATTGTGAATTTTCAAAAGTTGCATATGTAAAAATCACCATAAACATGTGTAAATAGCATATACTCGCTCATTTGCTATTTTAGAAGCCTAAAACATAGTAACATCGGGTGAGTAAATCTGCGCCTGTATAAAAGGGGTCGTCCAGGAGCATTCCAACATTCATGCACGTAAGTTGCTATTTTATAAGAGATTTCCGCGTGCAGGTTTGGCAACTTACTCCCATGTATTTATACCTGCTTTTTATCTGGAGTAAGTGATTATAAATGTGTTAAAAGTAAAATACAGACTACGTGGGGTGTCTGGATAAAATGGGGGGGGGGGGGGGGAGTTGAGGCTGAGGAGCCAGGAGGGTCTTGATGTTGTGGTTGAGGACTCCAGCCAGGCTGGTGAACCCCCATGGGAACAGTCCAGGGCAAAACAGAACTGAGCTAGGCAATCTTCAGCCACATCCTCCGCAGGTTAAACCCTTGAGTTCCAGTAGCCGGCAGGACTTAACACAGGCTGGTGCTGAGAGTAGTACTGAACTGAAACCTGGACTGAACTGGAAATAGCGCTGGTGAAGCCGAGAAGGAATGGAGGTGCAGGCTGCAGGACTGGAAGCTGAGACCAGGCAGGGCTGGAGACTGAGGCTGGGCAGGAAGCAGGACTGGTAGCTGCAACAAGATTGAGGTTAAGACAATGGCTAGGTACCAGGCCCTGAGCATAACCAGAGGCAGGGATAAATAGGCTGGGCTCTGCTGAGTCATGAGGTCATGGAAACTATGACTGGAAAGAGAGGAGCAGCTCCACGAGGACCTCTGGGGATTGTGAGGCCACATACCAGGCAGAAGCACAAGAATACACCCCCTCTTAAGCACCTTTCCCCATGGGTCCCACTTGATTTAAGGATTCAAGTCTTTGAGAGGAATGACTTCATTGGGCCGCTCCTGGGGTAGTAGGACTGAGCTGGAACTAGGCCCCTCCTAGGGCTGTAGAAAACCAGACCCCTCTGGCGGCTGCAGGGAACCAGAGCTCACCTGGGGTAGCTGGGAAATGAACCCCTCCGGGGCTGGAATATTTAGGGCAGGACCTGAGACAAATATAGAAACCGGAGCAGGGTTAGAGTTCACGTCAAAGGTTAAGGGCAAGGTCTGAGTGCTGAGTGCTTACATAAGAGGAAAACAGAAAATCTGAGGTGGAGTGTAACACAGAATTTGATCTTGGGATAAAGTCTATTTCTTACAGGCCGATACAGAACGGTGCGCTCAGCCGAGCACACTGTTTAGCCCCGTTTCGCCGCACATTTATGACGCACTATTATTACCCCTTATGCTATAAGGGGTAGTAATAGTGCGTAGAAAACGCGCAGCCAACCCCCCCTCCCCCTCCCCGAAACTAATATCGCTTATCACATGCAAATGTATGTTGATGAGCCTATTAGGTAGTCACCCGCAATACAGAAAGTAAAATGTGCGGCCAAGCAGCACATTTTACACACAGAAATTAACGCCTGTCAAAGGCAGGCGTGTTATGATTCTGAAGGTGGACCCTTGGTCCGAGGTAGAGTTGGCGCTGCCTGAGACCCTCTTAGATCCCTACCGTCGGAAGACGAGGCTGTACTGAAGCGAGGTCCGGTTGGAATTTCACCAGAACCAGCCCCGTTCCCCCCGGGTTGAGCCCTTGAGTACATGGGGCCGGCCGGACTTAGGTGGACCTCCATAAAGGCAAGAGAAAAGTCATTATACAGTCCAAGGTCAAAAGCCTGAGAGAGATCAGAGGCCGGTCCAGAGTTCGGTGCCAGGAGAATGGTCGGAATCCGGTCCAGGGGGTCGAAGCCAGACCCGCAGCCCGGCCCCCTTACCTCTTTCAGACTAATCCAGTGCCTGGTTCCTCATCCCTAGCAGCGGTGGGCCGCCAGCTCCGTCCTCAGGCTGCCCCCGGTGCCTCAGTCTCAGTTGCAGATCCCTGTGCTCCGCGTCTGGTCTCTCCGCATGGCCGGCGGAGAGACGCCGCCGCCCAGAGCCGCGTGAGCATCTTCAAGACTTATGAAGGGCCCGAGGCAGGAACCTGGCCACAGCCCTGGATGATGACATCAGCGGAGCTCTGGTACTTAAGGCCGGGCTGCGCTCCTAAGGATTGCCTTTGCAACAGGTCTCCACACTAGTCGTGTTCTCGTTGCCTTCTGGGAACCTCCTCCATTCCTGGTTCCTGATCCTCATTGACTCCTGTTCCAGTTCTCCTTGTTCCTGTGTCCCTGATTCCCGCCACGGGCCCTCTAAATCAGGAAACAAGGCACACATGCGCACCTAGGGAGATGGCAGCATCAACGTTCGGTGGCATTCCAAGCCTTAAAGACCAAGCCTTAAAGACTCTCCTACTGCAGAGACTGCAACAAGGGTCCAGCGGCAGCAGTGGTCAAGCGGTGCCATCAGCGTTGGGTGAGTGAGGCACACAGGAAGGCAGAGGCGTCGTTGGCAACATCTCACCACCGCAGGGAACAGGCAGCGTCGATGGCATTGGGAGTTGACGTCGGCATGGAGTGGTGAGTGAGTGAGGCTGCTCAAGGGGCCCTCCCGCGAGCAGTATTGCAACAGGTCATTAATTTTGTCCTTCAGAATACCAAGACTCACCAGATCCAGAGATTCCAAAAGTTGCTGAATGCTGAGTAAATCCAGACACAGGGGGAGAGAGGTTAGAGCCAGGAGTGAGAGGGAGGGAGAGACAGCAAGATGAAGAAGTGACAGCAAGAGGGAAGAAGCAAAAGACGGCAGCGCTCACTTCTTAAATTTAGCACTTTTTAGCAAAAATTCCGGAATTGCAATTTTGCATCTGCTGCAAAATTAACAAGTTTAGATACTGATGGCATATTCAACTTCAAAATTGTCATCAATTTTGATCTGAACATATAAGAAAAACATATAAGAGAGACAGATGCCTTAATCTAGGAATGAAATACATTGGAAGAAGAGTATTTTTGGAAGAGATGATGAACCATGGGTATGTTTCCATTTAATAAAAGAGATAGCATCTCCCTGAAAGAGAGTTGGAAACTATGCAGGAAGCTGCACAATTTGGCTTGGAGGAGAATGGAAATTGGGAGGTGGGGCATGTTCAGGGTGTTACTGTGTATGTATTGTATTTTTAACTATAATAATAGGTCTGTGGAATATCAAGTAGAGCAGGAAGCAATCAACTAAACTAAACTTTCACATCACACGTGAAGGCAAGCTTGATTACTAAAAAAAAATGCCATCTAGTGGTTCACAGGCAACATGGATCAAACCAAAAATGTCACAGCCACAGTCATGAACCAAACACCAAAACCAGCAAAATAAGCATAAAGAGTAGAAGAAAATTTCTTATTGAGGGCCTGATTTACTAAAGCTTCCCCCCCCCCCCCCCCCCCATTCTGTTTCTATGGGAAGAAAAGAATAGCAAATCAAGCTCAGATCAGTAAGTCAATCTTATCTATGCCCTTCTCTTCACTGCCAACTCCAGATTCCCTGCTTTCCATTGGCTGCAGTATATGCCTGGAATAGACTTCCTGAGCCCGTGTGTCATGATGATCCCTCTCTGGCCTTATTTAAATCCCATCTAGAAAAAAAAAAAAATCTTATGTGAGGCTGCTTTTAAATTTTAACCACTGGTTCTCCTGATCATACCTTTGCTGAATGTGATGATGGCTATATTGAGTCTCTGCGCAAAAGGGAATTTAAAGCTCTGAGGCAGGATTTATTTAGATGCAGGTTAATCTGAAACTGAGATAGCTGTGCCTATAAAATCTCATGTTTAAGACGAGGGTATTTTTTTTGGGCCCCAAAATCAAGATTTATCTGTCACCCATGGATTTGAGGGTAAAACCTAGCGGGTTTATGAAATGGTGAAATCATACTAAGGAAACAAACCAAAAATTGCTTTTATTTATTTTTTAAAAGCAGAATTAAGTGTCTCATAAGAAACATCATTTAACAACTTAACAAAATGTCCCTGCTGTCTGAATCCTTGCCTCCCTCCTCTCTCCCCCCTCCCCTCTTTTATTCAAATCCTTCCAAGTCCAATTCTTCATCGTTGGAAATTCCGAATAAATCGTGGAACTCTTCTTTGGTGATGCCATCAGCGTAAGTGTTGTCTTCGCTGTTCCATCTATTGAATCATCATCCGATGATGATTCTTCTTTACCTTTATAGATGGCGTCATCTAATGCCGTATTTCAGGAATGACTTCTTGACCATTTCTGGTGGAATTGACTCCAGGCATCCTTTACCCATTTCGCAACCAAATCAGTGTCTGGTTTCATCAGGTTCCTCCTTTCGTTAACTTTGCTTGATCAGATAACATCCGTTGTTGCCACATATGCCGCAATTGGTCCTTGAAAAGCTTGTTGAGACAGACATCTAGCAGCTGGAGCATTGATGTCAGATCTCCTGGAATCATTGCTAATGTGATTCCCATTTTCTTTGCATTGTCTTTCACATCCTCTGTTATATGTGCGCAGAACATAAGCCACACCACTAGAGACGGTCGTTTTCTTAGCTCCACGCCTTGTCGCCTACCCCACACATCGCACAGCCACCAATTCATTCCTTCCTCAACTATCCAGCCTTTAGGATGAACCCGAACAGTCGGGTTCATCCTAAAGAATTTTTAGGTTCTTCGGCATAGTTTTCCTCTTGAATATTACCACCGGACGTAGTTTTGTGCCATCTGCTAGGCAAGACAGGATCACCATGAAATGGGTCTTTTCATGACCAGTTGTTTTTACAAGTATGGTCTTCTCTCCAATGCCAACTACAGTGTGATCACCAGGCATATCAAATGTCATAGGCGTTTCATCCATACTACCAATGTTATTCATATCAAAATGATTCTTTAGTCTCTGCTGAATAATGAATTTGTGGAATGAACAGATCTTTTCATCAAGTTCTTTAGGCAATTTCTGTGAAATCTTTGTGCGCTGACGAAGGCACAATCCATATCGGTTCATGAACTGCGAACACCAACCAGACAATGCCGTGAATTCTTTCAGACCTTCAGTCACTGAATATTTTTCTTCTTTTACCATTTGAAAGGCACGAATCCTAATGCTCAAGCAAGTCACAATGTAGCCATTCTGCCTGCATTCCATCACCCAGTCATTCAAATCATTAACCATTCCTTCAAAAGGCGCAACTTTGAAAAGTAAAGCTTTCTTTGATGTTGGCTTTTCTAGCAGCTTTTCTTCATTTTTTCACCAATCTCTGACGAGTTTTTCGCTAATGTCAAATTCTCTTGCAATTACACAATTATTGGCCTCCTTTGCATGTTCTATAACCTTCAGTTTCAGCGATGTGGGGTAAGATGCTCTCTTTTTCTTCTCAGCGTTCATATTCCTGAGGATAAGATATCATTATTCTAATGGTTGTCCCTGCTGTCTGAATCTTTCCCTCCCTCCCCTATGGCTGCCCCTCCTGTTTCAATCCTCCCCCTCCCTATTCCTTAACTCACCCACTGCTATCTGGACAACAAAGGCACTTGCATTTGCTCAGGAATGTCCTTCCTCCCCCCCCCCCCCCCCCCCCGGTGATCTCCTAGTGTAGTGGTAGGACAGCTTCTCCCCCACAACTTTTTTAAAACACAGCTATACTAACTGCACTAACCACATCCTCTGGCAACAAATTCCAGAGTTTAATTGTGCGTTGAGTAAAAAAGAACTTTCTCCGATTAGTCTTAAATGTGCTATTTGCTAACTTCATGGAGTGCCCCCTGGTCTTTCTATTATCTGAAAATGTAAATAACCGATTCACATCTACCCGTTCTAGACCTCTCATGATTTTAAAAACCTCTATTATATCCCCCCTCAGCCGTCTCTTCTCCAAGCTGAGAAGTCCTAACCTCTTTAGTCTTTCCTCATAGGGGAGCTGTTCCATTCCCCTTATCAATTTGGTTGCCCTTCTCTGTACCTTCTCCATCACAACTATATCTTTTTTGAGATGCGGCGACCAGAATTGTACACAGTATTCAAGGTGAGGTCTCACCATGGAGCGATAAAGACATTTTCCGTTTTATTCACCATTCCCTTTCTAATAATTCCCAACATTCTGTTTGCTTTTTTGACTACCGCAGCACACTGAACCGACAATTTCAATGTGTTATCCACTATGATGCCTAGATCTCTTTCTTGGGTTGTAGCACCTAATATGGAACCTAACATTGTGTAACTATAGCATTATAGCATTATTTTTCCCTATATGCATCACCTTGCACTTATCCACATTAAATTTCACCTACCATTTTGATGCCCAATTTTCCAGTCTCACTAGGTCTTCCTGCAATTTATCACAATCTGCTTGTGATTTAACTACTCTGTACAATTTTGTATCATCTGCAAATTTGATTATCTCACTCGTTGTATTTCTTTCCAGATCATTTATAAATATATTGAAAAGTAAGGGTCCCAATACAGATCCCTGAGGCACTCCACTGCCCACTCCCTTCCACTGAGAAAATTGTCCATTTAATCCTACTCTCTGTTTCCTGTCTTTTAGCCAGTTTGTAATCCACGAAAGGACATCACCACCTATCCCATGACTTTTTACTTTTCCTAGAAGCCTCTCATGAGAACTTTGTCAAACACCTTCTGAAAATCCAAGTATACTACATCTACCGGTTCACCTTTATCCACATGTTTATTAACTCCTTCAAAAAAGTGAAGCAGATTTGTGAGGCAAGACTTGCCTTGGGTAAAGCCATGCTGACTTTGTTCCATTAAACCATGTCTTTCTATATGTTCTGTGATTTTGATGTTTAGAAAACTTTACACTATTTTTCCTGGCACTGAAGTCAGGCTAACCAGTCTGTAGTTTCCCGCATCGCCCCTGGAGCCCTTTTTAAATATTGGGGTTACATTAGCTATCCTCCAGTCTTCAGGTACAATGGATGATTCTCATCCAGTCCTGCCCTCCTAACCAAGGCAGAAAAACTCCAAATGGTCCATCCAGTCTGCCCAGTAAGTTTGTTATGATAGTAGCTGCCGCTTCATGCAGGTTACTCCCAATGTTTCTGTTAAGGGTAGTAACTGCCACTTCGTGCAGGTTATCCCCAAGCTTTATGTTAAGGGTAATACAGCTGCTCCATGCCGGTTACTCCCAAGCCTTATATTAAAAGTAGTAATATTTTCGGTCAAAACCAATCAATCAAATATCAAATATATACAGTTGTAATATATACAATCAAACCTCCTGCCTCATCTGTGTCTCCCTAGTCTTCATCTCCTTGGCTTTGATCTTCAGTTGCTGACCTCCGACCAGACATTGACCTCGACTTGCATACTGCCTGCCACAACCCTTGCCTGCCTTGACCTCAGACCGGACACTGACCTCATCTTGCCTAGACTCTGATGATATCTTATCCTGCTGCCTGCCTTGACCTTGGATTGGAACCTATGTCTTTGCCTGGTGCCTACCAAGATCCCAGCACGGCTCTGACCACTCTCACTCTGCCTTTGGCCTGCAGCCTGCCACGTGGGAGAGAGCCACCTCGTGGTGTTCTCTCCTCACACTGGCCCAAGGATCCACTCTGTGCCACGTTACAGCCACTACATCTATTTAACCCCCTCTTCTTGTTCACAGTATTGGCTCCCTATCTGCTTCGGCACACGACTGAAGCTTCTGTCATTCACCAAAAGGGGCATTAAATCTGCAACACCTCCTTACATCTTATCTCTCCCTACACCCCTCCTCATGAACTCCATTCACCTGGCCAGTCACTCTCATCTATGCCCTTCTCCTCTATTTTGAAGTTCAGACTCCATGCTTTCCACCTTGCTGCTCTGCATGCCCGGAATAGACGTTCTCAGTTGGTGCATCGTTCAAAGCCAGCCCAAAACCCCGCCTTTTTGAGACTGCTTTTAAATCTCAGCCCCTGGTTAGAGTGGAGGAGTAGCCAGATCCTTAGAGCAGCAGGCTATGAGCCACAGACTCCAGGGTTCAAATCCCACTGCCATGACATTGAGCGAGTCATTTTACTCTCCATTGCTTCAGGTACAAAAACTTAAGATCAAAAGGCCCTGGGGGGGGGGATAGGGAAATACCTACAATACCTGAATGTAATCTACTTCAAAGTGTCAAAAAGCAGAATATAATAGAGATGATACTCTTGTTGGTTGTAACCATTTTTTCTTAAATGAAACTTCCTGTCCTGTTTGTCTGTCTTGAATAGAGTATAAGTCTGCTAAGCAGGGACTGACTCTCATGTGCATCTGAACAGTGCCTCATATGCTTAGTAGTGCTATAGAAATGAGAAATAGGAGCAGTAGTAGGAGTGTGCTGCAAACTTCCTAAAGGGGAGGGCTGGAGTAGTAATCAGAGTTGTTTTCTGAAGCCTGGCGCTTTCAGGAATTTTTTCCCGACTGCTTTATTATTTATGTATGCAGAGACCCTGAGTCGCCACATCAAACCGATAATTTTATTTATGGATAGTTGGCTCATGTCTTTTCATTGGTAGCTCAAGGCAAGTTCGCAGGTATTGCCCATGAGCCACTATATCAAGGACCTATCTGAGCTCGCAGTCCAACCCAGAAATGGCCACAACCTCCTTGGGTAGAGTTTTTCCTGAAGTGCCACCCAAGCAGTGTGTTTCTTTATGCACCACAATTCACTGCTGCTGCTCCTCGAGTTGTTTTTGTTTTTTTCTTTTAATGTCTGGGGGCAGCTTAGAACAGGCATCTTGGTTCTTAAAGAGAACAGAAGTAAAAAAAAAAAAAAATGTATATATTGTTCCACTTGTTTACAGTAATAATAATAGTAAAATAAAATTATAACATCTAGAAAGGACAATTGCAGGATTCCTGAAACATTACCTAGTCATAGATCTAACACTGAACATTGCCACTTGGTTTCCAGCCTAGTGGCAATCTGGCAGATGCACACTGATCTTCTTAGCCTTCTTGTATTCTGGACTTTTGCAGCTTCCTGACCCATCTATTGCATTCACTGAATTATGATTATCCAGTGTTGCCATCTCCAACTTGAAATCACTAGATCTCCTGTAAAACGTCTCCCATATGGGTAAAAAGTAGCTAAAAATGTAGTCTGAATAAACTACAAGGGCTTCGTTTTCAGCCTGCCACGGGAAATCTCTTATTTCCCGCGTTCCGGGTCTTTAAAATTTGGGGAGACCCGAATTTCGCTTTAGTGCGCACTAACTCCCATTAGTGCACGCTAACAGTTTATCATTAGTGCACACTAACAGGAGTTAGTGAACACTAAACCCGAAATGAATTTTTCTCGAAATTTCAGGAAAAATTCCTACGGGTTTCGGGCTCCCCGGTCCAGGATGAATGCACATCCCTAGAAATAAGTGACAGGGGTTTGGGTTTTGCTCCCCCACGTGGGAAATGCAGATAGTGGCACTAGCCATTTCTCATCCCAAAGCACCATCTGTCCATGTGGATTTTTAGTTGGAACTTGAGTTGACCAGTTGTGGAATTTTAGTTCAGGTTTTGGGGAAGCAGGAGCTCTCTGGCTCTTGTTTTATAATTTTCCCTCCTAATTTAAGGGAAAGGAGTAAGGAACATTCCCTTTCCTGGAGTCAGCTCTCCACTTGACTTGGCTGCCTTCCTTTTTGATTGTTTTGGACTCTTTTAAGCCAATTTTTGAGAATTCCCTGTGAGAGCCTTGCTACCCTCTCGCACTAGGTTGAGGCGTCTGCTGTGTAAGATTAGATCATGTGTTAGGGAAGATTCTGGCAGTGAGTTATATCCCCTCCAGAGGATAAATCCGTCTGGTGACCCGCTGCAAAGGAAGAATATTTTTGCATTAACTGTCTTTTTGAACTATCTCCTCTGGTTGAAGGCAAGGAAGCTTTATTCCACCCTTCCCGCTTATCTGCTTTTTCCCCTTTTGGGTTTGAGTAATTTTTTTCCCCTATTTAGATCTGATGGCCCATGGTACCAGCGAATCTGTACCCAAACCAACTAAAGAATGAAGTCTTTCATCCAGAAAGAAACAGGAGTGTGGCAAATTTCATCTAAAGGAAAGGTTCCCAGTAAAGTGCACTGCTAGGAGAAACAGAGAAGACACAAAGTAAAGATAACAAGAACTTTGTTGCTGCTGTGTAAAGTATCACATAATGTGGGAAGTAAGATATCCACCAGGTGCTGCCTAAGGAGTGATTAACTAAATTCTGATTAAATATTGGGACAATCTACTTCTAACTACCTCCAGTGGGAAGAGTTAAGAATAAAGTGGGTAATTAAAAGGGACTGACCTACTTTTTACTTAAAGGAAGATTAGACTTTAAGGAACTGGGTACTTGCCAGGTACTTGTGACTTGGATTGGCCACTGTTGGACTCAGGATGCTGGGCTTGATGGACCCTTGGTCTGACCCAGTATGGCATGTTCTTATGTACTTAAAAAGGAATTCAGTGTAAATATAAGAAATAGTTACTTTGCTGATGAAATGGAGCCACAAGTTTATTATATCTTTCTTCTGTCTCATTATTTATTGAATGGAACTTAAGAAAATGAATTGAAGTGTAAACAGCATTCAGTCATCTAATCAACTATTAGTAAAGAACTTGGAAACCACCATTCTCCTGTGTGTTTAATGGATACAGAGACTGGGTTACTGGTTAATGTGGTGAATTGAGGACGGAAAGGGGCTTGAACTGCAAAGAATCAGGGTATTAAGAGCTATTGTTCATCCCTGCTATTAGGAGCCTGGCTTCAGACAGTAAGCTAGCTATCTGGTGCATGGAAAAGGAGTTGTGCATAAAGGGTCCATTTCTATTTCTTTCTAATTGCCCCGGGGGCAAGTAAAAGGATCCATCCCGCCCAAGGGTTATGTTACTTTGAAAGTCTTCTAGAAAAAAACAACAACAATACAAAACTATTAAAAAATGAATCTAATAAATATAAGATGTATTAAAGCAGATAAAAATAAATATGTGTGTAAACAGTGGAATGAGTGGTAAATAATTGAGATTCCAAAATTATATCACCTATTACATGAAGGAATCATAACAATGTTGTATACTCTTCTTCTAGAACAAACAATGAAAACAAATGTAAAATTTATCAAATAAATTTAATATCACAAGTACAATGAAGTTTAACTTATTACATATGTTGTCAACTAACACAACTGACCTTTTAACACACCCATTCATACCATACATTCATACTTATAAAGGCAACTCCAACACACATTGTAAGTGTTGCAAAACACTATAAATCACTTATATTAAACATGTAACAAAATACTCAGTTATACATATATATCAATGAAAAGACACAATAGTTCACTTCTGTTTGAGCTGCAGACATTGATTCTTTTTGGTAGCATTTGGAGACAAGCAATAATGCTTAACATTTGATACTTTGTTATATTGTTTAACTTTTTATTCCTTGTTACACTGTCTTTTTAGTGAAACATTGTTAGCTCAAATAAAAGTGAAAATCTTATGCTAGGCTGTTATGCAATTAATATTGATCCACATTTATTACTGGTGATTAGCTTTGAACCTTTATTATCCCACCTGTCACATCACAAAGTTCTTCAGGTAAACTAAAATAACTCCCTGCCGATTCCCACAATGTGAAAAGGAAAAATTATAAAAAGATCCCTGATCCTGTTCATATGGTGGGGACTTGCGGTGTAGTTGTAGCATTTCTTGCCAGCAGCCTAGATGGAGGACATATCAGATGTGGAGAACTGAGCTCACTGTACACAGATGAAGAAATCACTCTCAGTCTCACTACTTGTAAGGATGGTGAGGACACACTTCAACAGTGGGCATGCATATGAGGGACTTTGAAATGATTGAAGGTTTATTACTTTTAAAATCAAAATCTTCTAGGAAAGGGCCTGCAGCATATTAGGAGGGTCCAATCCAGCCCCCTTTGAGGAGCTCTAGCAGCAGGCAGTACTGTAATAGAACTAGCAAACCAGGAGCTGTTTTATTCTTACTGTTTACTTTTTCCTGTGGTCTCACTCCACACAAATTCCTGCATAATGTTGCTGGAAGTCGAGAGGCTAGTCCAGAGCCCAGCATGCACTGAACTCACTCAGATTCCTGCCTCTCCTTCTGTACTCACTGCAGGCTCAGCTAAGCTAAGCTGGCTGTGAGCATATATGTGCCGCTGCTTCTCCTCAATCTCCTCTTCCACTGCAGACTCGGAAAGCCTGGTAGCCATCATTCCTCCCACCCTAGCCTTTTCTCATTGGCTGTGAGTCTTGTCCTAACACCCTTTTCCTGGCCCTCACTTAGGTAGACATCGATGGGAATGGCCATGTCAAGAGATCCGGACAGTTTCAGACATTGCAAACCTTTCTGGAGCAATTTGCCTTGACTACTACTACACTACTTGTCACTCCTATAGCCGTGCTCGATATACACAGTGCTGTACAAGCACATAACACAGTCCCTTGTTCAGTAGTCTAATCAAGGCAAGCATACACGGAAACATCACCTCAAGCATTTCCAATGCTGTTGGAGAGGAGGGATCCACTCAAATAACCATATAACGTTATAGCAAATGTATATATCTATATCTAATGTTATCTTTTCCCTTCTTCTCTTCTCCCAGTTCTATTACCTTGTTATTTGTAACTGCTTCCTTCCACACTATTAGGTTATTCAATTGTTCATTGTACACCCCTGTTATATGTAAACCGGCATGATGTGATTGTATCATGAATGCCGGTATATAAAAATTTTAAATAAAATAAAATAAATATTAGAACAAACATAAATATTCATTTAACATCCACCTAAAAAAATGTTGCTCTTCTGAATGTCTGGTACAGGTCAGGCTTCTAAATCACTGACAGATTGAGCTCACTCCATACTCCTTAATCTGCATGCACTTCCCGGCACAGACAGTCACCTCCTTTTTACAGTACTTAAGGCTGTCTTTCTTGTCTTATTATTATTATTATTATTTTTTTAGCAATCAGGACAATCCACTGCTAGGGACGCCACTCCCTCAGGGACGTCCAAGAACAAATGGGGAAGCACGTGGCACTTTTCCTCTGTCGTAGTCGCACTCAAGATAACCGAGAACAGGATGCAGGGCAAACCAGGAGCAGCCCGGAGTCCGGGAGAAAGCGCCCCCTGTCGGAGGCGGGCAATCTCTGTTAGGAACCTGACGCCCTGCTGCGGCTGTCAGTTGGTTGCTCATAGGGATGCTGACAACATTACAGCTGCTGCTTTTCTCCCCTGGCTACGATTATTTCTTTCGCTCTGTATCAGACAGAGACAGCTTAGCCCGTGATCTCATTTGAGTCCCTAAGTATGTCCCGGGTATCACCGGGAGAGGGACCCAGCAAATCTGTTTTGAGAACAGCTGGGGGGGACCAGGCACCACCGCATTCTGGCCAGCAGAGGTCTCACTTGCGCTTTCCTGCTGAAAGACTGCGTGCTCTCTCCGAGTAGGGAACCCGATGGAAATTTTTACAGCTTGGGAGCAAGTCGCTGGATTTATTTCTTTTTTTAAGCTAAATTCGCTGCTCCCTGTCACATTCACAGCTCCAAAAACTCTCAATCGGGTTCAAAAATGTCGTCAGATCTAGCGACAAAATCATTGACTGGGTAATACTGCACTGCTTTCTGCCGGTGGAAACGTCCTCAGCGGCGCCCAGGCCCCTGTCACTGTAGGCAAACAGGAAAGAGCATGACAGCTGAGCTCGGGGGGGGGGGGGGGGAGGCAGAGAAATGTGAGAAGGAAGCCAAGGGCGTGCTCTCTCTCCTTCCTCGCAAACCCCGGCTCAGACGGCCGGCTTTGTTGCTGGCCGTGCTCTGCACATGCTCAGTCGGGAGCGGCTTGCCCTCGCGAGGAGGAGGCGGCAACGTTTGGCTTCTCTTGTTTGTGCAGTACGGGGCTGCTCCAGTGGGCGCCAAGAGACTTAAGCCGGAACCCAGACGACAGCTGAAGCTGTTCCCGCCGCCTCTCCTCGCCCTATAGATATATATATATATAAAAATATATCATTTTATTTTATTTTTTATGCTGCTGTTGCGCACGGGCTCAGTGTGCAGCGCTGGTGAAAAGCGACAGCTCTTTTCGAGCCGCACTTAACAAAAGGAGAGGACGGAAGAAGCGGGTGTTAGGGGGGGAGGGAAACAAAAAAAAAAAAAAAAGTAGCAGCCATGTCTCTGGTGGGCTTCGACGCGGGCTTCTCGAGCGAGGAGGTGCTGAGCGTCCGCTTCCCGCTGCACCGAGCCTGCCGGGACGGCGACGTCGGCGCTCTGCTCGCGCTGCTGCAGCGCACGCCGGGCCCCGAGCTGGCCGCCGAGGATTCCTTCTACGGCTGGACGCCCATTCACTGGGCCGCGCATTTCGGAAAGGTAAGAAGAAGAAGAAGCCGAGCCTCCCGCCCCCCCATTTATTTTTATTATTATTTTGAACTAAGAAGGCACCGCCTTCTCTCAACCCCCCCCCCCCCCGCGCGGGCACTTCGTTCTGCCGGCGCGCGCTGCCTTGGAACAAACGATTGGGGAAAGGGGGCGGGGGGGGGGGTGAAATAGGATCGAGGCTGGCGCTCAGCCGTCCCGGGTGAGACCTCTCTTATTGACGGAGTGTCCCTAGTCGACGTCGTCTCCCCCCATCCCCACTGATAATTACAGCGGTCCATCCCGAGTCAGTTGTAAAATAACTGCCGGCGTGTCAGCTCCGGCCTGGCTGACGGGCGGCCGCGGCCTAGTCTTTTGCACTCGGCCCGGCGGAGCCGACGAACGGAATTCCCTTTGAGCGCCAGCAGCGCTCGTTTGCAGGGACATACAGCGACGCTTTTTGGGGTTGGGAGAACGCAGCCAGCAATGGGGCCGGCAATAAACCAAACAAAAAAAAACAACGCAGGCTCGAGTCAAAACAGGCAGTGAAACTGAAGGGGTTCGTCAAAGGAAGATTATATATTACAAAAAAAAAAAATAATAATAATACTTCCGCCAGCCTGTGGACGTCGGAGGAGGGGATTGAATAGCTTTTGTACCCCCAAAGTCTTGTTTGGACTCGAGCCTGGGCTTTTTTTTTTCCCATTCTAGGCAGCCCCAGCCGTCGCTCGCCAGGGACCGGCTGCGCGGGGCTTTAGTGACAGCGACAGCTTGTGCCGGGGGGGGGGGGGGGGGGGGGGGGGGGGGAGTGCGAGCCAAGCTTTGCAGACGGGGATGGTGCCAGCGCCCAATCCCCCTTGGGGGTGCTGGGAGCGCTTGGCAGCGCCTTATCGCTGGCGGTGGCACCTGCTTCCTTTCCCGCCCGTGCTTGAAATCCCGAGTAAAGGCGGGAGGAGGAGGTCGCCCAGCCGGCAGCCCTCTGCTGTGGCAACGTGGTTGTTAGGGCATTAAAAGGAGGCGCCCTTTGGCACAAGAGAGGCCTGTGACATAATGCAGGCAACTCCGTGCCATTCGCCTCTTCTCACCCCCCCCCCCCCCCCCAATAATACTGGGACTTCTGTTTCAAATCCAATTACTTCCAGCACACGCCAACTCCAATCTTAAAAAATAGTCAATAGTAGTGGAACATGTAGGCTACAACTTTAGACACTGTGTTAATTTAGCACTCACTGCTGAGGAAACTTTTTTTTAGTCACTTTTCATTATTATTTATATTCACCTCTTTTGCCCCCTTTATTGACCTGCATTGTGCATGAAGTTTAAGCAGTGAGACAGCTACACTGTGTGGGCCCTACCATTTACTTATTTATTTCACCACATCATCAGGCCAGCTGGATCTCAGCCTGAATTATTTTTCTTATACTTTTATTTACCCACTTGGGGGCTGTTTGAAATGGACTAACACTAATACCCACCACCAGCTCAGGTGCCTCCTTAGCTAATGGCACCTGAGAATCCCCATTTTATGATTTACATTTTTGGCTGGTGAGTTGCCACCTAGGTAGGGTCCAGTAACCCTGTATTAGGGCCTGGATCCCTATTTAGGATTCCATGCAAACTTCAGTTGCTGTCTGAATGTCTAAACCTATGTCTCTCAGGTAGACCCCAACCTGTCTAAATAAACCTTCACATTGGCTGGTTGTTTCCGCATGCTGTACTTGTGCCCCACCCAGCTTATTCACCTACTCAACCACTTCTCTGTTCATTTTTTTCCTGTTTCTTTTTTGCTTGGCTCTCTTCCATACCAGCCTAGGGATGGTATCTGACCAGTCAATGTCCATACCCGACCATTGTGTTCTAATCATGTCTCTATCAATGTGATCAAGTTAATCTCTTTCTGAGATATCAAATCATTGACCCCCAAATATATGATGATAATATCAGGCTTAGGGTGTGCCCTGGCTGTCTGCCAGAACCTTGGAATCAGCTAGTCACATTTTATACCTCTGCCTCATCCATTTTCTGATTGGGCATACCTCAAGAAAAGGCAGCCACTGGATCTTGCTGCCACTCTTTTTCTGGCCCAATATGTAAACAAATGACCTACAATACACCATTTTCGGCCGATGTTCATAAGCTGTCCTTTGCCCTGCTAAATAATCAGTATGAGAGAAATATTCATTGCCAGTACTATTTATCTCTCATATAACTTTTGAATCTGATTTCAAGGGGTCCAGTTTATTGTATCTGCTTATCCTCCATACCCAATTCCTTCCTTGATGTGGCTTCACTTCTGCATGAGTGTGTCCCATAAATCTTGTGGTCCTTGCCTGCAATCTCAAAGCACCTTGACATCTCCTTCTGGAATTGGAACTGTGAAAGTGCTGTCCCATCCTTAAGTTTAAAGACTAGATCCTCTCTCGGTGGCCTTATTTGTCTGTATACCTCCATGGCCTGAACCGGGCATACCTGCTTTGTCACGAACCAGTCATCTTATTATTTTATATCCTTATTTTCTATCTGTTTTGGATCACTGTAACAACACCACCTGCTCCTTCTCCCAAATTTCACCCCCTTCTGCTAGCGCTGGATGTTGGTTGTAGATCTGGTTTCAGGCACCACCTCACTAATCCTAAATACCCCAATGAACATAATTAGGAATGTTGCCCCAAATAACTTGGCTACCTTAGCATTCGGGTAGGAGTGGTTTATGCACCTGTGCCAGCAAATGAAGGCAGAGCAAAAGCTGATATTATGGCCATATAGTCTTGCCCCAACAGCCCGCCAGTATTCTCTGTCTTCAGTAGAGGGTGGACATGCATTTCCCTTTGGGATTGCCTGTGAGTAAAAAAAAAAAATAAAAAGCAGAGAGGAAATAGAAAGACAAGATGTCTGTATAGCACTACTTGCCTACTGAGGTGATATTGTGCAGTCCCTCCCTCAGTAGAGTGCTTCAGTCTGGTAGCCTTCAGGAACCTGGACCTATACTGTGATTAGCAATTACAGGCCGAGAGTGGCTCAGTGGTGAGGATTTAGCTCTCTCTGGTCGTGTGTGCCTGTTCCCCCCCCCCCCCCCCCCCCCCCCCCCATGACAAGCTGACCCTCAACCGCCAAAACCCCAATCAAGTTTTTAAAAATTGTTATGCCACCGTCACTTCCCGTAGGAGGAAGATTGTCCAATTATCTCTCAGCCTGGAATCAAATTACATCTGATCAATGGGTATTATCAATAATAAACAGGATTATTCTCTCCATTTTTCATCCCTTCTCATCCTTCCACACTGGGTTCCTCAAAAAAAACTTTCACATCTCACTAGATGCATCTTCTGTAAGAAATCAAATGTATTCAGAAGATACCTTGCCCAGAGGTACATCAAGAAATCAGGACTACGACCAATCTTAGACCTCCATTCACTCAACAAACACCTCCAGAGAGAAATTCAAAATGACTTCTCTCAAATCCATTCTTCCATTTCTCCAGCCCAGGGATTGGATGTGTTCACTGTACTTGAAGGATGCAAATGCTCACGTTCCAGTGCATCCCAATTCCTGGTGTTACCTTTGTTTCCAGGTGGACAACCAGCACTTCCAATACAGAGTTCTTCTATTTGGCCTTTCCTCTGCCCCAAGAGTATTCACCAAATGCCTGGCAGTGGCAGTGGTGCACCTTTGTCCTAGGGGGTGCAAATATTTCCTTATCTGGACGACTGGTCCAAACAAACACTGCTACGAGACAATCTTCTTTGAACAATTTCTTGCCTAGCCAATCTGGGCCTTCTCATCAATTACGAAGTCAAATCTGGAACCCACTCAAACCTTACAATTCATAGGAGCCTACATCAACACGATTCAAGACAAGGCGTTTCTTCCTCACCCGAGAGCATTAGCCCTCTCCACACTATCCACAGCTCTCCTTCACAGTACGACAGTACCAGCTCGCCAAGTACTCACTGTCCTAGGGCACATGACAGCATCCATTTACGTAGTTCCACATACGCGCTTACATATGCACCACCTACAATAGGGTCTGAAACATTTATTTATTTATTTAACACTTTTTTATACCGACCTTCATAGTAAATAAACCATATCAGATCGGTTTACATAAAACAAGGGTATAACAGAAGCAATAAATAAAAGTAATTAACAAGAGAAGAGAATAAGATAAAGTTACATTTAACAAGGAGTAAAAAACTTGGGAAGCTTAAGAGCTGGAAGGAAGTTAAAGGCCAAAAAATAATTAAAGAATTATTACATCAATGAACCCAGTTTCTCCACCCGTTGTCCACTCCCATTTCCTCGACCAGCAGCATGAAAAAGAACCTAAAGTGGTGGCTACTTCCGTTGACACTACTGATGGGCTCACCCCTATGCCATCTGCAACTTCAAATCATACTAACCACAGACTCATCCCCCAAGGGATGAGGAGCACACCTGGACCACTTATAGACACAGGGTCAGTGGACTTCATACGAGCGAGCACTGCACATCAACCTTCTGGAATTAAAAGCAGTACAATACAATACTCCCTTTGAGGACTACCTGCGGGAGAAAATAGTTATGATTCACCCGGACAATCAAGTTAAAAATGTTTTACATAAACAAAGGAGGGTCTGGTTCATGGAACCTTTGCAAAGAAGCAATTCAGTTACTGGAATGGGCCCACCACAGATCCATCTCTCTCCAAGCGACTTACCTACCCGGGATTCACAGATCCAGAGCAGACAATGCAGAATTTTTCATCCCCACGAATGGGAACTGAAACCGGAAGTGATTCGGCACATATTCTCTGTTTGGGGTCTCCCTTCAATCGACCTCTTCGCAACAGAGAGCAACTAGAAACCTTTTGTTCGGTTTCCCCGAGCCCACACAGACTTGCTCCAGACGCCTTTTTAATAAGTTGGTCGCACAGTCTTCTGTATGAGTTCCCTCCGATTCCACTCATCTCTCGCATGATACAGAGATGCATCGAAGACCAAGCAGATCTAATACTAATCGCACCAGCATGGCCAAGATAACCATGATACAGCTACCTCCTATGCCTATCAATTCGCAACCCAATGTCCCTGGGAGACAGCACTCACCTTCTTACCCAGGACAACGGAACACTATTACATCCCCTTCACACTTCCCTGCACCTCACGGCATGGAGATTGAAAGGCTCGCATACCAGCAATTAAACATTTCTCCTACTCTTCAGGACATATTACTCTCCTCGAGAAAATTATCAACCAGTCTCAATTACTGAAGAAAATGGACCCACTACGCTTCCTGGTGTTCATTCATGGGTAATGACCCATTAACTTGCTCACCAGAGCAACTTCTCTCCTACCTTCATCTGCCTTACAGTGAAGGCCTCGCCACTTCCTCCCTCCGAGTTCATTTAAGCGCTATAGCAGCTTACCACATTCCTCTTAATGAAGAACCTATTTCATGTCATTCCTTAGTATCCAGATTCATGAAGGGAGTGTTACACCTACGTCCACCTTTACAGAAACCACCGGTTCCGTGGGACATTAATATAGTAATTGAACAACTAATGCTTCCACCATTTGAACTTTTAGATACTTGTCATCTTCGCTACCTCTTGTGGAAGGTGCTTTTCCTGGTAGCATTAACTTCAGCAAGAAGAGTTAGTGAACTACAAGCCCTGGTTCAATACCCTCCTTATCTTCATTTCCACCATGACAAAGTAACCTTGCGAACTCATCCGAAATTTCTCCCAAAGGTGATTTCCAGCTTCCATATTAACCAGACTATCACCTTACCCACATTCCATCCAAAACATCATCACACTGTCAATGATAGGAAACTGCATACTCTAGACTGCAAACGTGCGCTAGCCTGCTTCAAACAGTGCACACATTCCCCCAATAGACCCTCACAACTATTTCTTTCATTCAATCCGAATGCACAAGGATGGCCAGTAATGAAGAGAACTTTATCCCCATGGATATCCAACTGTATCCAGTTTTGCTATGAACAAAGATCGCAAACGCTATCTACGACACCAATGGCGCATCAGGTGCGTGCGATGGCAGCATCAATGGCCAGTCTTCATGGAGTAAAGCAGCGACATGGTCCTCACTGCACATTTTCACATCCCACTATTTGGACAAACAAACAGCGGATGATGCACTAATGGGATGGACTATCCTACAGAAGAGCACGAGTTCCACACAAAGCCTTCATAGGAACTGTCCGCCATTTCCTCTCGTATTGAGCAAGACAAAACAAACTTTGCATAACACAACTGCTCAATACGTCAGCTGGGGACTCCCAGATAGCATGGCTAATTCAGCTGCTTATCTACATGAAAAGAGCAAGTTTGCTTACCGTAAACGGTGTTTTCCATAGATAGCAGATGAATTAGCCATGCTGATCCGCCTGTCTCCCCGGGCAGTTCTAACATAACCTATTACCTGCTTTGATACTGACTGAGGAGCCTGAGGCAATCCTAACAGGATGCAGGAGGGAGCACCAACTGAAAGACTTTACTAGACTTAGAGTGCTCCGCCACCAAGTGGCACAGAAGACGTACCCAGACAGCATGGCTAATTTATCTGCAATCTACGGAAAACACCATTTACGGTAAGAAAATTTTCTCATTTCACACACTAAGGTGGAAGGAAGGCAAAACGATTACCGGCATGGTTAAAAGGGGAGGTGAAAGAAGCTATTTTGGCCAAAAGATCTTCATTCAAAAATTGGAAGAAGGATCCAACAGAAGAAAATAGGATAAAGCATAAGTGTTGGCAAGTTAAATGTAAGACATTGATAAGACAGGCTAAGGGAGAATTTGAAAAAAAGTTGGCTGGAGAGGTAAAACCTTTTAAAAATATATCCAAAGCAGAAAGCCTGCGAGGGAGTCAGTTGGACCATTAGATGATCGCGGGGTTAAAGGGGCATTTAGAGAAGATAAGGCCATCACAGAAAGATTAAACGATTTCTTTGCTTCATTGTTTACTGAAGAGGATGTTGGGGAGATACCCGTTCCGGAGAAGGTTTTCATGGGTAATGATTCAGATGGACTGAACCAAATCACGGTGAACCTAGAAGATGTGGTAAGCCTGATTGACAAACTTAAGAGTAGTAAATCACCTGGACTGGATGGTATACACCCCAGAGTTCTAAAGGAACTAAACAATGAAATTTCAGATCTATTAATACAAATTTGTAACCTATCATTAAAATCATCCATTGTACCTGAAGACTGGAGGGTGGCTAACGTAACCCCAATATTTAAAAAGGGCTCCAGGGGTGATCCGGGAATCTACAGACCAGTTAGCCTGACTTCAGTGCCAGGCAAAATAGTGGAAAGTGTTCTAAACATCAAAATCACAGAACATATAGAAAGACATGGTTTAATGGAACAAAGTCAGCAAGGCTTTACCCAAGGTACCCTGCTACACTATAATTGATTTATAAGATTGTTGAATTCACAACTGTTACACAGTAATAATATTATGACTGTTTCAATGTAAGTTAACTAGTTTAGTTTCCTTTGAGTTTGAGTGCTGGAAGTTAGTTCTGTTTGAGTATAGGAAGTTTATTATATTGTAATTATATTTACTCATGGCTTTCTGAGGTCCACAACTATACCCAATGTGCTTTACAGTAGGCCAAATACCATATGGGTGTTGTGCTGTAGGTGGACCCTTGGGCTGAGGTGGGGTTTACGCTACTTGTAGAAGGGATCCTATGGGTCCCCACCGTCGGCAGGCGGAGAGGGCTGATGGACGGAGGCCAGCTGGCACTTCACCAATATCAGTCCTCTTTCCCCGCGGGTTGAGCCTTTGGATGCTGGGGCCTGCTGGACCTAGGTGGGCCTCCATATGTCATCGTCGATGGAAGGATCAAGAGGTCAGCCCAGAGGCAGCAACAGAGGAATGAGAGAGTCTGTACTGGATGAGGCGGAGTCTCGGAGACCCGGGCGCCAATGGAACCAAAGTCAGACGGGGGTACCCGAGCAAGAACAGGCCGAAGCCTGAATAGGCCAAGTCCAGGATTAGACTGAAGGAGTGTTGTAGGGCAAGCTGGAGTCAGGGCTGGTGGCAATCAGGAAGCAGTGGCAAGGCAAGGCTGAGGTCTGGACAAGGAGAGAGACAATGGCGTAGTCAGACAATGCAAAGGTCCGGGCTTGGAGAGAAACAGTAGCATAGTCAAGCAATGCAGAGGTCCGGGCTTGGAGAGAGTCAGTAGCGTAGTCAGGCAATGCAGAGGTCCGGGCTGGGAGAGAGGCAATGGCGTGGTCGGGCAATGCAGAGGTCCGGTCTGGGAGAGAGGCAACGGCGTGGTCGGGCAATACAGAGGTTGTGTCTGAGAAAGCTGTCCAAGGGCTGGTAGGAATCAGGGACACAGGAACAAGGAGAATTGGAACAGGAGTCAACGAGGATGTTGCAACTGTCCCTTCCCGAGGCTTCACTCCGCCTACCTTTCTTTCTTTGCACCTCCTCTAGCTATGGATGGATGCCTGGCTGTCATGGCATCTGCCTGCCGTCCTCTCCGGTGTCCCCGGACCAGCTTGGACGCTGCCTCCCGCCATGCTCTGCTGGTACCTTAGGGCGCAATCAAGGAACAAAACAAAATTAAGCGGAGACGCAATAGCACGCTCTTCTGTAATAGCCCACAAGTCTAGAAAGACATGATTTAATGGAACAAAGTCAGCATGGCTTTACCTAAGGCAAGTCTTGCCTCACAAATCTACACTTTTTTGAAGGAGTTAATAAACATGTGGATAAAGGTGAACTGGTAGATGTAGTATACTTGGATTTTCGGAAGGCATTTGACAAAGTTCCTCATGAGATGCTTCTAGGAAAAGTAAAAAGTCATGGGATAGGTGGTGATACCCTTTCGTGGATTGCAAACTGGCTAAAAGACAGGAAACGGAGAGTAGGATTAAATGGACAATTTTCTCAGTGGAAGGGAATGGGCAGTGGAGTGCCTCAGGGATCTGTATTGGGACCCTTACTTTTCAATATATTTATAAATGATCTGGAAAGAAATCCGAAGAGTGAGAGAATCAAATTTGCAGATGAAACAGAATTGTTCAGAGTAGTTAAATCACAAGCAGATTGTGATAAATTGCAGGAAGATCTTGTGAGACTGGAAAATTGGGCATCAAAATGGCAGATGAAATTTAATGTGCACAACTGCAAGGTGATGTATATAGGGAAAAATAACCCATGCTAGATTTACACAATGTTAGGTTCCATATTAGGAGCTACCACCCAAGAAAGAGATCTAGGCATCATCAGAATCTCCTGCCACCTCAACCTGCAGGGCAGGCTGACAATGCTTCTGAATCCCCACGTATTGGTCTGAGTGAAGTCCTTCCTCTGTGTGTGTGCGCAGCAAGGAGAAGGAAAACATTTAGGAAATGTATCTATATCCAACTTAGAGGATTCGTTTGAGCCCTCCCAAGTGACACTCAATGCTTGGAAAGCAGTAGCAAAGAGGGACAAAACCCAGTCAAATGCTCTTCAACAGTTTTTTTTCTAAATACATGGGGGAATCTAAAATGGAAGATTGAGTACTGGATTTCTTCTCGAGACAACTGTGTCTACTTTTATCTCCTCCAGTCTCTTCACTTCAAATAACTGGGACTTCTGTTACTAAAGAGTCTTCTATTACATAATCAATAGAGCTTTAGAGAATATTCAGAAATCAAGGAAATCTATGATTCCTTAATTTTCCTATAACAAGATTGCTGTCTCCTTTGGAACTATTTAATAAGTATATTCACAAGATATTAGGTTTTCCCTCAGATGGCAATTTCAGAAATGTAGTATTATCCTAAATTTAAAAAGGAGACCAATTAGGAAGGTGATGTAGATAGTATGTCTGTGAATAGCCCTACTACTTTTCTAGAGGTAGCAATTGATGACGTTCCACTAAAGGCTATTCTACTTTTCTTTTCTTTTTTTTTTGTGCCAAGAAACTAGAACTGGGTTTTCTAAAAATACTTTGCCTGTAAGGATTTTTCCTTTTATGGTCAGAGAAACCAGGTTTTCTGTCACACAAAGTACTCGGATTAAGAGGAAACAGTTTCTCCAACTGAGGCAGAAATTGCTTGATTTGGGCGCAGCATTTTACTTTAAGTACCCATGTAAGTGTGTGATTATCTTCCAAAAATAAAAAAAAGTTTATTTTTTAAGGATTCTATTGATGTGGAAATGTTTATTTCTGATAAGAGCACTAGCTAGTTTATTTTTATTTTCAGAAATATTTAAAAACGTGATGGTGATTAATTTGGTTCACGTAGAAGAATATTGGCTGTTGCTTTTTTTTCTTTTTAAGATAATTCCTTTGCCCCCACTACTGTCTTTTTTTTTTTTTTTTTAATTACCGTATTTTTCGCTCCATAAGACGCACTTTTTTTCCCCAAAAAATGGGGAGAAAATGTGGGTGCGTCTTATGGAGCGAATGTAGCAGCTCTCCCTCTCGCGCGCCGTCCCCCGCCTCCTCCCAACTCCGCCCAATCAGCATGGTGGTGTAGGCGTGTGTATTCTGCCGGCGGAACTTGAGCTCCCTGCCGGTCTGCTGTTCCCGCGGTGCATCTTGCTGCGAGGGTCGCCGCGGCGCAGGTCAGACATCACCTGTTTGACCTGCATGGGCTACGGAGGCCCCTCCAGTTCAAACAGATCCCTGCCGGTCTGCTGTTCCCGCGGTGCAGCTTGCTGCGAGGGTCGCCGCGGCGCAGGTCAGACATCACCTGTTTGACCTGCATGGGCTATGGAGGCCCTTCCAGTTCAGATGGCTGGCATTTGACCTGCGCCGCGGCGACCCTCGCAGCAAGCTGCACCGCGGGAACAGCAGACCGGCAGGGATCTGTTTGAACTGGAGGGGCCTCCGTAGCCCACGCGGTTCAAACAGGTGATGACTGACCTGTGCCGCGGCGACCCTCGCAGTGAGATGCACCCGGAACCGGCGGGGAGCTCGGGCTCTGCCGTCGGAGGCTCTCACTTGCAGTCCAAAGTAAGAACTTCACTCGTTGTGGTTTGGATGTATTGGAGGGTCATGGGGGTGGTATACTGCCTGGGATGGAGGACACATGACACAGACCAGCAAATAGAATTACTGCCTGTGCTGATTAAGTGACTACCTGTTGAAATATTAGGAGCAATTGCTCTCCTAATCAATGTAATATAGCCCTGACTATTTATTATTGAACTCTGGAGCAGTCATGAAAGTTTAAAATAACTGGTGTGAGAGAGATGTGTATGAGGGAGAGTCTGAGTGTGTGATTGTCTGTGGGTATGTGTATATGTGAAGAGAGCTAGTGAATGTGAAAGAGCCTATGTATGTATGTGAGGGACAGAAAACCAGTGAGTGTGAGTACCTATGTGGATGTTCTCTGCCTTACTATAAAAAAACAAAACAAAAAAAAAATCCCACGGACGGCCACCAGGGGGGAGAGCCCATCATGGGGACAGAATTTTTTTTTTCTTAATTTTCCTCCTCTAAATCCTAGGTGCGTCCTATGGTCAGGTGCGTCTTATAGTGCGAAAAATACGGTATAGTGGACATTGAACAACTATAAGTTGTCTATTTCCTTATTGTAGCATTCTTCATTTTCCGTTTTCCTGTTGTATATTAAAAATGAAATGTAAATTACAAAGGAAAAATCAAAATTCTCAGCAAAACATAAAATAAAAACTGAAGACTTAGGTCCCTGTATATAAGAAAAGGATTTAGAATGGTGCATGACTTTCTCACTTTGCATTTAGCTAGCCTTCAAAGATGTTTAATCTTGATGGCACAAGTAGATCCTGTATTAGAATTTTTACAAACTGGTCCTTGCTCTTTGATACCCAATAACTGTCTCTGTGCTCCACAGCTGCATATCACTCTTATTAGAAGTCCTTCAACTTCTGAAAGAGAAGTATGTTCTCCAATTTTTCATGTGGTTGCTTCTAAAAGGAGGCATACACTGTTCCACTCTGTTGTTCATGTGTCTGCTCCCCCACTTAAGTCTGACCCTGAATCAGAATACTTCATAGAGATTGGCTAACTGGCTTTAGATTCAGACAAGGACAATGTGCCAGATTTGCCATCTGAACCCCACCTTTTTCTGTTAGGAGCACTTCCTCTCTGGAAGATGCTTTTCTAGTCTTTATCAAAAGAATGTTGCAAGCAATTTCTCTTTCCTTAAATGAGTAAGCAAAGTTGAGAGACAGTAGCAGTCCTAGTACATCAAATCTTGAAACATTTTCAGATGAAAATCAGGAGACTCCACTTGCTATCCAGTGGGCAAAAAGGTGAATATAAAATACTGGGTACCAGCAGCTTCCAATTTTGAGAGGCCGGAATTATCTCAGCTTTAATGAAGACTTAAAAAAAAAAAAAAGCACTGCTGACAACTAATGAAGCCCAATCACTGTTCCAACCCAACAAAACCTAACAACAAACAGCATATCTATCTCTGGACATTGATAGTATCATTTCTGGTTAGTTTCTTAAACTGGTATCATACAGGGTGATATGCCAAAAGAAACACCGGTAGCTGTGATCCACCAAAATACAAACATAAATAACGCTATCCAATCCTGGTCTTTAATCACTGAAACAACCGCTAACATCATTAACCCGGAGAAGATCAAACGTCTAAAGAACAAAAATGAAATTCAAAACCCCTGGTTTAACACCACCCTAAAAAACATGAAATCAGCCCTCAGGAAAACAGAGAAGGAATGGCAAAAAAATAAGCTGCCTGCTACACTACAAAAATACCGTACACAATTAGCGGTCTACAAAAAAATCAATCCAAAACACAAAACGGAACTACTACGGCTATAAAATTTATAAATTCCTCTAACAAACCCAAATCCTTGTTCAACTTTGTAAATAACCTCATTTCCGATATCTCCATCTCCAACGCAACTATTACCAAAAAAAACCTAAGCCAAGATTTAGCTATCTTTAAGGACAAAATCTCCAAAATAACAGATACCTTCAACACCACTTCAATCTTCAATTTTCAAACATCAACAAATAACATCCCTCCTTGGCTCGATTTCAGACCTATCTCCATCATAGAAACAGAAAAAATGCTGAAAAAATCAACCCTGCACGCCACGAACTTGACACCATTCCCACCCGAGTACTGAAAGAAATTGCTTATCCTTTAGCTCCAACAATTTCAGCAATCATCAACAAATCGCTCGAGGAAGGTGAGCTGCCTCCCAAGTTAAAAATCGCCACCATCACACCTTTACTAAATAAAAAAAACCTCAACCCAGACGACCTAAACAATTACCGCCCAATCTCCAACCTACCCTTCTTCGCCAAAATGATAGAGAAGGCGGCTTTGAAACAACTCAACGAACATCTAGACGATAACAAAATTCTTTATCCCTCCCAATTCGGCTTCAGAAAAAACCACAGCACTGAAACCCTCCTACTTAACCTTTCCAATACCATCCTAAGAGGATTTGACAACAAAAAAGGATACCTTCTGATTCTTTTAGACCTCTCTGCAGCCTTCGACACAGTGGATCATAAAATTCTTATCTCCTGTCTAGAATCCATTGGGCTAGCTGGCAAAACTCTTAGTTGGTTTACATCCTTCCTCAATAACAGACACTTCAAGGTTTCTCACAATAATAGTTCATCGAACCCCATCCCCCTCGAAACAGGTGTGCCACAAGGATCTGCACTTTCACCCATTTTATTCAACATCTACCTTACCCCTCTATGCCATCTCTTATCAAGACTTGACATAACGTATTACATGTATGCCGATGACATACAAATCCTCATTCCAATTTCCTCCTCGATAGAAGATGCTATGTCAAAAGCAGCCTCACACCTGGATGCAATCAGAAACATGCTAATTCTTCTTAAATTATGTTTAAATACGAGCAAAACCGAATGTATACTAATTGTCAAAAATAAAAATCCTGGACATAAAACAATTCCACCCTTCCACTTTGACAAGTCCCTCATCCATCTTAAAGAGAGCGTTAAAGACCTGGGATTTTGGTTAGACATTGACCTAAACTACAAAAAACACATCTCTACTAAAATAAAAGAAGGCTTTCACAAACTTCAAATAATAAAACACCTAAAACCACTGCTTCACCCCCAGGATTTCAAAACCGTCCTACAAGCCCTCATATTTTCCGGCTTGGATTACTACAACTCCCTATTGATCGGCCTTCCAAAATCTTCTTTGAGACCCTTGCAGCTCCTTCAGAATGCTGCAGCCAGAGTACTAACAGGTAAAAGAAAAGCTGATCACATTACACCTGTTCTCAACCAATTGCAATGGCTCCCTATTGAAAAAAGAGTAGAATTCAAAGTTCTCTCTATACTCCACAAAGCAGACTACACTGCCTTTGATGACATCATTCACATACATTGCTCTCAACGAACAACAAGAACTACTAGTAAAATTCAACTATTGATTCCCTCACTTCCACAGGCCAAATTATCCTCCACCAGAAACAGAGCCTTCTCCATTATTAGCCCAAAGCTATGGAATTCGTTACCTCATTTCCTCACCAATCAAGAAAACTTAAAATCCTTCAAAAAAGACCTAAAATCCTGGCTACTCAGCCAATCTTTTAAAGACAGCACTCAATGACTTTAAAGTACTCTAACATAGCCTGTTATCTTTCAATATCCCCCTTGGTAAATCTCCCCTGTTTCATGATACAGAACCCCCCTTCTTACGATGTTCACGGATATCTGTTCACCTATTCAGGGTATCTACCCTGTGTTATCTTGTTCTATTCATTCTCCTTGCTATGTCATCTCTCATTAGTGTTAATTTCAAGCATCGTTCAATGTAACATGTTGTTTTTGTATGTAAACCGGAGTGAAGGCAACTCTGCTATAGCTCGGTATATAAAAAATGTTAAATAAATGTTCCAATGTATTTAATGGTCACATTCAATTTGGATAGTCTTTTAAAACAAACAAAAAAAAAAATATTTTTATCAATTGCACTGACAAAAGTTTTTTTTTATATGAGAGTAAATTTCAACACTTATTTGTTTAAAGCAATTTATATTGCTCCTATCTGAAAATCTTGGTGGATTACAATGCAGTTATCTTGCACCAAATGTTGCAAATGTATTACTCCAGTGGAAACATAAATGGGAGACTGCCAATGTTTCAAGTTAATATCCCAAAATAAAGCTATCTTGTTCCAGTCGGTAGATTTCACTCGCTTTTTGATGTATAAAATCAGAATGCTGTTTTCCCAAGCAGATGCCATATTATCCCCATCCGACACTGCACAGTTTCACTGTCTCCATGCCAGCTTCAGGAGCAAAATAATCTCACTTAAAAAGTCCATAAGACAAAATTTTAGCAATATATTAAAAACTAAGCATGGAGATAAGAGATGTAACAATCTAAAGAGCTCACTCAAAATCTCAGAATTCAAAAGGGCAATCTCACACATCATTCATGACTTTCCACAAGTCCTCAACTGTGTTCATAAACGCATCTTATGTCTAACTATTAGTACTGAAAACGTTGAATATCTTTTATTTTTTTTAATCTCTTTATTGACACAGTTTGGTAATCTACTTTTACAAAACAGCATGGTGATCTGATACATCAGTTAGCAAGTGAAGTCTACAGACTGGAGCAAGGCAGATTTCCTATTTGTTTCTGAGCCACATATTTATCAGGCAAGGAGAATGTAATAGACAAAGTCAGCAGAGTCCTCCAGTCTGTGAAATTGCTGTTTGCTACTGGTTTGTCCAGAGACTTTTTTTTTTCTTTGCTCTGCAAATCTAGACATAGTTTACCTTCAATCTCGACAAGATTAAAATGTTCTACTTCAGAATGAATGTTCCATGTAGTCTCATATTGGATGCATTCTCGATGCATTTAGGGGAAAGGCCTTCTTTATGCCTACCCGCTATTAACCACTAATAGTCAAAACATTGATGAAATTGAAGGAAGACCAAGGAACCATGAGTCATCCCCTTCCTGGCCAAGACCGCGATGGTTCTTCCTTCAGATTCTGTTGTCCATAATGAATCTGATTTACCTGAAACTACTTTAACCTTGATATGACAGAACCAAGCACACCCTATTACTCTCCTTAACTCTTGACAGTTTGGATGTTGAAATGACAGTAGTTTCTTCATTTGATTGTTCAGGTAACGTTTAAGTTATCCTTCCATCCAGAAAATGGTCAACTAGAGCCTCTTACAAGCTCAAATGGAAGAGGTTCACTTTATGGTATACAGGCAAAGTATTAAATCCCTTCAACTGTCTTATACCAAAATTACTAGACAATGTTCTCCATATATCAGATTCTGCCTTAAAGATAAATTCAGTCAGAGTTCATTTTAATGCATTTGTGGCTTACTTACAACCAAGAGGACAAGAGACGTGTATTTTTCCATTCTTTAGTGATCCATTTTTATGCAAGGCCTCCTTCACCTGAAATCTTCTATAAAACCATCTGGGATTGCAAAATGATCCTTAGTTAACTGATGGGACTCCATTTTGAGCCTATAAATACTTGTTCACTCCAGTATTTGACTTTGAAAGTATTTATTTTATTGCACATCTGCGAGAAGTCTGTGAGCTTCAAGTTCTAATAACTTTCCCCTCTATACACAGAATTCTTTAACAAACTATGTATCCAAAATCAGTCCTTTGTTCTTCAAACTTTATTATCCAGACCTCATACACATAATGCTGGGACAACCTCCCATAATTTAGACTCTAAAACCATTTTCTTTTTACATTGATAGAACAAAAAGTATCAGAACATCCATACACCTCTTTGTTTCTTATAACTTTAACAGGACCTAGCAGTTAGAAAATGAACACTTGGAAATAGGGTCCTGGCATTTATATTGGTTTGCTGTGGCAAAGCAGACCTAACTTTAGAAGGCACATAAGATCAATGGAAGTATCTACAGCTCACCTGTGCTCTGCCTTTGTCAAGGAAATATGTAAAACTTTTACTTGGAGTTAGTTCTTATATTTACCTCTCACTACTGTTTAGATTCTGATTGACATCACAATAGTAAATTTGGCCCCTCAGTTCTAAGAAATCTATTTAAAAGTTAAAATGTTTCTACAACTCCTTCCCTCCATCTAAACAGCCATCTTTGCAGGTTGTTTTAAAAAGAGAGTATCTGAGGGACTTCAAAATGATAAAGGGGATGTCCCCACATGTGATCAGACATTTGCTGAATGAGTAATCAATTTGATTTGGTTCAATTGTTTATTCATAAACAGGAGTATTTGTTGTATTGTTCAATTATTTTGTTGTGTTTCGACTTATGTTTTCATTATGAATGTTTTATTTTGCATGCCCCCTAGAGCTGTTGTAATAGACGGCCTATAAATATTCTAAATAAATATGAAACTGTTTAGTTCTGCTTGCCCATGGAAAAACAGTGTTCTCTGTGGAAAGCAGGATAAGTCAGTCTCGCATAGCCTCCCACATTCCCTGGGAGTTCACACAATTTTTGCTTAAGCTATGATATGTTTGATGGGCCTTACAGCACACAGGGACTGCTGTGCATGAGCAGAAAATCTGCCTGAGCTTTTCTAGCTCAAGCTAGCATGTGTTCCTTTCTCAGTGGTGGTGAATTGCATTGCCCATGTGTATAACTGATTTTATCCTGTACTCTATAGAAAACACCAGTAAAAGGTAAGCAGTTTTGCTTTCTTCACACAGTATTCCAGAGATCCAATTGCAGAATGTAATTGGGGCTTTTGGTGTCAAGTCATTTGTGTGTAGAGAAGTCCTCCTAAATAGAATGTTCTTAATTACATGTGTGTGTGTTTTTCTTTCTGTTTTAAAGTTGGAGTGTTTAATGCAGTTGGTGAGAGCAGGTTCTACTGTCAATGCCAGTACAACACGATTTGCCCAAACTCCAGCCCATATTGCCTCTTTTGGAGGGCATCCTCAGTGCCTGATCTGGTTGATTCAAGCTGGTGCCAATATTAATAAACAGGTAAGATTGCCAAAGAGAAGCAAGATAAAACATATGGAGACTGTGGTGTTTCCTCCATCTTTTAACTGCTCTTGACCAGGTTTATATGTTTTTTTTCCACTTTATGCCTCTAAAATCCTTAGCATACATGGTCCTAAATATTTATTTATGAAAACATTTAGGAACAAATCAAATTGTTCATTATTCATATGAGCAATAGTGTTAAAAATAAATAAAAACACCTCACCTTTTGTATAATAAACAGCAACATTTTATTTTCTTGATATCCGTGCCAGTTTACATCCTTCTTATGCCTTGTAGTTAGTGCTTTGAATGTTAATGCATTCTTACTGTACTGTTTGCATTAAAGTAGCACTCCACTGGAAGTTTTAACTGCCATGGACTGCATTGCTCCAGATGCTATTTTAAGAAACTGATCTCAGCAGACCGTAGGAAAGTGTTTGGGTCTTAGGATGATTCTTTTAAGAACAGACATTAATGTCTCTGTTACTATGCATTATTTAATTGGGTGAATGTGAAAAACATGATTTTGCATCTTCTTGTGTTGGGAGAAGGCCATTTTACTAATCATGTCATCAATGCCTTCATGTTTCCACACTTCAGTATAGGCCCGTTGAAATAGCATGATTATGCTTTCATTCTTGCTAAACATGCTTCCCTTTTGAATAGTAATACCAGCAGTAATGAGCAAATTAAAGTGCTGCCAGGTACTTATGACCTGGATTGGCCATTGTCAATGACAGAATGTTGTGCTGAATGACCTTTGGTCTGACTTAGCATATCATATCTTATGCTCTTATATGCTATTTTGAAGTGCAAAGTATGTCATTGCTATTTAAAGGGCGAATTTAATAATTCAGCTCCACATAAAATATTTTTTTGAATGATGGACAATATGTTTAGTTATATTATTGAAGAAATGCTATGATGAATGCAACTACACCTCACCTGTCTCCATAACCTTTTTTTCCTTAGAGATGAAATATTAGGAATACTGATAATTGGTTACTTACCTGCCTTTTTTATTCCCCTCCCTATCTTCTTCATGACTAACTCCACAAGTAGCTTGTAGAAAAATCTAACAAGTGGCATGACTACTGAGCAAGTATACCAAGATAGTAACTTGCTCCAAGGTTCTTCCATCATAGAGTAATGTTGCCTAAAATCTCTGCAGAACTCTTGGCCCAGAAACCAACTTTCTTTACACCTGTGAATGTACATTTTTTGACCAGTTATTTAATGACCATTTTTCACTCTGCCAGCAAGCCAAACGTTAGCGACTCTTGACCAACAATAGGATTATCTAACCCAGCATTTCCCAACCGGTGTGCCATGGCAGACTGAAGTGCAGATGTGCCATGGCTGCAGACTCATTTTCTATTTCCATCCTGGCCTGCTGGATGTCCTCCTGCCAGCAGGAAGCATCAGAGAGCAGTGAATATTTGCAGCTGCTCCTGCTGCCTTTCCACTGCAATAGAAACTGCATGGGACCCTCTAGTCTCATGAAACCTACTGATCTATGCAGTTTGGATTGCAAAGGGAAGCTGGCAAATGAGGAAGAACCAGTGATCAGTAAGCCTGTTCCTGGAATTCTGCTGTTCAAGGATTGGGGGTGGGGTGGGGAAAGGAACTGCTGAAAGTACCACATGGTGTGGGGTGAGACGGAAGAGAAGTTGATGATGCCAGGGGTTGAGGGAGAAGGGTGGAGGGAGAGAGAAGATGATGATTCAAGGGGGTGGGGAGGAAACATAGTAGGAGAGAGAAGGTGGTGGTGATGGCAGGGAGTGAGGTTGAGGGAATGAGAAGAGAAGGTGATGCCAATGTTAGGATTGTGGACCCTTGGGTTGGGGTGAGGTTGACTCAACCTACTGGGGAGGCCCTGTAGGTCTTCACTACCAACTGGTGGCTGGATAGGTACAGAGACTGAACTGGAGCTTCATTTATGCAAACCCCTTTCCGGGGGTTGGCAGGTCTTAGGTGGCAGTCTCTGGCATGTAGGCAGAAGTCATACGGGGTCAGGCTGAGGTCTGAAGCAGGTGGCAAGCATAAGTAACGAAGTTCAGGCTAAAGTCAGTGGCATGCAGCAGGCAAGAGTAAAGAGTTCAGGCTAAGGTCAATACCAGTGGTCCATCCGAGGGGAAGAGTGCGGTTAGGCTGGGCAAGGGGAATAAGGTAGACTGGGCTGGAGGGACGAGGCTTGAGCAGCCTAGAACACAGCAACTCACACTCGGCAGACTGTAGTTGACCCGATGCTGAGGTGGTGATCTCTTTGCATGACCAGGGTTTACATTTCCAGCCATGTGATGTTGGGGTGTGCGGGGAGGGAGCGGTTCCTGTCATGAGGCCTAGATAGGTAGGCCAGTGCTTAGGAGGGAAGTCCTGGAGGAAGGTGATGGCAGTGAAGACCACAAGGCAAGCTGCAGTATCCAATGAGCATGCTAGCTTGCAGGAGCAGCCTGCGAGCCAGCAAATATAACAGCCAGAGGGTGGGGGAGATGGAAGATTATGATGTTAATGGGGAAAAGGAATGGAGCGAGAGAGAGGGAAGGTGATGATGCCAGGGGGTGAGGGAGAGGGCATGTAATGCCAGGGGATGGAGAGAGTGGGGGAAATTAATGGTGCCAGGGGGTGAGGGAGAGGGGAGGAGGAAGAAGGAAACAGATGATGCCAAGGGATGAGGAGAAGAGATGGTGGGAGAGGGATGGTGATGATTGTGGGTGAAGGACGAGAGAAGGTGATGCAAGGGAGTGGGGAAGAGCCATTCTTTGCTCATCAGTGCTCAGTAAGTCCTGATGGGTGAAGGACAACTGGGGGTTGAACGCTGTTGGGAGGGCTGTGGATGGAGGGCCACTGAGATGAGAAGGAATGTAGAGAGAATGGAGCCTATTTTGTGTACCTTTCTCCTTTCTACCCAAGTAATCTTGCTTCTCCATTCAAGCCCTGCCCCCCCCCCCCCCATGATTCATCCACTGGTCTTCATCTCTCCTCAGTGGTCCTAGAGCCCACAGATATCATCCTCAATCCCTGATGGTTCTCAAGCCCCATTCTTCCCTTCCTGTAAAATTATCTACAGCATTTCTCCTTCTCTTTCAGTAAAATCATAATCAACCGGCTATCCTTTGCCTTGGGAGCAGATTAGCATGTTCAACCCACTCTTCTCAGCTTCCTCATACAAGATGGGGGAGGATCTGGAATTCCAAAGTGCATTCTGTTTTTCTTCTCAGGGGAGGAAGTAAGGGAGCAGCACTATACGCTCTCCTCACTCCATTTCTCCCTCCCCTCACCATACGCTCTCCTCCAATTGCCTCCCTCCTTCAATCATCCCCACTCTTCTCAACTCATACCTTGCAATCCCTTTGATCTTACACCACACACCATTGATCCCCCTCACTCACTGCCTTTCTCTGCACAACCCGCAGACCCACCAATCCCCTACTCACTAGCCCTTCCCTCCCTCTAATCTCCTCACTCAGTTCTTCCTTCCCCACATCTCATTCACTTTCTTTTCCCTCACCCTCACTCTGCTTTCCTCTGATCCCTTTGTTTATGCTCCCATTCCCCTAGTGTAAGCAGCAGCAGGGCCTGGGAAGCCAGTACAGTGCACAATGACCTGTCCAGGAAGCTGATATACTCCCACTGCCCATTCCCTGCCTCAAACCATGCACCTCCCATGCCCACAGACATTTGAGTAGCCCTACCAATGCCTCTTTGATGTTATCAGAAATATCCCCTGACTGCCTTTTGATGACATCACTAGAAGTCAACCCTTGCCCCCAAAATATGCCCCTCTACAACATCATCAAAAATGGCTCTGTTGCTTTTGATGACAGAACATTGTCCAACTGGTTAGCTGAGTGCATTGCTGATTGCTATAAGCTTGCAGGATTACAGTTGTAGACACCATAAAGGCTTTTCAAATTAGAGCCATGGCTGCAACAGTGGCTCATCTGTGAGCTGTTCCAATTGAAGATATGTGCAAAGCTGCAACATGGTCATCAGTGTACACGCTTATGTACCATTATCATCTGGTACAATACTAACTCGGAGTTCCCATATAATTCCTAGTCCTAATAGGCCATGTAAATATATAAAGGAATAGTTATTTTAAATACAATTTTATAAAAATACCATTTTATTACAAAAATGGACAATTTGCATCACAAAATACAAAGTATTGTGCATTAGATATGATATATGTAACAGCCATACATGCTATACAAACCTCAAAACATTTTTCATCTTAAATCACAAAACTGGATATAATCATAACCCACCATTCTTCCATTCATAGTACACACATCCATACATAAAAATCACTCAGTATTACTCTTATACAACACATTCATGTTGAGTTTCAAATGTAAATACAATTTTTAAATTCTTAGAGTCAAAAAAATAACAAATTACCCCGAAAATGGGCGCTGCTGTTTCGCCTATCTGGCTTCTTCAGGGGGGGATCAACTTCGCTTTTTACCCTCTGTCGAATATAATTCATAATCGTGCATCTGTCATGGGTTTCTAAGATGAGTATCACAGCCGAGCGTTTGATTTCAATCAATTGCACAAATAAATCCTCACTATTCAAGTGTGTGAAGGAGATTATATGAGTGTTCATACTCTTGCCACTTGATCCGTCATATCAGCACGGTTCTTTCACAATCTTAAAAAATTATTTAATCCATTATTAACTCAGTTATACCATTCTTAACAAGATGGTAAGAAGAAACACCTTACTGGCAAAATCCTGCTATGCCTCAAGCTATTTTGACCCATAGCAATCTAACACGCTTCAATATCATGATTTACAAATAAATAACTGATTATATTATACTATTGAATGAATGTAAGAATTGCATTAAATGTAAATGAAAAATTGCACATATACTAACCTTGTATTCAATGCGTGTTGACCAAACGGCTTGTAACAGGATAAAAAGCGAAGTTGATCCCCCTGAAGAAGTCAGGCAAAACAGATGGGTTTGTATTTTGTGATAAAATGGTATTTTTATTAGAGATGTGAATCGGAACCAGAATCTGTTCCGATTCACATCTATAGAGATGAGAATCGGAACTGAAATCCGAACCGATTCTGGATCCGATTCACATCTCTAATTTTTATAAATATTTAAAATAACTATTCCTTTATGCAATTACATGGACATTATCTGGACAATCTCTGAAAAAAGGGTCAGTAAATTCGGACAAGCAGTTTTGCATAGCCTGTCCTCTCAGTAATCTACTCTCCACAGTGGGATCCAGGATGCGTGTTCAGTAAACGCTGCCCTGCAACTCTCAGCTTGGGACTGTGTTGTGTTGCTTATCCAAGGCAAAGGTATGTTTGCTTACTGTAAACAGCATTTTCCATAGATAGGATGAGTTAGCCTCCCTGGTGAGTAGACTACCTAGCTAGAATTAGCATTCAAATTGACTGAGGGGGCTCATAAGGCAACACCAGAGTGGGAAATCTCACACATGCTCAGTAGAGCAAAAGTCTTACTAGCTATGAGAAACAGGTCTATTTGATGCCACCAGATGACATTGTCCCACATGTAATGGACAAGTCATTCTGTCTACAGAAAACACCATTTATGGTAAGCAAATTAGCTTTGGTTGAAGGAAAATATCTCCTTATTTAAATGCATGCAACTCTGACTCATTGAAGCAACAACATGTGAAAACTATTCAAGGGGATGTAGACTTTAATAGCTACTGTACATCAGTCAAACAACTGGCCTCCTTTTATGCTGGATAAAGCAGTCTATATGCTCTGCTTCACCCCACCTTTCTTCCTCCAGCCCCCTCACATATTACACCTTGGAGATGGATCTGATCATTTCTGGCTTAGCAAACAAAAGACTTTTAGTTCTTCAGACACTTTAGTCTGACAAGCATTTCACTTGCGGGGGGGGGAGTTGGGTATAACTTTTGTTTTCTATTTAAGTGGAGCAGCTGTTGTATGATATTAACCTCTGTCTTTGCAGGACTATGTGGGTGAAACCCCTATTCATAAAGCAGCCCGGTCTGGTAGCATGGATTGCATAAGTGCCCTTGTGGCTCATGGAGCTCAAATAGAGTAAGTCTTTATTTCTCTTAAGCGAAATAAAACTGTGAACATAGGTCATGCTAAATTACCATGCAGATAAATTTTCTCTAGCTACATATTTAAGAAAAACCAAAATTTAAACACAAGCTTTCAGAACAGATTTCGACATGCAATTATTAGTAAGCAGTAATTGCACTGAGTCTATTACAGTGTAGTTTGGCCCATGAACAATGTAACTTATACAGCACTTATTTTCTTGTACAACAGACTAATAAATGTAGCTCAGTACTCGGTCCAGAGAGAAGTCTTGGCTTTGCAGGGAGCTTTTTGCTCATTGTCTCTGAATTGACCATTTCAGTAGACTAATTTGGCATTCACAGATGCATAAGGCACCCTGTGGGGCCTAAAATTCCCATCTGGATTGGGCCTTTATTAGTTACTAGTATAGTTACAGATTACTGTCTGTTTACAGATTTACTGTAATTTATAGTATTTATATTATTTTGCTTATGATTAGCTATTTCTTCATTTTTACAATCTTGTATTATGCATTTACAATGTCATTAACTTTTTTTTCTTTAAAGGTGTATGTAAACATTACCAAAATGTCATCTAAAACACACAAACTAGCTGCTGTTTTCAGATAGAAATGTTTAGTGTAAGATTAGTTCTATTATAGGTACTTAACAAAATTCCTTTTTTTCTATTAGGCAATTTAAAAATTATAAATTATACTTTTCAGTTTGTTCTAATCCAGGACTGCACCTATAGGAATACAGCACCACCTGTTGGAGATTTACAGACCAATTATAGTATACTATTGGTAGTCCTTCAGTGTACTAATTGAGAGCATTGAGGGAGGAGTGATTAGTCTCCGTGCCTGCTGTCTAGGCCCCACATTGCATTCCTGCTTTCCAGTTATAATATTGGTCTGTTGGAGTTTGGAATGATTCTAAGAAGATGCTTCTAATTGGCCAAGTAGCAGAAGTTATAAAATAATGCAGGCTTGAAGACCTATTTTGGCAGGTTCCCAAGATTTCAGTGTCATCGGTCAGCTTTGTTGCTGAGGCTCTGGGTCCAGAGGAAGTAAGTATCTGACAGAAGATTTATCTTGGATAGAGGAACGATAAATACAGGCATCTGGAAACTTCCTACAGCTTCAAATGACTGAGAAGTTCAAGAAGTCCAAGGGATGGGGAGAGCTGAACCACTGCCCAGTCTATATGGTCCGATTGCATCCTTTTGCGCCTAGAAATTGTTTGCTTTGAGAATTTGGGATTTAACTAAAAGGACAAATCCCATGGCCTCCTTGTGAACCAGCAGGAGGTTTCTCAGATAGCTGGAGGGCTGACTCAAAGTGCTGGATTCTGTATTGGTGAAGCAAGTTAGAACCAATTCAAACCTTTTTCTTTGAGGAGGAGGCTCTTCAACAAACCTGTGAAACCAAGATTAAGCATCTGAGATGCTTGTTCAGAGAAATATCCTTATCTTGGAGATTCCTGGTTTCATTTGGAAAACCATCTTATGAGTCAGAACAATCTATGGACACTTTTAATGAGGCGGCAGTTGGACTTTTGACTAAGCTGCTGTACTTAATTTGGAGGCTAATGAGAACAGGCCCAGCCCTATCCATATATGGCTGAAAAGTTCTTTCCATTCACTCTTATGATTGAGTGAGCAGTGAAGAAGTCTGGCTGGGTTCATCCAGATGGGAAGGGAGTCATTCCAAATACTTGTTCAAGATAAGGCTGCATAATGGGTGTAAGTTCCTATTAATGAAAGCTTGGTTTGAGAATTCTCCACTAGAATAGCTATATATCTGGAAGACTGTATTAATGAAGGACATCTTAGAAAAATGGAGAGAGCTGAAGAGTTTTTAATTAAATGGAGTCTTGCCTCAAACTGTGTAGATGTCCAGGGATGTTAAGTCAACTTTACAGTTAGAAAGATCAGGAGTTGGCCTTGAGATGGTCAAGCTTGGATCTAAATTTCCAGTTGCCTCTACTTTCTCTGCAAAGTCTCTGGCAGATGCAACAGATTATATTGTTATATTTAGGAAATACATGGCTTGTGGAGCCACAAGGTGGCTCTTACTGAAGCAATGGTTGGACTTCTGCCAAACATTACCATATGAGGATTATCCTTTAAAGGTTCCTAGCTTTTTAGATTGCGTTTGGATAAAATTAAGGACCTAGCAGAATGCGAGAAGACTTTAAGAATATAAGAATTGCCTTATTAGGTCAGACAGAGAGTCTATCAAGCCCAGTATCCTGTTTCCAACAGTGGCCAGTCCAAATTACAAGTATCTCGCTAGATCCCATGCTGCTTATGCCTAGGGATAAGTAGTGACTTTCCCAAACCTACCTGGTGGTTGTTTTATGGATTTCTCCTCCAGGAACTTGTCCAAACTTTTTTTTTTTTTTAAACCTAGTTACTACTTGCCTTTACCACATCCTTTGGCAATGAATTCCAGAGCTTAATTGTACACTGAGTGAAAAAGAATTTCTCTGATTTTGTTTTAAATGTGCTGCTTACCAACTTCATGGAGTATCCCCTATTCTTTGTATTTTTTTAAAGAGTAAATAACTGATTCACATTTATCTGTTCTATTACACATCATTTTCTAAACGTCATATCTTCCTTCAGCTATCTCTTCTCCAAACTGAATAGCTCTAACCTCCTTAACCTTTCCCCATAGGGGAGATCTTTCACTTTGGCTGCCCTCTGTACCTTTACCAGTTCTATATCTTTTTTGACATACGGCAACCAGTACTCTAGGTGCAGTCTAACCATGGAGCGATACAGAGATATGACATTCTCTGTTTTTATTCTCCATTCCTTTCCTAATAATTGCTAAATATGGCTTGCTTTTTTTGATTGCTGCTGTACACAGAGCCAAAGATTTCAAGGTATTTTCCACAACGATGCCCAGCTCTTTTTTTCCTGAGTGATAGCTCCTAATATGGAACCTAACATTGTGTAACTACAGTGTGGATTACTTTTCCATATGTGCATCACTTTGCACTTGTCCACATTAAATTTCATGTGCCATTTGGATGCCCAGTCTCACAAAGTCGTCTTACAATTTTTTACGATTTGCTTGTAATTTAACCACTCCAAATAATTTTGTCTCATCTACAAATTTGTTCACATCTCATAGATTCCTTTTCCAGATCATTTATAAATATATTTAAACACTGGTCCCAGTTCATATCTGAGGCACTGCGTTGTTTACCTTTTTCCACTGTTAAAACTGACCATTTAGTCCTGCTTTCGTATCTTTTAACCAGTTTGAAATCCACAAGAGGATATTGCCTTCTATCCTGTGACTTTTTTTTATTTTCTCAGGAATCTCGCATGGGTGACTTTGATAAATGCCTTCTAAAAATCCAAATCCACTGGTTCACCATTATCCAAATGTTAGCCCCATCAACAACAAAAAAAAAAAGTAGTATATTGGTGGGGCAGGACTTCCCTTCTGTAATAAATCCATGTGGGCTGTATCCCATTAAACCATGTTTTGTCTTTTTTTTTTTTTGTTTGTTTTTTTATATATGTTCTGTGATTTTGTTCTGTAGAGTAATTGCTATGATTTTCACAGCACTGACATCAGATTCACTAGTCTGTAGTCTCCTGGATCACCCCAGAGCCCTTTTTAAAGATTAGTATGACATTGGGCACCCTCCAGTCTTCAGGTACAATAGACAATTTTAATGATACAAATTACTAGTGATATGGAGTTTAATTTTTTTTAGTTCTTTCAGAACTCTGGGCTGTAAGTCCAGGTGATTTTCTATTCTTTAGTTTGTTAGTCTGCCTTATTGCATCTTCCAGGTTCATGAATTGTTTCATTTCTTCCGAATCATTACCATTAAATACAGTTTCCAACATGGATATCTCTGACACCCTCTTCAGTAAACATTGAAGCAAAGAATTCATTTTAAGCTTTCCACTATGGCTTGTCTTCCCTAAGTGCCTCTAACAGTTCAATCATCTTAAGGGTCAACAGACTGCCTCACAGGCTTCCTGCTTTGGATATATTTAAAACAATTTTTGGTTAGTGTTTTGCCTCTACAGCTAGCTTCTTTTTAAAATTTATTTTTCCCTATCTTATCAATCTAACTTGACAATGCTTACACTTTTTTTCTTATTTTCTTCAGATGGATCCTTTTTCCAATTTTAAAAAGAAGTTCTTTTGTCTAAAATAGCCTCTCTTACTTCACTTTTTATTCATGCCATAATCATTTGGCCTTCCTTCCACCTTTTTTAATGCATGGAATACATCTGGTCTGAGCTTCCAAGATGGTATTTTTAAACAATGTCCACACCTGATGTAAACTCTTAATCTTTGTAGGTGCACATTTTAGATGTTTCTAACTGTTTTCCTCATTTTATCAAAGTCCCTTTTGAAAGTTAAATGCTAGAGCAGTAGATTTAATGTCCTCCCTATAGGCTTTAAGTAAATTTTATAGCAAAATGATCGCTGTTGCCGTGGCCCCCTTTACGATTGCCTCTTGCACTAAATCCTGCATTCCACTAAGAATTAAGTCTAAAATGGCTTCTTCTCTCATCAATTCCTGGACCAGCTGCTCCATGAAGCAGTCATTTTATTTTTATAAACTTTAGCTTTCTGGCATGTCTGATATGACATTTATCCAGGCAGTTTTCCTATTGTTACTGTACTGTCAAATTTTGTTAGGTTCTCTAATTTCTGTTAACATTTCATCGTGTTTATTTTGGCCAGGTGGATGGTAGTGTACCCTCACTACTATATTCCTCATACATGGAATTTCCAACCATAAAGATTCTACTCTGCATTTAGTCTCCTGCAAGATATTTATTTTGTTGGACTCTATGCTATATTTTAATTTAAAATGCCTCACACCCTCCAAGTTGATCCAACCTACCATAAGCAAAGCACGTCAAGCAGCATTGACTAATACATGGGGGTAACCTACACAGCGTGGCAAATACTACCATGGGAACATAAGAACATGCCATACTGGGTCAGACCAAGGGTCCATCAAGCCCAGCATCCTGTTTCCAACAGTGGCCAATCCAGGCCATAAGAACCTGGCAAGTACCCAAAAACTGTCTATTCCATGCTACCATTGCAAGTAATAGCAGTGGCTATTTTCTAAGTCAACTTAAATCAATAGCAGGTAATGGCCTTCTCCTCCAAGAATTTATCCAATCCTTTTTTAAACACAGCTATACTAACTGCACTAACCACATCCTCTGGCAACAAATTCCAGAGTTTAATTGTGCATTGAGTAAAAAAGAACTTTCTCCGATTTAGTTTTAAATGTGCCCCATGCTAACTTCATGGAGTGCCCCCTAGCCTTTCTATTATCCGAAAGAGTAAATAACCGATTCACATCTACCCGTTCTAGACCTCTCATGATTTTAAACACCTCTATCATATCCCCCCTCAGCCGCCTCTTCTCCAAGCTGAAAAGTCCTAACCTCTTTAGTCTTTCCTCATAGGGGAGCTGTTCCATTCCCCTTATCATTTTGGTAGCCCTTCTCTGTACCTTCTCCATAGCAATTATATATTTTTTCAGATGCAGCGACCAGAATTGTACACAGTATTCAAGGTGCGGTCTCACCATGGAGCGATACAGAGGCATTATGACATTTTCTGTTTTATTCACCATTCCCTTTCTAATAATTCCCATCGTTGTTTGCTTTTTTGACTGCCGCAGCACACTGAACTGACTATTTCAATGTGTTATCCACTATGACACCTAGATCTTTTTCTTGGGTTGTAGCACCTAATATGGAACCTAACATCGTGTAACTACAGCAAGGGTTATTTTTCCCTATATGCAACACTTTGCACTTGTCCACATTAAATTTCATCTGCCTTTTGGATGCCCAGTCTTGCAAGGTCCTTCTGTAATGTATCACAGTCTGCTTGTGATTTAACTACTCTGAATAATTTTGTATCATCTGCAAATTTGATAACCTCACTCGTCATATTCCTTTCCAGATCATTTATATTTTTATATATATATAATTTTTTTTTTTTTTTTTTTTAAAGCACCGGTTCAAGTACAGATCCCTGTGGCACTCCACTGTTTATCCTTTTCCACTGAGAAAATTGACCATTTAATCCTACTCTCTGTTTCCTGTCTTTTAACCAGTTTGTAATCCACGAAAGGACATCGCCTCCTATCCCATGACTTTTTAGTTTTCGTAGAAGCCTCTCATGAGGGACTTTGTCAAACGCCTTCTGAAAATCCAAATACACTATATCTACCGGTTCACCTTTATCCACATGTTTATTAACCCCTTCAAAAAATTGAAGCAGATTTGTTAGGCAAGACTTCCCTTGGGTAAATCCGTGTTGACTGTGTTCCATTAAACCATGTCTTTCTATATGCTCTATGATTTTGATCTTCAGAACGGTTTCCACTATTTTTCCCGGCACTGAAGTTAGGCTCACTATAGTTACCCGGATCGCCCCTGGAGCCTTTTTTAAATATTGGGGTTACATTGGCCACCCTCCAGTCTTCAGGTACAATGGATGATTTTAATGATAGTTACAAATTTTAACTAATAGATCAGAAATTTCATTTTTGAGTTTTTTCGAGGTGATTTGCTACTCTTTAGTTTTTCGAGGTGATTTGCTACTCTTTAGTTTTTCGAGGTGATTTGCTACTCTTTAGTTTTTCGAGGTGATTTGCTACTCTTTAGTTTGTCAATCTGGCCTACCACATCTTCCAGGTTCACAGTGATTTCGTTCAGTTCGTCTGACTCATCACCCCTGAAAACCATCTCCGGAACTGGTATCTCCCCAACATCCTCATTAGTAAACACGGATGTAAAGAATTAATTTAGTCTTTCTGCAATAGCCTTATCTTCCCTAAGAGCCCCTTTAATACCTCGGTCATTTAATGGTCCAACCGACTCCCTCACAGGTTTCTTGCTTTGGATATATTTTCAAAAGTTTTTATTATGAGTGTTTGCCTCTATGGCCAACTTCATTTCAAATTCTCTCTTCGCCTGTCTTATCAATGTTTTACACTTAACTTGACAATGCTTATGTTTTATCCTATTTTCTTTTTACTCATTGAGCATGTCCAATACAGGACTCAATATTTTCACTTATCTGACCCAGCCTCCTATCCTCAGATCTTCACAGGGGTGCTGCTTATGTTGGTAGCAGTCTGTAAAAGGAGTTATTTTGTTACTGATCAACCTGATCACCAGGGCTCTGTTTTCTGTATGCAACCAGTTGGCCATAGTAGCCAAGGACAAAGTAATTGCCATTTTGGTAGCCCATAATTGGATAATCCATCTAATATACCTGCATATAACTTTTTTTTTTTTTTTTATAGTCTTGGTAGAAGATTTCTAATTCAGATGGGATTGTAAAATTACCAGAGGAAAAGATTTTGCAGTTCATGGAAGAGACATTCAGTTGCAGGAAGCCTCTGCAGAGCATTGCCTTAAACTATTAAGTCTGAGAGCATTGATTATAGTAATGGTACCATGAGCCAGGATTCACATATGCCTACTGCAGCATATGTTGCTAAGTTAATGAAAAGAACTCAACTAGACAACTCCATGGTTTTTCAAGTATTAGCAGAAGCGAGGCATGGCGGTCAACAAGAAGCTGCCTTGGAAAGGGGTCATACACTCAAAACACATGATTAGATATTGATTTCTACAAATGCAATTCTGCAAGGGTGTAACGTCACCCTATAGGAGTTGACAGCTCAAAGCATCTACAGGAAAAAAGGCTGCACATGTTGGAAATGATGGCTGTAGCCCAGGCCTTTACTATCAATCCATTATATGCTCAGAAGAATGTGTAGTGTTATCACTGTAACATACTTTAACAGCTAGATCCAAGGAGTTCCAATATAATTTCTGAAACTTTTGTCAGATCTTTCTTTTCATCATCATTTTTCAGGTCAACTTTTGTTAAGAACTGGTTTTTTTTTTTCCCCCATTCATGCTTTTTGAATGTGAATCGATGTTTGAAGATTTATTTGGCCACATCAACAGGTTTCCATAAGACAGAGTAATTCTCAGAACAGCTATATTATATGAAATCACAGGCTCACATCTTGGGTGTATCTGGTGCAAATCTCAAAGTAACACAGAAAGATAACTTTAAAGTGTCCTTAAGAAGAATAAGACTGGAATTGTTGCAGCAAAGAAACAATATTATCAGGTCCAGAACAGGCCCACAGAATTTTTCACAATTGTAAAGAGCTTTCTTAAACTGCATTCTCTAAATCAGTCTCTTACTCTGCCAGGTTTGTGATGAGATCTTTCACTTTTCTAGAAACCTGATTTCTGAGATCAGGCAGGAATTAGATGATGTAGAAGCATCATATTCATTGGTGTGTACTCCTCCATTAGTCAAGCACTCCTTGATAGCCTTTTTGGAGTGTTTGGAGTCAATTTGCTAGTCCCTTTTCACCCTTGGATTTCTACATTCCAAAACGCATAATTTAGCATTTACTGTATATTTTTTTATTAAAGTGTAGCTGGTATGCCTTTGACCATTTTTCCAAGATTTAAGTCTTCTTTCATCTTATCTGTGCCCTCTGGTATGTCTACTCTTGCAAATGTTCATATTATCTGCAAAGAAGCACACTTTCTCTACCCTTTTCTCAGTGTCAGTTGTAAAAAATGTACAAAGGGAGCTCCTCTCCATTCCCTGAGGCCTGGATCTACAACTGCTTCCTCACTCCCTACCAAGGCATTCATCTGCCAGTGGCCCATAGTAGCCATTTTATTTATTTATTTATTTAAAATTTTTATATACTGTGAATTGGCCAGGATCTGGCCGTCTAGGCGGTTTACAGCAAACACACAATTTAAAACGTCAAACAGTGTACATTTGCTGACACTGCTTCCTCTTCCCACTGCAGTGCTTTTCTTTTAGCTGCTACCTGCTCTGGGTGTTCTTCCTCGTCAGCCCCATGCAGGCGACCCCACTTGATTATGCCTACCAAAGTTCCACCTCCTGCTTTATTCCTTACTGTGTCTTGCAGCGGACATTGACCAAGGACGCAATTGTTTCTCATTTCTCTTCTAGCAATTTCATCAAAGGAAAGGAATTTTTTGGGGGGGGTTTTGTGCCTTTTTACCTTCTGTATGTCTCTCTCCTCCCTATATTTCTCCGTATTCTCCTATTCTTCTCTTACTCTTACATTTTCTCCCTATATATGTCTCCTCTCCCATTTGCCTCCCTACGCGCTCTTGTCTCTACTTCTTTCTGTACTCTTCCTTGTCTCCTTATTTTTCTCTCCCTTCCCTCCATATCCCCTTTTTTTGCTCGCTTCTTCCTGTTTTTTTCCAATCCCCGAGTGTCTGTGTTCTTCTTTTCTCTTCCAAGTGCACCTCTGTTCTTCTGTCTTCTCCTCCCTGTACAGATTCTGCTTCCCATCAGGGATAGCATCAATAATACATTAAACCGATGGGAAACATACCTTACTGATATAAAATGTATCCTCACCCAAATGGCACTCATGCTCCACCAGAGCAAAACGGAAATTCTACACCTTTCCAGCAAAACTTCAACACCGCTCAAATACAAAACGCTCACAATGGTTAGAGACCTCGGAGTCACCTTGGATAAGGAATTAAACTTTAAATATCATATCAACACACTGATAAAAGAAGGTTACTACAAATCCTTAAACTCCAACCTCTGCTACATCCTCCGGATTACCGGACAGTACTACAATCCCTCCTCTTTGCCAAGTTAGATTACTGCAACACCCTCTTAATAGATCTGCCCTCTGCCACCCTCAAGCCCCTCCAACTCCTTCAGAATGCAGCCGCAAGATCACTAACAAATAGCAAAAAAACGGATCACATCACGCCCATACTCAAACAACTCCACTGGCTACCCGTCCCATTCAGATCTCAATATAAGATCCTCATGCTCATCCACAAAGCAATCCACAATGACAAGGCCAGATGGTTACAAGGACCACTGCAATCCTACAAGGAACCTCCGCTCAACCAACACAGTTTTACTTACAACTCCCTCCATTAAGGAAGTTCGAGTCTCCACGAGAGAACGCGCTGCATCAATAGAAGGCCCCCACATCTGGAACAACCTCCCGGCTCCTCTACGCCTTCCTTCAGAAAGAATCTCAAAACTTGGCTCTTTCGGAAAGCATTCCCTCCAGAAAATTAAACCCCGCCCCCCCCCTTTGTTGCCCTCCCTTGGCACAGCTAGTTCCCCTCTCTGCCATTGTACATAGTAAGTTAAATCAGAATATATTTACTGTTAGAAAAGTTATTATGTAAAGCAAGTTTTCTTTATATTTACTCAGTTAATCTGTTCTGTATCATGTCACCAAAAGGCTTGTATGTAAGGTTGTAAGTAAACTGGTGTGAAATTTCGAATCTAATATCGGTATAGAAAAATAAATAAATCAATCTTTCCCACTGTCTGTTCCTCCTGCGCATCTGTCGTTTCTATCCCTACGTTCTCTCTCCTTTAACCTAAAGATTTTATCCAACTTTCATTCAGTATTACACCTGTTAATTTTAAGTAAACTTTTAAAAAGAGAAGAACAGCAATTAAGATTACCTGGAAGAATTTCATATTCTGGATAATTTTTAGCTTGGTTTCCATTCTAATCATAGTACAGAGACAGTTCTGATCAATTACTCAGATGACTTTTCTCATAATCTATATCAAGGTACAGATAAAGTTCCTCTTGAACTCATTTGATATGGTAGACTATGATATTCTCATGCCTCAGCTTCAGGAGATTGATATATTGCAGGGGTCAGGAACCTATGGCTCGGGAGCCAGATATGGCTCTTTTGATAGCTGCATTTGGCTCGCAGACAAATCTTTAATAAAAAAAAGTAAAAATCTAACAAAATCCCCCACCCTCCTGACACCCCCCAAGACCTCCAAAATTAATTTACTACAACCCCCACCCTCCTGACCCCCCCAAGACCTGCCAAAAGTCCCTGGTGGACCAGCGGGGGTCCAGGAGCGATCTCCTGTACTTGGGCTGTCGGCTGCCTGTAGTCAAAATGGCGCCGACGGCCCTTTGCCCTCACTATGTCACTGGGATCGACCAATGGCGGCGGTAGCCCCTGTGACATAGTAAGGGCAAAGGGCTGTCGACGCCATTTTGATTACTGGCAGCCAACGGCCCTTTGCCCTTACTATGTCACAGGGGCTACCGCCGCCGTTGGTCGACCCCAGTGACATAGTGAGGGCAAAGGGCCGTCTGCGCCATTTTGACTACTAGCAGCCAACAGTCCAAGTCCAGGAGATCGCTCCCGGACCCCGCTGGACCACCAGGGACTTTTGGCAGGTCTTGGGGGGCGTCAGGAGGGTGGGGGGTTTTGTTAGATTTTTACTTATTTGTTTGCAAGCCCTGGACCCCCGCTGGATCACCAGGGACTTTTGGCAGGTCTTGGGGGGGGGTAGGAGGATGGGGGGTTGTAGTAAATTAATTTGGTAGGTCTTGGGGGAGTCAGGAGGGTGGGGGGTTGTAGTTAGTATGGCTCTCACGGAATTACATTTTAAAATATGTGGCATTCATGGCTCTCTCAGCCAAAAAGGTTCCCGACCCCTGATATATTGGATCCACCTTTGCAGTATTTTTAGTCCTTTCTATTGTATTTAGTTTCCTGGGGTCCTTTTCTTTTCTCTGCCTCTTCTCTTTCCTGTGATGTCCCACAGGATATTATACCATGTCCTGCAGTCTTTAATTATATTCTCTCTGAGTCAGATAATCTGGGCCTTTGTACTCAGTTCATTGATACATGCTGATGACATTCAACTATATATAACTTTTGGAAGGCACCATAAGGAGGCAGTGACTTGCCTTAATAGTAGTTTGTCAGATGTTGCTAAATGGATAAAACATAACAAACTCTGGTTGAATAACTCTAAAACAGAGGTTTTCTGTTTCTGGAATCAATCTTGTAGTATCCCAGATATGAAGTTCTACCCCTGGTGTGCCAGGATTCTTGGGATCATTTGACTTTTCACGAGCAGTTCTTGGAAGTTAAGAATGTATTTTTCCTCAGTTTTCTCCAGCAAAATGTTTTCCCAAGATTCTCTTGTTGCAGTTGTCCCAGGACTTGATTATTTCATTTCATTTATATTTATAAACTGCTTCTCAGATATAATCGCCCAAAGTGATGTACAAATCTTAACAATTATATTAAAACAATCCATAACAAATTACAGCAAATTAAAACAACCCACAACTAAAAAAAAGAAACTAGAATATAATCCATAAAACACTGTTGCCATCTGCTGAATAGGTTGTTAATCTCTTTGTTCCCTTTTCTACTTCTCTTATTCAGTATCGTCGGGATATTAACCAGGTCTTTAATCCTTTATGAAACAGCAGAAGATTGATCTCTAAGCACCAATGGGAGAGAATTCCACAACTGTGGTAGAGCTGCTGAAAAAAACTTTTATAAATATACGTAATGAAATCCCTTACTGAAGGGATCCACAGCTGAAATTTCTGATTAGATGTCACTGCAGGTCCACTAGCATACCGATGTAAGCAAGTGAACGTATCCCAAGGTTGGATTACTGGAACGCTTTTTACTTTTGGGCTCCCAGTAAAGGGCATTCATATTTTCAGATCTCCCAGGGTTTTGCTGCCTGCATCATTTTTGCCTTGCAGGTCTGGATTTAGGACTAGGCAACATAGGAACTGCCTAAAGTACCGAATTTTAAAGGTACCAAATATCCAGGACAATATAAAGCAGTCTTCTGTTTGCTTTAGGACCGTGTTCCAGTACAGTTTTAAAGGGGCACCACTATAGCACTCTGCCTTTGGGTACTAAAATCTGGCACCTTGCCCCATTTACTCGTATCCACCCTACTTTATAATCTCCACAGGCTCTTTGTTTGAGTTCAGATCAAGGTCTTAGTGTTGATTTTCAGAACACTACATCAGAATGGTTCTAATTATTTAAGACTCTTCCAATTGCTGAGTTCCATGCAGGTTATTTAAAGCCAAGAAGCTATCCTTCAGCTTTCTTCTATAAAAGTTAGTATCCTGAAGTGAAAAGAAAACAAGCCTTTACATTTTCTGTTCCAAAGCTTTGAAACTCAGCTTCTCGGAACCTGTGACCACTGGAACAATATCTACCTTTCTCTAAGGCTCTTATTAGCTAGCTCTTTGCTCTTCCTTTAGGTAGAATTTCTATTGAATTTACCTTTTTTTTTTTTTTTTTTTTTTTTTTGTATATAATTATGTTGCTATTTGGATTTATTTTCAACCTCTGGAATTTGTGAAGGCATGTTTTTCAAGAGCAGAGTTGGTATTGTAGGTAAAAATGGGTAAATGCATCTCTGAAATACAAGGTGACAACCTGAAAGCCTGGGTATACCTTCACAAAGCATTATCACATTAATAAATGGGTATTGGCTAACATAAAAAAAAACCCCACCCCAAAACCTGGTACAAAACACAAGTCGTCATAAACCCTCCCATCTGAGGTACTGTTGAGTTTAAGGCCCTATGTGTACAGACTGGGATGAGGTGAAACAGAGTAGGACATTTTTCTACCTATAAATTCCTTTACTCTTAGTCTCAGTACAGTCTGTACCAGCCCACCCACCTGAATGATGTCAATGTTGTGGAAATGTATGTGGGACCCATAGGGAAGAAGTGTCTGATGTCACTAATGATGTATTAGATCCGTCATGTTCTGCTGAGAAATTTATCAGATTGGAAAGCAGGAGTGCAGTGTTGGTAGCCTGGGCAGCCTGCATGGCGAGAGGAGCACTTGAGCCTAGGCAGCCTGAGTAAGTTGAACAGCTGCTGATCATTGGTCTGTAAATCCCCTGCTGGTAGCACTGCAGCCCTATTGGTCCAGATTGCTGTGACATTAATGGAAAAGGAATTCGCAGGTATGACATTTCCTCCTCCTTTTTTTTTTTTTTTTTAATCTAAAATGCAAAGATTCATGTTCTAAGAAAAATAAAGATTGTTTGACAGCTACGGATCTGTTTTAACCCTTTGGTTTCCATGTATTTTTGCCAATGCTGAGTTGGAAATTATCATACAGAAGAAAAGCAGGGTTTGTTTTTTTTAAAGTGTTCATATTAATACATGTATCACTTACCATATGAAGCTGTGAATTTGAAAACTGTCTATTTCTCTTTTAGATTTTTAATGTAGTACTTGGGTAGTGGAAACTCAAATTTTTAATGTTAACACAGGCATCACATGAAGTTGCAATCTTATAGTGTCATCATAAGCCCATTTCAAACTGTTTTGCAGTTATTGTTGAAATTAATTATATGAATTATAAGAAGAGGGTAGATTTCAGAATTAGTTTCCAAAATCACAGCCTTTTCTGGTAAATAATTACAAAGGTCATTTTATATTAATATTCTTAACAAGAAAAACTGCACAATCAAAAGGAAGATTTGTGTTTGAAATTTGCTACAAAATGGTGATAGTAGTTTGGGTGCATTATCAATATAATAAAACTATAGTAACTTGGAAGAAATTGAATTGCACAATCAAAAGAACCTAATTTATCTGGTTTTATGTTTGAATTTCAAATCATGTGATTTTTTTTTATTTAGGAAATGTTACTTTCATTTATGCAACAGTCACTAATGGTGAAGGTGTATATAGTGGCAATGCTCTGCTTGAATGGTAGAAAAAGAAAGTAGCAGGAAAAGTGTCTAAAACAAATCTTTTAAATTGCTTCAAAGAGATGTAAAATCGGTCTCAAACATTTTGAACACACCTGTAAAATGAGTCTGCTGTGGATGCAGTCAAACGTGTACATAGTGCACTTGTATAATTATAGGCCCATGGAGGTAGAAAGAAATAGAAATAGATCAGCCTAATTATATTGTATCAGAATGTAAAACATACAAGTTGAAAAAAAAACCTAGCAGAAAATATTATCTAAGAATATTAGAAACAAAGCATACAGAAAGCTTAAGTTTGTAAGACAAGATTTGTAGAATTTCCATTGAATCCAAAAATCCACATGGCCGTGTTTCTACCATATATTTGGTCTGTCTCAAGGGAACTGAAAAAAACAAAACCAAAAAACTGTAATTACAGAATTTGTCATATTGCTCATAATTAAACTATTTCTATTTCTTCTAGGGATGGATTCAAAATGTTCCCCGTCCATTATGAATTATTGCCATGCTAAGACAAAATGTATTTGTTTTAAAGGGGAGGAAATATTCCAAGCAAGTCAGAAAATTGGGGTAATTCCAGGGAACTAAATACCCTGTAATTTCAGCCAGTCAGATTGCTTGGAATCTGACACTGCTGTCTTTTCATCCTGTAATATGGATAGAAACAATTCATGTAAAGAAGAGTGTGTACAAGAAATGTATCTAAAATAAAAAAAAAAAAAAAAAAAAAGACTTGGACACTCTGTTCTGGGTAATCAGTCTGTGAAAATGGATACGATTGGTAGAGTGGGATAAGAGGTAAGTTTGCTTACCATAGACTGTTTTCCATAGAAGGCAGGATGAATTAGTCATGCTATTTGGGACGCCACAGACAGCTCTCTCGCAGACATTCGCTTCTGTAAGTTCAAGTTTTGAACTACTGCGCCTGCGCAGCACTTCCCTTGTGAAGCACGATACCTGTGTCTTCAGTTAGTGAGAAAGCTAGAAGACAGCAGTATGATAGAAAGAGCTGGGACAAGAGACATGTCCAGGGAGGAGGGAGGGTACACATGGGATGAATTACCATCTATGGAAAACACTGTCTACGGTAAGCAAACTTGCCTCTTCTCAGTCGATAAGCAGGCTGAATTAGTCATGCTATTTGGGAGTCACAAGCCCAAAGGGAAAAAAAAATTGTAGTATGAGGTACAGTGACCAACCCCAAAAAACTCTTTATATATTAGCAGAACTGAATCTTTTTTTTTTTTCTACTTCCCCATGGACATGTCTTTTTGGCTAAGCACACTTGATCACACTGCTTTTCCCAGGCCACTGTCTGAAGCTGTAAGCTGATCAAGGCAGTAATGAGTGGTAAAGGTGCGAATTGATGACCAAGTAGCCGGTTTGCAGATGTCCTTTGGGAACATATCGTAGATTCACCACGGAGGATGCTGTGACTGAAGTGGACAAAGGTACATATGCTTAAGCATCACAGAATTGAATACAGTTTGAGAGCCAGTTGGCTATTGTCCTTTTGGAGACTGCTACACGCAATGAGTTAGGGTTGAATGAGACAAATAGTAATAAGGCTGAGTTCTTGGTTTTTAGTAAACTAAAGCTCTTTTACAGTCCCAGGTATGAAGCAGAGATTCTCTTCTGTTCCTGTGTGGTTTGGGAAAGAAGATAGGTAGTAAAATGACCTGATTTAATGTGAAAAGCTAAAACCACTTTAGGTAGAAATTTAGGGAGAGAAATGAACTAATGCTTGTAGCTCACTCACTCTTTGGGCTGAGGTGATTGCTGTGAGAAAAATCACTTTCCAAGTGAGATATTTCAAATGTTCAGAATGTAGTGGTTCAGAGGGAGGCTTCATTAGAGCTGAGAGGACCTCATTTAAATCTCAGGGAACTGGAGGTTTGCGGATTGGAGTATGAAGATTTAGAGTCCTCTCATGAAATACGAGACCAAAGGGTGATAAGCAACTGAAGAGTCTGAACCTCTCGTGATAAGCAACAATAGCACTTAGGTGAACTCGTTGACTATTTTGCTAACCCTGACTTGGAAAGATGTAGTGAGTGAGGATGTTGCTGGGTGCGGAAGAGAGAGGGCCAATATCTCGACTCTGACACCACTTTTCCATTTGAAGGAATAGTTACATCTGATTAGGTTTTCTCACAGCTGTGATAACTCTTTAAATATCTGCTGAAAGACTTAAGCCTTGCAAAATCTCACATTCATCCAGGCCATCAGGTGGAAGGAGGAGTGCAGAGGATGAAAAAGGGAGCCTCTTCCTGAATAAAGAGATCTGGGTCTTGACCGAGATGTAACAAATCGCTCTCGGAGTACTGTACCAGATAAGCAAACCAGGGTTGTCTCAGCCATGTGGATGCTATGAGTATCATAGGAGCCTTGCCCGTATCGTTTTCTGAATTGTTCTTGAATATGAGAGGTATCTGAGGAAAAGCCTAAAGGAGATCTCTTTGACCATGACATTAGGAAGGCATCCTGTGTGCTTCTGAGACTGCTTAGGCGTACGGAGCAAAACTGAGAACTTTCCGGTTTCGTTCTGTAGCAAAAATATCTATCCAAGGGTGACTCCACTGAAGAAAGCTTTGGTTTGCTACTGATGGGTTGAGCGACCATTTGGCTAGCATATTCACTAACCCCGGTAAGTATGTGGCCCTCAAGGTTATTGAGTTTTTGAGGACACATTCCCAGATCCATACTACTGCTTTGCAGAGAATCCAGGATCCTGAACTGCCCTGCTTGTTCATGTGAAACATGGCAACCTGATTGTCTGTATGAATCATGAGGGTATGACCTCGTAGCAGATGTGTGATGGTCATTAAGGCATATCTCATGGTTCTGAGTTCCAGAAGATTTATTTGATAAACTAGTTTGTTTTTTGAGCATTGACCCTGAGTCTTGTAATGGAGTAGATGCGCTCCCTAACCTTGAGTGGAAGCATCTTTGGTGAGTACTAGGGTGTGGGCTGGATCTCAAAGAGGTGATATGACTGTTAGCACTTCTGGATTTAACCACCAATGAATGTCTGTCTTCATGGAGTTTGTGATTTCAATCCCCATTGGAGATGGTACATGTGCAGGCGAATGTGAGATATTACATGGATGGCTGCTGCCATGTGACCCAATAATACCAGGACTTGGCGGGCCGTGCTCCTTGAGCTGAGGAACAATTCTGTGCAGAAATGATGAAGTCCATAGATTTTTGTCTTGGGGAAGGAAGGCCGAGATTGGACCGAGTCTATTCTGGCCCCTATAAATTGTAAAATCTGAGTTGGTTTGAATACCAACTTCTCGTTGTTGAGGAATCCCAGACACTTCAGGCAGGAGATTGTAGATTCCAGATGCTGATGCAGGGACATTTGGTCAGGGGACACTATCAACTAATCGTCCAGATAGGGAAAGAGGTGTGGATCCTTTGACGCCTGAGGTGAACCACAGCCAGACATTTGGTAAAAACTCTGGGAGCCGAGGATAGACCAAAAGATGTAGAACTTTGTATTGGTAGTGTCTGGAATTCACTTGGAAGCACAAGAACCACCAGCAGGAGGAGTGTTTTGGAATGCGGGTGAAGCATCTTTGAGTTCCAACGAACACATCCAGTCATTCTCCTGAGTGAATGGGAGTTCCAGTTTGAGGGAAAACATCTTGAATTTCTCCTTCTGAAGATATTTGTTTAGGGAGTGTAAATCCAGACTTGGACAAAGACCTCCTGAGTGTTTGGGGATGAGGAAGTATTGGGAGTAGTATCCTGCATTAATCTGCTGTTTGGGCTCCAATTGAATGGCCCTTTAGTGGAGTTAGGGCATGGATCTCCTGTTCCAGAAGAGGTGACTGAGAAGAATCCCTCAAATGGGTTGTATGGCGTGGAAGAGGAGGTTGGGAGAATAAATTCAGATGATAACCCTTGCGGACAATTCAAAGAACCCATCGATCAGAAGTGATGTGGTTCCACTGTGAGGCAAAAGATGATGTTCTGCCCCTACTGGAAGGTGAGGCTGTGGCTCATTGTTCTTCAAAAATATGGTGAAGGGTTTTGAAAAGACGACTGGGAGGGCTTTTGTTGTTTTCTGTCTGTTGAATGACCTCTAGCCGGCTGAGTTTGAGAATATGGCTGCTGGAACAATTGAAACTGTTGCGGCCTGTAGGGAGGAAATTATTTGTATGGTTTCCGCTGGTTATAATATGTCTTCCTATATTGTTGATAGAAGCATCTCTATGTCAACTGAATGTCTGATACTGCCGACAGAGATTGAACTGCCATGTTCTGCTCTTTTAATTGGGCCACCATATTCTTAAGCTTTTCCACCAAATAGGTTATCTCCAAAGCAGGGAAGATTGGCCAGTTTGTCAATCACATCTTCTCTGAACTAGAGCGGAGCCAAGTTGTCCGAAGAGCTGCCATAGAAGTTGCTACGGTTCTAGAAGATATCTCGAAGGATTCATATACTGCCCTGAGTAGGTAGCATAAGACCTTCCTGCATGTTATAGAATGGCTGAGCTGTAATTGGTTGGCCTGATTCAGAGCCTAAGAAAGATTTCAATAACTGTAAGGTTTTGTATAGATACTGCACCATATAAAATTGGTGCTGCTGTATTCTTGATGTTAACATGGCACTCTGGAGAGTTTTCTTGGCATACTTGTCTGGGATTTTATGCTCTTTCAAAGGAGGACTAGAAGCATGTAGTCTAGACTATGCACATTTCATTGCGGACGCAACAACAACTGATTGGTGAGGAAGTTAAAGCCACCATATGTCGCCGATTTTTATAGTCTAAATTTCAAATCTGATTTCTGGGAAACTGGAAGAATGGAGTGAGGGGACTCCCACATCTAATTTTTAGTATTCCAAATACTTTCTTTTGAGGGTCAGAAATTTTATGGATATCCACTCCTAGTACGTTGCCCAGTTTTTCCACAAATTTTGAATGTGAGATCCTCCAGAGGAGAGGAATGGTCTGGAGTCTTCTGCAGTGGGTCAGAGGGGATTCCTGTTGAACTGTCCGGGGAATGAACCGGTGGAGAGCCTTGAATACTGACTAGAGGAGAGTGTTGAACTATAACAGGTTGTTCCCTAGGAGAAGGAGGAGTGGTTGATGGATCTGCATCTCCTCCTAGACCCAGAAGATGTGGAGGAGAAAATTGTGGATGCAACGTTGAAAAAATATTTTTTATGATAGAGGAGATCTGGTCCAAGGCCTGTGGATTTGTAGCAGATTTTGAATGGTACTACTCCTTTTGACGGGAATGGGAACATCTACCCTGAGGATGCACCTTTTGTGGATAAAATTTTCTATGGGCAGTTGCAGCTGCCAGGATCCTTGTTCTTGATCAGGAGGTCTAACCTTGGGCAAGAGGTCTTCCTGAAGTATGAGGCGTTGTTGGTGTGAACGGGAAGATAAGCTCGAACAAATAGAGCGTCCCTCTGGCGACAAAGCCAATTTGAGAACTAATCGATAAGGGAGAGGCGAGACCCAGGGAGGTTGAGAGAGAATTTCCTGGAAGGGATCTCTAGGGTGGATTGGAGACCTGTGCTTATGTTGACTTGATTCGACTCTGCCAGTGGAGTCCATGACATTTTGTGATGCATGTAACAATGAATGCTTTGTGTGCATCGATACTGCACCAAGCTTAACAGGGCTAGTCTTCGATGGGCGGTGCTTGGATGGACGCGGCACATGTTCTATCCACTTGTGCATTGTGGCCCGTGCAGATGCATCATGCATAGAGCCCTGTGTCAGCATGTTTCTTTTCTGACACTTTTTCCGATGTCTTTGACACATCTTGCATCCTAGTCTGGCGTCTATTTTCTGACTGTGCCGTAGACACGTCCCCTTCAGGTCGTTTAGGACCTAGAGTACATTTGGGTTTCTTAGGTGCCGTAGCGACCTCAGCTCCTGAGGAAATCGGGTGCTTCTTACCCCTTGGTTCCTCCGAAGAAGCCCTCCTTGCCAGCTCTTGAGACGACTTATGCCCTGAAAAGTGCTATTTGGGGAATCACTAACGCAATGAATAAAGAAGAAAACCTGAAGAGATGCACAGAGAAGAACACACGTCTGTGCCTGAGAGCGGAAGAAATCAAACTGAAGAGATGGGTATCGTGTTTCGCATGGGAAGTGCCACACAGTAGTTCAAAACTTTAACTTTTAGAAATGAAGGTCAGTGAGAGCACTGTCTGTGTCGTCCCCAAATAGCATGGCTGATTCAGTCTGCTTGTCAGTGGAAAAAGCATTATAATAAAACCTATTTAAAGCCCTGATTAAATCCTCTCATGTACAAAGACTTTCTTTGCCAGAAATATTGCTGGTTGAAATAAACATTTAGCATGTTTTAGTTCCCAGTAAACTCTGAAGCTGCATTATGTTAAGGCTGCCTAGAGCAGAGGTTCACAAAGAGGCCTGGTTTATAAGACATCCAGAATGAATATTAATAGGGCATTTGCATAAGTTTGATCCAAGAATCAAGTTAATTTGCATATGTTTGCTGTGTTTGAGGTTCTACATTTTTGGGCTAGAGCCTAAACAGTTTTTTAAAATGGATTAATAGGGATAGCTTACTCCAGTACTCAAGGGTCACAAACCAGTCTGGTTTTCAATATTTATAATGTATATACACAACCTTATTCAAAGAAACAGGTTAATTTATGTATTTTAATTACCCTGAATACCAAAATAGTTTGTGGACTTCAAGGATTGGAGTTCATTATCATGGGCTAACTGGAGAGAGACCAAAACTCTTAAAGGAAAATTTTAAAAGTCCTACACGTGCTGAAGTCAGGAGATTTGCACAGAAGTCGGGCTGGCACGTACCTTGTGGACTTAAAAAATAACGCACAGGTATTATGTTAAGGCTGCCTAGAGCAGAGGTTCACAAAGAGGCCTGGTTTATAAGACATCCAGAATGAATATTAATAGGGAATATTAATAGGGAATATTAATATGGGCACAAATTTATTTTACAAAAGGCCAGGATATGAGTGGGGCATGTACTTTCCTAGATTTCTCGATGAAATCTGCGCATAAGTATTTATGCACGCAAGCAAGCTCATACTGGGGTCCCTATCTGCGTAACTTTACTTCTGCCATGGATGGCATGTAACTAATAAAAATGAGGCTAGTTACTGATGATTTAAGGGTTGGGGTAAAAGGGAGGCTTATTAACTAGGTGGATTAGGAAATCCTATCCTTTAATTGGGCTAACTGGGATCGGACTGGGGAAACTCGTTATTGCGTTGGTGCGCTTATCTACCAAAATCCCCCCACAAATGCAGTAGAGGAGGCTTTTGTGCACACATTCGTGTGTCCATATAAAATTATGCGCACGTGCACATTTTCAGCCTATTTTTATAACATGTGCATATGTTTTTTAAAATGGCCATGTCCATTAGCGCAAGCCGGCATGTGTGCGTACATGTGCATGCGTGCAGCTGTTTAAAAGTTACCGTCATAGGGTTTTTGTGACTGGGTAATAAACTGCTCTTTCCCCAATAGCATCTGTACATTTCTTCATCCATAGGGTGTGACAACACCTAAGACCACAACAGAAAAAAAAAAGTTCCAGTAAACATTGAGGAAGCATTATTTAGGAATCCAGTTGTCTGCCTGCAGGAGCTTGCCTCTTATCCTGATCTGTAAAGTGTAGCCTGACTACTCTACATTTCCAAAACAAACAAATTCTGGTCCTCTTAAATCTATATTAATTGCATCATCTTAAAGTATGTTGAATGCAAAAAAATAAATGCAAATATATTAAATGTATTTAAATATAGAAATGTAAATTTTATATGTAAGGAAACTTCTCAATAGGGGTTGGGGAGGGGGATATTCTCATCCATTAGTCTTATTGACAAACATAATTTACTCAAAAGGGAGAACATTTTAATTCACCTATCCCTTGTAACAAATTAACAGGTTGTGAACCACTGCAGTCTTAGCTATATCAAGGTCTCAGGTGGTCTTTTATAGCAAACCACCACCCCTCCATAAAAAACAAGCAAAAACTCCAAAATCCTCCATATAAAGGTTGAAGCTAATTTAAATACAAGTTCCCTTTTTCTTTGAATTGGGTATTTTAAGTGGTGATATAAATACATTATATATAAGCATAGGGAAGGAGAGGGGTATGAGTGTGGTTGGTGAATTCGGTTTTGATATTTGGAAGATTTTCATTATAAAATAGAGAAAGATATTGCAGAACAAACAAGTTAAAACTATAAATGCTGTTAAGATGTTAATGTGTAACCTAATTTCATTGTCTTAGAAATGTAAATTAAAAAGTGGGTAATGTTCAAAATGTAGGTGATTTTGATTGTGCAGTTTTGATTATATCCTTCAGTAATAAAACATTTTTTTTTTAAATTGTAATAAAAAAAAAAATTTGGATCTTTTGACTTCCAAAAAAAAAATACTTTCAAACTTGTATATCTAAAAAATAGTTTTGACCTAGGAAAGGTAAAATGTGTTTCGGACCAGAGATTTTCTTCCTGCTTTTTTGTACTTCCAGCTTAATCGGAGCCCAATCTGGGATCTGGTGCCATGAGCCTTCATTTACAACTATTCAGGGATTCTTACTTATTTTATATCCTTCCCCTCTCCCATCCCCCAACTTCCCTAGTCTGGTTATTGCAGCGATGGTCTCTATACTAGGGTGCCTTCAAGAATGCTGCAATCATGGCACCTAAATCCAGCCACTAGGTGTCACCCTTAAACAAAGACTATGACTCCCCCTCTGCAGAACCCATCTTCCCCTGGGGAGCAGAGAACCTTCTTCACTGTAGTTTGCAACACTGCCACTGAGCTTGTAGCAAAGTTTTAAAAACATTTTTGTGATTGAAATATTACGGTGCCAGCCTTTTAAGTGTTGGTGGTCCATGACAAGAGGCAGATATTCAGGAAATTCACTGTATACTTCAGTGGCACAGTTAGGGTCTTGTCGCAAATACTTGTGTGTTGCGACATAGTCCCAGAGACATAAAGGGCCAGAAATTTCATATCTGCCATGTCTCCTATTTGTCTTTAAGGGAAGAAGGGGACAGAAGTATTAAATGGGGCCAAATATTTATCATGTATGATGTAATTTTTTTTTAGCCAGTCACATAGAGCTGGCCTCGGAGAATATGGGAGCATAAGCCTTCATTCATTACTATCCTTGTTTGTTGGAGAGGGGTTACCTATTGTTAATGCTCTCCTGTCTAACCCAGTCATTGTAGTGATGGTCCTCAGCAAGGGGCCACAGATCGCAGCTCCCTCCAGAACCTGGTGTGTGCGTGCTTCCCCTGGAGCTCTGCCTGTGCATGTCCCAAAGTCCCCGCCGGCCTGCGGAGCAGAAGCCAAGCGCAGGAATCAAATCCAGATTTCCTGCACGGCAGTGCAAAATGCCGCCGCTGAGCTATGAAGCTGGCTCCTCTCTGCTGACTTTGAAAGTGCCGTGAGTATTTTTCTGTGCTCCAGCAGTGTCTGTGTACACTCTTTTGGAGCAGTCAGCCCTGCTTTTTGCTAGATCTGGGTGTTGGGGGAGAAAGAAAGTGGGACAGCTCTGTGGGAGTTCTGAACTCCAAATGGCACAAGATAATAAACTTTTTTTCCAGAAGAAGGAATCTGGCCATTTTCTGACCACAGTGCATTTGAACATAGCATTAATATAACTTGTTCAAGTCTGTAAAATTTAATCTGTCCATGCCATCTTTCAGAAAGTTACTTTATCAGCAGTATAGTCCTATTTTTTTAAATTGGAGTAATTGTCTGAACCATTGTTGTTGATCTTATGTTGATATAATGCAGTTAACACATTTATTCCTAACTCTTTAAACAGTTTTGAAATGTGGCTCCGTTTATCCCATTGACATTCATGTTATGTTAACTGAACTTTTGCATGGATTCTGAATAGTTTGATGTGCAAAATTTAGTATATAATTGGCTAAAGTTACAAAAGTAATCTGTTTGGCTAAATTATATTCTCATTTATATCACCTTATTTGCCAGAATGGAGAACCAAAGCAGTTTACATTTAAAATTATGGTCTCCTATTATCCAAATCCATAATTACATTTGTTTAGTGTAGTGTTACCCTAGATTGACCAAAACAATGGTTCAGAATTCAAGAATGTAATACTGTGAGTAATGATTGCCTGTCGTTTATGCCATTTGCTACATCATCTACTCAACTCAATTGCTGTTTTGGCCTACAATATACAAGCCTGTCTTAGGTTTATGCTTCATTTTGCAGGAAGGAGCTGACCAATTTGAAAGAACATTATTGAAGGCCATTAATTAGAAATGAGCAGTACCCTAGAAAGAGCTAGCTTATAAAACTTTACGTCAAATCTATATACTACTGTGGTGAGAGAATGTGCCTATTCTTTCTACAAAAACAGGAATTTTAACATTGAGTTACATTCAATAAAGTATACTGAATCATTCTTGTTTTCCACTTGCTTACTCCGTTACACTTCAAAGAATAACTATAAGCTTTCTAGAGTAATTGTGAAGATTCTCTTTACTAGTAGTAGGTTGTGATACCTCTTTTATTGGTCCAGCATAAGCAGTACTTGGAGGATGAGGTATGTAAACTTTCAAGATCACATATGTTGTCATGTGGCTGTGTGGAAAGACTTTTTTTTTTTTTTCACTTGGGCCACATGTGAAGTAGGTACTTGTGTGGCCTCGAAATCTCAGGTCCTCCATCTTCGAGTAAATCTTTTATAATTTGATATAAAGGTGTTCACATTCTGCAAGAATCAATATGGCTTCAAGAACTCTGCTTTACCAGTAGCACCAAGGCATACGTCAGTTGTATGTCCATTTTTAATATGTAATTTCCTTACATGGACGTCAAAGGGTTAAAATGGTTTCTAAAGTAAATTAAATCTTTAAAGCAAAAATGTTTTTTTAAAAATACCAATAGACTGATGGTTCTAGAAAGATTACTCACACTCTGCTTGGTAGATAAATTCTAAATGTGTGATTCCTAATTTAGCCACATAAGTTTTATTACTGAAACATTTAGGCTAACCCAAATTATTTGGCAAACCTAACTTAGATCAGCATTTATAGCCCCTATAGTACAGCGTGAAGTATTGAAATTGGCTTCAAGCTGAGCGTAACTTGCAGAGGGGGGAACCCTCCCTGTAAAATGCAAAGCTTCATTGCAGCATCTTATGATGTAAGCGGCCACAAGAATGGCTTAAGAGCCAAGTGCAAAAAGTGTGCCACTTTATATATGTAGATGTCAGTTTTTAAATATTTTTTTTCTAAATGTTGCCTGCAAATATGTGATCCCTTATTTATAAATTTCCTGTCTTTAACGCACCTTTGCCCGTTTTTTTTTTGTTTTGTTTTGTAAACCAAATAGGAGATTTTGAAACTGTAAAAAAAAACTACACATGTCAATGTTTTACAGCTACGTAATTCGAATTGACTTGATTTTTTCAAGTAATCCTAGAAAGGGGCGCATCCCATATAGAAACTGCTGAAACTGCCACAGGTGCTTCTCCGAAAACCTTACAGTTGTGGCATTGAGTGTTCAGTATCGCTTCCTTTCTGCACACAAGGCATACTGTTGAGGTATTTGTTGCGGTGATTGGTTTTAATGCTAAATCTAGGAATTCAGATTATAGAAATCTTTAGATTTTTGCATGCTTTGCTTACCCTTAATTTACAGTTATCTACTGTATTTCTTAAACTAACCGTAGATAAGCTGAGATCAGTATTTTTTTTTTTAAATAGAAATATTGACATTTATATTCAAAATTATGGTTTCATTTTCTTAGATTGTCACATGGCATTAAGTATGCTGTTTTTAAGCTTAGAGTTGTAGGTGATTCCTTACATGAAAAATCAAATTTCTACATTTTTTTCTATTGTGTTTTGTTCTTTGAATTATTAGAATGCTTTATTTTCATGTTTCTACAAGACACTGGCTTTCTTAAGTATGTGTCGTCATAAGTGGAGGAGATCCCTGATGACTTGACTTTATACATGGATCCTTTCTATTTTAGGTTAATGCTCTCTATAGCACACAAATCCACAGCTGTAAGGAGTGGAATAGCCATAATGAAATTAATTCAGACTCTTTATTGATGCACTAGAAGGGGCAAGAACAGCCTTCTGGTACTGAATCAAACAAACACTCTCCTAACACACACAGAAAACATAACCTTTGATCATCCAGTGATATCTCTCAGTCCCGAGTATCCATTTGGTACTGGTTTCATGAAAGTTTATTCATCCTTCCAGGAATTGCATAAGGCAAATTGGAGCAGCACTTCTGAAAAAGAAAATCCTGTGAATGTCAAGAGTTATAAATAAACATAAATATGAGAATAAAATTTGCTATAGACAACTTTTTATTTAGAAGCTATTTGTGTATTCATCATAGGTAATAATTTCAGTGCAGCAGATTACATTTTTATCCTTCTGCTGTTAAACTGAAATTGAGATTACTGCAAGATCAATGTGGACGTCAGATGTAAACACTGCCTTCCAATGTAAGTGTGAAATACTTTCTGGCAAAAAATGAATTTATTTTTTTTAATGTTTGGCCTGCCAGTTTTCTCCTCCTCTATACTTTAGCCTCTCTTGGGCTTTCATTTGCAGTTACCTGAGGTTTTTTTCCATTATTAACTCTCTGCCATGCAGCTTAGCCATGGCAGCAAGAGTCCTTGGTCAGAAGCCACATACCATAACTTTCTCCTGAACCTGATACATATGCACCCTCTCTCTGGTCAATAGATATATCTGCATAATGAGTGAGATGCCTTTTCTCCCTCCTTTCTCTCCCCCCTCTCTAGCCCCATACACTGAATGCTGTACTAGCCTTAGACTCAGCCAGGCCAAAGAACAGAAGCCAGGCTTGAGAGTCAATCCTAGGTCCTCTGCGCCATCCAGTTGGCACAGTTTTGATGGGCTTTTTTAGTATGTTAAAAGATGGACTTGGTTTCTTATCAGATATAACATGAAAATGCTAAAGACACATACAAAACTTCTTTATTTCCTAGCGTGTAGCAGATGGACTCAGGACCAGTGGGTAGAGTGTACCCCTGATAGCAATTGGAGACGGATCAGATTTCAATCTGACGTCAGCCCTAGTACATTTACCCCTGCAGGAAGTGCAACTCTTCAGTATTTTCCATCTCCATAGCAGTTAGGGACTCTATGCATGCTAGCATAGTGTTAGAGTAAATTTTACCAAAGAAATCCAAATTGAGAAAAAATCTTACTTTTACAGACGAGCCCCGCTCTCCTGCGGTGACACCTGTTGGGTCCCTCCCCCAGTCGAGATTCCCGAGGTGATTTCCGTGATCCCTCTGAGGTGAGCCTCGGTTCGGCAGCCAACCCTCAGCTGGGACCTAGCCCCCGACACCAGGTGAGGCTGAGAGGCAGCTGGTGCAACCTCGAGCGCGGCGGTGAAGGCATTTTCCCTCTCCCCCCGCAGCCGGAGACCGCCCAGAACGAAACCAGGAAGCGCCGGGACAAGGTAAGGTAGAAATCTATTTAAAAGTCTCCGGTCTCCGAAGCTCAAGGAGACGCACAGGTCACCAGCCAGGACCAGTGCCACCGGGTTGATCAGCCCTAGCAGGGCTAGACCCCAGTCAGATCCGAGGGTCCTCCCACGTGGAGATCCTCCGAGGTGGTCGCCATATTGTCCGCGTAGTCAGTCACCATTTTGGCCCTGTTCACCGCCCAGTCCGCCGCCTCGATCCGTGCGCACAGAGGTGAGCCATGCGCACAAATACCTTGTGCGCACAAGCGAAGCGCATAGCCACGCACTCACTGTGCTGGACGCATAACTTCGACCCGTGCGTACAACAGCGAGCACCAAATCTACGCGCTCATCTTCGCACACCGTAGCGCACAACTGTATTGTACCGCACAAACCATGGCTCCACCTGAAAATAAGCTCAGGGCCTTTGCCCAGCATGCCACATTAGAGCTGCACAGCATGAGGAGGCTATGAACCTGTGTATATAGTGCGAAGAGGCCTTAGGGGACCCCAGCCCCTCCAGCGGTACAGCGGGACCCCCCCCTCAAACGGGGCTCCCCAGGGATACGGTGCCCCCTAGCCTAGACCCAGCTTCTATCTCCTGAGTGGAATTCTTCAAAGGTCTGTATACCTTCGTCCACATGCAACCGGGGCCTCCTACAATGCGGTCACAGGCACCACCAGAGGACCTCAACATGCCACCCTCTATGCCCAGGGAAGTGATCCCACCGCCCAGATGCCCCACCTTCGGGGACACAAGACATCTCACAGGAGGAGTCAGAACCCCTGGAGGAAGGGGAACGCCCTCCGGGGACAGAACCCCATCGAACCATGAGACGCTTCTTCTCCAAGGACAAACTTCCAGACCTGGTCACGCACAGCTTAAAAGAGCTTGCCTTCCAAGGCACAAGTGCCTCGAGGGAGCCTAAGCTGAACCCACTTTTGGAGGGGCTTCGTAAGACCTCCGCCACTTCCCACTATTACAAGCCGTCCAGCAACTAATTGACCTGGAATGGGATGCCCCAGAAACCACGTTCAAAGGGGGCCGGGTTCTGGCAGCCATGTACCCTCTGGACCCTGCCGCCAAATATCTCCTGGCATGTCCGAAAGTGGATGCCATGGTCTGCGCGGTCTCGAAGCGCACTACTATCCCAGTGGAGAGAGGAGCAGCACTCAAGGATGCTCAAGACAGATGTGTGGAATCTATCCTTTGACGTCTCCGCTATGTCTTTACAGATCGCAATCTGCTGTGCTGTGGTGACACACGCCTGCTTAGCACAGACCAGGAACTACACTCCTGGGGAAGCCCTGGAACCAGCCGTATCATTCCTCGTGGACGCCGCTTCGGATCTGGTACGCACAGCAACTATAGAGGTGTCTCATCTGCCGTGGCAGCCAGAAGACAAATCTGGCTCCAAAACTGGTCAGCCGATGCATCCTCCAAAACAAGACTCACAAGGATGCCTTTCAAGGGAACAATACTGTTCAGAAGTGAACTAGAGAAACTAGCCAACAAGTGGGGCGAGTCCCCACTGCTGCGGCTACCAGAGGACAGGAATAAGAGAAACCAGCAATCCTTCCCCCGGACCTCCAGGGGCAGAGAATCACAGCACTGGGCTGGGGCCTAGTCCCAAGCTGGCTCCCCTTTTATTGTGCTTGTTCCAAAAGGACTGGCTCCGGCCTGCAGGGCGGGCTACTTGATATGAGCTTCTATATGGGTTGAAGTGGCCCGCCCTGCAGGCCGGAGCCAGTCCTTTTGGAACAAGCACAATAAAAGGGGAGCCAGCTCGGGACTAGGCCCCAGCCGCACTCCACAATGAAGATCAGCCAGCCCATCCAAAGAAAGAAGCCATAGGGGGCAGACTGGCCCTATTCTACCAAAGATGGGTCGAGATAACTTTGGACAAGTTGATGATCCTATCCATCATTCGAGAGGGATATTACATGGATTTTCACCACTTCCCTCCGGACAAGTTTGTGGAATCTCCCTGCCATGACCCTTCCAAGAGAATTGCAGTGGAAGTTACACTGACCAGATTACTAGCCCTAGAGGCTATAACACCTGTGCCTCCACAACAAATAAATACTGGACATTATTCCATCTATTTTATTGTTCCCAAGAAGGAAGGAACGTTCAGACCTATCCTGGTCCTCAAGGCGGTCAACCGTTACCTGAAGATTACTCGCTTCCGCATGGAAACCCTACGCTCGGTAATAAGGGTGATACAACCGGGAGAGTTCCTTACCTCCCTGGATCTGTCAGAAGCCTACCTACACATTCTGATCCATCAAGAGCATCAGCGTTTTCTATGCTTCTCGATCCTGGACCATCACTACCAGTTCCGGGCACTACCTTTCGGGTTAGCCACTGCACACCAGACGTTCACCAAGATCATAGTGGTGGTGGCAGCAACACTGAAGAAGGAAAGAATCCGCGTGCACCCTTATCTAGACGATTGGCTGATCAGAGCGAAATCCCCAGAGAAAGCCACCAGGCAACCAACAGAGTCAAGACTCTACTGGAGAGCCTCGGGTGGGTGGTCAACACAAACAAGAGTTGCCTGCAGCCTTCCCAATCTCTAGAATACCTGGGAGTCCGGTTCAACATCAAAACTGATGACCCAGTTACGAACCCTGTTGAGTGAACTTCGCCCCACAGCTTGGGATTACCTACAAGTTCTCGGCCTCATGGCATCCACACTGGAAGTAGTCCCATGGGAACGGGCCCACATGAGACCCCTACAATGCTCACCACTATCATGATGGAATCCACTGTCCCAGAACTACACCATATGGCTTCAGCTCCCAGACAGAGTTCGGGCCCAACTACGATGGTGGCTACAAGAAAGCCATCTGAGCCAGGGAACGAGACTATCCTCCCCAACCTGGATCCTACTCACCCCGGATGCCAGCCTACAAGGATGGGGAGCACACTGCCGGGAGCTAACCGCCTAAGGGCAATGGAACAAAGAAGAGTCGGGATGGAATATCAATTGCCTAGAAGCCCGGGCAGTCAGACTAGTCTGTCTAAGGTTCGGTCACAGACTCCGAGGCAAAGCAGTCAGAGTAATTTCGGACAACGCCACAACAGTGGCCTACATCAACCGTCAGGGTGGAACCAGAAGCCAACAGGTGTCTCTGGAAATAGACTCCCTAATGTCATGGGCGGAAGTGAATCTTCAAAAGATCTCAGCCATCCACATTGCCGGGAAAGACAATGTCACAGTGGACTACCTCAGCAGAGAGAGTCTAGATCCAGGAGAATGGAAACTGTCAACCACAGCATTCCAATTGATAATAAACCGTTGGGGAGCACCAGCCATGGACCTCCTGGCAAGCCGGTCCAACGCTCAGGTACCCAGTTTCTTCAGACCCCAGTCCCAGGAAATCGATGCCCTGGTACAGACCTGGCCACTGGAGACTGTTATACGCCTTCCCGCCGTGGCCCCTATTGGGCACGATCATCCACAAGATAGAACACCACAGGGGGCCAGTACTTCTAGTGGCCCTGGACTGGCCAAGAAGACCATGGTACGCAGACTTGCGAAGACTGCTGGCAGGGAACCCCCTGCCACTACCTCCACACACAGACCTGCTCCAACAGGGACCGATCCTCCATGAGGAACCAGCTCGATTCTCTCTTATGGTCCGGCCATTGAGAGGACTCGCCTAAGGAGGAGAGGATACTCGGGGGCAGTAATTGACACCCTAATCCGAGCACACAAGTTCTCCACATCCCTAACATACATAAGGATTTGGAGAGTATTCGAATCCTGGTGTGAGGACCACGACATCATACCACACTCAGTCAAAATTCCTGCGATTTTTGGAATTCCTACAGAACGGACTACAGAAGGGATTGTCCCTCAACTCCATCAAGGTACAGGTGCTACGGAACCAAGAGTGAGAGCGTCAGCATAGCCTCTCACCTGGATGTCTTCTGCTTCCTGAAAGGAGTCAAGCACATCATCCCGATCATCCCTAAAGTGGCCGGTGCCTCTTTGGAACCTCAACCTGGTCCTAGATTTCCTAGCAGGAACCTCCTTCAGACCTCTCCGCGGCCTGTCTCTCAGACTGTTAACATTGAAGACAGCCTTCCTGCTGGCAGTCTGTTCAGCTCGTATATCCGAGCTACAAGCACTGTCCTGCTGGGAGCCGTTCCTCAGACTCACCCCGGGAACCATCCAGTTACGCACAGTTCCGTCATTCCTCCCCAAAGTGGTGTCTCACTTCCATCTCAACCAAATCATCTCGCTACCATCACCAGATGAGCATAAGAATTCGGAAGAGGCTCGAAGTCTACGACATCTCAACGTCGGCAGACTCCTAGTCCGATACCTGGAAAGGTCGGAATCTGTACGAAAATGGCCATCTATTCGTCCTTCACAGCGGGAAGAAGCAGGGGGAAGCAGTCTCACGAGCAACCATAGCCCGCTGGATCAAAGAAGTCATCAAGGCGGTCTTTGTGGAAGCAGGCAAGCCACCGCCTTTACAAGTCAAGGCCCATTCTACTAGAGCCCAGGCAGTGTCCTGGGTGGAAATCAAGATGCTGTCACCCGCAGAGATCTGCAAGGCGGCGACATGGTCCTCCATCCACACCTTCTCCAGGTTTTACCGCCTGGATGTCCAGGCTCGGGAGGACACAGCATTTGCAAGGGCAGAACTAAGTGGGTCTCGGGCAGCCTCCCACCCGGCTCGGGAGTAGCTTTTATACATCCCACTGGTCTTGAGTCCATCTGCTACACGCTAGGAAATGGCGAAATTACTTACCTGATAATTTTAGTTTTCCTTAGTATAGACAGATGGACTCAGCATCCCACCCACGGCTGCCGTTACTCATGGAATTCTCGGGTAGCGAGAGATTCAAGGGTAAGCCATGCCTTCCTTCATCTAGGACACCCATCCTACCAGGTGTCGATGCTTCTCGGTTGAGGGCACTGGCGGTCTCCAGCTATAGCTAATTCAACCAGTTCAAATTAATCAAGTTAACCAAGTTATAAAGTTAATCAAGTTGTTCAAATTAGTCACACATATATCCACAATGCTTTTCGAGGAGAATATTGAAGAGCTGCACTTCCTGCAGGGGTATATGCTCTAGGGCTGACATCAGATTGAAATCTGATCCATCTCCAACTGCTATCAGGGGTACACTATACCCACTGGTCCTGAGTCCATCTGTCTACACTAAGGAAAACAAAATTATCAGGTAAGTAATTTCTCCATTTTCCTGCTAGGTTAGAGACAGAGCTATGACAAGTCATATACCAGTGCAGCACAGGCAATTTGCCAGTAATTCTCTGTCTCCAGCAGATGACCTAGTATAGTAGGATTCCCACCTCCCAGGTTTCGGCATATAGCCTAACTTGGTGGATGTAGTGGCTGCTTCACACGAATAGCCTTTTGTCCAGGAAGAGCAGGACTAAACTCCTGGAGCAAGTTTTTATTTCCCTTGTTGAGTGAAGTTGGTCCAGGCTTCCAGGATTGCTTCTGGTTTGAATGAGCCTGGTTAGCGAGCTCCAAGGTTCCAGCTGGGCCTGGTTGAGCCTGGGGGTAGTTGACCTGGCCAAGAGGGTTTCTCAGGAGTCTGTTCTTATCTGGGGGGCTTTCCCAAGGGCCTCAACCTCTTCTTTTTTTTTTTTTTTTTTTTTTGTTTGCTGTTTCCTTTGCCTGCTGGTTAAGCTCTGGATAAAGTTTTGGGGGGTTTTATTCTTTTTTTTTTTTTTTTTTTTTTTAAAGAGAGGTTTCCAGCACAGAGTAAAAGCTGCAGCTGGGGAAGGAAACTGGCAGCAGAAGAGGGTAGGTTGACCAGGGGATTGGATGTGTGGTCGAGGTGCCTGGGCTGATGCTTGGGCATGGCTTCACTCTGAGGCCACATTTTGGAGTTCTGGAGGCCTCTTTCCAGCACTTTTATTTCTTCTTTATTCTGCTGGGAGTTGAGCACAGGTAGGCGTAAAGATTCTACCAATATCTGAGCAATGATGCAGATGTGGGGCTACAGGAGCTGGAGCATTTACAGCATTGCTGGCCCTTCTTTGCCGGCCCTTCTTTGCCCTACATACAGTGGGAACAAAGATTCCTCTTTGAGGGAGGTCTGTAAGGCTCTCCATGTCCTGGTGATAAAAAAAAAAAAAAAAGTCCAAGACAGGTGGAAAAAAGTACCTCAGCTGCCCCTCACCCCTGCCTACTTCCTCAGGTCTATGTGGTGACTGGATTGGCTGCCATTTTAGATTGTTTTTGTGGTCTGTTCCTGCCCACGGGGTTGCCTGATGCAGGATATTTTACCTTTGGGCAACATTCTCTTCCCTCCAGACATGTCCATGGTAGGGGAGTTGGTATGAAAGTCCCTTTTAGGCCTCCCACCTTCCATCTCGGGGGAATTATTTGTGTTTAGATTTTTTTCATCAGGCTTTCTGTACTGTGCCTAGACCTGGTGGAAGCAGTGCCCCAGGTGCTATGAGTGAGGCAGATCCCCCTCTTGTAGAGGTTCAGTAACCAAATGCCTCAAGCTCCCAAGAGAGGCCATGGATTTTGTGTGTGTTGGGGGGGGCCTCTGTGAGGACGTCCCTAAACTATGTGGCTGAAAGAACCTTGAGGCGGATAAACCTTTGGCATCCTTGAAAGAAGTGGAGTTGTCTTCTGAAGGAAAGGACTCATTTTATTTCAAATGAGGTGGCCTTGCTAATTTCACAGATAGTTATAACTCTGGATGTCTGATTCCAAGGTTGAGGGAACTCCGGTAGATGATTGTATCCTGCAGATGGTTCCTAAGTTATCACTTTTCCCCTTTATCAGGTGGTGGAAGGATTATGATTCTCTCCCTAAAGCGGTGCTCATGGGCATCAAGGCCATGAACAAGCTGTATCCACTGCTAGAGGAAGTCAAGGAGCATTTTTTTGGATGCTGAGATTTGATGGCCTTTGTTTCAGCTGTGATCAGGAAGACTGCTATCCAGATGGAGGGCAGCACAGCTCTTAAAATACCCAAGATAGTAAGATTGAGTCACTCTTGATGCATTCTTTGCTTACATGGCCTTAGTTGTTAATATCTTCATTTTTGGGAGCCAAGTGGTTCAGATGATATGGCACTGCATGCAACAATCTCCAGAAGTTCGTGAGGCAGTTCATTTAGAAGTGAATGCTGCTTTTTTTTTTTTTGGCGGCTGCATTGTATAACCTTAGGATCTCTTCTAGGTCTGCGGCCTGTGCTCTGGCAGCCAGAAGGCTCTTATAACTGCATCACTGGGTGGCAGATACAACATCCAAGGCTTGCCTTAGTAAGCTTCCTTTTAGAGGGAAGTTATTTGAGGAGGATTTGGAGATGTTGGTCAAGGATCTAGAGGAGGCTACACTTCAAAAGTTTCTCAAGTATAGGGGTCAGTCTCCTGGACCAGAGGAAGTTGTGATAGTTTCAGGGAGCCCAGAAGATGCAGACCAGGGTAGCAGTCCTTTTCCTCCCAAGAAATTAGTCCTTCTGGAGCCAGAATGCAAGAAGTGATGATGCCAGTTCTTCAGGAGCTACCAGATTGGTCTATTAGGTTGGTTGCTTTCGCAGATGATCCTAGTAGGTGGTCGCCTTCCAGAGTACTACCAGGAGTGGACCCAAATCACTTCAGATTAGTGGGTGCTGAATATTATACAAAATGGTTATTCCCTAGATTTTGCCACTCACATTTACAATGCATTTATGGTATCCCATATGTGCCAAGATCAAAGAAGCTGGTGGTGACCACTCTGGAGACACTTCATTACCTGCAAGCTGTGGTTCCCATTCTGGAAGAGGCTCAACAGCAGGGCTGGTAATCCTATTTACGACGTTGTGCCAAAAAAGGACCATTGCTACTGACCCATTCTTGTTCTGAAGGGAGTTAAATGCCTTCAGATACCCCCATTTCCATATGGAAATGCTGTGCTCAGTTATTGTGGCAGTGAGATAAGGCGAGTACCTTTCTTCTTGAAGGCCTATTGTCACATCCTCATCAGGGAGGATAAAAATTCTTTACTTTTGCGTTTTAGGAAATCGTTTCTAGTTCAGAGCTCTTCCCTTGGGTCTCATCACAGCGCCAAGGCCCTTCACAAAGGTGATGGTGGTAGTTGTGGCCTTCTTGCATAAAGAAGGCATCATGGTTCATACTTACCTGGATGATTGACTAAGGGCCAAGTCACTACAGGAAGGTCAGTTTTCCAACAGTTGTACAGTTCTAGAAAGTTTAGGTTGGGCAATAACATTTGTAAAGAGCAGTCTGGTTCCTTTGCAGTTTCTGAAGTACCTAGGAGCTCGCTTTGATTCCAGAGTCAGATGTGTTTTCCTGATGCAGGAAAGAATAGCCAAACTTCAGAGTCAGGTGCAAGTTTTTCTTTCAAGCCCCCATTCTTGATATTATCTTTAGCTCTTGGAGTCTTTGGCAGCAACTTTGGAATTTAGTTCATGGGCCATTTTAGGCTTCTCTTGACTCGTTGGTCCCTGCAATCACATGATTATGAAGTTTGCCTTTCTCTGTTAATGGCCATAAGTGTCTCTTGGTGCACAGTGTCTGTAAACTTTTAAAAGGGAATGAGTAGAAACTCCAGTTTTAAATTGTGGTCATCTCGGATGTAAGCCTGGTGGGCTGGGGATCCCACTACTGCAATTAAGTAGCCCAAGAACAGTCATCCAAAGAGGAGGCTGATTAGTCCATCAGCAGGCTAGCCCTGTTACATTTTCTTTCTTTATTGAAGTGAGCAATAATCTGAGCGAAGGAATGTGAACATCATGTACTTAACTTGGTATATGATTCATTTGACACCACAGCCAGATTTTCAGCAGCTGCCATTGGAGCACATGACATGGCTTGGCTGAGGGCCAGCAGTCTCCAGGAAGATGTACACAACAGGCTGATGAATGTGCTGCTCTGAGGTACACCTCTTCAGAAACAAACTGTCGCCTGAATCGAGGAGCAGCATGTCGCTGCCCAGTCCTTCTCAATGGGCTCTGAACAACCATCTTCATCAAGGGACCTTTACTTTGCTTTTAAGTTCTCTTATTTCCAAAAGTCCCTTTCTGCCAATTTCAATGTTATCTGGCCCCATCTTTGCTCCCACAGCAACAGCTTCAGGTTCGTGGACATTAACATGAGACATTGGCCTAAAACATTGCAACAGGCCCAGCTCAAATATTGGCCTAATTTTTGAATAAATTTAACTCTGACCTCGACCCCATCAGTGGGGGGTGGGAAAAGTCCATCTCTTTCTGGAAGAGTGATGAAGGATCACCAAAGACCGTTGAGCCATCAAGATTGTGGAGTCTGGCTAGCATTTGTGCTTCTCCTGCCTTCCAGTACTAACACCTGCATGTCCACCTTTAATCTTGATCCGTCTCACTCGCTTCAGCTTTGCCTTGATGTGGTGTCGCTTCTCATCCAGCAGGCGATAGAATCTGTATTTCTTGACTAATGTGGCAAGGGGTTCTACTCCCACTATTTCTTTATCTCCAAGAAATTAGAGGTAGTGAAGCTTGTCTTGGATTTGCTTGGATTTATGAAGTCTGAACAGGAGCCTGTTGTGGGAGGAGTTCAAGATTAACTCCCTCTACACTATCCTGCCCTTTATTCAAGTCAGACATTGGATGTATGCCCTGGATTTGAAAGATGCTTTTGCTCACATATTCATCTATTCCTCCCATTTCAATACCTTTTTCATGTTTAATTCCTCTCACTACCAATACAAAGTGCTCTCTTTCAACCTCTAAGTGGCTCCAAATGTCTGGTAATGGTAGCAGCACATCTTAGTCTTCGGGGCATCTGTGTGTTCTCCTGCCTGCTCGACTGGCTAGTGGTGGGATCTTCCCAAACAGGGGTGTTGCACTCCCTACAGAAGACTATCCAGCTTCTTCAGTCACTGGGATTCATAGTGAGTTTCGAAAAATCAAACCTTGTCCCAACCCAGAGAATAAAGTTTATAGGAGTTTAGATAGACTTTCCATAGGAAAAAGCCCTTCCCTTGGTTCGATATATATATCGATATATGTGGCCTCTGAGGAGGGCATTCTGAGGTCATCTGTCTTCTTCCCACACATTTTGACTGGTCTAGCAGGTTGATAAAGGAAGGAGAAATTTTGTCTTACCTGTTAATTTTCTGTCCTTGAATCCTTCTAGACATGTACAGGACCCTCCTGGGAAGTCAGTGGGTGCCTTCATTCTTATCCTTGGTTTAAAGTCTCATGTATTGCAGAAGGTTTTCTCTTTCCCTGGGGGAGGATCCAAGGATTTTCTTTATTCCAGCCTTGCTGTCTATGATACCAATCCTTGTGTTTCTTTCTGTCCCCTGTTGTGTTCTAAAGGGAAGAATTTATTTTGGAGGATCTCTCCGGAGTTTGAAGGTTGTTAGTTTCATTTTAGGAACAGTTTGTTGTTGGATTCCATTGCCTTGACAGAAATATACTGGCAATAGCCTTTTCTGCACTGTCCTATATACCAATGATGTCACTGGGCGGAGTTTGTAGTTCTGTCTCATCTGCTGGTAGGGCAGTAAACCCACATGTTTGGACTGGTTTAACAGGATTCAAGGAAAAGAAATAAACAGGTAAGACTACATTTCTGAAACATGGGATTTTTTATATTTTTTTTTTGTGAAACTGGGTAAAACTGAAAATAAAGTGCTTCCAACTTAAAAAATATCCTTTTAAAATGTGGGTTTTTTCCTTATCTAGTCCCCTAACCCTTGAAGAGATTGGATCACAAAGAATATGTGAAAAGTGTTTTTTTTTTCCTCAAGTTTTTAAAATCTGTAATCTGGAGCATCAAAAGGAGTGGATGCTATTGCATTTGTGGGTAATTTTGTACAGGAATCCATCATGCAGCAAGATGGGATCTCTTTCATCCATCGTCTAATCTGTTCTTCAAAATATCTTTATGGAGATTCCACTCTTTCATTGTTTATGTAGCTTATTTTGCAGTTGGTGATCCACTATCCTCTATCTTATTTATAAATTCCCTTATGTAATTGAATATTACTATGATGATTCTCTGTAGTCATCTTTGCTGTAGGCTAAATGAACCCATTTCTTTCAGTCTTTCCTTGCAGTTCAAATCCATCTAGAATGCATCTTTTTTTTCTTTGCTTTCCTATGCACTTTGTTCAGAACCTGCATTTCCAACCCCCCTCCCCCCAATACATCTACGTGCATATATTAGGAATTACCTTTTTCTGATTTGAAATATTTTGAGATTGCATTGATTGCACCTTTTTTTTTTAATGCAACAAGAACTAATGCATGGCAAACAAAGACCTGATCAATATATCTCAAAAGGACACACTTTTATTGAAAATCAGTCTCACTAGTGGTGTACATTGGTTAACAAATTACAGTTCACAGTTTTGAATCAGGGGCCTCGACACGGCCGTGTTTTGCATCAGGCTGCGTCAGGGGGACCAAGCACATAAATAAGGAATCCTTAATTCACTAAATTTAGTGAGAGCTGTGACTGTGTGGGAAAAACGCGTCAGAACTGCTTGTGAGTGAGAGACAAATTTTTATGACTAATTAATTCCGATGGGTACTAGTCTAGAGAAGGGGTCACAGGGTGTGTGGGAAAATCCCACTGCAGTTAGAAGGTATGCAAGCTTTAAATCATGGGACTCAATGGGGAAACAGAAAAATTGAAAAGAACTGCCAACCCCATGGCTTTTAGAAGCTTAGTAATCTTCAAAGAGGGTTTAGACAGCCAGCCATACTAAGGAAATAGCTTTTTTGTGTAAAATGTTGGTTAAATCTAGATATTTGTGTTCATTTTTGGCACTCTAAACCTTATGTACTGTTTTCCTAAATGGGAGCATATCAGTTACTACTAGAAGAATCTTAACTTGCTTTCCTCATCAGATCTTTTTCTATTAACCCAAATTGTATGATACTTGTAAAATTATCACTTACTAGTCTCGTAAACTCTACATAGTAAATATCTCAAAAAGACCTACTGGCTTCTCCAGACTGTTCTTTGGTTATCTGTCATGTGGGTAGATGAGCCCATAAATTCCCACTGCACAAACCAACACCATTTTCCCCTACCTGATCTCTTAACCACCATGCCCAGCCCTTCTGGCATATAATCTATATTATTGTGCAGTAGATGACCTTTTCTAAGACTTGCTATTTTGGGTCAGACCAAAGGTGCATCAAGCCCAGTATCCTGTTTCCAACAGTGGCCAATCCAGGTCACAAGTACCTGGCAGGATCCCAAGGGATAGATAGATTCCATGCTGTTTATCCCAGGAATAAACAGTGGCATTCCCCAAGTCCACCTTAATAATTATGGATTTTTCCTCCAGGAACTTGTCCAAACCTTTTTTAAATGCAGCTATATTAATAGCTTTCACCACATCCTCTGGCAAAAGGTTCCAGAGCTTAATTATGCATTGAATAAAAAAATATTTTCGCTTATTATTTTTAAATATATCACCTAGTATCTTCATTGTGTGTCTCCTAGTCTTTATTTTCCGTTGATAGCAGGGTCGAATTATTTATTTATTTTTATTTATTTTAGTTTTTTCTATACCGGCATTCGTGAGAGTGTCACATCATGCCGGTTTACAATAAACAGGGGAGTGATGAAAGGTATAGAGCGCGAAGTAAATAACAGGTGCTGAACCAAAAAACAGTTTCAATAAAACAGGGATAAGTACAACTTGGAGCAGAGAAGTGATATGAAAATTAACATAATATATTAATCCAACTTTGACGAGGTACATTAACAGGATATTATGGTAATTGCTAGGTATTGTCCATTTGAATTAGCCAAGCTGTCATGGGATCTGTCAATCAGATCCGGGAGGCGGAGCTTTACAAAGCAGAGATTTAGATTTTAGCTCTCCGTGGCTGCGCGTGTGTTCCCACGCAGGAAAGTAGCAGATTCTCCTCAGTCTGTTTTTTCCCAGAGCGGGATCGCATGCGGGGCTGACTTCTCAGTGTTTCTTATTTTTATTGAAATGTCAAAAAAGCGGGGGTTTAAACCCTGTGCCTGTGGCAAGGTAATGTCGGTCACGGATGGCCATGACCGATGTTACCGATGCCTGGGACCAGAGCATAATTTACAAAATTGTGATTTTTGTGCTCGAATGTCCCCAAGAGCCCAAAAATAACGGGCCTACAAAATGTTTGAACTTTTCAGTTTTTCCGAGCCATCGTAGGCTCATTCTTCACCGGGTCCCTCGTTAACGGTGGTTCTGTCACAAAAAAGATCGTCGTAGTGGGATCCTCAACCCTCCAGGCTTGGAGGGTAAGGACTTACTGAGCCGACATAGGTCTTCAGATCCGAGAGGACCGAAAGAGCCTCTGCGATCGGCGCAGGAAACCGGCGCCTAAAACTTTGATGCTGACGACTTATGCGCCTGAAGCACCTTCTGCGCCCAAATCACCACTGGCGCATAACACTTCTGCGTCCAAATAGACATCTGTGCACAAGATACCGGCGCGCACAGCGCAAGAAACATCTGCGCACACGGCGCCGAAGGCGTCTGAACACACATCGCTGGAGACTTCTGCATGCTCGGCGTCGAAACCATCTGCGTGCACGGCGTTGATGGCTTATGCACACAAGTCAGTATATGCGCACAATTTACAACAAACATTGGCACACTCAACAGCATACAAATCGATGTACAGTGGACTGCAAAAGTCCAAACATAATCATTCAATACCACATGGGGTAAAACGAAGACATCAGTCTCCGGATGTGGAACCCACACAAGATCATAGTCGCCATAGAAAATCACATCACTCACATCAAAAAGCGGTGAAGACATGGGCCGTGAGCCCTTCCACTTCTAAGTCATCTCAACCACGAAGTGTAGATTCCTTATCTTGTAGACAATTAATACAAATCACTTCCTCTGCTGCATCTATGTCCTCAGATAATTCTGTTAAGACCACAGAGGGCAAGATGAGGAACAAGTATGATGTACCAACTGTTCCCCCAAAAATTCCTACGGTACCACCTAAAACAGGTGAACTACCAAAACAATCTGGTCGTTCAGTAATGCCTCCTCAAACGAAAGAGGCATTTTTTCAATTATCCCAATCATTGGCAGGGTTTTATGAAACTCTGCAATCATCCTTTAAGATGTCCAACGAACTATCAGGGAGTTTCCCGGAACACAGTATACATACTTCCAGAGAACCGTCTGTGGAGCCTCTGGCATCCCCAATGACGAAACGACCAATTTCACCAATTAAACAGCAAGATACGCCTATAGATTCTGTCTCCACAAATGTCACCATTGTCATCTACTGGATTCCCATCTGATCCACAGGAACAACCACAGGAACCGTATTCTCCTCCGGAGGACCTGACATACCCAAAATTTTTAGAAAAATTGGGCACGATACTACATATAGAGATCCAAAAGGAGACAGACCCTAGATCAGAAACCTTTGGTCTTCTAAAGATTTTCAATGCTCTGGGAGAACCAACATCTCTCCCACCACACGAATTATTACATACTGTTTTACAGAAGTCGTGGGAAACACCTTATTCTCTATCAGCGGTTTCCAAGAAAACTGATATAAAATTCCATATGCGAAAAACATTGCCTTACTCTGTACCACAACTACCACATACTTCAATTGTGGTAGAGTCGGCAATGCGAAGATTCAAAAATGCAGTCGCATGCCTCATATCCACCGGGCAAAGACAACCGGTGTTAGATGACTTTGGCAGGAAGATGTATCACAACTCAATGTTGAATGCCCGCATTATGCACCATCAGTTCTATATGGTACAATACCTATATGAGTGAACACAAGCCACGAAAGGTTTGCTTTCCTCGACGGCGGATCAAGTACCACCGCCTCTTCATGATATGGAGGAGTGTTCTCGACACCACCTGCGATCGATATATGAGGCATTTGAAACCTCTTCTAGGGCCTCTGCGACAGCCATCGCAGCTCGTAAGATGGCATGGTTACGCTCTAGTACGATACAAGATGATTTACACGAGAAGCTGATGAACCTCCCGTGTATAGGAGACAACCTGTTCGGAGAACGTTTTCAAGAAACAGTTGGAAAACTAAAGGAGGAAGCTTTAGTAGTCCAATCCTTAACGTCACAATCTCACTACTCGACCACGCATAGTTATGTAGGATCTACACGTAGACAATCCTATAAATGTAGGCCTTACAGGTCTTATTAATCCTTTGGTACACAGACGTATCCATCTTACCAGCGTCCTCCGCCGCAACAAAACACGACTCAACATAGGGGTAAGCCACGTAACCAGAGATGGCAAACATAGCAACCGGCTACTGCAGTGAAATCAACGCCTTCTTTTTAATAACCCATCAAGCACCACCGGGCAGAATTCATTCTTGCCTGGGAGAAAATAACAACCGATCAATGGGTTTTAGAGAGAGTACGACATGGCTATCAATTCCAATTTACCACAAAACCCATACTACCCCACTTTTCCACTCTGAAGAGTCAAAGCTTCCAACCACAACTGGGGGAAGAGATTACTCTGCTTCGTAAACAGCAGGCCATTCGAATTTTCCCGAAAACTCAGAAAGCAGGGTTTTATTCCCCATACTTCCTCATACCCAAAAAGTCGGGTGGCCTTCGCCCCATATTAGATCTACGGGAATTGAACAAATTCCTGACCAAAGAGAAATTCAAGATGGTATCGTTAAACTCGATCTTACCTCTGATTCAAACCAACAACTGGATGTGTTCCATCGATCTGAAGGATGCATACACACATATTCAATCCATCCATCCTCTTGGCGTTACCTATGCTTTCGCTACGGCCATTAACACTACCAGTACAAGGTTCTTCCTTTTGGACTATTGGCGGCACCCAGGGTTTTCACCAAATGCATTGTTGTGGTGGTGGCTCATCTCGGACAACAGGGTATGACCATCTTTCCATATCTGGACGATTGGCTAATAATAGCCTCGACCCCGGACATCTTACTCTACCACCTTTGAGTGATACAGTGCTTACAAAAATTGGCTAGTGATCAACTTTCAAAAATCACATCTCCAACCAACACAGAGACTACAGTTTATAGGAACAGGCCTGGACACTGTTCGCAACCGGGCATATCTCCCAACAGAACGAATAATACAAATACGTCAACTTCTCTACTCGTTAAACAACACTCAAAGACTGTCGGCAAGACAAATTTTGGTAGTCCTCGGCCACATGGCGGCGGCTGTCTTCACAGTGCCCAACACCAGGCTACACATGAGACGCCTGCAATGGGGACTAAAACGTCAATGAAAACACAACCGTTGACACTGAAGCTATTGTTGACTTCCGAGATGAAACAGGACATAACATGGTGGCTCCTACACTCCACTGTGTCCAAATGAGCAGTATTCAGTCCCCCTCCTCACAACACAGTCTTAACCACAGATGCATTTCACAAGGGATGGGGAGCACATCTCGAGATTTACGAAACACAAGGGTTATGGACAATCTCCGAGCAGACCCTACAGATAAATTTATTAGAGCTCAGAGCAATTCAAAATGCGTTACAAGTGTTTCAAGATCACTTAAAGGGCCGAAGAGTCATGATCTATACAGACAATCAAGTGGCAATGTTTTATATCAACAAGCAAGTAGGATCCGGTTCATAGTCCCTTTGCAAGGAGACCCTGACAATCTTCAAACATGCACACCAATATTGCATACATCTGCAAGCAACTTATCTACCAGGAATAGCAAATACAAGAGCAGACAGGCTAAGTCACATCTTTCATCCTCACGAATGGACACTCAATTCGGAGGTAGCCCAAGGCATCTTCATGAAATGGGAGACACCCGCGATAGATCTCTTTGCAACAGAGATCAATGGTCAGGTTCTCAAATTCTGCTCGATACGACCAAGTCATTTCAGGATCGCCCAGGATGCCTTCCTCATTCCCTGGACGACAGGCCTCCTGTATGCCTTTCCTCCCATACCACTCATTACAAGAACAATTCAAAAGTGCATAACAGACGAGGCTCAACTGATACTGATAGCTCCAGCCTGGCCAAGACAAACGTGGTACAGTTTCCTTCTCAGACTGTCCATCACGGACCCCATTCGATTACCGAATCACCCAGATTTTCTCTTCCAAGATCAAGGAACACTTCTACACCCACTACACGCATCTCTCCATTTGACAGCATGGAGATTGAGAGGCTCCTTTTAACAGAACAGGGAGTTTCCACTTTGGCACAATCCATTTTGTTAGAATCCAGGAAACTCTCAACAAGAAAAAACTATAGCTATAAATGGAAACTATACTCGACATGGTGCACTTCTAGCGGTGTACCACCATTAGACTGTTCATCTGAGTTACTCATAGATTATCTACATACACTGTACACAGCTGGTCTGGCAACCTCATCCATTAGAGTTCATCTGAGTGCCATAGTGGCATATCACAGACCACTTAAAAATATTCCTATTTCCAATCACCCCTTACTATCTCGTTTCATCAAAGGATTAACTCACCTTCGCTCTCCGATCTCAAAACCTCCGGTTCTGTGTAACCTCAACATAGTTCTTGAACAACTTGTGCTTTTCCCATTTGAGCCCATGGACTCAGCACATATTAAATACCTCACATGGAAGGTGGTGTTACTGGCTGCAGTAACATCAGCACGACAAGTCAGTGAATTACAGTCCATTATTGTCCATATTTACAGTTTCATCACCAAAAGGTGGTTCTCCGAACTCACCCGTCCTTCCTACCAAAAGTGGTTTCTCAATTCCACCTCAAACCATAGAACTACCCATCTTTTTCCCTAAACCTCACGCAGATGATAGGGAAAAATTACTGCACACACTAGATTGTAAAAGGGATTTAGCATACTACAAAGAAAGAACAAACTCTGACTCCTGTGTTTCTCAACTCTTTGTTTCTTTCGATCCGAAAGCGCCTGGACTACCGGTGGCTAAACGCACCATCTCCAGCTGGATAGCACAGTGCATCAAGTTCTGCTATGACAAACAGAACCTAAAGGTACATTCTGTTGCCAAAGCTCACCAAGTTAGAGCAGTGGCGGCCTCCTTGGCTCACCTTAAACATGTACAACCCATTGACATTTGTAAGGCAGCTACATGGTCATCGCTCCATACCTTCACATTGCACTATTGCCTTGATCAACAAGCAGCCACTGATGCGAAGATAGGACATGAAATTCTGCCATCTCTATCCTCTTGTACACGGTGAATGCCACACTGTTCATGATCACGTACAAATATATATACCATAAACAACATGATCTGGCTTGGGACTCCCATGACAGCATGGCTAATTCAGCCCTGCTATCGACGGGAAAAAGCAAGTTTGCTTACCGTAAATGGTGTTTCCGTAGATAGGATGAATTAGCCATGCTGACCCACCCTCCTCCTTGGCAGTCACCGTCTTTCCGAACTACAGCTTAATCACAGACTGAGGAGAATCTGTTACTTTCCTGCGCAGGAACACACACGCAGCCGCAGAGAGCTAAAATCTAAATCTCTGCTGTGTAAAGCTCCGCCTCTCGGACCTGATTGACATATCCCATGACAGCATGGCTAATTCATCCTGCTATCTACGGAAACACTTTTTTTATGGTAAGCAAACTTGCTTTACTCTTTGAAAGAGTAAACACCAATTCATGTTTACTCATTCCACTCTATTTTATAGATCTCTTATATCTCTCCTCAGCTGTCTCTTCTCCAAGCTGAAGAGTTCTAATCTCTTTAGCTTTTCCTCACAGGGAAATTGTTTCATCCCCTTTTGGTTACCCTTCTCTCTACTTTTTCTAATTCTTCTATGATGTGGTGACCAGAACTGCATACAATATTCAAGATGAGATTGTACCATAGAGTGATACAGAGGCATTATATTCTGTTTTATTCTCCATTCCTTTCCTAATAATTTCTAGCATTCTATTTGCTTTCTTGGCTGATGCTGCACACTGAGACGTGTACAACCCATTACTGCACACTGCACACTGAGATGTGTGCAGCAAATAGAATGCTAGAAATTATTAGGAAAGAAATGGAGAATAAAACATAGAATATAATGCCTCTGTATCGCTCCATGGTATGACCTCATCTTGAATATTGTGTGAAATTCTGATCACCATATCTCAAAAAGATATAGCAGAATTAGAGAAGGTATACTACACTTGATCCCCCTTCCTTTCTCTCTACTTAAAAATCCAGTCCTTGGCTGGATACTTACCAGAGATTAATTCTAGTCTAGAACAGGAAGACTTTTCAAGTAGCCTTAAAATTGCCAAAGTGTGCCCAATTTTAAAAAAAAGCATACCCTTGAACCAGAGGAATATGAAAACTATAGACCAGTTTCAAATCTTTTTTGTCTAAAATCAGTGAAAAAGCGATACTTCTGCAGTTATCTTCTTTTAACCCAAGACAATCTGGTTTCCACAAGGGTTACAGTAAGGAAACAATCTTGATCTCTGTACTTAATGACTTTAGTTAGGGTTTGGATAAAGGCAAAGCTGTTCTCATGATCCTACTAGACATGAGTGCAGCTTTTGACACTGTTAACCATTTTCTGTTGATCTGCCTAACAGAGTTAGGACTGAGTGACATTCAATTAAAATGTTTTTTTTCATATCTATCATAGGACCTTTTCAGTTAATAAGTGGATTGGTTTGAGTTTCACTTATTTCTCCCAAGGATCCATTTTATCACCCACTTTGTTTAGTCTTTACTTAGCATCTTTGGCTACACTCATTCAAAGCTTAGGCTTCTTTTGTTATCTCTATAACGACAACATACAGATCATTGCTTCTTTGACACCAAAACCTCAGGATATTCTGCTTCAGTTTATCTGTTTTTCTAAAGTAGTTGAATGGCTATTTGCAGCCAGATTAAAATCCTGACAAGTCAGAAGCCATTTGGTTTTCCAAGAAGATGAACACCTCTCTTCTTCTAGCCCCGTTATGTCAGGAATCTAAATTCATGTAAATAATATAGTCTCTTCCTTAGGAGTCATATTTGACTCTAAATATATTTTTGAACCCCCACATCTCCAAAGTGACTCAAAAACTTATTTTTCCTAAATCTAATCCTTCAAGTTAGACATTTTTTAACTTCAGACCTGAGATGTGTCCCTTTAGATAATTTCTTTGGTTCTATTTCCCTTCCAGCCCCACCATCATAGATAGGAGTGCTGGAGCTGCATCTAAGTGAAGTATCTAGCTAATTGGTTTGGGGTAGTAACCACTGTAATGAGCAAGCTACTCCCATGCTTGTTTACCCAGCCTGTGCAACTCAGTCCTTGTTGGTTGTTTGAATACAAATCCTCTTTTCTTCATACCCCCTGCCGTTGAAGCAGTGAGCTGCTGGATATTTATTCTAAGTGAAGTATCAGGCTTGATTTGGGGTAGTAACCGCCGTAACAAGCAAGCTACTCCCCTGCTTTTATGTGGATGCAAATCCTTTTTTCCACATTTCCTCTTGCCGTTGAAGCATAGAGCAGTGTTGGAGTTGCATTAACCATGTGTATGTTTATTGAATAAGGATATTAATCTCCAGGTAGTAGCCGTCATTCCCGCAAGCCACCCCCATGCCTCTTCTCTTCATTCACATCCTCTAGACTTCATGGATCCACAGTATTTATCCTACGCCCCTTTGAAATCCTTCACAGTTTTGGTCTTCCCCACTTCCTCCGGAAGGGTGTTCCAGGCATCCACCACCCTCTCCGTGAAGAAATACTTCCTGACATTGGTTCCGAGTCTTCCTCCCTGGAGTTTCAAATCGTGACCCCTGGATCTGCTGATTTTTTTGCAACGGAAAAGGTTTGTCGTTGTCTTTGGATCATTAAAACCTTTCAAGTATCTGAAAGTCTGTATCATATCACCCCTGCTCCTCCTTTCCTCCAGGATGTACATATTTAGATTCTTCAATCTCTCCTCAAAGTCATTCGATGAAGGCCATCCACCTTTTTGGTCACCCTTCTCTGGACCACCTCCATCCTGTCTCTGTCTCTTCAGAGATACGGTCTCCAGAACTGAACACAGTACTCCAGGTGAGGCCTAACCAAGGACCTGTACAAGGGGATATTCACTTCCCTTTTCTTACTCGATATTCCTCTCTCTATGCATCCCAGCATTCTTCTGGCTTTAGCTATTGCCTTGTCTCATTGTTTTCCCGACTTCAGATTGTTAGACACTATCACCCCAAGGTCTCTCTTTTCGATCAGATGTCGAGATGATGAACATCCATCACACTATTTTAATATTCTTCTTGACAGTAACTGAGAGAAACTGTCAGTAGAGGGAGCTCACCATTTTCCATATGTTACTGAGAGGTAATATATATTTATATTGACAAAAGTATAACTTTTGTGCTGATTTTGCAATTTATTTTGTCACAACTGATTTCTTGAGAAACCTTCTGTCAAGTATCCTATGCAATTTTTCCACCTTACAAACCAGTAGTTGGTTTGTGATAATGAGCTTTGTTCTATGATCTGAAAGAGTAGATTTCCATTCATTGACAAGCTTAAGTAGCTCACTGCCTTGGGCTGTCAGATGTAAAGAGAAGATATTGTCCATAAAAACAAATCCAGTCCATTGTGGATTAATAAGTGTACTATAATTTCTGGAGTAGTGACAAATAAAAAAAATAAATAAATAGTTAAATTGACTTAAGTGTAGGTAAATAATAAGGGTTTATCAATCTAATCCTGTATACTAATAACACCATTTTTCAATTCGACTCATCTAAAAGTAGATTTCTAAAAAAATACAAGTGTGTCCATGTGCACGCGGTTCCCAGCGCGTGCATATGGACGTGGCTATTTTATAACGTGTGCGTTGGTGCGCGCATTTTATAAAATACGGGTCCTGCATGTACATGTGCGCCAGATTTTCATGTCCGCACCTGCATGTGCTCTGCGCACGGTGGGGGGGGGGGATTTTAGAAAAATATGCGTGGTGACACACTAGGGCCCCCCCTCCCCCGTTCCCTGTCTGCTCCAATTAAGGAAGAGGTAGGAAGGGTAAGGTTTGGGATAGGAAAGTTCTCTCCCAGTCCGCTCCTTAAATGGGAGGGAACTTTCCTATCCCAAACCCTGCCCTTTCTACCTCTTCCCCTCTCCACCCTGACCTTCTCCAATTTTTTTTTTTTTTAATATTTATACTTAACTGCTCCTTGGGAGCAGAAGTAAACTTCGCGCCGGCTGTTAGCACATGCTTCCCCAGGTCAGCGGCTAATGGCACTGTGCTGGCCCGCCCCGCCCCTTTTGCAGGGCCCGGTACTTCTGCGCGAAATAGGGGGCTACGCGTATGGCCGGGCCTGTTCTAGTGTGTGGCATGCCCAAGGCCCGGCCATGTGCATAACCCCCCGCCCCGGTTTTTATGTGCATGGCCCTTTTAAAATCGGGCAGTTATTCTCCTGCTTAAGAAGTAAAACTAGAGTTAAAATTGTATTTTATAATCAGAACTATTGAAGCATATGAGTTGTATTTTTTCCCTCAAAAACCATTTCCAGTAGAAATATAAAGAAGCTTTCAGTTTTCAGTCATCTGGTAAAATAAGTCTTTGGGGATCTGAAGGTTTTATTTGTTGCCCTGCTCCCACAGATTTTATCCTCTGTGGTCTCTGTTATTTGCTTCTTCAGCTAGAGGAGGGTGCTGCCACCAAGATTAATCCTAAGCACCACTCATTAGCTGACACTAGCAGCAACTATTCTGCATCCCTCCTCAGGCTACACTATACTTAAGCTCAACTGTTTTCTCTAAGACCAACTTTCTAGACATTCATTTTAGGACAGGCACTCTGCCCAATTTGTTAGCAACAATTGTTTTGGTGAATCTTTAACCATATGTTAGGTACAGGGAAAAGGATAAAGTATAAGCAGTATCAGAGGGAGAGGGGAGCTCACTGTCACAGCAGTTACCTGCTACTCTGCCATCTTGGATCCCACTGGATAAACATCTTCATTGTTTTCTTGTCTTACTCCAGATCACAAAGTTCTGGTAAAGTTTCTTAGAGTAATCTCTTTTTAAACCCATCCACTATATAAGAACTCTAACCAACTGCCAGAATTCCTCATCATTGTCCTTAATCTTAATATCTCTCCAAATATCTCATCTCTATCAAATTAAACTTCACAATGAAGGGTCCTCATATTGTACTGCCAATATCTTAAGGCACAGGTCCTGATAATTAACATAATTTTTCCAAATGGATTTGAGGACTTTCTCCATCTTAAATCAACTTCCTCCTGGAAATCTGTTTCTAAATGCCTTGCAAATTCTGCTGGTTATTTGGTAACTCTGTTATTCAGTCTACTTCTTTCTGAAGTTGTAAATGCAGACTCTAGTGAAAGTGATTTGTTATTGCAGTAGAGAAATGTTCATATCTTTCTTTATGATCTAGATTTAATTTATCTCTGAACTTCCTTGCAAACTGACTAGGTCTGAAATTTCCAGCCCTCAGACCCCTCAGTAGTCTTCAGTTCTTATTACTAGAGAAGACCTCAATATTTTCTTCACCAACGCTTTAAAGTTGCTTGAATGTCCAAAATATCTGACTTCATACTATTGTCCTCTTATTTTGCAACTCTGAATGGTAAGGCAACTTTTAGTTCTTTGCAGCTTTCTGTGGTTTGAAACTTTTCTCCTTTGATCTAGTAGCCAATCTCAATCCTTTTGATCCAGCTGTTTCATAGTACCTTCACCTATTTATTTTGATTTTTCTTAAACACTTCTTCAATCCTATAGTTGTGCTTAACATATACTTGATTTTACTTTCATTACAAATAATGCATATACACATAAGAAATTGCAGTCTAGACAATTTTATGACAATACCTAGCTAGTGAAATCAGAAACCTTTATAATGGATTTGGACTTCCAAATATTAAATCTCTCTCCAAGGAAGTAGTATAGCAGCATATTGGCTTTTCTGAGGCTTAGCAGCCCTAGGAAGTGTCAGTAGGTTATAAAAACAAATTTGATTTTCTTAAGGTAATGATGGAAAATCTAGATAAGAACACGAGATGAATATTATAATACCAATTTCTCTTTATTGCCTAAGACATCTGCAAGGAAGAAACTAATCATTATGTAATCCTATACATGAGTGAGAGTAAGGCAAAGTACAGAATGTGCCTTCCCCAAAACTCAAATCTGAGGTCATGTGCTCTACATGGGCAAATTATCTTTCAGGCTCCCTAGCAGAACAGACTTGAAGACCAAAAGGGAGTTCCATCATAATATCCAAGGAGAATCGAAGGTCCCTGTAATCTGTTGCCTGAGCAAGATATGAAAGCCTTTCCAGATCATTGAGATATGCTTAAAGTGTAAAGGTAAAATTTACTGTTGTAGATGGAAGGCCGGGTATATTATCTACCCCTCTGAATGCTTTTGTTACAGGATCAGAGTCCCTTACTACGTGAATTCATTGTCTTACCACAAGCCTATGGATTATATAACTTTTCTGGTTCTGTTTCCTTAGACCAATCCAGTTTTTTAAGGAAATCCTGGCCCTTAATAGGACTGCTTTCCTCCCTGAAGCTGTTCATTTGATGTGGGCTCCTAATATTTTGCGTGGTTCTTGGAGTCGTTAAGATAGTTTGGGGAAAGAAACTGGAACATAAAGTTTAGTAAAAGTAATCTGTATTTGAGCTCTGTAATACAGTCTGAGATTTCTAGTTCTCTCATAGGTTTTTAAACATATGGCTGTTTTAAAACTTTGGTTCCAAGTCAAAAGAATGAATGAAACATGAATTAGAAACTATTTTTGCCCTCCTCAAATAGAGGAAGACATCCCATTACACAGCAATTGAATCTTGGTTATGTGATCCTATTCATGAGTGAGAGTAAGCCAAAGTACAGAATGTGACTTCCCCAAAACTCTTACATCTAGACTGCATGACAGGTGATCTATTTGGTAGACAGTTATTTTAAAAGTCAGATTCTTATCCTTTAAAATTTTTAAGATTCATAATAATTTACACATACAATTAAATGTAGGTGTTTGGGTCTAGACTAATATATTTTAGGAATTATGAAGGGTATCCAGCTGATGATATTGCTCTGTGAACATTAATGTGCCTGCCAGCATCCACTCAGATGGGGCAGGGGAAGAGAAGTGTTAAAAGTAATTTCAGATTTTTTTTGTAATACTACTACAAATATAATTTGTTTTCTTCAAGACTCATGCTTCTCTGGTAAGTGCTAATAAGTGCTGTCTGAAATTCCATGGTTTGATCAGGAACCCTTTAAATTCTTCATGCTGTTAAAAGGATTCTGGTAGATTGCCTTCTGGATCTCTCCAGCATATTCCTCAGCAAGATACGTTCAATGTCAGTCTACAGTAGGATCAAGAACCATAGCTAAGTTGGCCAAACTGTGGCGACATGCTCCTAGCCCAGATGGAAATGGCTATGGAAAAAGGAAGTAGGTCAGACTTGCGGCAGTAGAAACACGGAATCTAAGAACATAAGAAATTGCCATACTGGGTCAGACCAAGGGTCCATCAAGCCCAGCATCCTGTTTCCAACAGAGGCCAAACCAGGCCACAAGAACCTGGCAATTATCCAAACATTAAGAAGATTCCATGCTACTGATGCAATTAATAGCAGTGGCTATTCCCTAAGTAAACTTGATTAATAGCAGTTAATGGACTTCTCCTCCAAGAACTTATCCAACCCTTTTTTTAACAAAGCTACACTAACGTTACTAACCACATCATCTGGCAACAAATTCCAGAGCTTTATTGTGCGTTGAGTGAAAAAGAATTTTCTCCGATTAGTCTTAAATGTGCTACTTGCTAATTTCATGGAATGCCCCCTAATCCTTCTATTATTCGAAAGTGTAAATAACTGAGTCACATCTACTCGTTCAAGACCTCTCATGATCTTAAAGACCTCTATCATATCTCCCCTCAGCCGTTTCTTCTCCAAGCTGAACAGCCCTAACCTCTTCAGCCTTTCCTCATAGGGGAGCTGTTCCATCCCCTTTATCATTTTGGTGGTTGTTCTCTGTACCTTCTCCATCGCAACTATATCTTTTTTGAGATGTGGCGACCAGAATTGTACACAGTATTCAAGGTGCGGTCTCACCATGGAGCGATTATAGACGCATTATGACATTTTCCGATTTAGTAACCATTCCCTTCCTAATAATTCCTAACATTCTGTTTGCTTTTTTGACTTCTGCAGCACACTGAGCCGACTATTTTAAAGTATTATCCACTATGATGCCTAGATCTTTTTCCTGGGTGGTAGCTCCTAATATAGAACCTAACATTGTGTAACTACAGCAAGGGTTATTTTTCCCTATATGCAACACCTTGCACTTGTCCACATTAAATTTCATCTGCCATTTGGATGCCCAATCTTCATCTTCCAGTCTTGCAAGGTCCTCCTGTAATGTATCACGGTCTGCATGTGATTTAACTACTCTGAATAATTTTGTATCATCCGCAAATTTGATAACGTCACACGTCGTATTCCTTTCCAGATCATTTATTGAAAAGCACCGGTCCAAGTAAAGATCCCTGAGGCACTCCACTGTTTACCCTTTTCCGCTGAGAAAATTGACCATTTAATCCTACTCTCTGTTTCCTGTCTTTTAACCAGTTTGTAATCCACGAAAGGACATTGCCTCCTATCCCATGACTTTTTAGTTTTCATAGAAGCCTCTCATGAGGGACTTTGTCAAACGCCTTCTGAAAATCCAAATACACTATATCTACTGGTTCACCTTTATCCACATGTTTATTAACCCTTTCAAAAAAATGAAGCAGATTTGTTAGGCAAGACTTCCCTTGGGTAAATCCATGTTGACTGTGTTCCATTAAATCATGTCTTTTTATATGCTCTATGATTTTGATCTTGAAAATAGTTTCCACTATTTTTCCGGGCACTGAAGTTAGGCTCACTGGTCTATAGTTACCCGGATCGCCCCTGGAGCCTTTTTTAAATATTGGGGTTACATTGGCCACCCTCCAGTCTTCAGGTACAATGGATGATTTTAATGATAGGTTATAAATTTTAACTAATAGATCAGAAATTTCATTTTTTAGTTCCTTCAGTACCCTAGGATGCATACCATCTGGTCCAGGTGATTTGCTACTCTTTAGTTTTTCAATCTGGCCTACTACATCTTCCAGGTTCACAGTGATTTCGTTCAGTTCGTCTGACTCATCACCCCTGAAAACCATCTCCGGAACTGGTATCTCCCCAACATCCTCATTAGTAAACACGGAAGCAAAGAATTCATTTAGTTTTTCTGCAATGGCCTTATCTTCCCTAAGAGCCCCTTTAACCCCTCTGTCATCTATTGGTCCAACTGACTCCCTCACAGGTTTCTTGCTTTGGATATATTTTCAAAAGTTTTTATTATGAGTTTTTGCCTCTATGGCCAACTTCATTTCAAATTCTCTCTTCGCCTGTCTTATCAATGTTTTACACTTAACTTGACAATGCTTATGTTTTATCCTATTTTCTTCAGATGAATCCTTCTTCCAATTTTTGAAGGATGTTTTTTTTGGCTAAAATAGCCTCTTTCACCTCACCTTTTAACCATGATGGTAATCGTTTTGTCTTCCTTCCACCTTTCTTAATGCGTGGAATACATATGGACTGCGCCTCTAGGATTGTATTTTTAAACAATGTCCAAGCCTGTTGAACACGTTTCTTTGCAGCTGCACCTTTGTTTTTTTTCTAACTATTTTCCTCATTTTATCAAAGATTCCCTTTTGAAAGTTTAGTGTTAGAGCTGCAGATTTACTTATTGTCCCCGTTCCAGTTATTAGTTTAAATTTGATCATGTTATGATCACTGTTGCCAAGTGGCCTCACCACCGTTACCTCTCTCACCAAATCCTGTATTCCACTAAGAATTAAATCTAAAATAGCTCCCTCTCTTGTTGGTTCCTGAACCAATTGCTCCATGAAGCAATCATTTATTGCATCCAGGAACTTTGTCTCTAGCAAGTCCTGATGTTACATTTACCCAGTCCATATTGGGGTAATTGAAATCTCCCATTATTATTGCACTGCCAAATCGGTTTGCTTCCCTGATTTCTCTTAGCATTTCATCATCTGTCTCACCATTTTGTCCAGGTGGACGGTAGTTTACTCCTATCACTATACTCTTATCCAACACACTTGGGATTTCTACCCATATAGATTCTACTGAGCATTTAGTCTCTTGTATGATCTTTATCCTGTTGGACTCTATACCCTCCCGGACATAACGTGCCACACCCCCGCCAAGTTGATCCTCCCTATCATTGCGATATAATTTGTACATAAGAACATAAGAAAATGCCATACTGGGTCAGACCAAGGGTCCATCAAGCCCAGCATCCTGTTTCCAACAGTGGCCAATCCAGGCCATAAGAACCTGGCAAGTACCCAAAAACTAAGTCTATTCCATGTAACCATTGCTAATGGCAGTGGCTATTCTCTAAGTGAACTTAATAGCAGGTAATGGACTTCTCCTCCAAGAACTTATCCAATCCTTTTTTAAACACAGCTATACTAACTGCACTAACCACATTCTCTGGCAATAAATTCCAGAGTTTAATTGTGCGTTGAGTAAAAAAGAACTTTCTCCGATTAGTTTTAAATGTGCCCCATGCTAACTTCATGGAGTGCCCCCTAGTCTTTCTACTATCCGAAAGAGTAAATAACCGATTCACATCTAACCGTTCTAGACCTCTCATGATTTTAAACACCTCTATCATATCCCCCCTCAGTCGTCTCTTCTCCAAGCTGAAAAGTCCTAACCTCTTTAGTCTTTCCTCATAGGGGAGTTGTTCCATTCCCCTTATCATTTTGGTAGCCCTTCTCTGTACCTTCTCCATCGCAATTATATCTTTTTTGAGATGCGGTGACCAGAATTGTACACAGTATTCAAGGTGCAGTCTCACCATGGAGCGATACAGAGGCATTATGACATTTTCCGTTTTATTCACCATTCCTTTTCTAATAAGTCCCAACATTCTGTTTGCTTTTTTGACTGCCACAGCACACTGCACAGACGATTTCAGTGTGTTATCCACTATGACACCTAGATCTCTTTCTTGGGTTGTAGCACCTAATATGGAACCCAACATTGTGTAATTATAGCATGGGTTATTTTTCCCTATATGCATCACCTTGCACTTATCCACATTAAATTTCATCTGCCATTTGGATGCCCAATTTTCCAGTCTCACAAGGTCTTCCTGCAATTTATCACAATCTGCTTGTGATTTAACTACTCTGAACAATTTTGTGTCATCTGCAAATTTGATTCTCACTCGTCGTATTTCTTTCTAGATCATTTATAAATATATTGAACAGTAAGGGTCCCAATACAGATCCCTGAGGCACTCCACTGTCCACTCCCTTCCACTGAGAAAATTGCCCATTTAATCCTACTCTGTTTTCTGTCTTTTAGCCAGTTTGCAATCCACGAAAGGACATCGCCACCTATCCCATGACTTTTTACTTTTCCTAGAAGCCTCTCATGAGGAACTTTGTCAAATGCCTTCTGAAAATCCAAGTATACTATATCTACCGGTTCACCTTTATCCACATGTTTATTAACTCCTTCAAAAAAGTGAAGCAGATTTGTGAGGCAAGACTTGCCCTGGGTAAAGCCATGCTGACTTTGTTCCATTAAACCATGTCTTTCTATATGTTCTGTGATTTTGATGTTTAGAACACTTTCCACTATTTTTCCTGGCACTGAAGTCAAGCTAATCGGTCTGTAGTTTCCCGGATCGCCCCTGGAGCCATTTTTAAATATTGGGGTTACATTGGCTATCCTCCAGTCTTCAAGTACAATGGATGATTTTAATGATAAGTTACTAATTTTTACTAATAGGTCTGAAATTTCATTTTTTAGTTCCTTCAGAACTCTGGGGTGTATACCATCCGGTCCAGGTGATTTACTACTCTTCAGTTTGTCAATCAGGCCTACCACATCTTCTAGGTTCACCGTGATTTGATTCAGTCCATCTGAATCATTACCCATGAAAACCTTCTCCATTACGGGTACCTCCCCAACATCCTCTTCAGTAAACACCGAAGCAAAGAAATCATTTAATCTTTCCACGATGGCCTTATCTTCTCTAAGTGCCCCTTTAACCCCTCGATCATCTAACGGTCCAACTGACTCCCTCACAGGCTTTCTGCTTCGGATATATTTAAAAAAATTTTACTGTGAGTTTTTGCCTCTACAGGCAAAAAAAGTTGGCTGTAGAGGCAAAAACTCACAGTAAAAACTTTTTAAAATATATCTGAAGCAGAAAGCCTGTGAGGGAGTCAGTTGGACCGTTAGATGATCGAGGGGTTAAAGGGGCACTTAGAGAAGATAAGGCCATCGTGGAAAGATTAAATGATTTCTTTGCTTCGGTGTTTACTGAAGAGGATGTTGGGGAGGTACCCGTAATGGAGAAGGTTTTCATGGGTAATGATTCAGATGGACTGAATCAAATTACGGTGAACCTAGAAGATGTGGTAGGCCTGATTGACAAACTGAAGAGTAGTAAATCACCTGGACCGGATGGTATACACCCCAGAGTTCTGAAGGAACTAAAAAATGAAATTTCAGACCTATTAGTAAAAATTAGTAACTTATCATTAAAATCATCCATTGTACTTGAAGACTGGAGGATAACAAATGTAACCCCAATATTTAAAAAGGGCTCCAGGGGCGATCCGGGAAACTACAGACCGGTTAGCTTGACTTCAGTGCCAGGAAAAATAGTGGAAAGTGTTCTAAACATCAAAATCACAGAACATATAGAAAGACATGGTTTAATGGAACAAAGTCAGCATGGCTTTACCCAGGGCAAGTCTTGCCTCACAAATCTGCTTCACTTTTTTGAAGGAGTTAATAAACATGTGGATAAAGGTGAACCGGTAGATATAGTATACTTGGATTTTCAGAAGGCATTTGACAAAGTTCCTCATGAGAGGCTTCTAGGAAAAGTAAAAAGTCATGGGATAGGTGGCGATGTCCTTTCGTGGATTGCAAACTGGCTAAAAGACAGGAAACAGAGAGTAGGATTAAATGGGCAATTTTCTCAGTGGAAGGGAGTGGACAGTGGAGTGCCTCAGGGATCTGTATTGGGACCCTTACTGTTCCATATATTTATAAATGATCTAGAAAGAAATACAACGAGTGAGATAATCAAATTTGCAGATGACACAAAATTGTTCAGAGTAGTTAAATCACAAGCAGATTGTGATAAATTGCAGGAAGACCTTGTGAGACTGGAAAATTGGGCATCCAAATGGCAGATGAAATTTAATGTGGATAAGTGCAAGGTGATGCATATAGGGAAAAATAACCCATGCTATAATTACACAATGTTGGGTTCCATATTAGGTGCTACAACCCAAGAAAGAGATCTAGGTGTCATAGTGGATAACACATTGAAATCGTCGGTGCAGTGTGCTGCGGCAGTCAAAAAAGCAAACAGAATGTTGGGAATTATTAGAAAAGGAATGGTGAATAAAACGGAAAATGTCATAATGCCTCTGTATCGCTCCATGGTGAGACTGCACCTTGAATACTGTGTACAATTCTGGTCGCCGCATCTCAAAAAGATATAATTGCGATGGAGAAGGTACAGAGAAGGGCTACCAAAATGATAAGGGGAATGGAACAACTCCCCTATGAGGAAAGACTAAAGAGGTTAGGACTTTTCAGCTTGGAGAAGAGACGACTGAGGGGGGATATGATAGAGGTGTTTAAAATCATGAGAGGTCTAGAACAGGTAGATGTGAATCGGTTATTTACTCTTTCGGATAGTAGAAAGACTAGGGGGCACTCCATGAAGTTAGCATGGGGCACATTTAAAACTAATCTGAGAGAGTTCTTTTTTACTCAACGCACAATTAAACTCTGGAATTTGTTGCCAGAGAATGTGGTTAGTGCAGTTAGTATAGCTGTGTTTAAAAAAGGATTGGATAAGTTCTTGGAGGAGAAGTCCATTACCTGCTATTAAGTTCACTTAGAGAATAGCCACTGCCATTAGTAATGGTTCCATGGAATAGACTTAGTTTTTGGGTACTTGCCAGGTTCTTATGGCCTGGATTGGCCACTGTTGGAAACAGAATGCTGGGCTTGATGGACCCTTGGTCTGACCCAGTATGGCATTTTCTTATGTTCTTACAGCCAACTTTTCAAATTCTCTCTTAGCCTGTCTTATCAATGTCTTACATTTAACTTGCCAACATTTATGCTTTATCCTATTTTCTTCTGTTGGGTCCTTCTTCCAATTTTTGAATGAAGATCTTTAGACTAAAATAGCTTCTTTCACCTCCCCTTTTAACCATGCCAGTAATCATTTTGCCTTCTTTCCACCTTTCTTAATGTGTGGAATACATCTAGACTGTGCTTCTAGAATGGTATTTTTTAACAATGACCACGCCTCTTGGACATTGTTTTACTTTTGTAACTGCTCCTTTCAGTTTTTTTCTAACGATTTTTCTCATTTTATCAAAGTTTCCCTTTTGAAAGTTTAGCACAAGAGCCTTGGATTTTGCACACTGTTCCTTTTCCAGTCATTACATCAAATTTGATCATATTATGATCACTATTGCCATGTGGCCCCACCACCGTTACCTCTCTCACCAAGTCCTGTGCTCTATTGAGAATTAGATCTAAAATTGCTCCCCCTCTCGTCGGTTCCTGAACCAATTGCTGCATAAGCTATCATTTATTCCATTCAGGAACGTTATGTCTCTAGCGTGTCCCAATGATACATTTACCCAGTCAATATTGGGCTAATTGAAGTCTCCCATTATTACTGCACTACCAATTTGGTTAGCTTCCCTAATTTCTCTTAGCATTTCACTGTCCATCTCACCATCTTGACCAGGTGGATGGTAGTATACCCCTATCACTATAGTCTTCCCCGACACACAAGGGATTTCTACCCATAAAGATTCAATTTTGTATTTAGTCTCATGCAGGATGTTTATCCTGTTGGACTCTATGCCACCCCGGACATAAAGCGCCACACCTCCTCCCGAGTGCCCCTCTCTGTCATTGCGATATAATTTGTACCCCGGTATAGCACTGTCCCATTGGTTATCCTCTTTCCACCGTGTCTTTGAGATGCCAATTGTCTGTCATCATTCACTGCTATACATTCTAATTCTCCCATCTTACTTCTTAGACTTCTGGCATTAGCATACAGACATTTCAAAGTTTGTTTTTTGTTTGTATTTTCATTCTGCTTTTTAAGTGATAGGGATAAGTTAGAATTTTTTAGCTCAGGTGAGTTTTTAGTTACAGACATTGGACTATTTTTCTAATTATTGGAACCTCACTGTCAGGATGCCCTAATTCTGATGCATCATTAGTATCCTTTGAAGATAACTCTCTCCGAACCATGTGCTGCTGAGCGACTGTCGGCTTTCCCCTTTGTTCTAGTTTAAAAGCTGCTGTATCTCCTTTTTAAAGGTTAGCGCCAGCAGTCTGGTTCCACCCTGGTTAAGGTGGAGCCCATCCCTTCGGAAGAGACTCCCCCCTTCCCCCAAAAGGTTCCCCAGTTCCTAACAAAACTGAATCCCTCTTCCTTGCACCATCGTCTCATCCACGCATTTTTTCATGTAGGAATCCTTGGAAAATCACCTTGATTAAGGTATTAGGCCTTCTTTGGAACCTAACCAAACCTTAAGAATTAATTTCTATTGAGGGTAAATTCAAAAAGCTTCCAAATTGAAAAATTGTCTCGGAGGCATTTTTTATTTTCTTTGAGTTCTTTATTTTGAAGAAATCCATCTCTTGAGCGGACTAGAACTGAAGGGTTTAATTTCCAGTTTATGAAGAAGAAAAATTAGGTTTTAAAAGAATGTGCTATTTGTAGACATTTATTCAGATATCATTCATGTTGATTAGATAGATAACCTTGTCACTCCTACTGATTTCATCTGCTGATGAAAGGAATAGCAGTTATTTGCGGAGGAAGTAGATCCTGTTTTTGTAGGGTTTCTGACCATTTCAAACTTGTGCTGATTCAACCCCTTTTTGTGTCTACCATCGATTTTGAAATTTTTGACCACTAAAACCCATTCTATTTGAGGACAAAAATTTGAATGAAGTAGGGTCTTTTATCGGGAAATAGTGTACAGGAATTTTTGTTTTGAACTCTTGAATAAACTGCAGGCATCCAAGGGCTACTTGAAAATTTTTACCCAGAACTGGGGAAAAATCTTGTCCTTTCCTGTTAGACCAGTGTTTAAAATGAACAAAGGTCTTAGGGTTAGAGAGAGAGAGTACTGAAAGATGGTAAAGATCTTACCTGTTTTGGGTTATTGGCTCTCTGTGAGACCTAATGGATTTGTTCCCTCTCCACACTGCACTTTTCTCTTTGAGGTTTTATTTGTATACTAGATTACAGAAGTATGAATTTTGGGACTCGTATAAACAAGGTGAACAATCCCTGCTTCTAGTTCAACTGAAAAAACATGTGTACATGTGTATGCACTTAATTGAGGACTAGGATCAGTCATTGGATCGAATGGGCAGATTTGCCCAGGTTCTTAATAAAGGCATCCAGGAAGATGCCAATCTTGAGTTTTTTGTTGAAAACACCATACATCTGTCAGTGCAGATTTGTGTTGTTTACAAAGTAAATTGCCTTTTAAATCCTCTGCCTTGGGTTATTGTGGTCTGTGGATGTTTGGCACTTGGGCCCTAGGTATCCTGTAGTTAGTCTTAAAAGACCTATCTAAACCCTTTCTGCAATCTTTCTGTAGCCAGTTCACTTAAGACAGGATGTTAGGATCAGATTCAGATTTCTGCCACCTTTTGGAGGAGAGGGAGTAAGATAGAAACATAGAAATGACTGCTGAAGAAGACCAAACGGCCCATCCAGTCTGCCCAGCAAGCTTTCGCACTTTTTTTTCTCATACTTACCTGTTACTCTTAGCCCTTAGTAACCTTTTGGTTCTATTTCCCTTCCACTCCCGCCATTAATGTAGAGAGCAGTGTTGGAACTGCATCTAAGTGAAATAGCTTAATTAGTTAGGGGTATTAACCGCTGCAATAAGCAAGCCACACCCATGCTTATTTGTTTACCCAGACTATGTAATTCAGTCCTTGGTTGTTGTCTGTATAGATCCCCTTTTCTTCATTCTCCCCTGCCATTGAAGCAGAGAGCTACGCTGGATATGCATTGAAAGTGAAGTATCAGTCTTTCTCCCCTGCTGTTGAAGCAAAGAGCTATGCTGGATATGCATGAAGTATCGGTCTTTCTCCCCTGCCGTTGAAGCAGAGAGCTATGCTTGATATGCATTGAAAGTGAAGTATCAGGCTTATTTGGTTTGGGGTAGTAACTGCTGTAAAGCAAGCTACTCCCTGCTTTTTTGTGAATGCAAATCCTTTTTTCCACATTTCCTCTTGCCGTTGAAGCTTAGAACAATGTTGGAGTCGCATTAATCGTGTGTATGTTTATTGAATAAGGGTATTATCTCCAGGTAGTAGCAGTCATTCCCGCTCTTCATTCACATCCTCTAGACTTTATGGATCCACAGTGTTTATTCCACGCTCCTTTGAAGTCCTTCACAATTCTGGTCTTCACCACTTCCTCCGGAAGGGCATTCCAGGCATCCACCACCCTCTCCGTGAAGAAATACTTCCTAACATTGGTTCTGAGTCTTCCTCCCAAGTTTTAAATTGTGATCCCTGGTTTTGCTGACCTTTTTTTCCAACGGAAAAGATTTGTCGTTATCTTTGGATCATTAAAACCTTTCAAGTATCTGAAAGTCTGTATCATATCACCTCTGCTCCTCCTTCCCTCCAGGGTGTACATATTTAGATTCTTCAGTCTCTCCTCAAAGTCATTCGATGAAGACCATCCACCTTTTTGGTTGCCCTTCTCTGGACTGCCTCCATCCTCTCTCTGTCCCTTCAGAGATATGGTCTTCAGAACTGAGCACAGTACTCCAGGTGAGGCCTCATCAAGGACCTGTACAAGGGGATCATCACTTCCCTTTTCTTACTCGATATTCCTCTCTCTTAGCAGCCCAGCATTCTTCTGGCTTTAGCTATCGCCTTGTCACATTGTTTCGCTGACTTCAGATCGTTAGACACTATCATCCCAAGGTCTCTCTCCTGCTCCGTGCACATCAGCCCTTCACCCCCTATCGAATACAGTTCTTTCGGATTTCCACACCCCATATGCCTGTCTCTACACTTCTTGCCATTGAATCTCAGCTGCCATATCTTCGACCACTCTTCCAACTTCCTTAAATCCCGTCTCATTCTCTCCACTCCTTCCGGCGTGTCCACTCTGCAGATCTTAGTGTCATCCGCAAACAGACAAACCTTACCTTCTATCTCGTCCGCTATGTCGCTTACATAGATATTGGACAGGACCGGTCCCAACACCGATCCTTGCGGCACTCTGCTTAACACCGCTCTCTCTTCAGCGTAAGTTCCATTTATCACACATTGTCATCTGTCTGTCAACCAGTTTGCAATCAAGGCCACCACCTTGGCAATCACTTCTAAGCTTCTCATTTTATTCACCAGCCTCCTGTGAGGGACCTTATCAAAAGCCTTGCTGAAATCAAAGTAGATGACATCGAGCGCTCTTCTTTGATCCAATTCCCTAGTTACCCAGTCGAAAAAGTCAATCAGATTTGTCTGACAGGACAAATATGATCTTAGGATTCAGACTGCATCTTGTTCAATGCAGTCTAAGCTATTTCCTTCCTTGGGCAAACTTTCGTGTACTAAGCAGCATGGTACCTGGAAGAGTAATGGGGTAGAAACCTAACTGGCCAACTGTGTCATCAAGGAGTGTCTCTTAGGGAATGGAAAAATAATTCATGAAATTCCTCAACACTTTTGCTGTCGTCTTCAGGTGAGTTCTACATTAGAAGCTTTGAATAACAACTGAAGCTTGCCAAATGATGCCGCCTCGTTTGTTTGGGAAATGGTGCTTTTTTTTGGGGGGGGGGGGCGAGTGGGAGAAAGAATGGGGAGGGTACTGGTTGTGTTCTGTTTTATTTTCTCCAGTTATTAAATCATTGTTCAGGTTTCTTTCTTGCTGCTATTGAAGAATAAAGAGGAATTGGTATTTAAGAAGGGTCTCTGGTTCTGTAATACTAATAATTTAGTCAACTATGTACGACTAAACTGAAAATGTAAAAGCAAAGTCAAGTCCCCCCCACTTATGATGTCACTGCTTTGAAACATGAATTGTTTGGTAGCAAAATATGAGCAGAAATACTAAGATTCTCGTAGTGTAAAAATGTTTAATGTATATATAACCTTGGACTAAAAGAATGCCATGGACAATTGCCAATTTGATATTAAGGTTTGTTTCTTTGTTGTTAGTTCATAATAATTTGCAGTTAAGCTTTGGTATTAGTTTATGAGAATCATGCCTAAAGGAACCTGTTAGCAGTCAGTGTGTTCTCTGGAGTCTGAAGTATGCATTAAATTGAGATGCTTCAGACATTTAGTGAAGGTGTAAGATATATCAAAAAGCATAAATAGGAAGGTAATCTTTTGTTAAGGAGTGTAGTATATTTACTTTAAATTATATTGTCTTCCAAACTTAGCTTAAGCTTTAGTTATAAAACAAAATTTAATTGACCCCTATCCTTAAGTGAAGACTTAAGTTCTCTCATCACCTTCAGATAGTTAGTCATTGTGAGTAGCTGCCAAGGCTGAAGACTAGATAGTAATTCTGTTTCTTTGTGTCGTGCAGCTTGAGAAATGCCAGTGGCCTGACTGCAGCAGACCTTGCACATACCCAGGGCTTCCAAGATTGCGCTCAGTTTCTCTTCAACCTCCAGAACTGTCGACTGAATGGTTTCTATTACAATGGCACGTTAAATGGGAGCCATCGGAAGAGTCCACCCCATCACTTCGGTGGTGGGACCAATCGCAAGAGATCTTTTCATGAGATGGAGTCTGCTGGAGTAAAGAAAGCTAGAACTGAAGGTATGAAATGCATTAAGCCTGCCTTCACTACATCTGGTAATGTTGGTTGCCGAAGGTAAAGTAAGGCCAGGAGTACTTGAACAGCTCTGAAAAGTAATATAAACCTGATGATGGATGATTAAAATAAATCCTACCTAATAAACGAAGCTTGACCGACGTGCCGCAAATGCGCAGTAGAGAGCAGCTCTACTGCGCATGTGCGGGCGAGCACGTCTGTCTTAGGCAGCGTCAAAAAAAACAAACAAATATGGCGGCAGCAGGCGGCGGCGGCAGTAGCGGCAGCGGGCGGCGGTAGCAGCGGGCGGCGGTAGTGGCAGCGGGCGGCGGCAGTAGCGGCAGCGGTAGCGGGCGGCGGCAGTAGCGGTAGCGGGCGGCGGCAGTAGCGGTAGCGGGCGGCGGCAGTAGCGGCGGCGGCAGCGGCCAGTAGCGAGGGAGGGAGGCGAGAGAGAGGGAGGGACGGACTAAGAGGGAGGGACGGAGTGAGGGACTGGGAGGGAGGGACTGAGTGAGGGGGAGGGACTGGGAGGGAGGGACTGAGTGAGGGGAGAGTGAGAATGAGGGAGAGGTGAGAGTCAGGGATGTGAGTAAGTGGAAGGGGGAGAGGTGAGAGACAGGGCCGCAGCGGCGAAGACGGGCGGCAGCAGTGAGGGAGGAGAGAGAGAGGGAGGGACTGAGTGAGAGGGGAGGAGAGAGAGGGAGTGTGAGAGGGGGAGGGAGGGAGTGGGACTGGGACTGAGTGAGGGGGAGTGGGAGGGAGTGGGACTGAGAGAGAGAGAGGGAGGGAGAGGGATAGGGGAGGGAGTGAGTGAGACTGAGTGGGGAGGGAGGGACTGAGTGGGAGGAGAGGGAGGGTGGGGAGGAGTGGGTGAGTGTGAGGGAGGGAGGTAGGGGGTGGTGAAGAGTGAGGGGAGAGAGAATGAGGGGGAGGTGAGAGACAGAGGGATGTAGCCCGTTTTAACGGGCTTAACGGCTTGTATGTCAATAAAGCAAACCGTATTAAGTGCTGATCTAGTAGCGGATGGAGTCTTCTCAGTTGATCGACCTGTTAGCAACAAAATAAATTTGGAAAAGGAAAATTGTTTTTAAATCCATTATAAGCAAGTATAAACCGCAAAATATATCTACACTAATTACAACTGCCTGTTTTGTTCTTTGGGAAGCCAGAAGTGTTTAGCTTTTGTGGTTTACTCTGCTTAAGCCTGCACAAGGTATCTGCTACGGGATCTATCGAAGGACTGAAAAAATAGATTCACTGCCATTCAGACTGTATTGTGCGGTGTAACATATCGCAAATGCCGTAAAGTAGCTGGGAAATTATTACTTTAACCATTAGGGCCTTTGAAAGCCATAGAAAACTAAAAAGTTGATAAAATCACAAGTGTAAGTCAATCAAAAGAATTGGGCTGAATTGGTTAAGTAAAACTCATTTGTATGATATTTATCCAGAAATAATGGTGGTGGTAATATACCCATTTAGTCATTTGTGCTGGATTATATATGCTGAATCCAGCATTGAGTGCTCATATTTAGCAAATAAATGGGTAGAATTTAAAGAGCAAAAAAGTTGTAATCGCAGCAGACAAGCATTTTAAATTTGGTATTCTGCGGTCTTATGGATACTTTCTGGTAAAAGGTGGGACAGGCCACTTTTTGAATGATGCAATACACAAAGCAGTGTTAACAACACATTACAATTGGACAAAACTGATGCAGGGATACTATTTATTTCAAGCAAACAAGTTACAAAAGTATAGAATTGCAAATTTTGGAAACGCGCATTTACAGGTTAATTTTCAAAAGAATTTACACTTGTAAATGTAACTACTCTATCGTGGCAATTTTCAAAAGCCATTTACGCATATAAAGTAGATTTACACAAGCAAATCCTATGGACAATTCAATGGCATATATTGTAACAAATCTCTGAAAAAGATCTAGGCGTCATAGTATATAATATATTGAAATCGTTGCCTCAGTGTGATGCAGCAGTCAAAAAAGCAAACAATGTTAGTAATTATTAAGAAGGGAATGGTGAATAAAATAAAAAATGTCATGATGCTTCTGTATCGCTCCATAGTAAGACCTCACCTTGAGTAATGTGTACAGTTCTGGTCACTGCATCTCAAAAAAGATATAGTTGCAATGGAGAAGGTACAGAGAAGGGCGACCAAAATGATAAAGGGAATGGAACAGCTCCTCTGAGAGGAAAGGCTAAAGAGGTTAGGGCTGTTCAGCTTGGAGAAGAGACAGCTGAGGGGGGATATGATAGGTGTTTAAAATCATGAGAGGTCTAGAACGGGTAAATATGAATCGGTTATTTCTCACAGGACAAGCAGGATGGTAGTCCTCACATACGGGTGACATCACAGGATGGAGCCCAATCACGGAACACTTTAGTCAAAGTTTCCAGAACTTTAACTGGCCCCTACTGGGCATGGCACTAATCCTGCAGCCAGCATGGGTCCCCCTTCAGTCTTCTTTTTTCCACGCAGCAGTAGCCTCGCGGTAAAGGAGCTCTGTAGAGATTCCTGACAGGAATTTTCCTCACGGAATTACCAAAAGTCAATTTGTCCCACAGGGGTCCCTCCTTTAACTTTTTTCAGTCCGCGGAACTCAGGTAAGTTTTTACCCGTTTACCGTTTAGTTTGGCCCCTACGGCCTACTGGCCGTCGACCGTATCACGGCTCAATTTTTTTTGCCATGGCGTTGGAGTTCCGTCTGTGCCCGGACTGTAATCGCATCATAAAGTCTGTGTTATGTGTCTAGGATGCGAGCACGATGTCTTGACCTGCACCAAATGTGCCCTTATGACACCAAAAGGTCACAAGGCCAGAATGGAGAAGATGGAACTTCTCTTCCATGCTCAAACCCCGACTCCGTCCATTGCATCGACGTCGTCAGAACCGGCATCATCAACTTCGCGCCAGCATCGACCACCAGCCGGTGACTGTCCGGCATCGACGACATCTCGGCCTTCGACACCCTCTACTCCCCCTCAAGTCCGAGGGGATCATAGAGACAAACATCGCCATCGTCACCATAAGTCTCGGGCCATCGAGGGAGCAAAATCATCGACCTCGCCATCGTCCGAGCAGCTGTCGAAGAAACTCCGTCCAGAAAAGGCACCGACCTTTTCGGCGACCGGGTCACCAAGGCAACCCTCACCCAACGGGATCGGGAGCCGCAACTCCGCCTTTAACGGTGGTCCCTCCGGCTATGCCTCTGCCTCCTTCTGTTCCGGAGCCGGGGCTGCTTGCTCCAGGTCTCCAAGAAGACCTGGACCGGATGGTTCAGGAGGCCATCGACAAGGCGATGCAACGAATCCAGGTTCCTCAGACACCGGTACTGATTGCGGAACTGTCCACCGACCCGGTTCTGGCAACATTGGCACCACTGCTCTCCAGGATGGAAGCACTCATTGCCACTTTTCCACCGATGGACCCTGGGTCGCCGATGGCTCCAGTGTCCTCCCCACTTACATTGTCATCGGGAGGAGAAACACCGTTTCGCATCCCTCCATCGGGAGTTCTGCCTCAGCCATCGATGCCAAATCGTCCCTCACCACTGATTAAACCATCGGTGCCGATACGTCCGGCGCCACCAAGCCATCCATCGATGCCCTCGATGCCTGCGCCTTCGATGCCTTCATCGGTGCCTCCGATAATTCCTCAGATTTCTTCAGAGCCTAGGCCAGGACCCTCAGGTATCCCACCACCCCATCCCCTCTACTTCCTAGAGGGACTGGTGCTGATCCTTATGATACCTGGACTGATGATTCCTCGCCAGACACTGATGATTTACCTTCATCACCTTCACCCACTGAAAGTAGGAAGCGTTCTCCTCCAGAGGACCTCTCCTTTATAAATTTTGTGAAGGAAATGTCTGAATTGGTTCCCTTCCAATTGCAGACTGAACAGGATGACAGACATCAGATGATGGGAGTTGCTCCAATTCTTGGATGCTCCTAAAGAAATAACCTCCATTCCTATCCACCAGGTTCTTCTAGATCTTCTCAAGAAGAACTGGGAACATCCTGGATCCATTGCTCCAGTGCATAAAAAGGCTGACACTACCTACTTGGTTCTGTCAGCTCCAGGCTGTCAGAAAACTCAATTGGATCACCAATCTGTAGTTGTTGAATCTGCACAAAAGAGACCCAAAAGATCAAAGCCTCACACTTCTTTCCCCCCTGGCAAGGAACAGAAATTTATAGACGCCATTGGACGCAGAGTATTTCAAGGCTCAATGCTCATCTCCCAGATTGCCGCTTATCAGCTCTATATGACCCAATATAATAGGGTCACTTTTAAGCAGATACAAGACTTGACAGATACCCTGCCTCAACAATTCCAAGATCAGCTTCAAACTCTAGTAAACAAGGGTTTTGAGGCAGGCAAGCATGAGATCAGATCATCCTATGATATCTTCGATACTGCTACCAGAGTGTCTGCAGTAGCATTTTCGGCAAGGAGATGGGCCTGGCTTACGTCTTCTGACCTTCACCACCCTGTGGTACAAGACAGGTTACACCTGGAGAGCAGATTCAACGGACAGTGGCGGAACTTAGGGACCATCATGAGACTCTGACAGCTCTCTTTGATTCCTCCTGACTACTCTTGAAAACAGCCCTTCCGAAAGGACTCTAAGAAGTCCTTTCGGAAGGGCCAAGTCCTACCTGCCACAAGACCTTTTCAAAAAGCCCAGTCTCATCAGACATGAAAACAAAAGTCACAAGCAGCTCTTCAGCCAGGGCCTGCTTTCAGGTTTTTGATTTCCACCTAGAGAGCAGCAGCCAGATTCCACTGCCTCACATACCAGTGGGAGGTCGATTGTGCCACTTCCACAACATATGGCACTCACCTCAGACCAATGGGTACTGGCGATAATTGTTCAGGGTTACCATGTGAATTTTCTCTCCCTGCCACCAGACTCCCCACCTCTACCGATGTGGAGAACATCCAATGAGTCCATCCTTCTGGATCAAGAGGTCTCCCTCCTTCTCCAGTCCACGGCAATAGAACCCATACCCTACTCTCAGCACGGCCTAGGGTTCTATTCTCGGTGCTTTCTAATCCCCAAAAAATCAGGAGGCGTTCGTCCTCTTCTGGACCTACGGGCCCTCAACAAGTACCTCCAGCGAGAGAAGTTCAAGATGGTAACCTTAGTCTCGCTTCTTCCTCTTCTACAAAGAGGAGACAGGCTCTGCTCTCTCGACCTCCAGGACACATACACTCATATTGGGATAACTCCGTCTCATCGCAAATACCTGAGATTTCTAGTAGGCCCCAAGCACTATCAATACCGAGTGCTTCCATTCGGCCTAGCATCTGCGCCACGAGTCTTCACAAAATGCCTCGTAGTAGTTGCAGCCTTCCTCGGGAACCAAGGTGTACACGTCTACCCCTATCTTAGATGACTGTTAATCAGGGCTCCCACTCAGCAAGCTGCTCTGTCGTTCCTCAATCTAATCTTAAACACTCTAATTTCATTAGGATTTCTCGTCAACTACGACAAATCCTACTTAGTCCCATCTCAAACCTTGTCATTCATTGGGACAGACTTGGACACCTTGCAGGCAAAGGCTTTTCTGCCTCGACAGCGAACTCTCACTCTCATGTCTCTTGCTCACCAGCTGCAGTCTCAGCACTCCGTGACTGCACGCCACTTTCTCATCATCCTGGGACACATGGTGTCCTCAGTTCAACTCACACCAATGGCCTGCTTAGCCATGAGAGTCATGCAGTGGACTCTAAGGTCTCAATGGACTCAAAGCATTCAGCCCCTGTCGACCATTGTCCACGTAACCGTCAGTCTCTTCCCTGGTAGAAAAATCAATACAATCTCCTCCAAGGCTTGTCCTTTCAGGCTCCAGAAATAACTCTCACCAGCGATGCTTCCAACCTCGGTTGGGGAACCCATGTGGCCAATCTGCAGACACAAGGATCTTGGTCTCCAGAGGAAGCCAAACACCAAATAAATTTCCTGGAGCTTTGAGCAATAAGATACGCTCTCAGGGCATTTCAGGATCGCCTCTCAAATCAAGTTATCCTGATCCAGACAGACAACCAGGTGGCCATGTGGTACATCAATAAACAAGGGGGCACGGGCTCCTTCCTCTGTGTCAGGAAGCTGCGCAAATATGGGCAGAAGCTCTCTCCCATTCGATGTACCTCAGAGCCACCTGGTTGCCGATAGTGGACAATGTGTTGGCAGACAAGCTGAGTCGCATCTTTCAACCGCACGAGTGGTCTCTCAACCCCTCGGCGGCGAACTCCATCTTCTAACAATGGGGATATCCTCATATAGACCTCTTTGCGTCCCTTCAAAACTGCAAAGTAGAGAACTTCTGCTCTCTCATCCGCAGCAAACACTCAGCCCAAAGACGCATTCTCCCTCTCGTGGACAACCGGTTTGCTTTATGCATTCCATCCACTTCCTCTTCTCTCGAAGACTCTTGTGAAGTTACGTCAGGACAAGGGAACTATGATCCTGATAGCACCTCACTGGCCATGCCAAGTGTGGTTTCCAGTACTGCAGGATCTCTCCATTTGCAGGCGCATTCCCTTAGGGACAGACCCGCTTCTGATCACTCAAAACGACGGGTGCCTCCGCCATCCTAATCTTCACGCCTTGTCCCTGACAGCATGGATGTTGAAAGGTTAATCCTTCAGCCACTTAACCTTTCTGAGCCAGTTTCCCGTGTCTTAATTGCTTCACAGAAGCCTTCCATGAGAAAAGCTTACTCTTACAAATGGAAAAGGTTCATGTCATGGTGCTCTTCTCAATCCCTTGACCCCTTTTCCTGTCCCATCACGAAGTTTTTGGACTATCTCTGGCATTTATCAGTCAGGTCTAAAGACTTCTTCCATTAGGATGCATGTCAGTGCAGTAGCCGCCTTCCATAAAGGTATCTGGGATGTTCCTATCTCAGTACAACCCCTTGTAACATGTTTTCTAAAAGGCTTGCTTTACCTCAAGCCTCCACTGCGTACTCCGGCCCCTTCTTGGGACCTTAACCTGGTTTTAGGTCGGCTCATGAAACCATCATTCGAGCCTCTTCACTCCTGTGAACTTAGATATCTCACATGGAAAGTGATTTTTCTTTTGGCAATCACTTCAGCTCGCAGAGTTAGTGAATTACAGGCCCTAGTTACCTATCAGCCTTACACTAAACGTCTGCAGGACCGGGCGGTACTCCGCACTTACCCTAAATTCTTACCTAAGGTAGTCTCGGATTTTCACCTCAATCAATCCATAATACTACCTACCTTTTTTCCCAGGCCCCATTCCAACCCAGGAGAGCAGGCTCTGCATACCCTAGACTACAAACGGGCTCTAGCATTCTATCTAGACCGTACAGTTGCCCACAGGAAGAGCACTCAATTGTTTGTCTTTTTCCATCCTGTCAAATTGGGGCGGCCTGTGGGTAAGCAGACTCTCTCCTCCTGGTTGGCGGACTGCATATGCTTTTGCTATCAGCAAGCGGGCATTCCATTTCAAGACCGTGTTAAAGCACACTCTGTGAGGGCCATGGCGACTTCAGTAGCACACCTACGATCGGTGCTGTTTCCTGACATTTGCAGGGCTGCCATCTGGAGTTCTCTCCACACCTTTGCAGCCCACTAGTGCTTGGACAAAGTCGGAAGACAAGATTCCATCTTCGGCCAGTCTGTCCTTCGTAACCTGTTTACAACGTGACGTACCAACACCCTTCCGCCTGCCTGGTGGGGTTGAGGATGCCCTCTACCAAATTTCACCCCAGTTGTTGTGCCTGGTGCACGCCTTTGGGTACATTTGGTGCATGTTCGGACATCCTCAGCTCTGTACTCACCCATGTGTGAGGACTACCATCCTGCTTGTCCTGTGAGAAAGCATATGTTGCTTACCTGTTACAGGTAAGCAACATTTGCTTTACTCTTTCGGATAATAGAAGGAGTAGGGGCACTTCATGAAGTTAGCAAGTAGTACATTTAAAACTAATCGGAGAAAATTCTTTTTGGCTCAACACACAATTAAGCTCCGAAATTTATTGCCAGAGGATGTGGTTAATGCAGTTAGTGTAGCTGGGTTTAAAAAAGGTTTGGATAAGTTCTTGGAGGAGAAATTCATTAAATGCGATTAATCAGGTTGACTTAGGGAATAGCCACTGTTATTAATTGCATCAGTAACATGGGATAGACTTAGTGTTTGGGTACTTGCCAGGTACTTGTAGCCTGGATTGTCCACTGTTGGAAACAGGATGCTTGGTCTGACCCAGTATGGCAACTTCTTATGTTCTAAGCCCACTTACTCGAGTAAAGTACATTTAGTTGATTAAATCCCAGTTTTATATGTGTAAAGGCTTTTTAAAATCAGGCCCTTAGGGCCTGATTTTAAAAGGTTTACAAACGCGCCGGGCCTATTTTAAAAAAGGCTTGATGACACGCGTGTAAAAAGGGCTTGCAGAAAGGGGCGGGGTCAGGCTCCTGGCAAAGCGGCCATATTTGCCACTGTGCCGGGGATCGCGCAACTTGCGCCTGCCCAGAGGCAGGCGCAAAAGGTAAAACAAAATTTTTGAGGGGGGTTAGAGTAGGGCTAGATGGGGGAAAGGTTAGGGGAAAAGGGGTGGGAAGGTCAGGTTAGGGGGAGGGAACGGGGGAAGGCAGCGCGGCTTGGCGCATGCAAGGTGCATAATTGTGCACCCATTGCGCGCGCCAACCCCTGATTTTATAATTTGCACGAGCCTGTGCGCATATTATAAAATCTACCCCTTAATGAGTATTTTTGGAAATAAACGTGACATTTCCACCAAAATGCAAAACAAAATTTGCATAGAAAAATTCCAGAAAAAATGTTAATTTGACACAGAAGCTGAGTAACTTATAGGACAGGGATTCATGAACTTTTTAAGTGAATGGACATGCAACATTTTAAATCACTTTAAGGGCCAGGGTGGGGGGGTTCTCATATGAGTTTTGATGAGTGGAGGGGAGATATAGGCACCTTGGAGTCTGGTGCTTTTGATGATTTTGAAATGCAGAGGGAGGGGGTAGGCATGGGGCGGGATTCCCACAGAGGTATGGTAGATAGGGTGTCTGCCAACTTTTAAAACAATTGTTACTATCTGCCTCTCCACTCCCCCTTTGTGTGGCAACTCCTTTTCATCTCACCTCTCCACTTCCTAGGCAACTTTCACAGAGGGGATATGGCAGGGAGATGTGTTTGTGGCACACTCTCCCACTTGCACCTCCCTATCACTCTTTTTCTCTACTATCCTCCACCCCTCTCCCTTTTCCTCTTATCCCATCACTCACCCTCTCCTCCTCCTCTCACTCACACTGCCGCCTTCTTTCCCTGCCTGTCCTCTCCTACGCCATCCTTACCTGGGTGTTTTACTTTTCTGCTGGCAAGGGTTGGAACTGCACCAGTATTATTTCTGCCTGCTCTGATACCAGCTACTCATATCTGCACTTGAGTATGTGCAAAAATCACAATTCTTCTTACTGCCGATTCCAAACATACTAAGATTAGCAACAAAAGGAAATACCACTCTATGGTTTTTGTACATGGACTTAAAATGTCCAGATAGGTGGATAAGTGATGGCAAAAGTCAGAAAGATATTTGGCTGCATAGGGAGAGGAATGGTCAGCAGAAAAAAGGAGGTGATATTGCCACTGTATTAGATCCTTGGTGAGACCTCATGTAGAATACTGTGTTCAGTTCTGGAGACTGCACCTTCAAAGGAGTAGCCTAGTGGTTAGAGCAGTGGACGATGAACCAGGAGACCAGGGTTCAAGTCCTGCTGTCGCTCCTTGTGACCATGGGCAAGTCACTTTACCCTCCATTGCCTCAGGTACAAACTTAGATTGGAAGCCCTCTGGGTATTTCCCTATCCTGGGTATTTCCCTACCTACAGGATAGGGAAATACCTATGAATGGATTACATTCAGGTATTGTAGGTATTTCCCTATCCTGGGGATAGGGAAATACCTACAGTACCTGAATGTAATCCACTTTGAAGCACTGAAAAAAGTGCGAAAAGCAGAATATAAATAAAATAAATATAAAACCGGATGGAGTCAGTAACTACTAAAGTGGTCTGTAGTCTTTGTTCTGAAGCATATGGGGCAGATTTAATCTAAACATATATATATAGATATAATAGAAACATTTAAATACCTCCATTTCCAGTGGAAAGGTGGCTGTACAACAAGGGGTCATGGGATGAGGGTAAAAGGGGTAAACTCAGGTAATCCTAAGGAAATTTCTTTACAGAGATGTTAGTCTCACAGAGGAGGTGGTTCAAGAAAGCATTGGATAAACACAATCTCTGAGAGGGGTAGGGATTGTAAAACTGAATAGTTGGTGTGGATGGCAGACTAGATAAGCCGTATGGTCCTTTTCTGTCATCCTATTTCTGTGCTGAAGATGCCGGAATGAGTAGTTTGCATCAGAGTGGACAGTTCCTCCTCCTGCCTGTTACAGCTGGATGTAACCTTGTGTTCCTCCCAATATCAACATATAATCCACTCCTCCTGTTGCCACATGCCAGATTAAATTTGCAGGCTGTATGTGGCCCATAGGTTTTAGTTTGCAAACTTCTGTGTTAGAGCAATAGATTTCATGAAGGATAAGCATCTGACAAAGTGAACTGTTGTCCCCAAAAGTTTATCCCTCAAGAAATCAGATGGGCTACCCCGCTGGCAGTTTTATTACAAAAAATGCTGTAATTTATTTCTCAACACAGTTTTGAAATAGCACAGGCTTTGCCTAGGACATAAATTTGGCACAAGGCAAATAAATTCCAAAAAGATTTGCAAATAACAAGTGCTGTTCAATAAACTATGAAATTCAGTGCACTCGCTACAGTGCAGGCCCAAAATAATGAGGATTTCTTTCTTTAGATTCACAGCTTTGCTTAATGCTTTGAAAATCAGGCCGATTGTTTTAGAACTTGTTCCTCTCTGTTTCTAATTGCACTAAAATCCCTGCTTTTTTTTTTTTTTCTTCTGTGTAGCTGGGAGTTTTGCTGGCTTCGTACAGACAATAAACAGAGGAGCTGAGGATGATGCTGACATCATGCATGTAGAAACAGAGTCTGCTGATGTTTCAGGTGGGGCTGGACAGTTCCGTCTTAGCTGCAACAGCCCTCAAATGACTGAAGACACCCAGCTTCAGGAGAGTGGTTCTGTTGGATCTAAAGAAATTGATATCTATACAGTTTCTGCAATGCAGACCCCTTGCCGTTGCATAAATCAGTACGCCTATTATTTCTAAAACTACTCCAATGTAATTGCTAACATTTTGCACATTGTTATCCAGTATCTTGGAAACTGTTGTACTACTGTAAAGCCTATCATGTTTTATTTACATAGATGTTTGTGAGATTAGGTATGTATAGAACATGTTGCAAGTATAAAAGAGATAAAGTGGTTTCATTGTAGATCTAAGTAGATAAATTCCTGCTCAGTACTTTGACTTAAGGCTTCTTTTTTATGTGCCTTGTTGCATGCTCTGCATAAGTTACAAGTGCAACAGCTCAACAAATAATTGTGTATATAGGAGTTTTATTTGGTTCTATAGATACCCACTGCCTCTCTATGATAATGTAAATGTATATTTTTTTGTGTATCATAATTTTAAATGTTCTAAAATGCAGTTGCAGATTTCAGCATTGTCACTTATATAACCTACCTTTAATGGTGTGCCCCAGCTTACAATCCAGCTTCAAAAACATGCAATAAAATCATATTTCATTTTGATTATAAATAAACAGAGCTGGAAAGGAGCTGCTAGGAACAATAATAATAAAAAAGAAAAAATTCCATGTAAATGAGCACTCTCCTCTGCACATCATCCTTAATACTTTGCACATGACCCAGAAATGGAATTCCATCCATTTTGTTTTTTATTTATGCTCTTCTGCTGGGCATATCTTTGGAAGAGAGTTTAAAATGTACACAATTTTATCTTGAGAATTTCAAAAATACAAATGGTACATACGTTGATGCCCTTTGTAGACAGTGCAAATAAACCCTTAAAGTATTCTGGGAGCCCTGTCTGGCATTAGCCTCCATTCATAGCATAGTATTTTTCATAAATGGTGATCAGATTTTGAAACATACCACCTTACATGAAATTCTGTGGACAATTTGGTTGAAATATGGAAACACTTGCATGTGTAGGGCCTTCTTTGCAGGGAAGAGGAAACCTCTCTCCAAAATAAGTAAACAGAGAAAAAAGATATTAAGACTATTTTCGGACCACTTGGAAGAGTGTTGTGATATTTGCATGCTAGCAGATGCCCTTCCAGAATTAACCAACCACACTGAGTGATTGGTCTGTTTCTAGCATAAATCCCATAGGCTTGTACACTTATCATTCATTTAGCATAAACTGGGCCTTCTACCTTTGGAGTTTCAGGGTTGTAAAGGCAGATTTTTCAGAGTTTCTATGCAGTGATTGCAAGCACTACAGTGTGATTCAAAACTTAGGGTAATTTCTTTCAGGAGTCAAAAGTAGGATGCCATTTATCTACTGATGGCAGCTTCTCAAAGACTCATCCTAGGTCTGCATGCTGTAAATGAACATATGTTAGGTTGTGAGGAGTGCATTTTTAAACTGTGACAGGGTAGACATTTATTTAACTAGAACCGCTGAGTACGTTTTCATGCATTCGTGAACTATAAATGCCTACACAATTGTAAAAAATGATCGCAGTAGGTTGAAACTTAAATGACTTTTAATCATTTATGCTGATCTTTGATTTCTGATAATTTGTCCTCCGCCCCAGCCCCTTTGGTTTTTCTCCAAATATTGAAATACCCTAGAACCACAGAGTGTACTTTTTCATGCACATCTAGCTTATACTGCAATATTTATTGTATTATGCTGATAATCAGGTGTCAGCTGCTTGTATCTCATGGCTTAGATTCTCTGCTACCAATATAGATCTCCTTTTTTTTATTGTCATTATTTTTTGAGCCACTTAACTGCTGAGTGCACTTTTTTTGTGCACATGAGCTCGTATTGTACTATTTACTGTATTTTATGCTGACATCTGGTGTCAGCCTGTGGTATCTCATGGCTTAGATTCGCTGCTATGTATTTTGATTAGTTTTTTATGATAATTTTATTTTCTCGGCCACTTATCGTTTTTCTTTCTCTTCTCATTGTTCCCTCGCAAAACAAACCAAAACCCTACATTGAGCTCTTTTATTGAAATTCGTATGATACTTACAGTAAAGAAAACACTGTTACAAACTGTACCATAAAAACTTTGAAATAATTTGACAGAATGCTTAATTCTTGTCTGTACTTATTATAGCGCATCAATTTTTACACAAATATGTTTTTCTTTCAATGATAGAGCCTAAAACATAGATGCACGAAAACATGCATGTTGGTGGTTCTAGGGTAAAGCCAGTCTCGCCAGTTCTAGTATACATTTTTAGCCCGCTCATAGCGAACCAGCCAAGCTATGTGGGTCATAATACATAATAAAATAAAAAAAATAATAGCAATTACAAAAATAATCAAAAGACTACTATCATCCTGAAAAAGAAAAGCACAGTACCTAAATCTCTGCTGTTAGAGCTGCCCAAAAGCCTCTTGGAACAGTCATATCTTCAGTTGTTTATGAAAAATCTTAATGTCGTTAATAGCCCACAAGGCAACGGGTAGAGAATTCCACATTATAGGCCCTATCACAGAGAAAGCCCTAATACGAGTTACCTTGAAGTGAACTAATAGAAGGAGCTTCCAAATAACCCATTCCCTAGGAATGAAGATATCTTGCAAGAGTATACAGTTGGAGCAGCTTCAATAAATATGAGGGGACAATCAATTTAATGGTTTTAAAGATCAACACTAGAATCTTAAAATGTATACGCTGATGGAGCGGCAACCAATGTAAATCCCTTAAAAGGGGGTAATGCATTCCCAGGGTAAATCCTCTTATCAGCCTAGAGACAGTTTTTTGTAAAATCTGTAATGAACACAGAGAAGGGCTATCAAAATGAGAAGGGGAATGGAACAGCTCCCCTACGAGAAAAGACTAAAGAGGTTAGGACTTTTCAGCTTGGAGAAGAGACGGCTGAGGGGGGATATGATAGAGGTGTTTAAAATTATGAGAGGTCTAGAACGGGTAGATGTGAATCGGTTATTTACTCTTTCGGATAATAGAAAGACTAGGGGGCACTCCATGAAGTTAGCATGGGGCACATTTAAAACTAATCGGAGAAAGTTCTTTTTTATTCAACGCACAATTAAACTCTGGAATTTGTTGCCAGAGGATGTGGTTAGTGCAGTTAGTATAGCTGTGTTTAAAAAAGGATTGGATAAGTTCTTGGAGGAGAAGTCCATTACCTGCTATTCACTTAGAGAATAGCCACTGCCATTAGCAATGGTAACATGGAATAGACTTAGTTTTTGGGTACTTGCCAGGTTCTTATGGCCTGGATTGGCCACTGTTGGAAACAGGATGCTGGGCTTGATGGACCCTTGGTCTGACCCAGTATGACATTTTCTTATGTTCTTATATATAGAAAGATAATTGCAATAGTTAATCGAATTTGTACGCATGAGTTTTGCATACAGGCCCCTGATTGATTTTTTTTAAGCATTTACATGCTTAAAAATGGGTTTTACATGTATAAAGGCACTTTACCCATATAAGCAGGCTTTTGAAAATGGTTACATTATATGCTATCGAATTATCCATAGGATTTACTTGCATAAGTGTGTTACATTTACATATGTAAATCCTTTTGAAAATTACGCACTATGTATATTAATCTATTTCAGAATTACCCCCAAAAGGAGCACATAACAGTTAAAAGAAACATGTTTCTTATGTGAGATAAAGATGGCTGCATATGTGCAGGTCCTGAGTATGAGAAATGTGAAAATTGGAAATTGTGTGAAGCTCAATTGCTTTTATTTTATTTTATTTTTTACAGAAAAGGTGTCCAAATGGGCAGCATCTACACCTAGCATTAAACTGAAGCAATTTTTAAAAAAGAAATATAATTCGAAACCTAGATATATCAAATATCTTCTTATTTAAGGTCACCACGATCTATAAAGCTGATAGCCATGTCAAATTTTATTTTAAAAAATTCTAATGATAAATTTTGAAATATTGCAGTAAGCTAGAGCTTACTGTTGAACAAGCTATAAAATGCTCCAAATTAAATTGACTGTATCCCTGAAGTCATTGTAATCAATGCCCCAGCACTGGCTAAAATTCAAAACAAATGTTTGTTAGCCCAAAAAAAAAGGGTTTTAAGTATTCCCCAACATAGTCATATTTTGAGCTGAAAAGCGTTTATGTTGAGTGGGAGAAGAAACTGTTTATAAAACATTCAGGTTTTCAAGGATGGCCTGAGAGAAATTTTCTTCTCGCCAGATTTTTCAGGATGCATGAAAACCGGCTTACACCATATATAATACTTGTAGACAAAATAATTTACAATGTAGAAATAAGCAGTTTACGTATATAGAGAGAGATTTTAAAAGCCCAGCATGCACATCAATGAGGGGATGCGTACACAAGTCTGGTTGGTATATGCCAACCAAATTTTAAAAGACATCTAAATGCATGCATATCTCCTGCATCGCACACATCTCACTCAGTTTCAAAAAGGGACATGCTCTGGACAAAATGATCAGACAGATGATGAAATGCTAAGAGAAATCAGGGAAGCTAACCAATTTGGCAGTGCAATAATAATGGGAGATATATTTACCTAGTCAATATTGGGGTAATTGTAAACATCAGGACTTGCTAAAGTTCCTGGATGTAATAAATGACTGCTTCATGGAGCAATTGGTTCAGGAACCAACGAGAGAGGGAGCTATTTTAGATTTAATTCTTAGTGGAATGCAGGATTTGGTGAGAGAGGTAACGGTGGTGGGGCCACTTTGGCAATAGTGATCATAGCATGATCAAATTTAAACTAATAACTGGAAGGGGGACAATAAGTAAATCTACAGCTCTAACACTAAATTTTCAAAAGGGAAACTTTGATAAAATGAGGAAAATAGAAAAAAAATGAAAGGTGCAGCTGCAAAGGTTAAAAATGTTCAACAGACTTGGACATTGTTTAAAAATACAATCCTAGACATGCAGTCCAGATGAATTGGCCTCACAGTGTTAGTTTTTATAAATAATATTTCCTTACTATCTGAGGTACCTAAAAACATCACTCTGTTTTTGCATGGGTATTTATAGTGTTGTCTTGCTCTTCTGTCTATGACCTTGCATTTAATTCTCTTTGAAACCTCTGAATTCTGTTGCCTCTATGGCATTCTGCATGAAATTGTTTTGTTTATTCCAAATCCGAGTGAAAAAAACAAAACCTTGTATAGCTGCTACATCTTTTCTTCCATAGATTACCAGTTTAACCAAAGTTACTAATGTTGCAGACGAGCATAATTTTAGAATAAAATATCCTCTGTACACTATTTCTTCTGTGCATAAACTTCAGTCTGTGTACTTTCTCTCATCCATATCATTCGCTAAAGCAGTGGTGCCCAAACGTGTTCTGGAGGACCCCCAGCTAGTTGGGTTTTTCAAGATTTCCACAATGAATATGCATGAGATAAATTTGCATGCATCACCTTCATGGTAATCAAATCTATCTCATGCATTTTCATTGTGGATATTCTGAAAACCTGACTGGCTAGGTGTCCCCCAGGACTTGTTTGGGAACTTCTGCACTAAACAATAGTGATGTTTAAGTCGTCACTTCTAATGCAGTTTAATTTCCAATTATATAATTTAATGTAACATAGCTAGGTATCTGTAGTAGTATGTGAACATTTCCTGTTATAAAAACAAGCAAAGTGAAAATTATGCATACTCATGAGGTTTCCAGCATTTTTCAATGTGGTCCCATTGAAAATGTCCTTGATCTCTTGAGGTTGAGGTCCTTTTCGATAGGGTATATTCTGGACCCATGGTTGGCTTTAATTTCAAATTTGACCCTGGTCAGTCCACTTGGAGGAAAGTTATTGTGCTTCCAGCCAGACTGACAGATTGAATCACCGCACAAGTGCTTCTCTGCTGTGTGTTGAAAAGTTGTATAAAAAAAAAAATGCAATAGCAATGCTCATCACTGCTCTGTCACCTTCACACTGGTCTTTTAACTTATCTTTCTGTGTTACATTCTACTAATGTCTTTGTTTTTCTGTATATATACCATTTTTAAAGTATTTTGCCTTTTCTAGAAAAATTAATTAGCTGGACATTTTTAATTGTAATAATTTTTTATGTAAAGTGTAACTCAAACTGGGCTTTGGTCTTTATATGAAATATTCTGTCAAGCTAATTCTGTTTTGAAATCCTGTTTCCATGAAGAAAATGGTCTAAAATAAGTTAGGCCAGTGGCAGAAATATTATGGAGCGTAGTTACAGTGAATTTTCCTTGATTCTCATCTTTTGTGACAGGTGTATTTCTTGATGCAGATATGAACAATGGCAACTCCTTAGTGAATACATTGACAAATGGACATCCCACCAATGGACTTTTGGACTTCAGTGTACAGCTGGGTGAAATGGAAACGAGTCCTGGGAAGTGTTTGCTACTAGCACCACAGAATGGGTTCAGCAGTGGGATGACTCCAGACCTGTCCTCCCCAGGTGTAAACAGAACACCTGCCAGTCCAAACCACAGTGCCCTTGAGGATCTTGAAAAGGGCAGCAATACTTCAGATCTGTGTGGTTCTTTGCATCTGAATGGAAGCCCAAGCAGCTGTGTCGCTCATAGGCCTTTCTGGGTGGAGGATCCTGGAGAGATTCTGCAGTATGGACATTATCATGGGTTTGGGGACACTGCTGAAAGTATTCCTGAACTGAACAGTAGTGTTGAGCATTCCAACTCTGTTCAAGTTGAGCAGAAATATGATATTGCTGTTTTAAGCACACTCCATCTTTACCATGGCTCTTAAAAACAGTGCAGCCCTGTGGCCAGCAGTGCACTTGAAAATCACAACTGTTAACTTTGCTATACAATTTAGTAGTACAGTTAAGAGTGTATATTACTGCTCACATATTAACATTCTAACGCTACCATGCGTCTTTCTGCTAAATAAAAAAAAAGAATACATTCTTATAGTTGATTCACTTTTTATTTTAAAAGTAGATGTTTCATCTTCAAGCCTACTAGTTAGTGACATTTTAGGAGCCAACATTTTCTGTTAAGTTTTTTTTTTCCTTTTTTGAGAGAAAATTTTCTTCATAAAATCATTTAGTAAATGCTATTATATGATTTGGTTCGGTAAAATTGTGTTGAACACTTTTTTTTTTTCCTTAGATGGTTTGTGCCTAATTCTGTGATATTTGACATTTTCCTTGTATCAATCTGGATTTTGATAGAAGGTTAGTGATTTTGAAAACATTACTGACATTTCAGTATGGAACATTTTTAATTGAAATGTTTAGTTTTTACTATTTCTCACTGATGCTACAATAAAAAATGTAACTCCAATGATAAATTTCTGTAAATCTGATATGCAAGAATTAAAAGAAAAATTGATACATTTTTTCCAAATATTTTTTAAAAGTTGCACTTTTATTAGGATTTGCAACGTGATTACCTAGGTGGTTATGTTGACAGAAGTCTAGATGGCCATTAAGTCTAACCACCTAATTGAAATATTTTATAACACTGAAAGTTTAAATCTGACACAGCTGAAAGCATAAAATAATTGATTTGCATTTAAGATACAATGTAAATAGTTTAAAGTCTTTAATCAAGCTATTACTTTCTAATATTGGAGGTAGGTAGATTATTAAGTAGCAAGTGTATGCAATAGAAAGGGAGACATATTTTAAGAGTATCCCTTTTCTTTACTACTTCAAATAATATTTCACTGTAGGTCATAGGCTTAAAGATTTGGGGCAACATTTTTACTGTGTATTAATCAATAAAAGCCGTAACTTAAAGCCAGATCTGAATATTTGTGTTCAATTTTTTTTTTTGTATTAAAGTATAATAAAGCTGTTTATATCCCATTAGTAAAATTATATCTTATGCCTATATACCAAAAAAAAAGAAAATCTTCCTATTTTTAAAGATGTATTGCTTGGCTGTAATTCCATGCTAAAACTGGGTGCACACTGTAACACTGAGTCACTGTGTTATGACCTGAAAATCAATGCTGGAAGAAGTATTCAGAACTTGAACTTAATATATTTCTTTGAATTCATAGGAAGGGTTCTTCCAAATGAAATTCAGTGTTTACACCCACCATCTTTTATTGTTTGTTGCTATGCTCATAAGATACTTTTTCTGTGGAAGAATTGAGTGAGTGGATAGCATTGTATTGCCAATGCTGATGTCAACTTAATTTTGTATTAACACTCTGCTTTGTTGTAATCTGCTCTACTTTTTACACTTCCATGTTGATATAGAAACAAAACTAACAATTTAGGTTATGGTCTTTCTGTATTAAAAACATCTGTTCAATTGTTTTGAGTGTCTTGGTTATGGATTTTACAATGTTTAAGTTACTTGGCAGGCGAGCATGTGACCTGCCTTTTTCTTATTAAAAGAAAAATGAGCTCTGTATTTGGCAGTATTTTTTTTTATTGTATGTCTTTTATGTATGAAGTACAGTGAGTACTGTGGAAGTCACTGAGCTTGTTTTATAGGTGATAGCCATAGTTTCTTCACCTCATTTGAGGGAAATGAATGCTTGGCCTCTAAATTGTGCATCATGTGAAATTATATCCATTAAAGCAGATAGTTCATTTGCATATAGTTGGTCAGGTGAGTTGATCCTATTGAATTCCAAAACATCCCTGATTGTCTTCTCTACAATACCTCTTGATAGTCAAGAAGGGTTGAAAAGGTGTGCATATAAAATATTTCTCCAAGGACAAGCAGGATGCTAGTCCTCACACATGGGTGACATCATCAGATGGAGCCTGGCACTGAGCATGCCATGCGTCCATGCAGGGTCTCTTCAGTCTCTTCCTTTCTGCGAAGCTTTCGCCTTGTGATAATGGAGCTCGCGCTTGTTTCTTTCTTATTCTGCAGTTTTTGTTATCTCTGGCATATAGGTTCCCTCGCATTTCTCAGGTTCTTTTCCTCTGCGATCTGGTAAGTCTGGATCTTCGTGGTTGATTGCCAATGGTATTGCCCCCACTAGTGGCCATCAACCGCATGCTGTGTTTTTTGCAATGGCATCTTTTGACTTTTGCTGGTGCCTCCAGTACCCCGGACTATGTCTATCACAGACCCCCATGAGGTCTATGTCCTCTACCTGGGGGCATCCCATGATCTCCACAGTTGTGATCTCTGTGCCCAGATGACCCCCCAAGAGCCTTCGGGCATGTTTGGACAAGATGGAGAAGTTATTCGGCCCTAAGCATTCGCTTCCTGCATTGGAGAGCTCTACCCCACTTGGGAAGGAAGTCCTGGCCTCTATCCCTTCAGGTTTGCCCCCACTGCCACCCTTTGGTCCCAGGTTGGGAGCGGGGCACCAGGCACATTCCTTGTCATCTCGTTCCCGGACAGGTTTTTCTCTGTCATCATCTGATTTGGGCAAGGACCGAGGTGAACATCGAAAAGTTGAGGAGGCATCACCATCAGTCATCTTCCTCCAAGCTGGACCACGGGCATGTGTCAGTGCCTCCCTCGAAGCAGTCTTGGGTGGAAGAATAGATTCTTACCAATCCTTCCGAGGCCTCTCGTGGCATCCACAGACACCGGTGGAGGGCTCGGTGTCTCCCAGTGTTCTGGGGACATTCCGAATCTGCTGCTGCTCCCTCTTCAAGCCATTTTGTCATCTGCTGCCTTTGAGGGAGGAGTTGGAGAGGCATGTGCACTTGGTGGTCAACTGGGCCCTGCAGGGCCTTGAGCCTCTGGTTTCACTGAGACCGCTACAGGAGCTGACTCCGCTGGTGCTTGCACCTCTACTGGAGCAGCTGGATATGCTGCTCAGTGTCGCTGATGCCCCAAGTCCCTTCACAGCCGAAGGGAGTAACCATCAATTCCCATTCTGGTGAATGATTCCTCGGACAAGGAAGGTCCGTTGGGTTCGGTGGTGCCCCACTTGTGCACAGCACCCCATCATCCCGCTGTCTCAGGTCCATTGGGGTCGATGCCCCGGGTGCCCTTGAAGCCATTAGATCCATCGGCGCTTTTGCGGCCTCGAGGCTCTCTGGAATCCTCAGTTCCAACAAGGCCTGCATTCTGGGCACAATTGGGTGCTCAGCCCCCCCTCATCTCTGGACAGACACAGTGAGGGGGAGGCCCCTTATGATCTCTGGGAAGGGGAGGCATCCATGTCCTCCACAGAGGAATTGGAGGATTTGTCTTCTCCACCAGAGGAGTGGAGGAAATTCCCCCTCCCCGGGAGAATCTTTCCTTCACTGGATTCGTTAAGGCCATGGCGGAGTCTTCAGATACTTCAAGTAGAGCTCTCCACCCTCATGCTGGCTTGGGCAGTTGAACCAGTTTCGCCAGGCCAGCAAGGCAAAGGGTTCTTCTCCAGGTATTTCCTGATTCCCAGGAAAACTGATGGCCTTTGACCCATTCTGGACCTGCGGGAAATGAACCGGTTTCTGGTCAGAGAGAAGTTCAAAATGGTCTTGTTGGGCACCTTGATTCCCCTCCTGAAAGCGAGAGACTGGCTCTGCTTCCTCGATCTAAAAGACGCGTACGCCCATATCCCCATTTCTCAGGCAGATCACTGGTACCCGCGATTCCTGGTAGACAGGAAACGCTATCAGTACTGGGGTGCTGCCCTTCAGCCTTGCGTCCATGCCTCATGTTTTCACCAAATGCCTGGCGATGGAGCGTATCTTTGGAGGCGAGGGGTCGATGTCTTCACTTACCTCAACGATTGGTTTATCAAGAGTGACTCCAGGCAGTGGGGCACAGAGTGCCCTGCGAGCCACATTTCGGGTCTTTGAAAATCTGGGTTTTTCTGATCAACTATCCGAAATCCCATCTCCAACCATCCTTGCAACTGAACTTTATTGGGGCCAGGCTGGACACCATCCAGGTGAAGACTTTTCTACCTCAAGACGCGACGGAGACCCTCACAACTCTCACTTGGGTAGTCTCCGGTTGCTCCCATGTCTCGGCACACCAGTTTCTCACAGAACAAGCAGGATGGTAGTCCTCACATATGGGTGACATCACAGGATGGAGCCCAATCACGGAACACTTTTGTCAAAGTGTCTAGAACTTTGGCACCTACTGGGCATGCCCAGCATGGCACTAAACCTGCAGCCAGCAGGGATCCCCCTTTAGTCTTCTTTATTTCTGCGCAGCAGTAGCCACGCGGGTTAAGGAGCTCCACAGAGATTCCAGACAGGAATTTTCCTCACGGAATTACTATTATACCCGACATGGGTCTCTCCTTCAAATTTTTGACTCCACGGTACTCCGGTAAGTTTTTACCCATTTTTGGTTGATTACAGTCTAGTTTGGCCCTCACGGCCTACTGGCCGTTGACAGTACCGCGGCTCAATTTTTTCAGAGGCCATGGTGTCGGGATTCTGTCTGTGCCCGGACTGTACTCGCACCATGTCCATAACAGACCCTCATAAACTCTGTGTAATGTGTCTTCGGTGCGAACATGTCTTGACCTGAACCAATTGTGCCTTAATGACTCCTAAAGGTCACAAGGCCAGAATGGAGAAGATGGAACTTCTCTTCCGTTCTCAAACCCCGACACCGTCTATTGCATCGACGTCGTCTGAACCGGCACTGGAGACTAAGTTCCTTGTGTTTGCAAATCGGCCACATGGGCTTCCCAGCTGAGGTTGGAAGCATGGTGGTGAGAATTATTTGAGGATCTGGAGCCTGGAAGGGCAGGCCTTGGAGGAGATTGATCTGATTTTTCCACCAGGCTAGACTGCTACTACTTCGAGGTGCTTGGTGAAGACTCGTGGTGCAGATGCCAGGCCGAATGGGAGCACTCGGTTTTGATAGTGCTTGGGGCCTACTAGAAATCTCAGGAACCTGCGATGAGATGGATTTATCGCAATGTGTGTGTACACATCTTGGAGATCGAGAGAGCAATTGACACTTGGACATTGTTTAAAAATACAATCCTAGACATGCAGTCCAGATGTATTCCATGCATTAAGAAAGGTGGAAGGAAGGGAAAATGATTACCAGCATGGTTAAAAGGTGAGGTGAAAGAGGCTATTTTAGTCAAAAAAAAATCCTTCAAAAATGTGAAGAAGGATCCATCTGAAGTAAATAGGATAAAGCATAAACATTGTCAAGTTAAGTGTAAAACATTGATAAGACAGGCGAAGAGAGAATTTGAAATGAAGTTGGACATTGAGGCAAAAACTCATAATAAAAGCTTTTTAAAATATATCCAAAGCAAGAAACTGTGAGGGAGTCAGTTAGACCATTAGATGAGTGAGGGGTTAAAGGAGCTCTTAAGGAAGATAAGGCCATTGCAGAAAGACTAAATGAATTATTTGCTTCCTTGTTTATTAATGAGGATGTTGGGGAGATACCGGGTCCGGAGATGGTTTTCAAGGGTGATGAGTCAGACGAACTGAATCAAATCACTGTGAACCTGGAAGATATAGTAGGCCAGATTGACAAACTAAAGAGTAGCAAATCACCTGGACTGGATGGTATGCATCCTAGGGTACTGAAGGAACTCAAAAACTATTAGATAAAATTTGTAACCTATCATCATTAAAATCATCCATTGTACCTGAAGACTGGAGGGTAGCCAATGTATCCCCAATATTTAAAAAGGACTCCAGGAGCAATCTGGGAAACTATAGATCAGTGAGTCTGACTTCAGTGCTGGGAAAAATAGTGGAAACTATTCAAAAGATCAAAATCACAGAGCATATAGAAAGACATGGTTTAATGGAACAAAGTCAGCATGGATTTACCTAAGGGAGTTTTGCCTAACAAATCTTCATTTTTTTGAAGGGGTTAATAAACGTGGATAAAGTTGAGCCGGTAAATGTAGTGTATTTGGATTTTCAGAAGGTGTTTGACAAAGTCAGTCATGAGAAGCTTCTAAGAAAATTGGATTACAAACTGGTGAAAAGACAGAGAGTAGGATTAAATGGTCAATTTTCTCAGTGGAAAAGGGTAAACAGTGGAGTGCCTTAAGACTCTGTACTTGGACCGGTGCTTTTCAATTTATTTATAAATGATCTGGAAAGGAATACGACGAGTGAGGTTATCAAATTTGCGGCTGATACAAAATTATTCAGAGTAGTTAAATCAGAAGCGATTGTGATACATTACAGGAGGACCTTGCAAGACTGGAAGATTGGGCATCCAAATGACAGATGAACTTAAATTGGACAAGTGCAAGGTGTTGCATATAGGGAAAAATAACCTATGCTGTAGTTTCACAATGTTAGGTTCCATCTTAGTAGCTACCACCCAGGAAAAAGATCTAGGCATCATGGTGGATAATACTTTGAAATCATCAGTGCAGTGTGCTGCAGCAGTCAAAAAAGCAAACAGAATGTTACAAATTATTAGGAAAGGAATGGTTAATAAAACAGAAAATGTCATAATGCCTCTATATCGCTCCATGGTGAGACCGCACCTTGAATACTGTGTACAATTTTAGTTGCCGCATCTCAAAAAAGATATAATTGCAATGGAGAAGGTACAGAGAAGGGCAACCAAAATGATAAAGGGGATGGAACATCTCCCCTATGAGGAAAGACTAAAGAGGTTAGGGCGGTTCAGTTTGGAGACGAGATGGCTGAGGGGAGATATGATAGAGGTCTTTAAAATCATGAGAGGCCTTGAACGAGTAGATGTAAATCAGTTATTTACACTTTCGGATAATAGAAGGACCAGAGGAAGCCAAATACCAAATCAATTTCCTGGAGCTGCAAGCAATCAGATATGCTCTCAGGGTCTTTCAGGATCGACTTTCCAATCAGGTCATCCTGATTCAGAAGGACAACCAGGTGGCCATGTGGTACATCAACAAACACAGTAGGTAGGAGCCTGTCCCTCCCTGTCAGGAAGCTGCGCAGATATGGGCAGAGGCCATCTCCCACTCGATGTACCTCAGGGCCACCTATTTGCCGGGAGAGGACAATGTGTTGGCGGACAACCTAAGTCGCGCTTTCCATCCGCACGAGTGGTCCCTCAACCCCACAGTAGCGGACTAAATGTTCCAACGTTGGGGTCATCCTCGCATAGACTTCTTTGCGTCACCTCATAACTGCAAAGTAGAGAACGTTTGCCCTCTCACTTGCAGCCAACACTCTCAGCCAAGAGATGCGTTCTCCTTCTCATGGGCAACCGGTCTCTTATATGCATTCCCTCCACTTCCATCAGAATGCATGTCAGTGTGGTGGCCGCCTTCCATAAAGGTGTCGGAGACGTTCCTATTTCGGTACAACCCCTCGTGACACATTTTCTGAAAGGCTTGCTTCACTTTAAGCCTCCACTGCGTTCTCCGGCCCCTTCATGGGACCTCAACCTGTTTTTAGGTCGGCTCATAAAACCACCATTCAAGCCTCTCTAATCCTGTGATCTTCGCTTTCTCACATGGAAAGTGATTTTTCTTCTGGCAATAACATCTGCTCGCAGAGTTAGTGAGTTACAGGCCCTAGTTACCTATCCGCCTTACACTAAAGTTCTGCAGGACCGGGCAGTATTCGGCACTCACCCTAAGTTCTTACCTAAGGTAGTATCGGAGTTTCACATTAATCAATCCATTATACTTCCTACCTTCTTTCCCAGGCCACACTCCAATCCAGGAGAACAGCCTCAGCATACCCTTGACTGCAAAAGGGGCGCCAGTCTTCTATCTAAACCGTACAGCTGCCCACAGGAAAAGCACTCAATTGTTTGTCTCTTTCCATTCCATCCAATTTTGGCAGCCTGTGGGTAAGCAGACTCTCTCCTGGTTAGCGGACTGCATATCCTTTTGCTATCAGCAAGCAGGCATTCCACTTCAAAACCGTGTTAAGGCACACTCTGTGAGGGCCATGGCGACTTCAGTAGCGCACCTACGCTCGGTGCCGCTTCCTGACATTTGCAGGGCTGCTACCTGGAGTTCTCTCCATACCTTTACAGCCCATTATTGCTTAGACAAGGCTGGAAGACAAGATTCTATCTTCGGCCAGTCTGTCTTACGCAACCTTTTTACAACTTGATGTACCAACACCCTTCTGCCTGCCCGTTAGGGTTCAGGATGCCCTCTATCAAATTACACCCCAGTCCTTGTGCCTATTGCACATCTTGGGTACATTTGGTGCATTTCTCGGACATCCTCAGCTCGGTATTCACCCATATGTGAGGATTACTCCTGCTTGTCATGTGAGAAAGCAAATGTTGCTTACCTGTAACAGGTGTTCTCACAGGACAGCAGGATGTTAGTCCTCACGAAACCCACCCGCCACCCTGTAGTGTTGGGTTCGTTACGTTTTCTTATTTTATTTTTCGGCACTTCCTGTAGCTTTAAACAAGACTGAAGGGGACCCCTGCTGGCTGCAGCTTTAGTGCCATGCTGGGCATGCCCACTAGGTGCCAGTCAAAGTTCTAGAAACTTTGACAAAAGTGTTCCATGATTGGGCTCCATCCTGTGATGTCACCCATATGTGAGGACTAACCTCCTGCTGTCCTGTGAGAACACTTGTTACAGGTAAGCAACACTTGCTTTCTCTGGTTACTGGGTCATATGGCACTGACCGTGCATGTCATGCCGTTTTCTCTGCTTCACATGCACAGGGCTCAATGGACGTTACAATCCCAGTGGGGTCAAGCTACACAAGACCTTCAAGCTCGTGTTCTAATCACCATACTCCTTCAGCAGTCCCTCATGTGGTGGACAACCCCTTCAGATCTGGAGAAGGGGATGCCCTTCTGGAGCCCACAGCCCCAGATTGTCCTTACCACAGATGCATCCCAGATGGGTTGGGGAAGCCCATATTGCAGGCCTCCACATCCAGCAGCTTTGGTCCTGGCAGAAGAAGCAGTCCTAGATCAACTTTCTGGAGTTGGGGGTGATCCAGTTTGCCCTAAAGGTATTCAGAGAGCAACTTCTCACCAAAGTTGTCCTTGTGCAGACTGACAATCAAGCAGCTATGTAGTATCTGAGTAAGCAGGGAGGAACAGGGTCCTACGCCCTCTGCCAGGAGTCAGTCCAGATCTGGTTGAGGTCCATCGAGAACGGTGTTCTCTTCAGAGCGGTGTACCTCACCGGAGTAGACAACGTCCTTGCAGACTCCTTGAGCCATGCCTTCTGGCTTCAAGAGTAGTCCCTCAATCAGGAGGTAGCAAACCATATCTTTCACTTGTGGTGACCCTTGCCATAGACATCTTTGCTTCCTTGGAGAATAGGAAAGTGGAACTCTTCTGCTCCCTAGGCCAGATGAGCAGGGGATCGGTGGCGGATGCTTTTTTGATTCACTGGGGCACTGGGCTGCTATACACTTACTCTCCCCTTCTGCTCATCTCAAAAACACTCCAAAAGCTCCAGCAGGGCAGAGGTACTATGATCCTGATTGCCCCATGTTTGGCCTCGACAAATCAAGGTTCCTGCCTCTATGGGAGCTTGCCATGCACCCTCAATGTGGCTGGGTTCTGCTCCGGACCTCCTTTCTTAGGACCTGGGCAGACTCAACTACCCCAAACTCTTAGCCCTGTCTTTCAGGGCTTGGATGTTGACCGGGTGACTGTACAGGCTCTGGGTCTCTTGGAGGGCATATCCCGAGTCCTGCTGGTGTCCAGAAAACCCTCAACAAGGAAATCCTACAATCTCAAGTGGAATCAGTTTTCGTTTTGGTGTGTGGGGCATGGTCTCAATCTCTTCTGTTCCCCACCAAACTACCTGTTGTATCTCTCCAAGTCTGGTCATGTCAAGTGAGGGTTCACCTAAGTGCCATTGGGTCAAAGCATCAGAGTAAGGATGGTGCCTCCATTTCTACTCATCTGCTTGTGGGGCAGTTCATGAGAGGGGGCTTAGGCTGTAACAAGCCTAAGCCCCCTACTCGGCTGCCAGCAGTCTCCTGGGACCTCAACATCATCCTGTCTCAGCTCATGAAAGCTCCGTTTGAGCCATTGCAGTTCTGTGACCTGAAGTACCTATCTTAGAAGGTCATCTTCTTGGTTTTGGTTACTTCTGCATGAAGGGTGAGTGAACTGCAAGCTCTGGTATTGTACCCCGCTTATTCAAAATTTTGCCATGATAACGTGGTTCTGTGTATGCACCCGAAATTCCTTCCTAAGGTGGTCACTGAATTCCATCTTAATCCATTGTGTTGCCTTCCTTTTCTCCAAAGCCGCACATTCACCGGGGTGAGTGGGCTGTGCACACCCTGGATTGCAAAAGAGCTCTGGCCTTTTACTTGGAATGGATGGCATCTCACTGCCCCTAGGTTTGGGTTCTTTAGATAGTATAAAATTAAGCCCTTATTGACTTTGATCCATAATTATTGGAATGATAGCCATAATAAACCCAACAGAAACAACAATTTGCAAACCAACAAACACTTATTCATAACCAGAAACTCACAATTTTAATGTCATTCAAAGGGTTGCTCAAAGGAGCAGGCCCTGTGGTGAGCCTTTCAGCGAAGGCCTAACGGCCAGAAGCCCACCTCTGAGCTGCCTTCTTTTAGATGTATTGGGCTGGTCAGTGACATCATCCAGCAGTGCCACAGGGTGGGGGGAGGGGTGAACTGAAGCAGTACCAGCAGCGGACTGGGAGTACATGGGAGTCAAGCATGCAGACTCCATTCTAGTCCTGAAGAGCAAGTAAAGTGCAAAGAGGTCCTCCAGGTCACCTTCTTATGGGTATGTTGGGCCAGTCAGTGATGTTATCCACAGCACCAAGGGAGGCGGACTGAAGCAATGCCAGCAGTGGATCGGGTCTCAGCTGGGGTCTTGTAAGCGTGCAGATTGAGTTCTGGTCCAGAAAGTATTTACAAATGCTGTAACAAAAAGCCTTCCACAGCAAATTTCAGCACCAACTGAAGGAGAGAATTGAAAAAGTAAAAACTTGCAACCTGCAGCCTAAGAAATAATGGAAGGCCCTGAGCTGTAGCTGTGCCATTCCAGGCAAAAGTTTTTCAAATTCACTAGTAACTTGTTCAGTATTATAACCCTAAGTTCTTCCTAATTTCCAATATAAATCTCACGGCTATTAATCAAGTTTACTTAGGGAATAGCCACTGCTATTAATTGCATCAGTAGCATGGGATCTTCTTAGTGTTTGGATAATTGCCAGGTTCTTGTGGCCTGGTTTGGCCTCTGTTGGAAACAGGATGCTGGACTTGATGGACCCTTGGTCTGATCCAGCATGGCATGTTCTTATGTTCTTAACTTTTTGTCTCTTTTGACAAAAACAGAGCAGGGGTCATAGTATCCAAGCAGACCTTATCCCATTGGCTTGTAGATTGTATTTCCTTCTGCTACGCTCAAGCTGGTTTACAGCTTGAAGGTCATGGCAAGGCTTGGTCTTGCCATGACTTGGTCTGACCCAGTATGGCATTTTCTTATGTTCTTGTTCCGTGTGGGCCATGTCAGTCTTGGTGGCTTATTTGCATTCAGTCCCCATTTACGAGATTTGCAGAGCGGCGACCTGGAGTTCTCTCCACACATTCGCTTTGCATTAGTGCCTGAATAAGGATGGCCAGCAGGATAGTCGTTTCAGGCAGTCAGTCCTCCATAATCTTTTTCAGCTTTGAAATTCAATTCTCCCTACCGTGAGCTCTTCTGTGGGTGCAGGCCTCCTCCTCCAGTTATGGCAGCCCTAGTTGTTGTGCACATTAGCATCTGTCCTGTGCTGCACTTGGGAGCGTCCTGGAGCTACTCACTCAACAATGTGTGAGGAGCAGGATGTTAGTCCTGGTGAAACCCGCCCGCCGCCCCACAGTATTGGATTTCCCTCGGTTTGTTATTTTCATGAACTCTGTTATAAGACTGAAGAGGGATCCCGCATGGAACCGTGGTTAATGGCATGCTGGGCATACTCAGTGTGCCAATCAAAGTTTCCCGTGCCGGGTTCCATCTGATGACGTCAACCATGTGGGAGTACAAACATCCTGCTGTCCTTGGACAATGCCTGTTACAGGTAAGCAACTCTGCTATATCTGAGTTGAGATATTTGTGAAAGGCCATGCATTGCATAAGCAACTAAAAAAAGCTTCTGCTGTATGGGAGAAACTTCTTATTGATGACAATGCAAAGCTATGAGCTTCCAGATCGCTAAACTGAACCTTCTATGCTTTGAATCATATGGTCCATTGCAGCTGAAAAGATATGCATTGCATTACAAAGGTAACAAAAATAAATAGCCAACTCAATGATCATCATAGCCAGAATAAAGTATTTTATGCAAATAGTTATTTATCAATGGGTACAGCACCAACTATCATTCTGAAAAACATTGCTGCAAGCTTCAGTTATCACCAAAGATCTCTAGCAACAGCTGTCTTTAAAGGATTTCTCTCTTGTACCAATCCATTGAAACAACCAACCTGTAGCATCTAATTCCCAAGCTTAAATACAAAATGAAAATGAATAGGGTTGCTTAAGTAACTTGACAGCCTGCAAATAGACTGAAATGTTTAAAATAGCTATAGCACTGAAGGACATGGGTTGCAAATATAGACCCCATTTGTGCTGTTGCTATTTGGGCTTGGGTACATTGTGGAGGTGATGTATTCAGGCCAGCAGAGGGTGGAAAGATAACCACTGCCATCACGGCAGCCCCTTTCTACTAAAGAGCAGCACGGAGTGTGCATCCTTCTGACACAGGTGTGAGCAACTCCATTCCTCAAGGTCCACCAATGTGTGTTTTCTCACATTCCTGATGAGATTAGTGTTGATTTATCCTAAGTTAAAATTCTAAAGAGTTAGTGAAGCTGATGGGTTAAGTATTCTTTTACATTTTTATCCCTTGTCTGCTTTTGAGGATTTTCAGCCTCGACATGATTTGCCTCCTAAACACTTTTTGATCCCTATTGATTATCCTGGGTTCTCTCCCGATGCAGTTTTCCAAAACACAGCCCGTATTGGGGGACCATAAAGCTTCTGTTAACTACGTTGATATGCTGACACATTTGCCTGACATACAGTATAAATGTTTTAAGTTATAAAGGACATTAATAATTTTGTTGTCCTTCCTTGTTGGATTCTTCATTGATTATTTTTGGTTGGACTGCTCGCCCTTAAGAACATAAGAAATTGTCATGCTGGGTCAGACCAAGGGTCCATCAAGTACAGCATCCTGTTTCCAAAAGAGGCCAAACCAGGCCACAAGAACCTGGCAATTACCCAAACACCAAGAAAAACCCATGCTACTGATGCAATTAATAGCAGTGGCTATTCCCTAAGTAAACGTGATTAATATCAGTTAATGGACTTCTCCTCCAAGAACTTATCCAAATCTTTTTTTAACCCAGCTACACTAACTGCCCTAACCACATCATCTGGCAACAAATTCCAGAGCTTAATTGTACGTTGAGTGAAAAAGAACTTTCTCAGATTAGTCTTAAATGTGCTACTTGCTAACTTCATTGAATGCCCCCTAGTCCTTCTATTATCCGAAAGTGTAAATAACCAATTCACATCTACTCATTCAAGACCTCTCATGATCTTAAAGACCTCTATCATATCCCCCTTCAGCCGCCTCTTCTCCAAGCTGAACAACCCTAACCTCTTCAGCCTTTCCTCATAGGGGAGCTGTTCTATCCCTTTTATTATTTTGGTTGCCCTTCTCTGTACCTTCTCCATCACAACTATATCTTTTTTGAGATGTGGCGACCAGAATTGTACACAGTATTCAAGGTGCGGTCTCACCATGGAGTGATACAGAGGCATTATGACATTTTCCGTTCTATTAATCATTCCCTTCCTAATAATTCCTAACATTCTGTTTGCTTTTTTGACTGCTGCAGCACATTGAGCCGACGATTTTAAAGTATTATCCACTATGATTCCTAGATCTTTTTCCTGGGTGGTAGCTCCTAATATGGAACCTAACATCGAGTAACTACAGCAAGGGTTATTTTTCCCTATGTGCAACACCTTGCACTTGTCCACATTAAATTTCATCTGCCATTTGGATGCCCAATCTTCCAGTCTTGCAAGGTCCTCCTGTAATGTATCACAATCTGCTTGTGATTTAACTAATCTGAATAATTTTGTATCATGCACAAATTTGATAACCTCACTCGTCGTATTCCTTTCCAGATCATTTATATATATATAGAAAAGCACCTGTCCAAGTACCGATCCCTTAGGGACTCCACTGTTTACCCTTTTCCACTGAAAACATTGACCATTTAATCCTTCTCTCTGTTTTCTGGCTTTTAACCAGTTTTGTAATTCACAAAAGGACATCACCTCCCATCCCATGACCTCTAGCCTTCCCAGAAGCCTCCCATGAGGGACCTTGTCTAATGCCCCCTGAAAATCCAAATTCACTATTGTTGCTTGGCTTATAGCTGGAATTCAATGACAAGAAGTGCAGAATCATGTATCTGGGGTGTGGTAATCCAAAAGAGCTGTATGTGATGGAGGTTGGAGGGCTGTCGTACATGGAGCAAGAGAGGGACCTTTGGGTGATAGTGTCTAGCAATCTGAAGATGGTGAAGCAATGTGGCAAGGCGATAGCTAAAGCCAGAAGAATGCTGGGCTGCATAGAGAGAGGAATAACAAGTAAGAAAAAGGAGGCAATAATCCCCTTGTACAGGTCCTTTATGAGTCCTCACCTTGAGTAGTGAGTTCAGTTCTGAATACCGTATCTCAAAAGGGACAGAGACAGGATGGAGGCAGTCCAGAGAAGTGTGAACAAAATGGTGAGGGGTCTCCATCAAATGAGGAGAGGTTAAAGGACCTAAATATGTATACCCTGGAGGAGAGGAGGTGCAGGGCGGATATGATACAGACCTTCAGATACCTGAAAGGCTTTAATGATGCACAATAAACCTTATCCATTGGAAAGAAATCAGTAGTGCTAGGGGTCACGAAATGAAACTCCAGGGAGGACGACTCAGAACCAACGTCAGGAAGTATTTCTTCACGGAGAGGGTGGTAGATGCCTGGAATGCCCTTCCAGAGGAGGTGGTGAAGACAAAAACAGTGAAAGATTTCAAAGGGACATGGAATAAACACTGTGGATCTCTATAGGCTAGAGCAGTGCTTCTCAACCGGTGTGTCGCGACACACTAGTGTGTCGCCAAACACCGGCAGGTGTGTCGCGTCTCCCGGTGTCCCACTGCCCCGTTGTACTTTCCTTCTCCCTTTTTCCAGCCCCCATGGTTCAATTGAAAGCCTCCTTTCTTCCTACCCCCACTGCCCAATGGGAAGCCTCCTTCATTTTGCCTTCCCCCGCGCAGGCCAATCGGAAGCCTCCTCCCTGCCACCTGCCAGTGGGAGTAGGAAGAAGGGAGGAAGCCTTTGATTGGCCGGTGAGGCAGGCATGGCACTGCCCGGGAGTGGGGTGGGAGGAATAGCAGTGTAGAACCCCGATGAAGCAAGGCCGCTACGGGAGCCCATCCCCGTAGCGGTGAAGAGGAAAACCCGACCGCGACGGTGCAAGGCCGCTACGGGAACCCATCCCCGTAGCGGTGAAGAGGAAAACCCGACCCCGACGGTGCAAGGCCGCTACGGGAGCCCAGCCCCGTAGCGGTGAAGAGGAAAACCCGACCCCGACGGTGCAAGGCCGCTACGGGAGCCCATCCCCCCTAGCGGTGAAGTGGAAAACCCGACCCCTAGCGACGAAGAGGAAACCCGACCTCTGACTGAGGTGCCCATCCCTGTGGAGCCGAAAAAAGAAGGCCCGCCGGATTAAAGCCACGGCGAAACCGGAGCCCATCCCTGCAATGAAGGAAGAAGTTATTTTTGGTGAGAGCTGGTGTGTCTGTGTGTGAATGGGGGCCTGGGTGAGAGCTTGTGTCTGAGGGTGTGAATGGGTGCCTGGGTGAGAGCTGGTGTGTCTGTGTGTGAATGGGGGCCTGGGTGAGAGCTTGTGTCTGAGGGTGTGAATGGGTGCCTGGGTGAGAGCTTGTGTCTGTGGGTGTGAATGGGGGCCTGGGTGAGAGCTTGTGTCTGTGGGTGTGAATGGGTGCCTGGGTGAGAGCTTGTGTCTGTGGGTGTGAATGGGGGCCTGGGTGAGAGCTTGTGTCTGTGGGTGTGAATGGGTGCCTGGGTGAGAGCTTGTGTCTGAGGGTGTGAATGGATGCCTGGGTGAGAGCTTGTGTGTGAGGGTGTGAATGAATGCCTGGGTGAGAGCTTGTGTCTGAGGGTGTGAATGAATGCCTGGGTGAAAGCTTGTGTCTGTGGGTGTGAATGGGTGCCTGGGTGGGAGCTTGTGTCTGTGGGTGTGATTGGATGCATGGGTGAAAGCTTGTGTCTATGGGTGTGAATGAATGCCTGGGTGAGAGCTTGTGTCTGTGGGTGTGAATGAGTGCCTGGGTGAAAGCTTGTGTCTGTGGGTGTGAATGGCTGTCTGGGTGAGAGCTTGTGTCTGTGGGTGTGAATGGGTACCTGGGTGAGAGCTTGTGTCATTGGGTGTGAATGGGTGCTTGGGTGAGAGCTTGTGTCATTGGGTGTGAATGGGTGCTTGGGTGAGAGCTTGTGTGTAGGGGTGTGAATGGAAGCCTGGGTGAGAGCTGGTGTGAATGGGTGTAAGAGCTTTTGTGTGTGATTGAGAGCTTGTATATAAGAGGACAGAGCTTCAGCAGCCCTTGCTGCTTCTGGTGAGTGCTATTGGCCTGGAAGGGAAAGGAGTAGGAGAGTTGCTGGAGAGGGTAAGTAAAGGTGGCTTTTTAAATTTATTTTTATTGATTGACTGCCATTTTAATTATTGGGTATTATGCGATGTCTGCTGTTTTGAAATATTTTATTGATATTTGGACATGTTTTAATAATTTTTATGAGTATTTAATTGAATATTATTCTGTTCAGCAGCTGTTTTGTAACATTTTTGGTATAACTTTACAATGATTTCTGTGTGGGGCTCTATAGCAGCTTGGCTTATTCTGTTTTCCCAATAGGAAATGTTTTAGTGTTTAGGGCCTGGTTTAATAGTTGTATTTCTTAGATAGGGTTGTTACTGGTTGAGTGTGTTCCATAATACAGGTGTAACTTTGTGCGGGTTAGTTTGTGTGCATTATTGCAAATCCTGAGACTGTTAGGTGCTATATTTCTCTTTCCATTTCTCCAGGTTCGCACTGCATGCAGAGTGGCTTTTTTGGTTTTCCGTTCCAGTTTCTGTCTCCATATTTATAATTTGTGGTTTTTCTGTACTTGGTGAAGGTCAGTTCAGGGTGTGTGACTAAGGTAAGGTATTTTACTAGCATGTAGGCATTTGTATCAATCTTATTTGTTGTGTTTTCTCAATAGGATATGCATTAGTGGTAAATTACTGCTTTTCATAAGGAAGGCTATTGTGCCTGGTAGTAAAGGGAGTTTGTTTTGCTTTTACTGGGATGTCATCAGAACCAGAATATCTTTTTTGTATGGTGAGTTGTACAGGGTAATGCCCTAGATCTGCTCTGCACTCATTGCTGAGGGGTTGAGGGGATTCCTGTGGATGCAGAGTGGATGTTTACATTTATCCCCGTGACGGTCACATGTTCAGTGTGTCATGCATGTGAGAACCATCTGTCAGGTGTGTCCCGGCCAAAAAAAGGTTGAGAACCACTGGGCTAGAGGATGGAAATGAGATAAGCATGCACAGGGTTAACTTGCTGGTGTGGCGGTTTCTACCCTTAAACAAAAAACCTTCATACTGTTGATGCAACTCCATTATTGCTCTCTGTTTTAATAGCAGGAGGAAAAGGGGAATTAGATTCAGACAGCAACCAACAAAGACATTGAATTTTACAGTCTGTGAAAACAAATAAGCATGGGGGGAAAACAAGCGTGGGGGTAACTTGCTGATACAGCTTTTACTACCCTTAACCAATAAGCCTAATACTTTTGATGCAAATCCAACATTGCTCTCTGCTTCAATGGCAAGAGGTAACGGGGACAGCACCCAACAGGGGCCCTGACTTTGACAGTTTGAGAAACTAACTATGGGGGGAGACCTGTATGGTGTGGCAGGTGCTGCCATGGGCTTGCTGGGCAGACTGGACGGACCTTGTTTTTATCTATGATTCTATCAGTGAAGTGTGCGGTTTGACTTCTGTCTGACAGAAAGGAGTTGAATCAGGTTAGCACCTTGCTACTTAGTCCCACTTCTGCTAGTCAAGATAACAAGATGTTCTGGTCTACATTGCCCAATACTGCGGAGAAGTTCAGTAGCACCAACACTGCTGCCTGGCTTCTATCATGATTTCTAAGGAGATCTTTCAGCAGAGCAACTAAGACTATTTCTGTTCCATGACCTTTCCTGATTCTGGATTGATACAGGTACAGACAGTTTTTCTTTGCTAGCCAATCATTCAGTTCAGCTCTTACAGACTGTTCTATTATTTTCTCTAAGAAGGGGATATTGGACAATGTAGTTTTCAGGCTTGTCTGGATCCAGGTTTGTCTCTTTTTATTAGTGGCCGCACAACAACTACTGTTCAGATCTGCAGGAAGCATGCCCTCAGTGAGGGAGGCATTTATAATTTTGCTTGCCCAGATTGTTATGCCCTCACTTGCTAGCTTTACTAACTTGCCGGGTCATGCATCGAAGCTGCGATGTGGCCTTATCGTGTGTGTGTTAGGGCCTTATCACGCGCGATAACGCCCTACTGCATGCAATACCGGCCGCATCGCGGCGGTACTATTCAAATTAGGGGAAGGGGAGGAGTGTGGGCGGGGTTTGGGTGGAGTTATCTCCCAGCAGTGCTGCGAGGGATAATGTTTTTCAGATTATCGCCAGCAGTACCGCGGGAAATAATTACACCTTTTCCCGTGGTGCTATGGGGGAAATAGTGTGCGGCGCGGCGAAACCAAACCGCCATGATGTGGCTGGCTGTACACTTGCCCCCGCCCCTTTTTTTGTTCGTGGGCCATTATTCTGCTATAAATATAGCAGAATGATGAATCTAGGCCTTGATGAATCTAGGAGCAGTTTTTGGGATATATGGCAACCAGTCTTTCTGAGACTTTCTTCTGTGAAAAGGGTCAAAGATTCCCATGTCTCTGTTGTATTTGGCAGGGACAAGCTTTTCTTTGTCTCATAATGGAGGATGGTATTTATGGTGTTGACGAAGGTCCTTGGTTTTGTTCTGAAAGAAGGAGGCCATTTCAATTTGCTGTAAGTTTTGGTTTAGCAATCAGATTCTGTTGTAGTAAAGGTTTTCTCAGGTCATTTAATATTTTCTTTGTTGGGTTTGGGGCTTGTGCAATGCAATAGGAGAAATATGTTGGGTTTTTTGTTCTTGTTATGGCCTTATGGTATGTTGTAATGGGTTATTTACATTTCACTCTGTCCTCTTCAAGGAGTGTTTTATGCCAGTCCTTTCTAATTTTCGCCCTTGGCATTCTAGGGCATTTGATAGAGTAAACCATGGAAACTGGTTAAAAATAATGCAAAATGCTGGTATATCTAAACATGATTTTAAAGATTTAATTAAATAAATTAAACACAGCTATGTCTATCAGATGTCTCATACATTTATTGTTCCATTGTTGAATCCATAGACTCAACATTATTAGTAAACCAAATGCAGTGGTCTACAAGTACACCCTTTTTATATCTAATCAGGCATGAACAGTTTTTCAAAAAAAATGTATAACCAATCGAAATTTCATAGTGTCTCCTATCCAAAGAAAACATGCAACCAGCATAGCCATCCAAAAATCTGAAAAAATAAAATAAGGTAAACATCCTTCTATTTACATAAATATGCTGTAGAACCAAATCATATGAAGTTTGGGAAACAAATCTATTCAGAAATCTCTTTGCAAACTTCTTACAACAGTCCCCAACACAAGCGATGTTTAGCCTGGTAAAATACAGACTAACAGCATCATCATCATCAAATCAACAACTAAAAAAAAAACCAACCCAAAAAATGCACAGGAAAATGTATTAATTCCACTTATTCATTCGTGCACTGGGAAGCAGCTAGTTTTATTATCCTCATCCTCTTTGTGTGACAGGTTGATAAATACAGATTTAAAAAAATACAGAATTTCATACCAGGGTGTAGGGAAGAGTGCATTATTTTACTGCCAGATTCCTTTGCAGTACTGCAATAACAAGAGCAGAAGCGCCTGTTTGCCACTTGCATGTTCAGACAGACTTGTATTTATGATTAGTTTGGTTGGCCAAAACTGCCAGTAGGAAGAGCAAGCACATAGATTATCATTTTATTTTTTTTAACTACTTGGAGTTCTTTGCTCCTCTTCCTTCTGGCTGTTCTTTTGTGCACACAAACTAAAAAGAAGAACTTACTACAGACTATTGTATTGGAATGTATAATTTGGCTCTGCAAGTCTAGTAGAGTAGCCTAACATTTATTTATTTATTTATTTGTTTATTGTTTTACTTATTGTGGCTGCTGTTGGGCGTAACCAAGTATGGCACTGATACTCTTATCTGAAACAATGCCAGAGTTGTTTTAACTTGCAAAACTAATCTTAGTATCAGTCACAGAACTGGACAAGTTGCCTTTCATTTTTTAACAGCGGTAGGAAAACTAACAAATATGTGATACATACAGTAGGACCAAAAGGATGTTCACCCCCCCCCCCCCCTCCAGTAACGCTCACAGAAATATTGCTGGGCAGTAGAGAAAGTGCTTTAAATTTTGATTTGAAATGTAAGGATTTTTTTTCCTGGTTCTGTTACAAAACAAAGTTGGTTGCCTCTGTGCTCAGAGGAAGGGAAGTCTGTAAAAACTTGGTTTAGTAAATTGCACTTTTGCGTCCATCCTTCTCTTTTTGTTCTCCTATCCCATACTGCCTATTTCCCTGAGGCACTCCACTGTTTACCCTTTTCCACTGAGAAAATTGACCATTTAATCCTACTCTCTGTTTCCTGTCTTTTAACCAGTTTGTAATCCACGAAAGGACATCGCCTCCTATCCCATGACTTTTTAGTTTTCGTAGAAGCCTCTCATGAGGGACTTTGTCAAACGCCTTCTGAAAATCCAAATACACTACATCTACCGGTTCACCTTTATCCACATGTTTATTAACCCCTTCAAAAAATGAAGCAGATTTGTTAGGCAAGACTTCCCAGGAGTAAATCCATGTTGACTGTGTTCCATTAAACCTTGTCTTTCTATATGTGCTTTGATTTTGATCTTTAGAATAGTTTCCACTATTTTTCCCAGCAATGATGTCAGGCTCACTGGTCTATAGTTTCCCAGATCACTTCTGGAGCCCTTTTTAAATATTGGGGTTACATCAGCCACCCTCCAGTCTTCAGATACAATGGATGATTTTAATGATAGGTTACAAATTTTAACTAATAGATCTGAAATTTCATATTTTAGGTCCTTCAGAACCCTGGAATGCATACCATCTGGTCCAGGTGATTTGCTATTCTTTAGTTTGTTTATCTGGCCTACTACATCTTCCAGGTTCACGGTGATTTGGTTCAGTTCATCTCACTAATCACCCTTGAAAACCATCTCCAGAACTGGTATCTCTAAAGTCCCTTTGGGCATTTCATCGTTTTATGTAAACCGGAGTGATTTGTAGTTCTTACAAGAACTTCGGTATATAAAAATTAAAAATAAATAAATAAATAAATAAATCCTCATTAGTAAAGAATTCATTTAGTCTTTTTGCAATGGCCTTATCTTCCCTAAGAGTCCTTTTAACCCCTTGGTTTCCCAGATTCCATGGCCCATAGCATCCTCCTTTCATATAAAAATATAACAAATGCCATGCTGAGATAGTCCAATGCTCCACTGAGCCCAGGATCCTGTCTCCAATAGTTGCCAGTGTGGGTCACTTGGAAGAACCCCGCAGGCCCTAATGAGAAAGCCTATCCCTTACTGCTTACTCCCAGAAGTATGATATGAAGATATCCATCTAGCTAATACTTTTTTATGGGCCTGTCTGCCAAAAACGTGTTCAGACCTTATTTAAACTCAGTTCAGCCTTGACAATATTCTCCTACAACAAACTCCATAGCTCCACTGTTCACTGACTGAAAAAAATAAAAACTTTTAAAAATTTGATTTAAATCTGTTACTTGTTAGTTTCATGAAATACCCTCTGATCCTAGTAAAGTCCCTATTTAGATGCATAATTTATAGCTGTGCATCTAATTGGCAAGATTTTGTATATTCAGCCTCTTATCCGGCTAAAATCTAGCCAGATACAACAAAGAGGTGTTCCGGGGGTGTTTCGGAGTGGAGCTAAGATATCCGGCTCACTTAGCACAATTTGAAACTATAACCGACCAGGTCAGCTGGATAACTTTACACCTGCTTCAGAGCAGGCCTAAAGTTATCCGGCCTTGTGTGGCCAGATAACTACTTACCGAGATATCTTTAGAAGATATCCCGGTAAAGTAGTGCTGTTTAGGTAAATACAAAAATAAAAGCTCTACAAGAGCCTGTGGGCCAATCCCCAACTTTCCTCACAAACCTTCATATGGCCCCATTTGGCCATGAATCTCCCACCTGCAAAACCCTTAAATCTTCAAGAAATGTCCCAGGGCTCGCAGTTTAGGACCCCTTTTAAAAAAAAAATACAAATCCGACTGTCCCCCCCCCCCCCCGTCCATAAATGCTGCCCTGCCCCCCCCCCCCCCCCCCCAACACCCCCAATACCCAGACTGGGAGCAAGGTTCACATTTCCCTGCTCCCAGCACTTCTAGCGCTCCTCTGTCGGAGGTTGTGCTGGAAGCGTAGGCTGCCCCTGTAGATGACGCTTCTAGCGCAGCCTCTGTGAATAAAATTCCCGACGTGAAGTGCAGCAGGTGTGCGATCCCTCCGTGCCGCAGTGGGACAGGCTGGAGCTTCACCTTTGCCGTCCAGGCTGCTCTGCAGGTTGAGCCCTTGGGTTCCGCAGCCAGCGGGACTCGGGCGGGTCCCTAAGGCAGTGAAGATAACTAAAAGTCCAAAAGCACACGGAAATCAGGGCAGGCAGCAGACAAGCCAAGGTCAGGGCAGTCAGCAAGAGCGGTCAGGTGTAGGCAAGGGGGTTGGGTCCAAGCAAGAGGTCAAGATCCAGAGAGGCAGACCAAGGGTGGATGAAGACACTGGACAAGATGGACAGGACAAGGCAAGGCTGGACAAGGAGGACTGGAGGAGACAAGGCTGGACTAGGCAAGGCTGGACAAGAATTAGGAACACAGGAAGCAGGAACGCTTGGTGACGTGCATTGCAAGGCAGGAGACCCATGGCTGAGGAGAGATTCTACTGCGAGGCCCTGGCTTAAATAAGCCGGTCAGCCTGATATAATTGGAGGGCATCGCTCAGTGTTTCCTATCGCGGGGCCCACATAATGGGCGCACATGCCCGTGTGTGCCTGAGGAGATCCCAGGACGGGAGCAGCACGGCGGTGTCTGGGGGCAGCGTTGAGGAGGAGGCGGCAGTTCAGCCGCAGGAGCGTGTGGGCGGCATCCTGGGCCACTCTCAGCGACGTCGAGGGCGAGTACAACGGCTCACGGGTCCATCCCACGGGCTGTGTTCCTAATACCTGAGGAGTCTTTCATGAAGGACCTGTGAAAACCTACATCTTCTATATTGACTGGCATGCCCTTATCCATATGTTTATTTACACCTTCAAAAAATTCTAATAGATTGGTAAGGCAAGACTTCCCTTTGCTAAATCCATATTGGCTTTTCCCCATTAAGTCATATGTATATATCCATGTGCCCAGCAATTCTTTTCTTAAGAATAGCTTCTATGATTTTGCCTACACTGATGGTTTATAGCTTCCTGGATCATCCCTGGAGCCCTTTTTAAAAACTGGTGACACATTGATAAGTGCTTTACCCACCGAAAAGGTGCTTTCGAAAACTGACATACCGATAGGCCTGCACTTTAATGTGCGTATTGGGAGAGGGGTTCTGGAGGGTGGAGTTTTGGTGGGGTTTGGACTTGTGTGCAAACTTTTTGATTTAAAAAAAAACATGCTTGCAAATTCTCTTGGCAAAGCTACATGCACCAAATAGCAGGCGCAAAGCGTGTGCGCCCCCATCTTGCCAGGATCATTTTCAAGGCAGACATATGCGTGTAAGTCCACTTTGAAAATCAGCGTAGGCTCTGCACATATTTCCAGGTAACTTGTGCGTGATCTTACAAAATTACCCCAGCATGGCGAGCTTTATTTATTTATTTAGTTAAGTTATATTGTGCCTTTCGACCTCTTATATTCAGGTACCTTAGGTAAATCTCTGTCTCCAGAGAGCTTACAATCTAAGGGGGTTGTTTAGCAAGCCGTGACACTTCACCGGGGAAGGAGACATTCTAGCGATACTTCGCTCCTAGGTTTCACAGCGATATTTTTATTGCGGAGAAACCTGTGATTAAAAAGTATCACTGAGAGGGTCACGCGATGAGCTGCATGATGAGAGGACATGCCCTGAGTGAGCTCCTAGGCCCCGGCATAAGAACATAAGCACATAAGAAATTGCCATACTGGGACAGACCAAGGGTCCATCAAGCCCAGCATCCTGTTTCCAACAGAGGCCAAATCAGGCCACAAGAACCTGGCAATTACCCAAACACTAAGAAGATCCCATGCTACTGATGCAATTAATAGCAGTGGCTATTCCCTAAGTCAACTTAATAGCAGGTAATGGACTTCTCCTCCAAGAACTTATCCAATCCTTTTTTAAACACAGCTATACTAACTGCACTAACCACATCCTCTGGCAACAAATTCCAGAGTTTAATTGTGCGTTGAGTAAAAAAGAACTTTCTCCGATTAGTTTTAAATGTGCCACACGCTAACTTCATGGAGTGCCCCCTAGTCTTTCTATTATCCGAAAGAGTAAATAACCGATTCACATCTACCCGTTCTAGACCTCTCATGATATTAAACACCTCTATCATATCCCCCCTCAGTCGTCTCTTCTCCAAGCTGAAAAGTCCTAACCTCTTTAGTCTTTCCTCATAGGGGAGCTGTTCCATTCCCCTTAACATTTTGGTTGCCCTTCTCTGTACCTTCTCCGGCAGTTAAATCCTTCAACATCCTTGCGAAAGACAGCCTTTATTTTGTGTTGCAGCGATGTCTAGGGACGTGCCCAGCTTATGTGGGCAGATCGGCCCGTCGAGTCTCAGAAATCCAGGGGGGGAAAAAAAGCGCTGGCAAGCAAGGGGGATGAAGCCGAGGAGCGGGCCGTGGAAGAAAAATGGCCTTGCCTTTCCAACTCCTCCAGATGCTAAGGCTCAGTTAGAGTATTTCTCTGCCAAACTTATCTCCACAATCCACAATCGACAGTGGCTGAAAAAGTATCGGAACTTGTAGCTTCCATGCGGAAGAGTTCTGCCGAGCTCGGTGCCACGGGGACGAGAGCAGAGGGCTTAGAGGTGTCGGCGGCGGATGCAAGCAGGAAAGTGGAACGGTCGGAACGGAGGCTCACGGCGGTGCCCGAGGACGTTGAAAACCCTGGGCTCCCCAGGGGAGGGTGAGGAGGGCGCCGATCCCACGCCCTCCTTCCAAGCACAGGCTTCCCGAAAAAACCCTGGGGCTGACCGAGAAGGGAGGCCTGAGTTAAAAAAAGCGAGAGGGCGCGTCGTGCGCTCGCACCACTTCCAGGCGGGCGCCCGCGCACAGTAATCGCGCAGGACCATCACCACCGGGATAAAGCGCGTATTCTGGACAAGGCACGGGCGCTTGGTGAGATTAAACGCAGAAGCAAGGCGGTTATGCTTTTTTTTCAGGACTTTTCCGTTGCGACACAGAAGTGGCAGGCGGAGTACGGCCTGGTAAAAAAAAAAAAAAAGGAGCTGCAGAAACGTGGCATGGCCTACGCCTTGCTTTACCTGGTGCGCCTACAGGTCACGCTGAACAACAACAAAACATGACTCTTTCATTCACCGACTGAGGTGCCCCTTTTCTAGGGGCAAGCAGGGGAAGCTTATCCCGTGAGAAAGCAATGGGCGGCTTGCATTAGTCGCAAGACATAAAAGACTCTTCCTTTTTGCATTTTGTGGCCGTCTTTTCTCCGAGAAAACTTTCATGATGGGGGTACCGGGTTTCTGACAGGGCAATGGGGGGAGCGCCATGTTCCGGATTGCTGTGACCGGGCTGGGGTTGTGGGACGGTTGATGCTTTTGATGTTTTTATTTTTTTCTGTTTTCATGGACTTGGCGGGCGCTACGGGGTTTTGGTTGGGGGATGGAGGGAAGGGGGGGGGGAGGGGGGAGGTTTGGGGAGGAGAGAGGTGTCGGTAGTCTCTTGGCGGTTTGTCCTGGTGTGTGGGGGTGAGCGACTGCAGGCGGAATGGCCTCCAGCTTTGGCTGGAGGTGGCGTGCAAGACGCTGCGCCTTCCGAGGGTGCCGCTGCTTTTACAGCCGCTGGCAACCGGAATGCCACAGGGCACAGCCTCGGAGGATGTTTCTTGAACGTCACAGCATACGCAAGCGTCGATGAATTGCCAGATGGTACCCGCAGCTACTACTGCCTTTGATGGCAGGACTCGGGGATTTCCAGTGTTGCGGCGTGTGATTCCACCTTTCAAGTTTAGAGTCCAGCACTCATGAGTAGTGAGTGCATTTGCGTTTGCTTCTTCGATTGACTTTTACGCAAATGATAATTGTCTGCGTGTGGGGTTGGTGTGATATACTGTGCTCTGACGCATACATGATAGCTTTGGTGGCTGTCCTGCCGCTTGCATATATCACTCAATTTTTGCTTCCTTTTCTCAGCCTTTATTGTTCATTACTCTATTGTTCATAGACAAAATTCTATCCCATCTTAGGGGCAATGGGCTCGTGGAGTTAATGGCATGGTTTCAGTTCCAAGAGAGGTTAAAGTTAGCTGACCTGTTGGTAAGGGTTGGTTGGGGATATGGGTTTGGTTGGGAGTTATGGGGAGCTCACAATTTCTTATTTCAAACCTCAAGATTGGGAAAATTTGATTTATGGGATCATTCTTCACTGATTTCTAGGTACAAGTGTTGCAGTTGTTGCTTGCAGAATGACCAGGGGGGGATCTAGTTCCACTTTCTGAATTTTCTCTGCTGTATTATTGAGTGACTGTGTTAGGTGTGTCTCTCTGAATGTCAGAAGGATTTCATTGCCAGTTAAGTGGAAAAGAATTTTGCAGATTGCACGAAGGAGTAAAGCTCAAATGTTGTTTCTGCAATAGACACACCTGACAAAGCAAGAGCATGAAAACTTAAAGACAGGATGGGTTGGAGCCGTATATTATGCCTCGTACATCTCTTGCAGCCATGGAGCTTGATTCTTAATTGACAAAATGTTACCCTTGCTCTTTGACTTTCACACTTGTGAATGTAAATGGTCCAAACACTGAGCAGCAAGACTTCTATCAACATCTGATGGATAAACTAGCCTTATTCAGTTTTGAGCATTTATTAGTCGAGGGAGACTGGAATATGTGTCTTAACCCTGATCTCGATAAAACATCAAAAATCAAGTTTGGGTTGACTGATAGCTTAATGTAATGATCTTGCTTGAATGTTTCACTTCGTGGTTGTCTGGAGACAGCATCACTTTTTATTCACCCAGTAAAATCGATTATTTTATGTATACTTCCAATCTCTACTCTAAAGTGTTGGACAGTGCAGTCTTGACATGTACACTCTCAGATCATCATCCCATACAAATACATCTTCAATTTTTTTTTCTCCTAACGATAAATACCTTCAGATACCTGCCTCACAGTTTCATCTGGAGGCTAAATATCTCGCTGCTATAAGATTAAAAAAAATTCCCTGACCTGATCAAAAAGAGGAGTATGACCCCTTCTTAAATGAGTGGCCTTTAAGGCTTTTTTTTGCATGGTAGGATTATTGCATATGTTAGTTTTCTCCAGAAGCAGTGTAGAAAGAAAGCTGTGGTTCTCCTTGATGAAATTGCATGACTGGAGGAGAGATATAAGCAAGATTGCTCCTCACGTACATATAAACTATTGGAGGCTAAATGACAGGAATTAAAATCACTGGCGATAGAATATTTTAAAGTATGCCGATCTATCTTCCCTAAGTTAAAATTCTATGACCACGGGGATAAACTGAGAACTTTGTTGGCTAAGTTGGTAAGGAAGAGGGTGAGCAAATCACATCTAGCAATTGGCATTTAATTGGTCATAAGATCTGGATACTATAGTTTCTGTGAAAGAGTTGGAAACTTCATTTATGAATATTAAGACATTATCCATCAAGGCTAAGAATCAGGAAATGCAGTTCAAAATTATACATAGGAGCTATTATGATGTAGCTAAGATCTTTAGAATAGGTCTAAAGGACTCAAATGAATGTTTAAGATGTCATGCTATGATAGAAGCTTTTATTCATAGTTTTCTGCTAAGTGTTAGATTGTATGATTATTGGGAATGTAGTATTAAATGTGCTAGCGCGTACAATCTCAGTAAAACCTGCCTTTACTGGGGAAAGTCTTTGATTAGGATCCCTGGATTGGACAAAAGGACTTTCTAAAGGAAGCCAGCAATTTGCTCGTGTAGCATTACTGATGGTAAGGACAGGTGTCTTGAAATATTGGACTAATAATGAGTCTTCACCACCTACTCAGATTTGGTATTCCCAAATGCTGAATTGGATGCGTTTGGAACATAAGAAATTGCCATGCTAGGTCAGACCAAGGATCCATCAAGCCCAGCATCCTGTTTCCAACAGAGGCCAAAACCAGGCCACAAGAACCTGGCAATTACCCAAACACTAAGAAGATCCCATGCTACTGATGCAATTAATAGCAGTGACTGTTCCCTAAGTAAACTTGATTAATAGCCATTAATGGACTTCTCCTCCAAGAAATTAGATGTTAAATTTCAGCAGAGGTCGTTAAATAAAGAGTATCAGAAAGCTGTGGGATTACACCTTCACAGTTTAAAACATCATTCCTACAGAGTTTACAGTGGCTTCACAACATTCGGTTTAAGTATGCAGGTAGTAGGAATGGGTGTCTTGTCTTAAGTATGTTTTGGTTGCTGCAGAAGCAGATTGTTGAGAAAACAAAAGAGTTGTACCTCAGCCTTTTGCTTTAAAAGCATTGTGATATTGTATTGTTGTGCCATCAGATAACTAAAACTTAATGTGGCTTCCCTTATTTTTGGCAAGCCTCGCTATTTTATCAGCGTTACCTGTTTTACATTCATTTGTAAATTGTATGCATGCAAAGCAGCTAAATTCAATAGGGGTGGGTTTTTGGCCGCGATGTGGGTATATCACCCAATAATCAGTAGTTTTACATGCAATAAATGCTGTGTTTCCCACTTTATACCCTCATCGTAGCTTAGGAAATCTACCTCTAAGTTTATACCTGAGGCAATGATGAAGTGACTTCCCAAGGTCACCATGGAGCGGCAGTGGAGTTTGAACCCTGGCTTCCCTGATTCGTAGCCTGCGGCTCTAACCACTGTCATTTTGAGGGCGTTTGCCGTTTTCTTGTTCATGTTCCTCTCGAGTAACATAATAACCTAGTACATGATGGCAGATGAAGACCAAAATTGTCCATCCAGCCTGCCCAGCAAGATGTTCAAGGGTTGTAACTCTTATGCAGTTTACCCCCATGCCTTTTGTTCAGGCTTGAGCAGCTACACACTCCATTCTCTATCATTCGGGAAAGTATTTTGGGGGCCAGTCCAATTGGAAAGTGCTGTCACACCATCACACACATGTGCGACGTCAATTGCTGGGCCAGCTTTCTGCTCCCCGAGGCAGCTGCAGATGTTGGCGGCAGATTTCACATGCTCGGGGAAGGGTTTCGCAGCCAAGGTACAACAGTGACACCTAGTGGCCGGACTCGGGGGGGGGGGGGGGGGGAGACTGTAGCCACTCATGGATCGTCACTGCAATGACTGGGTTAAGCTGGGGAGAGGAAAGAGTAAAAGTAGGCGAGGAAACTCCTGTTTTAGACAATCCAATTCCCACAGGACCGATTCCATATGATTTTGCGTTTCATGGCATTTTCATTATATTTTCCTTTTCTTCCAGGGGACCCGAGTAATCCTAATCCTTCAGCTCTACAAAGCCTCCAACCAACTTCTCTGAATTTTCTTTGAACTCATTTTGGAGTTATCGGATAACACAAACCGACGGGCACCACGTGCAAACAGGAATTCCGTGCGCTTATGGCCCAGAAGGACTGTTCCCCCCTGCGCACCACCGTTAAAGAAGGTGAACTGTATGTTTACGATCTGACATCTTGCAGTAATAATACATCTATTAAAAAAAAAAGATCCTCCAGCTGCAGATTTTCTGCTCTGTTAATGCCTTGTCAGTCTAAAAACCCTGAGGCAAAACCTCCCCTGACATATCTTTCCCTGCCATTGTTATTGTATTGCAGGCTCTTGCACAAGTTCATCCAGAGCCCAATTTATCACGGAGCTATGCAGCCTCCCCTTTCTTTTTAATCCCTAGGTCCACACTCTCCGCAAGGTTTGAACACGCAGTGTTTACTTTCCTGACTGCTCCCCCCAGAAGCCTCCTAACATGGAAACAGCTAACAGGGAGGTACGTGAGGGAGGGATGTCGGCTCTTTCCCATCAGCTCTTCTGCCAAACGGTGGGCAGGGGAGGCTGGGAGAGATGTTCTGCCGAATACTGGAGCAGCTCGTCCTGAACTTTGCATCCTCGGTGGATTTTTAAAGTAGCAAGAGAATTTTGTTCACCTGATAAGACCGACTTTAAAACATTCCATCCCATCCAAATAAAAAAACAAACCAAACAAACAATGCAAAGATTTTCCAATGTAAGTCGGAAATGTTGATGGCTAACAAATTAGATAAATTAGAAAACTAGAGAATTTTAAAAAATGTTCAGATATTATTCGAAGTTACCCTTTGAAGGTATAAAGTAGGTTAGAAGTTCATTTTTTTCCAGCAATAGGAATGAAAGGGTAACTGGGGCAGGCGTGTACATCCACGCGAACGACCCTTGCACCCAAAATACACGCAATACATAAATGAATCAAGATCGTGCCTTTGGATATTAAAGGCCACAGCCGTTATTAGATACATGACAAGGAAATCTAATTAGAGCGCTCAAGCCAAGCTACACCTATCCCAACCCCTGGGAGATGCCATTGGGACTCTACACGACCGCTTCCCGCTGGTAGCCCAGTGTCCAGTCTCCACTCCAGCAGAGCCTTGCAGGTTCAAAGCTCTCCTGGAGGAGGGGACCAACTGGGCAGACCACAACATAGCATGTCTGCTAGCCTCCCCTCTTCTTGTTGGCAAGCAGACCCTCTGGGTGCCTCCCTGGTCCAATCCCTGGGCCCGTCTTCTGTCACACCCCTGGGTAAAGGTTCCCCGTGCTATTTCAGCTCCTCTCACAGCGCTCACCCGTAAGGGGGCGAATACTAAAGTTTACCTAGCTCCTCCCATACATTATCTTCTGTAATTGGAATTTCTTCTACTCCATCCCCATCTACGGACTTGTTAATCAGCAACAGGCCTTTTCCAAGGTCTTCTTTAGTGAATAACGACCTGAAGTATTTGTTTAATATTTTTGCCATTTCTTCATTACTATCCACACATAACATAAGAACATAAGAAATGCCACACTGGGTCAGACCAAAGATCCATCCTGTTTCCAACAGTGGCCAATCCAAGTCACAAGTACCTGGCAAGTACCTAAACATTAAATGAATAGATCCCAAGCTACTAATCCTTATTGATTAATAGCAGTTTAAGGAGTTTTTCTCTAGGAACTTATCCAAACCTTTTTTAGACCCAGTTACACTAACTGCTGTAACCACATCCTCTGGCAATGAATTCCAGGGCTTAACTATGCACTGAGTGAAAGAATTTTCTTCAATTTGTTTTAAATGAGCTACTTAACTTCATGGAGTGTCCCCTGGTCCTTCTATTATCCGAGAGAGTAAATAACCGATTTACATTAACTTGTTCAAGTCCTTTCATGATTTTGTAGACCTCTATCATATCCCCCCCCCCCCCCCCCCCTCAGTCGTCTCTTCTCCAAACTGAAGAGCCCTAACTTCCTTAGCCTTACTTCTTAGGGCAGCCTTTCATTGCCCCTTATCATTTTGGTCGCCCTGCTCTGCACTTTCTCCAGTGCAACTATATCTTTTTTGAGATGCAGCGGGAAGCATTGCACACAGCATTGCTTCCCAGTTTTTTTTTCCCCTCAGCTTGCCGCTATTCCTGGGCACCTATTCTTCTATTTTGCTTAAGAGCAGAAGGGTAGAAGACAAATAAACTCTGAAAGCACAATGAGCAAAATGTTTTATGGAAGCACAAGAAGCAAAATGTTTTACTATGACAAAACCAAATAAAAATAATAAATCTAACGATTATTTGACTATGTCAACAGTTTTTTCTTTTATAGGTAGGCTGTCTGTACTGTGTATGTCTGACTGTGATGTCATTTCCTGTGAAATCATTAAACACAACTATCTTTACATGCTCCAAGGTAATGTTTACTGTGCATGATTGGCCTGCACATGCCTGGCCACGATGCCATTTCCTGCCCCCTGGTGCAGCAGCACCACACAGACTGATAGGACACAATGTATAGTTGAAACCGTAGTATCCTTATTATAAATGTGTTTATAACATACTTTATTACAGTTAGTTTCTAAACTACACTGTTTACAAAAACAGATTACATGGTAGCTTTGATATTTCAAATACATTTCATTTCTGAAAAAAGAGAAGCAAGAACTTCTATCCTTGGAAAAAGAGAATTGGAAGCTGTGATTTGTTTTCTGTTCACATCTTTTGCAACACACTGAAGTGTGTAAGACACAGAGAATGAAATTACAATATTTTGTTACAAAAATCTGAGAATGAAATTGTTACGTTTATTGCTTATCACATAAAATGCACGTTCCTTATATAGAAATGCCAGGAGAATATTAGTCTCTTTTTCCTGCTGTCAGCATGCGTTGTTTTAACTTTAGTACCAGAGGGTAAACAAAAAGTCTGAATTCTCTTCTATTCACATCTTTTACAAAGGAAAACAAAACAGGGAGCATGCTGCCCATAGATTTTGTTAAACATGTTTATATCATTCTTTATTATGCATAGTTAAAAAAAATACACACACACACACACAGATTACAAAAACAAAAACTGCTTATGGAATTCTAATATCTTTGTTATTACAAAATACATCTCAAGTCACTTCAAACGTCTACAATAGTTTTCATTTCTGCAAAAAAAGATTCAAAACTGTGCTGTTTTACAAAACGATGTTGCTCCCTTTTACAGATTATGCAGTCGATAAGCCTCATTTGATCTTTATCGACGTCTGGCCTAACGAGCTGGCTTACAGCCATCTGGGAGTCCTCTGCATTTTTTGTCAGACTTGATCAGATCCATAACCGAGTTTATGTCCTTGTTACAAAGCTCCGATATCTCCATTTTATATTCCACCAGCACCAATACGCTTATGACATGCTCAAGACATGAAATGCTTCTTGGTTTCTGCCTTTCCATCTGCCGGCACCATTTTTGGAACTCATGAAATTTTCACCCCCATGTATTTCCATGATACACGCATCGCAGTCATCGTGTAGGATCCCCTTGCCAACATTTCTTTATAACGCGGTGCTGCGTTGATCACATGAGCGAACTGAATACGCTTTTACGGTAAAGATTGTGTGTGCGCGTTTGTTTCTAAAGGCCCTGTCTGCGTCACCATCTCATGTCCCACCACACATCCTCTGGTCTCGAAAGCCATTTGCGATCTCTGTGTTTACCTTCCACATCATCCGGTTCATCGTTGCCGCAAGCGCAAAAAAAAAAATAGCCCATGCAGCACCACTTTGATTGCCAGCAGATCTCCCACCTCTTCGTTTCCTCCGGTCAGCAAAGATCCGTTGGCGAGTTACAACAGAAAATGTTTACAAGATTGAGAAAGCTGTTCTAAAAGCTAGCTCTCTTTTTATTTATTTATTTATTTATTTTGAATTCTTATATACCGACATTCCTGTAAAGTATACAGATCATACCGGTTTACAGTGTAACAGAACTGTCGCGGCGGGGCGATTACAAGGAACATAAAACATTAGCAAATCAGAACACATTGAACGCAGCACCACACAGACTGATAGGACACAACGTATAGTTGAAACCGTAGTATCCTTATTATAAATGTGTTTATAACATACTTTATTACAGTTAGTTTCTAAACTACACTGTTTACAAAAATTATTGAATGTTACTCTATCAGTTGTCTTGAAACAATTATTTTCTTTATTACTATAGTTTTACAATTATTATTTTATATTTCTTGAGAAATGTATAAATACAAATGTGCAGAAAGAAACTGAACTGGAAACAGCAAAAAGCCAAACACTCTATGCAGTGCCACAATGGAAAACCAAAAACAATAGCTTTATGGTCTCTTTATTCTGTTTTTGGTCAGGGTCTGTCTGTGTTCTGCATGTGTGACTGTGACAGGGTCACTATGCTAGACTAGATAGGAAGAATAAAGCTAGGAACCAAAGATTCAAGGGAATGGGGGGAAGGAAAATACAGCAACACCAGGCAAGAGACGTCCCTTGGTTCCTTCCCCCGGATGTTACAAGGACAGAAGAACCACAGGTGTGGGAGGTTAAGGGTGGGACTTCCCTGGAGCCAATCAGCTGGCAGAGGAGGAGGAGTTTCCACAGGATAAAAAGGACACCCTAGTAGAGCAGTCTCAGTCTCCTGCTGGGGACTGAGGAGGAAGGAAGGAAGGATCGGATTACCTGTCTGCTCTGGGAGACTTCGATGCTGGACATCCCCCGACCGTGTGAAGGACTGCCGCAACTATCACAGCGAAGGTGAGCGCGGGGACTTCTGTTGTTGGATGAACGACAAGGATACTTTGCCTGGAGGACTGCCAGTGGGTGGCTGTACCTCTGGGGAAGGGCTGAGGTCCCAGAGGTACGGAGGGAGGTGGCAGTTAGGCCCAGTGGGGCCGGACTTTTGAACTATGGACTTTGAGAGGGACTTCTGAAGCCAGTGGTTGGAAAGTGAGTTGCTGGCTCAGTGGGGAAGGCATCTGCCTTCCATCCAGGTGGTGAGGGTTCAAATCCCACCTGGGGACTTTTAAGATAAATACGTTTAAACTGCTATTTGAGTTTCAAGGGACCAGGTTTGGTCAAGGCTTGGACCTGAAAGCGTCACAGTGACCTAAGTAAGGATATTCTGCGAGCTTGTAGTCTCTGTGTAGGGATCTATAACAGCTTGGCTTGTTCTGTTTTCCTAATAGGAGGTGTATTGGGGTTTAGGGCCTGGTTTAATATTTGGAGTGTTGCTTTTTTATAGATCGGGTTCTTACCGTTTGAGTGTGTTCCATAATGCATTGTGCGGATTAGTTTGTGTGCATTATTGCAGAGCCTGGGACTGTGTTAGGTGCTATACTTCTGTTTCCATTTTTCCAGGTTTGCACTGCAATGCAGAGGGGCTTTTTTGGGTTTCCATTCCACATGTGTAATACGTGGCCTTTCTGTATTTGGTGAAGGTTGGTTTTGAGTATGTGACGAAATGGGAGGTAGTTTACTAGCATGTAGGCAATTGTATCAGTCTTATTGTTTGTGTTTTCTCAATAGGACATGCATTGGTAGTGAACTGCTGTCTTTTTGTAAGTAGGGCTATTGAACCTGGTGGTAAAGGGAGTTTGTGTTGCTGTTACTGAGATGACACCAGAAATATCTTTTTTTTGCATAGTGAGTTGTACAGGGAATGCGCTAGTTCTGCTCTGTATGCATTGTTGGGGGTCCTGTGGATGCAGAGGGTATGTTTACATGTAGCCCCGTGACAGTCATGTGTTCGGTGTGTCGCACATGTGAGAACCATCTGTCAGGTGTGCCCTGACAGAAAAAAGGTTGAGAACCACTGGTCTAGAAAATACCAAATTAGAAATGTAAAGGAAATATGCCACCTAGTGGTGCATGGGAGCAACACGCTTCAATACTATTAACTCCAAGCACGCTTAGCTTTGCAGAAAAACATACTTTTAACAGTTTACAGAAATCTGACTTTAGTCAAAGAAAAAATGTATTTTTTTTATTGTACTTTTAAAAGCAAAGGTGTATATATTTATATGTATATAAATTCTAATGGATGTCACAAAAAAGGACTAAACTGTGAACAATGGTAAAGGCACAACTTCAGGGCTTGATTAATTCAAAATATATTTTTTTTGACTAGAAGGGGATAAATTGTGAGAGCGATTTGACCACAGAGAAGAATGGGCTATCAAAGACTATGAGACAGGAGGATCATGGGAGAGAGACAGAGAAATGGTAGAGGAGAAATATGGGGGGAGGAGCACCCGGGGAATATCTTCTTACGGGCACTGAAGAGTACCTTAGGTGTTGCTGTACCTGCTGGAATCCCTCAAGAGACGTTCACGCCACGAACACTGAAGGAAGCCCAGCTGCAGCCTTGGAACGAGCGCCGAGAGTGAGGTGGAAAGGGCAGAGAGAGCTGGTAGAGAGGTCAAGAAAAGGACCAGGATGCAGAGCAACAGAGCTATTGGGAGCTTGTAGGGAGGAAGACAGAGTGGAGAAGAAAAAGGTGGGGTGGGAGATAAGGTGCTGGGAGGTGATGGGGAGGGAAAGATCGAAGGGAAGGGGGCTGCTGAGAAAAGACAAGTGGCAGCCTGTGCACTCCCAAAACAGGGCTGGAGATGTGAGGAGACTCCTGGAAGGAATGAAGGTGTGTGTGTGTGTGACCCCGAAAACCTGCTCCTGCCCGAGCAAGCCTATTTTGTATAGGCCCGGTGACGCGCGCAAGCCCTGGGACGTGTATAAGTCCCGGCACTTGAAAAAATGTGCGAGACGGTCCAGGGAGGGTGTGGGCGTGGCCAGAGGCCTCTCCACTGCCGCTGGGCCTGGGGATCGCGCGCTGGCTGAGTGCCAGCGCGTGCAACCTACGCCTGCCCAGAGACAGGCATAAATAAAAAATAAATAAATAAAGGTGTGGGGGGATTTAGGTAGGGCTGGGGCAGGTTAGATAGGGGAAGGGAGGGGAAGGTGGGGGGAGCGGAAGGAAGTTCCCTCCGAGGCCGCTCCAATTTTGGCCTCTGAGGGAACGGGGAAAGCCATCGGGGTTCCCCTAGCTCTTGGCATGTGCAAGGTGTACAAGTGTGCACCCCCTTGTGCGCGCCGACCCCGAATTTTATAACATGCGTGCCCAGGGGCCTTACATCTCAAGGAACTTGAGTTACTAGTATTGGATAAATCTATTCATGTCCAAGACATAGTGCTTGGACTTTCTTGGCTACAGAAGTACTCTCCCCAGTTCAATTGGACTTCACTACGGTTGGTAGAGTGGGGTCCGGCCTGTCACCAGTCCTGTCTTCAAAAAGTGACTCTGTTAGCAAGGATTCATTTGGTGACCACCTCTTCTGGCACACCTGCTCCATACGCCACCTATGAGGATGTATTTTCCAAACAGAAGGCTGACCACTTCCCGCCTCTTCGGCGGTTCAATTGTCCAATTGATCTCCTTCCCAGAACCACGCCCCCTCGTGGATACACCTACCCTTTATCGCTACCTCAGACAAAAGCCATGACTGAATATATTCGAGAATCTCGAAAAAGGGTTTATCCATCCCTCTACATTACCCGCCGGAGCAGGATTCTTTTTTGTGACCAAGAAAGACAGGTCACAGACCATGCATTGACTACCACGGTCTAAATGCTATCACCCACAAGGATAAATATCCCTTACCATTGATTTCAGACATTTCGATTGTCTTCAGGGCACTACCATCCATGGGGCGGGGCGTGTAATTTAGTAAGAATCCATCCGATGACATCTGGAAGACCACCTTTAATACTAGAGACGGTCAGCCCAAGAATCCACCTCCAGCACAACAGTCAAATTTTGGAAATCTTATTACAAGATAATACACAGAATGATATTTTGGCCCAATAAAGCCTACTTGGCGCAGATTGTACCTTCTAATCACTGCTTTAGAGTGTACTCAGCATTCAGCTTCTTTATTGTGGGAATGCTCGGTCATTCATTGTTTTTGGATGGCTATTTACCAAATTTTCAATGTACTGAATGTGGAAGGGAAATATTGGGTACCCATTTTCTGTGTTTTGGGTATCTGTATTTTTACTATAGAAACTTCAGCCGACAAATTACTGTTATTAACAAAAGGTTGTTTGGTGGCTCTAAGCTCAATTCTTCAATATTGGTTGAAGCCTTTAGGTTCTTCATTGGATTCATGGAACTAGCTATGCTGGATCTTTATTTAAGAACATAAGAAAATGCCATACTGGGTCAGACCAAGGATCCATCAAGCCCAGCATCCTGTTTCCAAAAGTGGCCAATCCAGGCCATAAGAACCTGGCAAGTACCCAAAAACTAAGTCTATTCCATGTTACCATTGCTAATGGCAGTGGCTATTCTCTAAGTGAACTTAATAGCAGGTAATGGACTTCTCCTCCAAGAACTTATCCAATCCTTTTTTAAACACAGCTATACTAACTGCACTAACCACATCCTCTGGCAACAAATTCCAGAGTTTAATTGTACATTGAGTGAAAAAGAACTTTCTCAGATTAGTTTTAAATGTGCCCCATGCTAACTTCATGGAGTGCCCCTAGTCTTTCTACTATCCGAAAGAAAAAACTGGACAGGACAAGAACACAGAACATGGAACAGGAGAGCCTAAAGGCAACAGTGCTGAAATGCCCCGAGGGGCAAGATAAAGAAAGGCCTAGAGACTAGTAGAGACCTAGGGAGGCTTCAGGGCTATGTCAGAGTTCAAAAAGCCAGATATCAAGGATGACCCAAAGGCCCAGAGGCCACAAGGGAAGGACAGGAAGGCAGGAGATAGAAGGCCCAGCAGCCACAAGACCAGGCACAATAGTAATCAGGCCTGGAGTCTACGCAAAGAAATGAGGAAAGGACTTAGAATGCCGCAGGGCTGAAGTGACTAGAACAAGGAACTGAGTAGGATTTAATGCTGAAGCACTGAGGCAAAGGCTAGACAGGATTAAATATGACTACTGCAAATGAGGATGTGTCGGTGGCTGCCGCGACATGGGTATTGTGCGACAGCTCAGCCCAGACAAGAAGATCTGACCAATTGTTTTGCTAATCATTTACATAGGAATGTAGGAATGTCTTCAAGGTCTGATTGGTCCTTTCGGCCTGTCCCTTGGCCTGGGGATGGTAGGCCGACGTATAACTCAGAGAAATGTTGAACTTTCGACACAAGGAACGTCAATACTTGGAGGCAAACTGTGGTCCCCGATCGGATACAGTCTCCTTGGGGAGTCCGTGGAGGCGAAAGATGTTCTTCAGGAAGAGCTTTGCCACTTCCGGGGCTGAAGGAAGACCCGGCAAGGGGATAAAGTGCCCCATTTTCGAAAAGCGGTCTATGACGACCCAAATCACCGAGTTATTCTGGGAAGGAGGTGGATCAGTAATAAAGTCCATCGAAATACTGGACCATGGCTCGGTAGGTGCTGGGAGAGGCTGGAGCAAGCCCCAAGGCTTCCTTGTTGGTGATTTTTGCTAGGCGCAAGTGGGACATGAGTCCACGTAGTTTCGTGAATCTTGCACCATCGTAGGCCACCAATAGTGCCTTCGCAGCATTTCCAGTGTCCTGGCACAACCAGGGTGGCCTGCCAGTTTAGAGTCATGGGCCCACTTTAAGACACATTCACGTAGCCAGCGGGGAATGACTGTCTTCCCAATAGGGACTGTGATGGTCACAGCAAGGGAGATACAAGCAGGGTTGATAATGAAGCTAGGAACTTCCGGGACATCCTCGGGCTCGAATGATCTGGACAGCGCATCAGTGTGCAAGTTCTTGGAACCAGGACGAAAGCACAGGTTGAAGTCAAATCTTTCGAAGAATAAGGCCCACCAGGCCTGACAGGGGTTCAAATGTTGAGCCTCTTTGAGGTGTTCAAGGTTCTTGTGGTCAGTGAAGATGGTAAACTTATGTTGCGCCCCTTCTAACCAAGGGTGCCACTCTTGAAGCGCTAGTTTGACCGCAAGGAGTTCGCGGTCACCTACGGTATACCACTGTTCCATGGGGAAAATGTATGATAGTAGAACGAGCAGGGAGTTAGCTTGCCCGTGGAGGAGTGTTGACTGCTGAGGTGTTGACTTCTACAACAAAGGGACATTTGGGATCCGGATGAAAGAGACAAGGGCTGGAGCTGAAGACTTCTTTAATCCTCTGGAAGGCAGCAATTGCTTTGGGTGTCCAAACTCAGGTGTTGACTCCTTTCTTAGTCATAGCAGTGAGTGGGGCAACTATGGAAGAGTAGTTCGCAATGAAGCTCCGGTAATTGGTGAAGCCTAGAAAGAGTTGCAACGCTCGAAGGCCTACTGGCTGAGGACAGTCACAGATTCCCTGAAGTTTTTCAGGGTCTATTGAGAATCCATGATCAGAGATGATTTATCCCAAAATGGATAAGCGATTCCGCTCAAACATTTTTCCAGTTTTGTGTACAAATGGTTTTCTCGCAAACGTTGGAGGATGATGCGGAGGTATTCACGGTGGGATTCTATGTCTTTAGAGAAGATCAGAATGTCATCGCGGTATACGACTAAAAATTTGTACAGGAGATCTCAGAAGATTTCATTCATGAGGCGCTGAAAGACAGCTGGAGCATTACATAGCCCAAAAGGCATTACCACGTATTCGTAGAGGCCGTCTCTAGTGTTAAATGCCGTCTTCCAAATGTCATCAGGTTGGATGCATACCAAGTTGTACGCACCTCTCGGGTCCAGTTTGAATACTGTGTACAATTCTGGTCGCCGCATCTCAAATATATAGTTGCGATGAAGAAGGTACAGAGAAGGGCAACCAAAATGATAAAGGGGATGGAACAGCTTCCCTATGAGGAAAGGCTGAAGAGGTTAGGGCTGTTCAGCTTGGAGAAGAGACGGCTGAGGGGGGATATGATAGAGGTCTTTAAGATCATGAGAGGTCTTGAACGAGTAGATGTGACTTGGTTATTTTCACTTTCAAATAATAGAAGGACTAGGGGGCATTCCATGAAGTTAGCAAGTAGCACATTTAAGACTAATCAGAGAAAATACTTTTTCGCTCAACGCAGAATTAAGCTCTGGAATTTGTTGCCAGAGGATGTGGTTAGTGTAGCTGGGTTCAAAAAAGGTGTGGATAAGTTCTTGGAGGAGAAGTCCATTAATGGCTATTAATCACATTTACTTAGGGAATAGCCACTGCTATTGATTGCATCAGTAGCATGGGATCTTCTTAGTGTTTGGGTAATTGCCAGGTTCTTGTGGCCTGGTTTTGGCCTCTGTTGGAAACAGGATGCTGGGCTTGATGGACCCAGCATGGCAATTTCTTATGTTCCTCCATGCAGCTCCAGTATGTTCCTGTGTTCCAGTTCACACTTACCTCCAGGCAGCTCCAGTCTCTTCCTGAGTTCCAGTTCACACTTACCTCCAGGCAGCTCCAGTCTCTTCCTGAGTTCCAGTTCACACTTACCTCCAGGCAGCTCCAGTATGTTCCAGTTCACTCTTACGACCACACAGCTCCAGTATGTTCCTGTGTTCCAGTTCACTCTTACCACCATGCAGCTCCAGTATATTCCTGTTCTCTCTTACCTTCATGTAGCTCCAGTTGGATCCTCTGTTCCAGATCACTCTTTCCTCCACACAGCTCCAGTCTCTTCCTGTGTTCCATTTCATTCTTACCTCCACGCAGCTCCAGTCTGTTCTTGAGCGTCAGCTAAACCTACACTCAGTTCCTGAGCTCCAGCCCAGCCTGCACATCATTCCTTGCTCCAGCCTCACCAGACTGCCCAAATCTAACTCTAGTCCATCCTGGAGGTGGTGTCCATCATCCTTCCCCAGCTCTGAACCAGTAACATTATAAAATAATAGAATAAATCTCTGCATGTCAATTTTCACATGCAGTTGCTGGACTGTGAATAGGTTTGAAAGTTAGGCTCTTACAGGTTCATTCATCAAGCCACATTAGGACCTTATGGTGCAATAAATGGGGTCTAAAGTGTGATATTTATTGTGTCACGCGTTAGCATATAAATATGGTGATGACTATGCAAAACTAGGACAATTATGAAAATAAGGGACCCCCAGCGCATTTTGTGGTAAAATAATGTGGGATTTAACATGGAAAATAACACCTTTTTTTGTAGTAGAGTGGAAAAAGGTTTTTAGCGGTCTTTATCGCGGATCCTGGCTCTTATCGCGTGATAAAGAGGTCTTCTCTCAGACACACCTACACGGCCCTGCTGTGTGAAGTTATCCAAGTTCCTGAGAAGTAGTCATCTTATTCCAATAAGGGAGAAGCCCAGGCAAGAGCGGGATTGTTCAACAGAGAGAGGATATGCATAATCTTCACACGATCCGAAAAAAAGAAAAAGAAGCCGGCTGTAACTCGAAATGCAAACATTGAAAAACCTTCTACTCCCCTTAGGGTCACCACTGTACCTCGGAAGTGGTGGGAGCTGCGTCATGGATTCCTCGGGCCAGATAGGTGCCGGTACAGGGGTCACCAGGGCTGGTACTGGGACTGAGGCCGGACGTTGGGCTTGTATCACTTCTTAGCGCTGGGACAAGTAGTTTGCCGATTTACTTGATCAAGTTGCTGCTGGGCCTGTTGCATGAACCTCTTCATTAAACCATTTAAGTCAATTTTTTGTTCCAGCATCTAGGTGGCCAAGGCAACGACTGCCCATCGCGGGGGCGCATTCACTGTGCTCATGGCCTCAGCAACCTGTTGTGTATGATGTGAATGGGATCCCCCTCTTGCCATGGCGCAATTTACGCAACCTTGAGTGCAGGGCCCCGAGGTCTGAGCCAACTGTGGGTGAACGAGTTTTTGCACAGGCCAGGCGATGACATAGTCCAAAAGTAGGGTAAGGTTTGAAGTTTGACAGGGCTGAAAGACCAGGCTGAGGCTGAAGACAGATGTGGAGCAAGGCTGAGGCTGAAGCTGGAGACTTGGATGAAGCTGAAGAAAAAACTGAAGTCAGGACAAGTGACCTATTACTGAGGCAAAGCTGGAGCATCCGAAGAGGCCTTTTATAAGGCAAGCGGCAGTGGTGTCATCAAAGGGCGCCACAGCTGTTCCCATTGCAGACTCTTTAAAGGAATTGACTTCAGGCACACATGTGCCTAAGGAAATGTCTGGCGATGTGTCCCACCGGGCAAGGCCTGCCAGCCTGAGGGTGAGGGCAGCTGCTCATGGGATCATCCTACGAGAGGCAAAAGGTAATACAGAGCTCATATACACTGTGCCACTTTGCCAGATGAGTAAATATCCCCCCTTCCCCTGCACCAGAGGCTCACCCACCCAGAACCTGGAATGAAGGAGTAGACTAGTGGTTAGAATAGTGGGCTACAAACCAGGAGACCCAATGTTACTCCTTGTGACCTTGGGCAAGTCACTTTACCCTCCATTGCCTCAGGTACAAACTTAGATTGTAAGCCCAATGGAGATAGAGAAATACCTACAGTACCTGAATGTAATCTGCTTTGAAGCGCTGTGAAAAGTAGAATATAAAAAAAAAAAAGAATTGGTATTGGGGGGTGGGTGCCTGGTTGAAAGAGCTTCAGCTGCCAGGGAGACTGTTGTGTTTGAGGAGAGGGATTTAGATTTTATACACTTACTTTGGGGATGCAGAGATGGAGGGAAGGGGGAGGGTAAATGGCACCATCATGCCAGGTACTTTCATGTTCACCAGATTAATGGGTTGGGGGAGGAGTCTGGGCCAGTGGGCTGATGATATCTGAGAGCAGGGGATAGCAGGAGACCTACCAGGACACCTAGTTGATGTTGTCTTTTTCTACACAGAGGCCTACTTACCCACTTAATCTGTAGAAGATACATATTTTGGTAACTAGACAGTGAGCCTGTTACACAAGGCCATATCACTTGAGGTTTAGTCTTCCATATGTTCACACTGGCAGAATAGGCCTTATGTAGCTGCATGATTTGGGTGCATAGATTAGGTGATATTTTTTATCCTGCTGATTATAGGGGACATGTTCTGCTGATAACTGGAGCCACATCACTTGTCTACTACCCAGCCTGATTATGCACCTCTGTCTACCTGCAGCCTGCTAGAAGACTGTGTCATCCTAGAAAGTAGCCTCTATGGAAAGCTCATAAAAGCTGCTATATGACAACTGCAGATGAGTCCTTCTTCATTTTCCACTGAGACAGTGCAGTTTTAAAATTCACCTGGGTAAAAGTCTTTCTCTTGCTGTGCCAGTAATTGGGGCCTGTCAGTTTCTTGGCTATTATGATTCATATTGGTGATTCAGTGGTAAAACATGAGATATCTCCCTACACCCTTGCATCGTATGTTCAGTTTGTGTGTCTGCCTGGTATGTGCATAGATGGATGCACCTGGAGGTGCATTGTGGGTTTCCTCTGCATCAATGCTGCCTTAGATAATAGCTGTGCATCGTGGGATGCTATATATGCATCATGTCTGTGTGTGCCGAGACCCCCCTATGCATATTTCTTTTGTGATGCCATGGACGACGCAGTAGATGGCACTGTTGACTTTTTATGCAACACCCCTCCCCAGGCTTCTTGGCAACAGAAGGTCCACTTTTGGAAGGCAAAGTTATGGCTTTGAGCTGCTTAGGGTGCTTCATTTTCTGTTTTGACGCCCCTGAAGGCCTTTCTGATGGGCCTATGGATGCAGCCCACCAATGCGTGTCTTGGTAATGTATCTTCAGTCCCAGAGAACTGCATGGATCATCGTAGAAAAAGGGGCATAATTGCCTGATGCCAATGATAAGCCTTCTTCTTGCAGTCGGGTAATCTTCTGGACTCTCTGGCATTGAGCCTGTGGCGACATGTGGCCACAATCCTGGCATGCGGTTTGGTCATGGTCTGGGCCCAGACAAATATAACAATTATGTCCAAAAAAAGACAGGCGTCAAGGGCACCCTATAGACTAAATTTATTAATGCATGAGCTTTCATGGACAGAGTCCACTTCGTCTGTGACGGTCATAATATGCCCATTTTGGCAATATTTAAAGCCAGGGGCCTTTTTTGACACGATGAGCACTGAAAAACGCTGTTTTGGGGATCACGAGTAGCAAAAGAAGAAAAAAATCTGAGGAGAAAAGGCGAAGGTTCTCCACATGACTGTGCCTTGGCGTGGAAAAAAACGAACTGAGGAGACTCCACTTCAGTCAATTGCATGGGAACTGCCGTGCATGCGCAGAGCATCAAAGCTCTGTGTACTTGGAGAGAAGACTCCGCATCGTGCGCCGTTGGATGACATCACCCAAGACGGCATGACAATCCAAGAGTGGAACTTCTGTTGCCAAGAAGCCGTCAACATTTCAATGGAATATATTATAGCAATTTTCATAAGTCTACTTACAAGAGTTAAGTGCATTTACACATGTTAAACCCAGTTTTATACATGTAAATCCTTTTTAAAATTACCCCCAATATTTTGAAGATAGTTTACAAGAAGATGATTCACAATATTTTGAACATTTTCCAAGTGTTACCATGGATTTCTGCCGTTGTCTAACTCCGCCTATTTCAAATTGAGAAGGAGAAAATGCATTCTCCAAATTATCCTTTATTAAAAATAAACTACAGTCAACAGTGCTGCAGTCAATCATTATTTGTGCTCTCTACAGAACGGGATCTTTCAGAGAAATTACTTTTGATAATCTCATATCTGAATTTGCTGCCTAGAAAAATATGATAACTTTTACAATAAACTGAATATAATTTGTCATGGGTATGTATAAATGTTTTCTTTAACTTTGTATTTGATGCTTATTGCTGATGAAACATGAAAAGAGGACCTGATGTGCAGAAGGACAGAAGGAGTTCTATACATTGCAAGCGACTCCAACATAGTAATTTGTCCTTCATTTGTAGAAAGATAACTAACATACTGCTTTGCTTCTCATATCAAAAATAGATGGTTTTTGAAAGGATTCTATGCATATTTAGGGATTTTACTTTCAGCCCCTGGGCTTCTCAGAGTCTTAAAAAGGGCCTAGGTAGCAAGGTGCTGCACAGTTAGTGGAGAGCTGCTGTGTCAAAATGAAACTCCCAGAATATATTGCTTCCTGTCCTGAACATAATCAATTAAAGCAAAGGTTACGAATCTGTTTTTGACAGATGCATAAAGTAAATCTGTGAGTTATATTGCAATATAACTCACAAACATAAGATTTGGGCATACAGAACAAATACAAAACATAGTAACACAATAAATCGTAGCATATAAAGACTAAATTGTCTCATCCAATCTGTCTAATTGAGATTCTTCCTCTCTGGTTTTCTACCATCCTAAGTAGACGTGTTACGATTCTGGCTGCTGTGCAGCCTCCTCACCACCAGAGGTCCCCCATGAGCACGCTCCCCTGGCTGGCCTGGCCTTTCTTGCCTACCTGCCCCATATCCAGAACTCTCTATTTAACCCTGCCTAGCCCATGTCTCAGTGCTTCAACATCGAGTTCCTTTGGGCTCCCTGCTTTAACCTTCTGTTCCTTGCCTTGCTCTGTGGTCTACAGGCATTCTAGTTCTTGCTTACCTTCTTGTCCCCAAATCCCTTTGTAGCTGTACTATTACTCTTCTGCTTCCCCCTGCTACCTTCGGGCATTTTGTGTTTCATGTTCAGTGTAGTCCTTGTCCTGGTTTGTCCAGTGTAACAGTTCACGCTTACCTGCATTCACATCAGCGCGGACCTACGTGCTGTTCCAGTGTTTCCTGAAGTTCAACCTTCTCAGCCGGTACCCAGCTCCAGGGATTCTTATCATCCTGCACCTGGCTCTGGAGACTCTACCCAGCCTCACCAGATCACCTGACCTGTGTCACTCCTGCAGGTAGTGTTCACTACAGCAGGCTACAGCCCAAAACTGTAACAGCTTGCCGAAGCCACCCACCTGCAGATGTAGGGACAGGAGTCTGCATCAGTTCGGTGAGTCAACTTTTATTTCTGCTCTGCACAACATTTCTGATACTCAGCGGTATTTTATTTGTACTCGTTGTCAAAGTTTTGAATTAAACCCACGTTACCAAGACTGTCTAGCCTGTCAGCTTTCAGATCAGAAATCCTGGGCATGCACTAGCAGTCAGAAGAACAAAGTTTCAGTATACCAAGAATGCTGAACTGTAACACTCCTAAGCCAGGATGGTGGAAATGTCCCTATATCCCTAGCCTACTACCCCCAGACAAAGCTTGACCCCGTTGCACAGCTACCAGACCAGCTGTTCAACAAGAAACATCAGCCTGTTTAGTTAGCCTGGGTTCTGTTCCTAGCCAGGCAAACTGTGTAATTACAACTGGCACTGCCTTGGTATAAAATCTCAGCACACCTTCTCATGGCACCTTGGAGAAAACCTCTCCGTTCCAGTGTAACAGTTCACGCTTACCTGCATTCACATCCACGGGTACCCACATGCTGTTCCAGTGTTTCCTGAAGCTCACCACCAACATACCCAGCTCCAGAGGGCCTTCTCAGCCGGTATCTAGCTCCAGGGATTCTTATCCTGCCCCTGGCTCCGGAGACTCTACCCAGCCTCACCAGATCCCCTGACCTGTGTCACTCCTGCAGGTGGTGTTCACCACCCAGGCTACAGCCCAAAACCATAACAGGTGAACACACCAATTCCTATACATCAGCTCCCCCAAAATCTCCCATCTGCGCCTCCCCTCTCCCCCCCCCCCCCCAACCATCCATCCCAAACACATCCAATTCCATGCCTCTATGCCAGATTTCACTACTTCTGCTGGTAGACGCCCAATAACTTATTGTCTCTCTCTTTTGATTCCTGCAAGACCAACACTCAATGCAACACTCAGGCCGCCTTCCATGCCTTACTATGAAGGCCTGCAAAAATTCACACAGCCACCGAGACCCATGAGACTGCTGTCCTAAACATCTGGACTCTGCATTCTCATTCTGTGCAGGTTACTGCAGCCCTTCTAGAAACCTGATGCAGCTGAACCACTGCTGTGAGGGATATAACAGCCTCTCCATGCAGGTTTGTCTTGGAAGCTTGATGTAGTCAAACTGCTGCTGTCTAGGGTACAACTATGAGTATTAAGATCATATACCTATAGGATTAGGGAGTCCCATTGTCCTTGAACATATGCTGGAGGAAGTAGGTGAGATCCCATACTGCTGCTGTTATATGGTAGCTCCTCTCCATGCCATGTTCAGTGAAGCAAGCAGGATTTTCACATGCAACGGTCAGAATCATGGTCCAGTAGGAGAGGTCGTGTCCTTATTCATTTAACACAATCCAATATTTATTTATTTGTTTGTTTGTTTTTGTGCTTTTATATACCGAAGTTTGAAGCAAGCCTTCACTCTGGTTTACATGTATAACATTTCTTACATTAAAGGTTGTAACATTAATATAGTGCATTAACAGGTAGAGTTTTTGTTAACTTTTAATTTTACTAACAACTTGTTTGCTTGACTGAACCAGTCTATAACATTCTCATGAGTGCCGTACAACTCTGCTCTCCTTTGACTTGTCATATTGATTCACTGCCTTCTGATTTTCAAGACACTATCACCCTGAGGTCTCTTTCCTGGACCATCCACATCAATCTTTCACCCCCTATCAATAGAGCTCCTTTGGATTTCTGCACCTTAAATGGATGACTCTTCTTAGCATTGAATCCCAGCTACAAAACCTTCAACCACTTTTCTGACTTTCTTAGATCACTTTTCATTCTCTCTACTACTTTTTTAATGTCATCTGCTAAAAGACAAACTCTTCCTTATAACCCTTCCACAATGTTGCACATAAAATACTGAACAGAAGTGGTGTGCCTTGAGGCACACCACTTAACGCTCTTCTCTCCTTGAGTGGGTTCCATTTCTCACTGTCATCTGTCATTCAACCAACTTGTAATCCATTCTACTACCTTGGGACTCACTTCCTGGCTTCTTTTTTTTTTTTCTTGAGCAGGACAGTGTCAAATGTTTTGCTGAAATCCAGATAAATCACATTGTGCAACTAGAGAATTAGATCAAGGATGAGTACTCAATCAAAAATGTCCATCAGATTCATTTGATATAACCTTCCTCTGGTAAAACCATGTTGCCTTGGATCCTGCAATCAATTTGATTATAGATAATTGACTATCCTGTCCTCCAGCAATAATTTTCAACACCACAAAGGTAAGGCTAACCAGCCTGTAGTCTCTAGCCTCTTCTGTGCTCCCACTTATGTGAAGCAGGACCACCCCTGCACTTCTCCAATCTTTGACATCACGCACGTTTTCAGCGAGCTATTGAATAAATCCTTCAGTGGACTCATTAGCACCTTTCTGACCTTCTTTAGTATCCTAGGATGTACCTCATCAGGCCCCATGGCCTTGTCCACTTTCAGTTCTGGTAGTTCCACGCCCTCTCTTCTGTAAATGGGGTGGTATCTACCTCAATGTCGACTGCACACTTGCCAACCAGTAACGGCCCTCATCCAGGGTCTTCTTTAGTGAACGTCGAGCTGGAGTCTTTGTTCAATATTTCTGCTTTTTCCTCATCTTTCTCCCTACAATGACCTTTGTTTCCTTTTAATCTTACCTTACTCCTTTCCCTGATATATCTGAGAAATGTTTTGTTGTTTTACTTTACCTCTTTGGCGATGCTTTCTTCCACTCGGGCTTTGGCTATCCTGATTTCTTTCCTCCTTTCTTTCAGTTTCATTGGATATTCTTTCCTGTCTTCCTCTTTTTGAGTTAATTTGTACTTTTTGAAGGTTTGATCTTTTTGCTCTTATTTTCTCAGTCACCTTTTTGAAGGCCCATATCTGTTTCCTTTTCATCTTACTTTTATTTACTTTTCTTACATAAAGAGTTGTTGCTTTAATAATAGCCCCTTTCAAGTCTGGCCTACTTCATCCAATTTCTCCTAGTGTTCTAGTTCCTCCTCAATATATCTCCCTATTTTAATAAAGTCTGTCTTTTTAAAATCCAGGACATTGATCTTCATGTGACTTCTCTCCGACTTGGGACACTAAATCAATCCATACCATCTGATGATCATTGGTGCAAAGGTGGATACCTAGCCAGACATTAGAAATACTATCGCCATTTTTATGCCAAAAGCAGTATCCTAGAAACTGAAATGCAGGGTATGTGAGGAAAGGAGGTCGCACTGTGAGCTGTCTTAAACAATAAAAAATATGATGGAACTTGTCCATTTACACTGATGTAGACTACAGACCTCCAAATCAGAAAGGAGAACTGGACAGGTATCTGGCTGAAGACATCCAAAAGGTGGGAAGGAATGGGGAAGTGTTGCTTGTTGGCAATTTTAATCTACTAGATGTGGATTGGAATATCCTTGCAGCAGCATCTGAAAGAAATAGAGATTGTAGATGCCCTTCAAGGTGTTCTCAAATGTGACGGAAACCACGAGGGGCGAAGCATTACTGGACCTGGTGCTCACAAACAGAGAGTATGTCTAATGTCTGGGTGAGCAGTTCTCTTGAGAGCACTCTCACAGCTTATCTATAGAGAAGTGTTGACAACCCTCCACTTCATGCCCTCTTGTTCCTTCTAGAAGGTGACTGGTATAACTTCCAGCAATGGGGAATGGAGAACATAAGAAATTGCCATGCTGGGTCAGACCAAGGGTCCATCAAGCCCAGCATCCTGTTTCCAACAGAGGCCAAACCAGCTTTCTGGACTCGTTCACTTTTGCATGTGGTTTAATAAGGGCCGGAAGAAGCACTAGGCGAGCTAGGCCTGGGCCACATACCATTAGGGGGCACGAGCATCGGTGGTGGCAAAGAGGAGTGGGGATTCGAATATCCACTCCTCTTTGCCACCGCTGTGGTGAGCCGTGAATGGGTGCGGCGGCAAAGCCGCTCGTGAGAGATAGAAGTCGGGGCTACGGCGCAAGGCAGAAGGTACCTAGAGTGACTAATCCCCTTGCACCCGCCCTGGGTTTGTTTCCACGAGGTAGCTGGAAGAAGCCATGGTCCTTGCTCTTCAGTTTTCATATAAAATTGTGTACCCGCAAATTCTTGATCTTATATTTCTGATTGAGAAAAACTTGAGAATATTTTTAGATATGGATACATGAAGTTTTTGGTTTCTATAACTTGAAATTTCACTGCTATGTGAGTGACCTATTTCTGCAGCGTTAGCCACTTTAGGGAAAACATGGAAACAGGAGTACCTAGCAACTTTCATTTGGTCTACAGTGAACTCATAATGTCTCTCAAGTGAGATATTAATTTTATGGTGACTCTGGATGAATGAAAAGCAAATAGCTACCACTGCGTTTATCTGAAGAGCAAAACCACCGGCTTCAGTTTATATTGTATGTGCCTCTTTAAGAACCATGACTCTGGTTCTGGAGTCGGCCCCCAGATGGATGTTTTCTCTGGCATCATGAGGTTAGGGAGCTTTAGCTGCTTTCGCTTCATCCATGAATAGGGAAATGTCCACAGCACCTTGCTTGGGAGGGAAAGGGTGCAGCTTAAGGGCATTCAAGATAAACAGCAGTAAATGGAGATTAACAGCATTTTCTCTCCTTTAAGTCCCAATCATGAGCAGTCTGAGCCATGGAGGACCCTCATCCCTACAGTTATACTCAGAAAAATGTCTTAAGGCCATTCCTGTTCAGCTGTCAGCAGCAACCACAATGATGGATAGAGCTACAATGTTCCACATATAGATTATACTTTTGCTCCCCTATCTTCTTGTATAGGACTTTGCCACTGTAATGCTTTTCTCCCTGCTGTCAAGTTTATTCACTAACTCCCTGCCAAGTCATGTCTCAGTACCTCACAAACAAGGGCATAGCACAGCTGATGCCGGTAGAAGCCGTCAGCCATTTTGTGAGCTTCCTTTTTGAAGCTTTCCTAATAGAAATGCTACTCAGCATGGTGGGCAGTTCTGAATTAATCTTGCAACCCACTTTACCTTCAGCGGGACCTGAAGAGGACATGTGGCCGTCGTTTAAAGAATGAGGCCATGATACAGGCAGAAAAATTATCACCCAACTTGATGCACTTCTGCCACGTTACTCTTCTGAAAAGATATGCAACTGTACCAAAAACGGACTTGCCCACAGCGAGGCAGAGACTCCCAAAAGCAGCCAGTTGACTCATATCCTCTGGTTGCCTGAGCGATCTGTTTGAAGAAGGAAGCACAATCTCTACTGGGTGAATTTTAGAGCTATATAGCATGAATTACTGGTTCAATGTACTGAACATCTGTGATTTTTTTTCCATTCCCTGTGTGAAAATAAGGCAACTCATTTAAAATCCTGTCAGCACATTTCGACAAAATATTTTCGAACTCCTTGCAGATATTAATCTTTCATCTGATGTAGGAGAGAGACTGCATACAGTATGACAGCAGACAGAGCAGCAGGGCCATCTAATCTGCTCACTGTCCTTTCCTTTTACAATACGACATAGCCTATTTGATCTCTGGCTTTATCTTCATTTCTTCTAATCAAAAACTCCTTTGTGCTTATCCCAAACTTTCTAGGGATGGGAGGAAGGTTTAGCATAGTAGTTTCCTTGTTCTCTGTTGGGCTTCCAGGTGAATCGGAGCTGGCTACCACTGGGCTATAGCACCACAAGCCTGCATTTGTAATTACCCAATTTTCTTTCCCCCCCCCCTATGCTCTTTAACCTCCCACGTAGCCCAGAGGGTGGTGGTGCTAATCCTTGGCCAAGGGCCACATACCATAACTCCCCCTCCAGAACCCGGTTTGCATGCATACTGGGTGTGGCTAGTAGGTGCCACTGGCTAGGGCCCAGAGGCTTTGAATGCTACCTTCATGGTGTCCCCAGTCGGCCCAAGAAGCAGAAACCAGGCATCGGATCCAAATCTCTGCCAAGCGCTTTCTTGACCTCCATTACTATTTCTGTTTTCACTACCACTGAGAGACTGGTCCCTCCCTGCACCACTCATTTCTATGAAGAAATATTTCCTCCCGACCCTCCTGAATCTACCCCTCTTCGAGCCTCATAGTGTGACACCCCCCCCCCCCCCCCCCCCCCGTTCTAGAACTCCTTCAATTGAAAAATGTTTGATTCTTGTCCATTATTTAGAGCTTTGAGATATTTGAGTGTTTCTTATATCTTCCTATCTCTTCTCTAGGATACACATATTCACATTACCGTGTGGCCTCTGAACCATGTTGGTAGCCCTTCTCTGGAGATTACGTGCATCTGTAACTGTGAAAGATTCTGTGACATTGCTTTGCAGTAGGAATATTAATTCTGCCATGTTAATCAAGATCCTTTGAAAGCTTTACAGAATTAACTTATCCACATCATTCCATTAAAAGACAATGTATTTTCTCTTCTACACGCCTGACGAAAGGACTTGGCCTTTCTGACATCACAATGGAACATGGCAGTGGATCTATGTAATAATCAACAGCTTCAGTACATTTGTTTCTTTAAAAAAAAAAAAGTGTTAAAATATACACACAGAGAAAACTACCAGCAGTGATGTATCATCTACCAATCGGCGAGTGCAGGCATTCATATCTGCGATGTCAAGGTGCAAGAGATATGAACAGACAAAAACAAAACCTTCACAGTCTAATCTGAGTGCTATGGTAATTAAAAAAAAAAAAAAAAAAAAAAAGAGAGAGACCATGTAAGTTTTAGATAACTTAAGGGTGCTTGACCATCATCAACCCCAGAGACTAGAGTGATGGCTCCTCCAGCATGACTTTCCATGCTGACACCAATTCCCTCTTGTCCTGGGATCTAGCACATCACCTCTGTGGCAAATTATTAGGAAAGTTCTAACTTTAACCAGACATATGCGTCCCTTAAGATCAGATGCACTAAATATTTTTTTCCCATGGTGCTTCTGAGAAAATATTTAATGCATCTGACCCTTAGGGCTACCTATAAAATTGCATAGACATGGCATGTTTCAGTTCTTGTATGAAAGCCTCAGTTTTGTGTTTGTTTTAATTACACTGTAGACTCAATATAACGTAGGCGATAGGGTCAAAATGTTTCCACATTATAATTGAACCCATATTATATCAAGTTTATGAGGTAAATATTAAGAAAAATGTGGCTGAGTTAGCCGGATAAGTCTTATTCTGCGGTACGGCGATGTCGCTGAATATACCTGGATAAGTTCCTAATTAGCTGGATAGGTTTTCTCTGGCTAACGTTAGTCCTGCTATCGAGCAGATCTAATTTATGTGATAATATAGCCAGATAGGTTCAAATATTGCTACTTATCCGACTATATTTTCCAGATAAATAGCTCCTCCCCATTACGCCCATCATACAAGTATTTATCCGGATAAGTGGCAGCCAGATATTCAGCTCTTGCTACCACTTACCTGGATAATTTTATCAAATTTAAAAGATGTGAAATCGGGAACCAGATCGATCGTGTTATAAACAATTTTGCATTATATCTTATCTGGGCTATGGTGTACAAGTAGAAATGAGTTATTCCCTATTAATTTCCTTTTCTTGAGTCTGGTCAGACCAGTTCAGACGAACGGGTTATGCTCCTTGACCAGCAGATGAAGCCAGATCAATAGGCTTGCTAACGTCACCCCTTATATGCATCCATACAGACCTCAGCCTACCAGTAGTATCTTTAACAAGCTAACTGTGGACAACAAAGAAATGAATGATGATTTTGGAATTATTTCCTTTTCTTTCTTTTTAAGTAGGTTTCCAAATGGAAACAACAATGAACAAGCAGAAAGAAAACAGAATGCACAAACTCGGTAAAGAATCACCTGCTTTGTAGAAATATCTGAGAAATCATTCCCAATTTTTCAACACGACTTGAGCTGTACACCTGTTTCCTTGGTCTGACCTAATTCAAGGAAAGGAAATATCAGGTACTAACTCATTTATCCTCTCTCCCTCATCCAGTCAAAATGAATGGGATGAATCCAACCTACTCCCAACTAGGAAGGACATCTGCCAAACCTGCTCTCAACATCGCAGAGATTAGGGAGGCTTCCCTCTAGTGCTCACATGCAAGAGACAATGTTTTGAATAAATGTCGGGATGACCAAGGTACTGATTCCCCCCCAATTCTCCAGAGGAGACATCAACCATAGCAGCTTAAAAATCTCATGGCATAAGCATTCGGCTGTTTACGTAAGTCCCTACCACCCTACTCACAGACTTCCATAAAGTCCTCCTTAATCCAAAGCACCAATAATGTTTTGGCAGTCACTTTACCCTTCCGAACACCGCAACAGAAAACGAAAAAGAACCAACCTCCTGAAGGCATTTGAGACCTCAAGCTATCCCAAATTCTCTCCACAACCAACTGCAAAACAGTCCGCAAAGTGCCAAACCCAAATACTTACTAGATGAAGGCAACCACATTGCTTGGTTCAAAAGGGAGGCCAAAACTACCTTGGGCTAAAAGAAAGGTACTGAACGAAGCTTCACTACATCCTTAGTGACCACCAAAAGGTTCTCTGCAAAAGAAGCCTGCAACTTTGAAAAGCCTCTTAGCTGAACAACTGCTATCATTAAAAACACACCTTAAAAGAATCAACCTCAGCAAAAAACCTTGTTGTCCTTGTTACCAGTGGCTCTGGTATCAAGGAAAACAATTCAGTTCCCAAGATGGATCAGAAATCCAAAACTGGAGCTGAATGAGTTCATATTCCCCTCAGAAAATGAGGCACATCTGGATGCGAAGATAAAGTACTACCTCAAGATATCTTCTAAAGCAAGCAAGTGCTGTAACATGCAACAACCCAGAAACCAGCTCCAGGAAGGCCTTCTTAAAGAAGCAGATGACTTCTTAGCCCTTAAAAAGCATTAATTTCTCCTTGAGAAAAACCCTTATGCTAGATGAGCCCTCTCAAGGGCAGGCCATAAGTTGAAACTGAGTCAGATCTTCACACAGAACATAACATGCCATGCTGGGTCAGACCAAGGGTCCATCAAGCCCAGCATCCTGTTTCCAAGAGGCCAAAACCAGGCCACAAGAACCTGGCAATTACCCAAACTCTAAGAAGAACCCATGCTACTGATGCAGTTAATAGCAGTGGCTATTCCCTAAGTATAATTGATTAATAGCCATTAATGGACTTCTCCTCCAAGAACTTATCCAAACCTTTTTTGAACCCAGCTACAGTAACTGCACTAACCACCTCCTCTGGCAACAAATTCCAGAGCTTTATTGTGCGTTGAGTGAAAAAGAATTTTCTCCGATTAGTCTTAAATGTGTTACTTGCTAACTTCATGGAATGCCCCCTAGTCCTTCTATTATTCGAAAGTGTAAATAACCGAGTCACATCTACTCGTTCAAGACCTCTCATGATCTTAAAGACCTCTATCATATCCCCCCTCAGCCGTCTCTTCTCCAAGCTGAACAGCCCTAACCTCTTCAGCCTTTCCTCATAGGGGAGCTGTTCCATCCCCTTTATCATTTTGGTTGCCCTTCTCTGTATCTTCTCCATCGCAATTATATCTTTTTTGAGATGCGGCGACCAGAATTGTACACAGTATTCACGGTGCGGACTCACCATGGAGCGATACAGAGGCATTATGACATTTTCCGTTTCATTCACCATTCCCTTCCTAATAATTCCTAACATTGTTTGCTTTTTTGACCCTGAGAGCGAAGATCCTTGAGACAAGAAAGCCTCAACTGCTTTCCAAGCAGCAGACCTATGAGATCCGCCTATCAAGGACACCTTGGCCAGTTCAGAGCCACTAGAACCCCTAGTTTCAGATGTACCAAAGTTCTTGAATCACTCTTCCTATCGTAGGCCACAGAGGAAACAGTGTGTACAGGGCCATGTCTGTCAGCTAACTCTGAACTAGAGCAACAAATCGGACTGATTGAGTGATCTCCTTCAGACAGAGGAATCTTTGGACCTTTGTATTTCTGGATGGTCGTCATCAGAACCAACAATGGAAGGTCCCACCTGACTACTATTTGGGTGAACTGCCTCTCCCCGCTGACATCATTGTGACCGAAGAAGTTGGCCTGAATATATTTCCACACCCACGCGTGCAAGGTCCTAATCACTTATAGATTCCCTTCTGCCCAAAAGGAACAGAGACTCGACTTGTAGAGACACCTGATAAACTTTGTATCTCTTTGAAGATATATCTGAGTCACTGCTGTGGCATTGTCAGATGACCTCCTGCGTGCCTGGCCCCTCAGCAGCGGCATAAACACAGTCCACCAAATTGCTCGTTTGTAACCAATTGACGAACATCCTCGGGAGACATGACACCCCCCCCCCCCCCCCCCAAGAAAAATGCCTTCTGTGGCAGATAACATGTACCCTCCAGCTTATGAGACTGCTATCCATTGCCAGCGGTATCCAGGCTGGAGGTTCGAAATCCAGTCTGGACTCCAAATTCCCGCACCATAGCAAATTTAAGCCAAAGGACTCCAACACCTGCAGCTTCATAGAATAGATCTGCGACTGAGAAAATCATTTTGAGAGTAATGCTCTCTAAGTGAACTGAAAATGCATCTTCGTTCAAGGTACCAGATCCAACATCAGCGCTAGGGAATTGAAAGTTGCAGGTAACGGCACACTGTCGAATTCCTGAAGGACAACAACAAAAGTATCTGTCTGCTCAGTTCTGAATTTTATATTCTGCCCATTGAACACCGCATACACTCATGTTTGAATAGAGCTTCAAGAAACGCCAGGGTTTGGAAGATGCTAAACTATCCTTGGATGATTACACTAACCAGACCCACTCCTGCAGAAACTGAAGCACCCTCTGGGTGGCCTTTACCTTCCTGTATCGATTTCACATACCTCTAGCCATCATCCCTCATGCACAATGAGAGAAAAAATGATTTCCTCCCTCTTTGCCCCTTTCCTTTTTTTTTTCTAATTTTTTTTTTTTTAACCAAAGGCAAGCTGGAGAGAGGGGCAAAGGGTAGAGAGCACAGCAGGAAGCTTTACCACTATATAAAAAACAAGGTACTGGAAAAGCCCCCGTCTCAGGCCTTGCTCAGACTGAGGGAGGGAGCAAAGCTTTCACTTCAGGAGTCGGCTGCTAGTCTCCGGATCCTGCTTAACCGAGGGAGGAAAGACAAACCTTTCACTGCAGGAGCTACCCGCCAAATATCCTTTTTCAAATCAGCCAACCAGCACAAGATGTTTGCCTACCGTCTGCTGGAGAAAGAGAACACTGGCAGGCTGTATAAGGGGTGACATTAGCCAACCTTTTGCTCACTGTCTCCATCTGCTCGTCGGGGAGCACAGCCCGTTTGTCTGGACTGGTCTGACTGAATGAAGATGAACAGTAGTTAGAATAGCATGCACATAGTATTTGGGACGGAAGCAAGAAAAAAGTCTGTAAAGACGTTAACAAGGAATAAAGCATAAAATGTGCCCTTTTTATGAGGCAAGCATGTGAAGTGGGCCACGTGAAGCCTTATAAATTATATAACTTATAGAATAACAACTGCAGATTTTTTTTAAAGAATAATCTACTTATAAAAAGAGGCTGGGACTTCAGAAATGGAATCTGTTGGACAGTCCTCTTCCTTATTTTTAATGTAGTAGTGGAAAAAACCCCCCCAAATGACCATATTTATAGTAAACCTTTAGTAAAAAGGTTGCAGTGTATATTTACAGAGAGATTAAGAAAAAAATGTACATTGCCCTCCCTTCTGCTCCCCCCAACTTAAGAGCTGACATACAAAAAGCAGAAAGTACGTGTCAGAGATGTGCATCAGCTGTATCAGATAGAGAAAAGCTAACAGAAAAAAATGATTTGGTCACCCCTTAAAACAACCCTTCATAACCTCTGGCAGAGAGAGGAAAGATGCAGCCGACGTGTTATACAGCGAAGAAAAGCAGAACACGGACATCAAAAGTCCGTACATATCCCAAGGACTTAGGTGGCCTGCTCCTGCGGTTTTCACGTTCATTTACAAGTTTTGTAGCTGGTAAGATTTCCATTATAAATGTAAGACCATTTGCTCCCAAATCGGTACACAACTGAAATAACATTGGGGCAAAAAAAACCAACCCAAAATCAAACCAAACCCAAATAATGTTAAGGAAGTGGACCTTACAAATAATCGGTGTTTGTATATTATGGTGCCGATGCACCAAGTATAGGACATACCTGTAAAATCATCCGTGTGCTGGCGCTTACTTGGTAGAAGAGCCAGAAATGCAATAGGACTGCTTACAATGCCAAAAGCGCAGGTACGGTTGGAAAGTACTCAAGTGGGAAGCATGTGCTTGTTTGCTTGAAACATTTAAGCTTCACAAGATGAGCACAGTGTGGAAGCCACTCCACTCTCGGTGATAAGTTTCCCTTTTCTTGCATTAATTCAGGTCTGAGGCTATTTTAACACTCTGGCAAGCCAGACAACCTCAAAGCATTTCTTAACAAGATTTGTAACCCTCATGTTGGCTAAAGTTCTGTTTAATACTTATTGGTACGGTTTCATTAGAAAAATAAAAGACCCCTTAAGTCTTACAAAACGGTATTACACATTGCATGAAAAACAGGGCAAAGTAACAGTCTAAATATGCTTTCATTTATTTAATATCACAGCTGTACAGTTTTCATACATACAGAAGGAAATGCACATTGGTTATGTAATGGCATTTGGCTGCATTTCCGATTATAATACAGTTAAGTGCAATGCAACTTAATAATGTACATTTATACAAATTGAAGACTGCTACACTATTATCTGTGACAGTATAAAGCTTGATTTTGTTTGAAATTTGGTTACTAAACCACATTCTTGTTAAATATAAAATGTAACTAGTTTTTAAAATGGCCATCATAGTCCTCGGCCAGCATATATAAAACATCTGCCATGTAAAAGTGGAACCATTCGCTTACTTTAAAAAAATACTCCTCTAATCCTCCTGAAACATTTTATTTCAAGTGGCTGCATGGTCACACTTAACTGTAACAAGCGCCACGTTTCACTGGGTTTTGTTTGGTGTTCTACTGGTCAGGATTCCTAAAACAAATTCAATTCCCAGAGCAGCTTTGTTTAAATACAAGCCAGTGTCACGGTATTTGTCAGGTTGCTGGAAAGGAACCTATACCATTGCTTCCAAAGAAAAAAAAAAAAAAAGTATCACGAAATTCTTTAATTCATTTTACATCTTTAATGGGCAGAGTGCCTTTTAGCACATTAAAAAAAACAAAAAACAACAAACCCTTCTAACCTTTGAGGTGGGGGAGGGAAAGACCTGAATGTGAATTTTCACTTCTTAAGTATTTGCACTTTTCAAGGTGTTGACCCACAGACCAGTTATTGGTTACAGCTGTCTCAAGTTTAAACCAAAAAAATAAAACAAAAACAAAACAAACAAAAAAAAAAAAACCCCAAACCAAAAAAAAAACAACTTTCTTTCTGCTGTCCCTATAACAGGAATGGTTCAATGACTCTCGTTAAAAATATACATTTTACAATCCCTGCACCTCAACAAAGGTGACTGACAATAAATACATTACTTTATTCACTTCCTTTGCCATTAAAAGAAATGGATGTGCACTACCTGTTGTAAGCCCTCTCTTTTTTAGACTTCTCCAGAGCTTTGTCCATAGTTTTCTCATTTTCTCCTCTGCATTTAGGACAGTACCATTTGCCCTTTGGCTTATGATTGAGTCCTACACAAGAGAAGTGAAACCACTCGATGGGGCACTCGTCGTTATCGCACCCGATCATCTCGCCGTAGGACACTTGATTACACAAGCAGTAGGTTGGCTCGTTGGGGTCGATGGGGAGATCGGTGGGAGAGGCCTCCCTCTCGGCTTTGGCCTTGGAGCGCTTCTTTTTCTTGGAGGTCTTCGCCTTCTTCTCCTTGGGAGTTCCGGAGGTGATGTCATCGTGGTCATGATTGTTCGATGCATTTTCTCGGTTCTCGTTGTTCCTTTGCCTCCTCGACCTTTTATTGCTGGGCTTCTCGGCCTGGGTGATTGTCTCGCTCTTGGACTTTTCTAGGGTGATCTTGCCAGCATTGCCGGTGGCGTCAGTCGTCTCTTGACAAGTCTCAAACAATTCCACGTGGCTGTCTACTTGTCTGGTTCTGTTCTCAACCAGTTCCACCATCTGGCTAACTATCTGGATCTTCTCGTCCCCCAGCTCTTGACTGCGAATGAGAGCTCTCTGAATGCAATGTAGCAGCCTTCTCTTCTGTGCCGTGTCAGACTCCCGTTTGAACTTCTCATAGCATTCATCCAGTTCCTTTAAGATCTCTACAAGAAGAAAACATTTAAAAATTGAAGGAAAACAGCATTTGTGAGTGATGTATGCTGAAAACGTTTGTTACATAGTTTAAAACAAAAAAATAAAATTGAAGGAAAATCAGTATATACAAAAATAGCACTCCCATACAACACAAATAAAGTGACTAAATAAAAACTGCATACTTTTCACTATTAAAAATACAAAGTACAGTTTTAGTGCCTGTATTGATGCTAGAGAAACCACAAGTATTTGTAGGATCAAGAAAAAGAAGAGGTCGAGGTATATGAGCTTTCAAGACCTCACTGTCCAATATAGGCCTTTTTTTTAAACACAAATACAGACTTTGAGGTCTAGAAAGTTAATATACTACAATTGCTTTTTTATTGGTCTTTTTAAAAAAAAAAAAAAAAAGTTCCATATCCTTCAAAACTATATTTAAAAGTACAATTTTAGACAACTGCCCTCAATAGGGGTAATTTTCAAAAGGATTTTCATGTGTAAAAGTAGCATACATATATATAATCATAGCAATATTTAAAAAGTCCACTCGTGCGTAAAACCCAGTTTTAAATGCGTCAATCCTTTTGAAGCTTAGCCCAAAATGAGTATACTTTTTAGATGAAACACAGCCACTATTGTTTATTTATTATTATCTAACATTTGTATAGACCGACATTCGTTGGGAGCATCATATCGGTTTACATGGAACATTAACGTAGCTTAACAAGGCTTTACAAGAAACTGAGATTAAACGATAATATAGCTGGAAGGTTCTTAGTGCTAATGCTAAAACAAGAGTGCTGCAGATCGGAGGAATAGAAACTGTACTTACAATCATATACTGTTCTATCGCAAGTAAAATGAGTAAAATATCATTTGCACTCCTCTCCTTAGAATGAGAGGAAATACCTTCTTATTTACATTCTCGATAACCAAAGTATTTTTCCAGGTTGGATGGCCGGCCAGCGCCAAGAAGCAAAGCAGCTGCTGGGCAAGGCTCACGTCGGCTGCCATAATCGGCAACAACAACTAACGAACCCAGACAAGAATTCTGACATCTGACATTCGGCGTGCCGGTGAATTACTGCAGTGGCTCACGCGGAGAGCACCCGAAAACTATAATTTTCTTTCCTAACATCATGGATTTCTGGAGGCAAAAACAGAATGGTGGAAAAGGGGAACTTAGAATAAATGGGTCGCTTTCGGAAAGAGAAAAAGAAAAAAAAAAAAATCACTAAAAGTGAGCCAAGACTCAAACCACACAATTTGGGGGGTTTTTTAAACTCATAACTACAGAAAAGTTGAATGACCTTCCAATTTTTTTTGCCATCTGTCTTGCAGGCAACACTGTCTCTCTGTGTTAGCAGTGCATAAGTATGTGTACATTTTTTTTTCTTGCCGCATCCTTCTCTACTCTTCCATCAAACTGGCATGCGCACAAATTGCAGAGAGAAGGTGTGTGGCTTAATCATAAAAGAGGTAAAAAAAAAAGCCAAGGAAATCTATTTAAGAAGATACATAATACATTCAAACAGCTACAGATTTTGTTTTAACATTTTTGCCAATAGAAAGACAGGAAATTCGGTGTGAAGGGGGTTTGGGGATGGAGGGGCGACACACAAACCCATTGCTATGATTAGGGAAAGCGGCACTTGAAATTAAGGATTTGAATCCCAAGTTTTAATACAATTCGATCTGTCCTCGACCTTTGACACGATAAAGCATAAGATGACCTTAACACGCCTCCGTAATGTGGGGATGGGTGGTGTGGTTCCATCCTGGTTCGGGGCTTGCCGAATTGACAGGAAACAAAGTTAAGCTGGGTGACTCATACTCACCCTGGACTGTTTTAGAGAGCGGAGTCCCTCAGGGATCCACTCTATTAGCTGTCCTGTTTAATTTACTGTCAGGCTGATACAGTAAAGTTCACGGGAGAACGGGCGAGCGCCCGCGCTCCCAGCACGCGCACAGGCCACTCTCCTATGCGCACGATTCACTAAAACAAATTATTCAAATTAGGGCCCGTGGTAAAAAGAGGCGCTACGGACACTAGTGCCTCTTTTTGACAGGAGCGGCGGCTGTCAGCGAGTTTGACAGCCGACGCTCAATTTTGCTGGCGTCGGTTCTCAAACCCGCTGACAGCCATGGGTTCGGAAACCGGACGCCGGCAAAATTGAGCATCCGGTTTTCAACCTGCAAGCCGTGGGCCGATTTAAAATTTTCTTTTTCTTTTAAATTAATTTTTAACTTTTGAAACCTCCGACTTAATATCGCCACGATATTAAGTCGGAGGGTGCACAGAAAAGTAGTTTTTACTGCTTTTCTGTGCACGTTCCCGGTGCCGGCAGAAATTAACGCCAGCCTTTGGGTAGGCGCTAATTTCTGAAAGTAAAACGTGTGGCTTGGCTGCACATTTTACTTAGTGAATCGCGCAGGAATAACTAATAGGGCATCAACATGCATTTGCATGTTGTGGGCACTATTAGTTTCGGGAGGGGTTGGATGTGCGTTTTCGAATAAGGGGTAAAGCTATCGCGTCAAACGCGTGTCCAAATGCAGGTTAACAGTGCGCTCCACCAGAGCGCACTGTACTGTATTGGCCTGTGTGTATCTTGCACCATTAGGTCAGGTCCTAGTTCGGCTAAGCCTGGCCTATCATATTTATGCTGACAATGTGCAGTTCCTTATACCTTGTTCCAATGAAGGAATATTCCCAGTAATGTTTTTCCCAAAAAGTATAAATCCACAATTAATAACTGAATGAGATCAAATGCTCTCTATTTAAAATGTGGACAAAACAACTTTTAACGTGGGTTGGAAAGAAATCCCCATCTTCTGGCATGTGTAGCCAGGGCCACGAAGGTCCCATGTTTCTGGTAACCTCAGAAGCCAAGAATTTGGGAATCTTCTTTGATTCTCAACTAACCTGTAGACCGCAGCTAAGCCATGTTGAAAATGTCAAGGCCTTTAAGATATTTCTTGAACAAAGAGCTCTTTAGAACAGTGCTACAGGTAATGCTGTAGTCAGCTGGATTATTGTAACTGTCTTTACCTAGGACTCCCAAAGATGCATATTCATGCATTACAAATGATTCAAAATGCCACAGCAGGGTTAGTTTTTGGTTTAAAACTTAAATGACCATATTTCTCCAGTTCTGCCTGGCCTGCATTGGTTGCCAATAAGTTGATTTAAGGTGCTAGTTTTAAAGCATAAACTACTATATGGTGGAGCACCATGTAATCTAAGAGAAAGACTGCAGTGGTTATACACCTATGCATGCCCTGCATTCTGCACAGAACCACCAATTAGTGATACCCTCTCTTGTTCTTAAGATTGCAAACAACAATAGCTAGAGCTTTCTCATGTTTGGGACCAGCTTTCTGGAATAATTTTCAAAAGGGGTTGCAAGGTAAAAGGGATTTAAAGGTCTTTAGAACGAAACTGAAGACCTTATATTTTACTGATGCTTATGAGTTTTTATTATTAATTTTTTTAATGTATTTTATGCTGTATTTTTAATCTTATCTTTTATTTTTATGAATGTTAAGCATGCGAACCGCCCTGAATATTACCTTTGGAAATGGCAGAATACAAGCCAAATAAATGAAATAAAATGTTAACTGTATGCACAAAATAGGCAAGTTTAATCTTGTTTTGGAACCAAATCAAAGACTTTTTCTTTGCACAAAAAGGTACCACTAGTACTTTAACTTTACAGGAAAGAAAATCTACATATGGGTACCCTTGTTGCTCTACAGTGTTAGGAGTGCACACTATAAAATATCCTACCAATGAAAAAAGTATGCAGACTATTTCATTACCAAAATAAAAACTAACCTACAGGCGGATGCAGTAAGCTAGGTGCTAAGAAACTGTGCGCTGGTTTTCAGTGCATATTTTTAATACCCTTATTATTATTATTTTCTTTAATTCCCGATGCAGTAAGCTAATGCATCAGGAGTTTAAAAAAGTGCCCAAACTTTAAAATGTGCATTTGGCACAGGCCGAATGCACTTTTTAATTCAAGGGGGGGGGGGGGGGTGTTTGGAGGTATCCCGGACAAGCTATCACTGCTGCCATTTAGCCAGACAAGTAGTGGACCAGCATCAGATAATTAATGACTTATGTAGCTATCTGCCAGCTACTTCCCGCTGCTAGATAAGATGGATAAATCAGTATTTATCCAGCTAAGTAGTAGCGGCTGCTGGCATTTACCCAGAGAGTTGCTTACTTTTTTTTTTTTTATTTTACCTTTTTTTTTTTTCATAGTGCTGGAAACAACTCATGGATCAGGACTGGAGTTAAGTTTCTAATGCTAAAAAAGGTGCGCTGGCTAGATATAGTCCCTCTGCATGGGGGGAGTACTGCTTAATACCCTTATTTGCATAGGATTTCTATGCAAGAGTGTTAAGCAGTACTCCCGTTTAAGGACACACGTTTTCTGCACACAAAACTCCTTGCTACACCAGCAGTAAGTTTTGCGCCCAGAAAATGCGCATTCAAATGCAGGTACTTGCTCGGGTACTTCCGTCACCAGCTTGATTTGATTTCAAGTCAATAGCAATGCTCTCTTTTTCAAACCCAGTAACAAAACGTCATCTTCTGAAATAGGCTTGAGGCTGCAAACACTGAATGATGGAGTAATGCTTTATTAATATAAATGCATATCACAATGGTAAATATTTCTTTAAATAGATTTTGCTTTTTAAGTGCAGCCTCTGCGCAATCTTTGTAATCATAAAACTGCGAATGATGTATTTACATTGAAAATATAAAACTCAACACACTCTTTTCTTAACTTTTCAATCACTAAGAGCTAAATGCTAATTAGGTTCCATAGTAGAGTAAAACATAAGTTTCTGGACAAGTAAAGCCACCTTGGCGTTGGGAAGAGGCAAGAGAGCTCTTCCTTTTTTTTTCTTTTTTTTGTGCACCCACTTAGTGACCAGGGTGATGATCTCTTGTCCCCATCCTCAAGGGCTTGCAAATATCTGCAAGATACTGTTTTCAGAAAGTCTGAAACACCGCTGCTAAAATGACTACAGATGTATTTGATGGATGCTCAACTACAGCAGGCGCCTACAAATCTTTAAAAGAATAAACATGACAGGGGGCCTATATGAAGGAAGCAGAAGCTAATTTATGGAGCACCCCAGCACTCTCTAATCTAGATGAGTCAGCAGCCTGCTTGCATGCGGTTTTATGTACAGAGCATAGAAGAGCCTCAGCAGCTCTAAAAGCCTAGCGAAAGGGTAAGAAACTTCTTTCCCTTCAATACTATTAAAAACACCCCCCCGCCCACCAAACGAGAGCCTTCACTAGCCACCGCAACCGGGAGGAAGTCACTGGCTAAAGGCACGCCCAGGAAATTACAACAGGCCATTGTTCTTAGACCGGAAGCCCGCACACAGCTCACACCACCCTATTCATTGGCAAGCATGAAAGCTTTTAAAAGGCAGAGTCCCGCCCCCCCAGCACCAAAATGCCTATCAGCATTCAGGGGCGGGCCTAACCCGAAATATTCCGATAACCGGGAGGAGAGAAGGGAGAGCTCAGCAGAATCCTACCCCATGGGAGGAGTCATGGTGCGTCACAGACCGGGCTCCAGCCAATGGGCTGTGATAGCAATGTGAAGGCCGACGATTGGAAGCCCGACTTGCTATATGCTAATGAAGCTGCATATAAAACACTTCTGGCGAGCCATTCTTCGGTTTAAGCGCGGCAGGCGCAGTCAGGAAGGTTCTAAGCGAGCTAATCTCTCGCGGATTAATAGCCTCCCGTTCCTATATATTTTTTTTTCTTTTCAATGCTACCTGAATCACGTCAACCGTCTATACGTGTACAATAGACATTTTAAAACGATCTGAACCAAATCTTACACGGTCTTTTTCTTGCTACATGCATTTACAATAAAAGTTTCCACACCCTAAACATATTTTTCGACAAGGCTCAAGCCTTTTCTTTACCCCCCTCCCTCGCCTCCCCTCCACAAGCTCCTAGCAGAAGCGATAATCACAACGCTTTTCAAAAAAAAAAAACAACCAAAAAACCCGAAGGGCTTGTTTCTATTCTGAACACTAACTAAAGCGTCATCTTTTCGGGAACACAATATGAATCGGGGTGTTTTTTTTTAGTTTTTTTTTTTTGTCCATGCCCACTTGAGGAGAAATCATCCCCTCTTGGTTTTTTTTTAAATAGAAAAATAAACTAGAGCTAACCGCACGCGTTTTGTTTTTTTTAAAGAGACTTTTGCCAGCCTCCTGCTAATGAGAAATGTACCTGCAGCCAAACAGACAGCATACAGTACACGTAGAGTAGTCACCACCTTTAAACCCCATTTTATGTAACATCCAAAAAAAGGACAATGCGAGATTTCTTTGCGTGCTGCAAACCGATTCACTGTTTTAATCTGGGGAGGGGAGGGGGAATTAATCCCATGAAAGGAAACCCTGCCCACCACTAGCACAATCTTTTCGTTACTAGCGGCACTACTACAGCCATAATGAATACTGTACATTCCTAAATGTGCTGTAATCTCTCAGTCCGTCCAACAGTTTCTTCTCCCACAAATACACAAGCACACAGCTGCCTTTGTGCTAAATCCAGATTTATCAAGGATCTTGCTCCACCCGGCATCTTTTTTTTTTTTTTTTTTTTAATCTCTGCCCCCTATAGTTTCACAGAAAGAAAGAGGAAGAGTATGGATAATAATAATAAAAAAAAAACACAACACAAACAACAACAGAAAAGGACCTTTTGTTCCGCCCCATGACAAGAGCCAAAGCTGCAGGATCAACACCCCCCCCTTTGCCTGTTCCTGAACAAATATAGTCTCGGGGAGAAAAAAAAAAAGAAAGAAAACATTTCACCAGCCCTGGAAAAATAAATGTGAGACGTAGCTGTCTGTTAACTACGACCGCCCCGGAGCAGACAAAGATGAGCCGAGAGAGATAAAATGTAGCCGGCCGGGCCAGCCGCTTACCTTGATATTTAGCATCAATTTCCCTCATCAGGGAAACATTTCGCTGCAGGTCGAAAGGCAAAGACTCGATGGAGTCCAGGTAGTCCTCCACGTAGTTGACGACGTGAATCTGCTCTCCGTTCGCGGGACTCAGCATTTTTCACCAGCCGCCCGGAGGCTTCTCCTTCGACACCCTCTTCTCGTCCCCGCTTTCCTTCTTACAAAAAAATGTGAAGCTTCTCCCCCCCCCCCCCCTCCCACCCCCCAAAAGTCTGGATCGCGGGAGCCAGCAACCTACATCTGTCTTCCTCTCCGTACGAAGCAGAGCAGAGGGGCAAAAGCCGTGCGGACAGATACCCCCCACCACCACCTCGGTAGTAAGTGGGCAGCCTCACCAACAAAACTGACTGTACGGTTGTCTTTCCTGGGCAACTCAGGAACAAGATTTGTACAAGAGAGACAGAAGGAAAAAAAGAAAAAAAAAAAAAAAGAGTGTAAGATGGTGGGGAGAACACAAATCTGCCCTTCCAAGTGTCCCCCCCAAACAAGAAGAAAAGATCGAGCGGCTTCGAGGAACCTCGCTGCGGGAGTTACTCGCGTCTTTCTTCTTCTTTTCCCCTCCTGGGGTTTTAAGGCAACCCCCTGCACTGCAAACACCGCACTTGATCCAACGTGGAAAACCCAAATACCAGTTTCAAACACTTGGGAAACATTCAGCCCCGCCACTTAGAGCGCATGCGCACCGCTCCCGAAGAGTTCATTAGCATACACACACCCCCTCTTTCCCCAGCGGTCTGGCGGATAGGGGGGGACCTTGTGCTTGTCCCCTCCCCCTGAGCCCTGTTAACAGGCCTGCAGCGCTTATGACTAAGTATTCGCATGTTGTTTATGCAGGGGGGAAGGCAAGAAAAGAGAATTGGGATGTAGAAACTTTGCTAACTTTTAATCAGCTGCTTAAGAAAGCCCGACTTCTCTCTTTACTAACTTGCGCGTGTTTATTTGTGACAATACATCCTCGTTTCTAACAATACGTAATATGGCAGTACCCACAAAGGGGGAAGGCAAAGCATTCCTACTCCCTCGCTCAGGTTCGGCACGGTAACGGAATCAAAAGGTAATAATGGTGAATGACGCTCAAGCAGCCTATCGAAGACGGCATTTACTCTCGCATCCAATCGGGAAACAAAATGACGAGTGGCAGAGAAAGTGCTGACTGCAATGTCTGTCTGGCGGTCTAGGAGCCAGGAAGAACCTTTAAAAAAAAAACTACTCTTCCCAGGCTGCCCCTGGATCGCAGTGCCCAGCGCGCCCCCTCCCCCTATCCTTCGGCCTGGCATTGTGTAACGCCACTGGGTTCCGCTTGAAATAATCACTATACTATCCAAAGAGAACACGTGATGGACTTCCCCCAGATATGCGTACACGCACGGGTTTGTTTTTTTTTTTTTTTAATGCTGCGATGTTAGCAGTCGTCTAGTTTGACTCCGATCGAAGCTTCCTGCATCAGCAGCCTCGCTGTCATGTACTATATCTATGGCAACGACACCTGACCAACCTTCATAGTTTGCGCGGCCACGGCGAAGGGCGGTGGGAAGGAGAGGGTGGCATGTGCGGCAGAGGGGAGGGGCGATGGGCCAAAAGTAACATTCTATGGCTGCCTATTGGACCACTCCGAGGCGCAAGCTGCTATTGTGCGTGTGGAAGCAGTAAGCAGTGCGGGTTCGAGACTAGGCCTCCCTCGCGCGCCAGAGAGGAAAAAGACCAGGCACTTGGTAGTGTGCGCGCGCGAAGGGGGCGGGGCGCGCGCGCGCTCCCGTACTTTATGGCGGAGGCGGGCGTTTTAGTAAAAGCGGGCTTTCCGCTTCCTTTTCTTCTGGAGTTAAGGGGTTTTTTTTTATTTATTTAGTTGACATTTTCCTTCTCCTGGCCTTCCCTGTAATTGCACGGTTTACAAAAGTTGAAACACGGTGTTCTCGTCAAACCTAGGTCAGGCCGCGTGCACAATGTACCATGAATTTGCACCTCCCGTACTGCAGGAAGCCCTAAGCATTTGTTTTGTATTTTTTTTTTTTTTGTTCTCGACAGCGGCAGGAGAGGCAGCGCCGCATTACGCTGGGACGGAGAAACCTTGGCAGCGCTCACTTCCTAGCTCGGCCACCGGTGGTGTGCGCCTCCGGGTTTTGGGGCGGCAGTTGCTGTCTGCCTTCGAATCTCTGCACGCGCTGCGGTTGCCATGGAAGCATTGGAAATCTTTTTTTTCTCTCTCTCTCTCTCTCGGTCCTGCAGAGAAGTGGCAAACTTAACGCAGGCACGGCTTTCTTTCCTTCGCCGCGCCGGAGGCAAAGCGCTGCTTGTTGCAGTCATTTCCCCACTAAGAAAACCAAAATCCCCCATGCACTTTTTTTTATTTTTAGTAGGTGGTGGAAGTTGCTAGAGCAGTAGTATGCGGATGCTAAGCTGCCAGCTATTCAGTCGAAATCCTTTGTGGAAAATAAAACCATCCACGGCCCAAGAAACGTGGACGGATTGAAGAGAGCCTGGAGCCCGGGGCGGTACTGCAGCCAGCGCCTCCTCACCCTCCTCTTAATCCGACCTTGTACGGGCTCTTCTCAGAACGTTAGCCCCGGGGCAACTGCCCCCATCCGCCTCCCCCCCCCCACCTTACATCGGGGGACTTAAGGTCGCGGCTACATCGAACGCACGCAGTGACACCTTTTTATTTGAATATTTTTTTTTTATTATTTTTACGCCGCCAGTCCGACCCTCCCAGCGAGCGCATTTTGTGCGCAGCAATAGGTTGTTTTTTTCCTCCGAGAAGCAGCCCCGCGCGTGTACGTCGCTTGCCCTTCCTTTCCCGCTCGGGTAGTGCTTCAGTCTCTACTGTTGCCATTCCTGTTGTCGCTCTGTGTGTGTGTCTCGGGCTGCTGTAGCTACAAGCGGTGGGACGCCTGTTGGGCGCGCGAGCTGTAGATTCCCCCCCCCCCGCGCGCGCCGCCTTAGCCCCTCCCCTCTGGGCGCTTGTCGTTGCCGGAAGGGAGGGGTTGAAAGGGCTGCGTCGCCGCTTCCAGACCAGAAGCCGCTTGGCCTCTTTTGCTGGGAAAGCACGCGGAGCTTTGCCCGCGAGCGCTCCTTCAGGAGGAGGAGGAGGACTCGCCTGCCGTGGTAGCCCGGCCCCTGGCACTTCCCTGTGGTGGAGCTCGCGGGCGAGTGCGGGAATGCGTTTGCGGACTGGCCAGTGGTGACCCGGGAGAGTGCGGCGGCGGCGGCGCCTCCTCCTGCGGGCGGGGCTCCCGCCATGCTTGCCGCGGCGGCGGGGCTGCGTGGCCGGTTGCCCGGGGCAGCGGCCTGGCCTTTGGCGAGGGCCCTGGCGGCGGAGGCTTCGTGTTCGGCCCCTGCACTGCAGGGGAAGAAATGGATCCTGCCTACAGGCCACGAGACGGCAGTGCAAACCTACAATAGTCTAACCAGAAGAAAAGAGCCCTTGATACTGGCTCATAAAGGACTGGCAACCTGGTTAGAGGCTTTCTGAGATTATATATTTTTAATTTGAAAAGTACAAATTGCAGAATTGATGACCTAGTTAAGGACTCTAATAACGCTATTTTTTTTAGTTTTACAGAAAAAAAGGGTAATTAGGTTTGGAGTTGAGTGTTTAAGCTAGGTTGCCATCGGTTCTAAAGGACCTCCTGTTTTTTCTTTTAGTTAACAAACAAAAAAAACAAAACCCCATGTAGTTAAACGGAAAAAAATACTTTACTTTTAATCACGCTATTGGCAGCCTTCCGTTAAACATAGAAGTAAGTCAATGTGATATTTTGTGGTGGGCAAGCAAAACGGGGTAAAAACTAGCATCTTAAATGGTCTGGTTTTACGCAGTTTTCTGACCCTGCTAGAAAGCTAAGTCAAATAAAACTATGCCTTGTCTTTTGCATAATATACTTCTGATCAGCCTCAGAACTTAGTTTACAAATAAAGAAGTCCTTCCTGTCCCTACTTGGATGTTATGGATTCATTTAACACTGGTACTAAAAAGGTAGTTTACAAATAAAGAAGTCCTTCCTGTCCCTACTTGGATGTTATGGATTCATTTAACACTGGCACTAAAAAGGATGTGCTATTTCTCTGTTTAAGCTGTGATTCTCAAGGTCAGGCTGCAACCTGGTCTGGCTTTCATGAAATTTCTCATTCATATGCATGAGTGATATGAAAAAAACTGACTGGTTTGTTGCCCTGGAGAAGGAACTGAACACAGAAGCTGACCCCCCTTCTTTCCTCTATTCCAGTCTTAAGCAGCAATCACTATAGTCACACTAGTTTCTTTATTTTTTTAATTCTCCTGGACTGTCATCCAGGAGTTTAGGGGTTGGGGGCAATGGAGCAAATCGGAGAAGTCTAGTGTTCATTGTTGTACTTCTGTGCTCCTTTTCACATTAAAGGCACATGAAGTACACAAACTATAAAACAGTTACATGTAGGAGCACATTTTTTTATTTCTATCATAACTCACTAGGAGTTAACTCAATCTGAGTGGCTGGCTGGCACACCTACAGTACATCTTAATTTCTGGTACTTTTAATGCTATAGCAGTTTTTAAAATTAAATATGAATAATAAACCCATGAAAATTTACAATTCACAAGTGCTTATAATAGGTTATCAGTATGTCTTACTGTTAAATTGTTGCTTTGCATAACTGGCTAATCAGAAACACTTTTCATCGTATACACATAAAGGGATTGAATCTTAAGTTTGAAATTTGAGCAGCAGCACCACTCGTTAAGGCTTCTTTCTACCAACCCTAGCCTACTCTCTCTCTATTCTTACATCTTTCGTAAGCATTCATTTAAATATAAACGAGATGTGTGAACATTTCATGATGTCTCATTTCTTTTTCTGGTACATGTAGAATTAAGTCGTCAAACAAGTTGTAGGTGTTATTTATTGGACTAATAATCCATGGCACAGAATTTAATTAAATTGGATAACTGGTTCAAAAGTTATTAGGGGAGCAACATACACAATTGTCTTATAAAGCTGATTTCCCTATAGAAAACTGCTATAAATTTATCAAAACTAAATTAACTATTCTTATGAATGGACAGTAGCTAAGGTTGAGGACTGGTTGATTGGTGCGACTGTTCACAAATTTCAAACTTGTGCCAATTTAACCTTTGTCTTGACCTACCAAGTGTCAAATATATGTAGACACATTTCTCATGTGAAAACGTGCACCTAGTGGTAGTTTTTAACAGTAAGACATCTGTAGCAACACCAATTAAATTAGGCAATGTTTTCCTGGTAATTCTGCAGAATTAAAAAAAAAAAAGTATAATCACAGAGAAACTTGGTTCCTGATGCACTCTGAGGATGAAGTAGTTGTCTACATCTCTTTCTGGAGCATCCATCCCAGCTACTGTAGGGAGATCCTCCTTTACCATAAGATTGTGTGAAACAGGGTTTTGAGCTTATGTGCTGAGAACTGCTGAAACCGAATAATTGGAGGTTGAGGGAGGAAAGAGGTGCTAATATATCCTGCCACCTGACCCTACTAGGTGTATGATGATGATATTAAAAACATTGCTAAATCAGGAGGATTAAACCTAAAAAAAAATAAAAGAATTGTCACTGGGGAAAACCATAAATAGCTATAAAGATCTGTTAAATTATTTCTCATTCACAAAGCAAATAATAAGAAAAACACTTAAAGCTTATCAGTGGCAGCTGTGCTCCGTATCACTTCATACCTGCAAAAACAGTCATCAAGTTAAAACACAAGTGGCAAATGTCTGCTATTGCTGAAATAGCAAGTCTACCTGACTTGCACATGTGTTAAGTGGGCGGTTGTGATTCATGATGATACTTTGAATTAGTGATCTTGAACCTTGCTGCTATCTTGAAGTATTGTTTTAAGAACACTCCTAGAGATGTTGTATCTGAGTATTTGATTTAATAGGGATTTTATTACTTTTGCTTCAAATTATCTGATCTGTAATAGCTATTGAACACAACTGATAATATCTAAGACCTGTTCATGCTGATCTACTTATAGATCTTAACTTTATTCACAGGTATAGTTGTGGACCAACAGTTTATGATCATGCACACCTGGGGCATGCTTGGTGAGTTACTCAGTTCGATAAAAAAAAAATGGTGTCTCTGAAGTAAACGAATGTGGATATAGCCTTCCTCCAAGAAATAAATTTACCAATTATGGTACGTAGTAAACAAAAAGTGGGCTAGGATGGAGAATGATACTCAGCCTCTTTCAAAGGGAAAGAAGAGAGAGATGTAGCAATCTTAATAGCTGAAAGATTACATTTCATATGTAAAAGGAGTTAGTGACCCAGGAGGGGGACAGTACCTGTTATTACAAGGTGGTCTTGGTCGGGTAGATGTTACCTTGCTGAATATTTACAGTCCAAATACTTCATCAAAACTCTTTTTGTATTTGCTAATAAATTTTCAGTTTGGTGTCCTATACACATCGAATTTTCAGGACCTGGGGTTCAAGGGGAGTCTGACTTGATATTATTTTTTAGATCCACACATACATGCAGATGTGCATCCTGGAAAATAGGCTTCATTTGTTAGGAATTTTTTGTTTCAGGATTTGTTGATAAGGGAAAAGGACAACTATTTTAGGGGTGGGATTACTTGGATTATAGCATGGACAAGTCTGGCCTTAACCCCCAGCATATTAAGGAGGATCTCAACATTTTTTTAAAAGGAGCAGAAGAGAATTAAAGTTGATGGATATGTGGCATGTTTAGTGACCTTCATTTTCAGTTTTTATTTTTCCTGGGAATTTATTACTTCAACAAAACCCCAATATTTACCTGAAAAAATGAATCATTTTTTTCCACGTATTTCTCTTAGTTTACTACCACCAGAATAAAAACGATACATTTCTGGGAAAAATAAAATAACTGAAAACCAAAGGTCCCTAGGCATGATTTATATTCCAATACAGTACTTTATTTTTCTACTCCTCCACTTGAGTCATATAAGAGAACAACAGTATGTTGTGGTTATGTGTATATAACTCTGAGATGTGGGGAGATGCCAATTTGCAGTTGTTAATTTCTCTGATGATATTCCTGTGTTTCTGACTTTGAACCGGACTATGTGTTCTCAATGCATGGGTAGATAGAAGCTTAACATACCCCTTCTTAGAGATACACAGATTTGCCAGACGTTGAATGACAAATGGAGTTAAATGAACAAGATCAGATGGATGTGAGTAGTCTATGGGAAGTAATGCGTAGGCAAATTATTGCTATTTGAGAGAATATTTTTCAGTAAACACACAAGCTGTGTAACTTGTTGCTGGTGGCTGTGGTCAAAGTTTTTTTTTTTTTTTTTTTTTTTTTAAAAGGTTTGGAGAACTTTCTGGAGGACAGGTCTGTTAACACTTATTAGCTAGGCAGGCACAGGGATTGCCACCTCCCACATCTGGGAAGGAGCAGGGAGATTTTTTTCCAGTTAACTCATGCTGACCATTGTCTGAGGTAGTATGCTGGACTGTTCTTATGGAAAAAAAGAGGAGAAATGATTTTATACTGGAGAAAAATATTAAACAGAAAAGGCACAAAAGAGTTATAGGCTAGAAAAGAATTGGGGGTTAGGGGACAGAGTCAGTTGAACACGTTGTTAAACGAGAGAGGTTTGGCTGATGAAGTTAGATGAGAGCAGTGGTTCCCAACCATGTCCTGGGGACCCTCCAGTCAATTGGGATTTCAGGATATCCACAATGAATATGCATAAGAGAAAATTTGCATGCATATTTATTCATTGTGGATATCCTGAAAACCTGACTCGCTGGGAGGTCCCCAGGACAGGGTTGGAAACCACTGGATAAGAGGATGTATTATAAAAAATGTAATAAACCAATAGGTATCTTGACCAAAGGGGAATATAATTTTGTGTAGTGCTAAAGAGAACTTACATAGAAACATAGAAATGACGGTAGAAGAAGACCAAATGGCCCATCCAGTCTGCCCAGCAAGCTTTCACACTTTTTTTTTTCTCTCTCTCTCTCTCTCTCATACTTATCTGTTACTCTTGGCTTTTAGTAACCTTTTGGTTCTATTTCCCATCCACCCCTGCCATTAATGTAGAGAGCAGTGCTGGAACTGCTTCTAAGTGAAGTATCTAGCTTAATTGATTAGGGGTAGTAACCGCCGCAATAAGCAAGCTATTCCCATGCTTATTTGTTTACCCAGCCTGTGCAATTCAGTCCTTGTTGGTTGTTATCTGAATATAAATCCTCTTTTCTTCATTCCCCCTGCCATTGAAGCAGAGAGCTACTCAGGATATGTACTGAAAGTGAACTTGGATGAGGGGGAAGTATTTTCCTTGTTAGAGGGGGATAAGAAGTTCCTGGAGTACTATAAAACTCTCTCTACTTCACAGGGGAAATTGATGTACTTAATATTTAAAATTATTTTTGTAAAATACTCACCTGCTAAGGTTGGAAGGAGAAAGCAACTAAGAGGCTATTGGAGCTCTGAAATATGGGGAAACTATCAGGGTAGCTGATGTTAGTATGGAGTATTAAAAATCCTTTGTATACCAGTTGGCTCTTTTTACCGACACCTGTTTTTTAAAATGTGGTGAAAACTAGACGGTTAACAAATTCAATGTATCAGGCTTCCATTTTATTCATTAGGAGGGAAAACTAAGAGATTTTTTAAATTCAGGTGCTGTAAGTGTTCCCTATCCACAGAGGACTATGAATAATCCAATTTTTCTCCCTCCCCCCACCTGTTTTGCTTCTAAATCATAAAGCTGAATCTGGAACCTGAGGAATGAATATAAATGGAGACAGATGAAACATTGGCATGATATGAAAATATTTTACTGTTTATATTGGATTCATAGTTATTCATACCTATTTCAGTTAATAAATTGGAGGACTTTAGCAGAATGATAAGACCAAGTTTAGTAAATCTGAAAGATTGATCATAGGTGATATTTTATAAAACTTTTGTGCCAGGCAAAAATGTTTAGAAACCTGGGCTATTTTATTTTATTTTTTTGATTCTTCATTCTTTCTGGCTATTTTGCTGTTTTTTACTTTGTGTGTATTTTTGCACTTTTGTTTTATTTTCTGCTTTTTGTTTTTGCCTTCCCTTGCCTCCTTTCATTAAAGTACTCTTCCCTCAACTTCTTCCTGAAGGGATTCCCCTTATCCCTAGCTTCTTCCCTTTCTTTCAGTCTCTCCTCCAGTGGCAGCCATCACAACTTATCTGAGCTCTTCTGGCAGCAGTAGCCCAAGCTCCATCAGCTGCCGCAACTCTTGCTTCCTGACCTGTGTCCCTATCCAGTAACAAGGTGAAAGATGGCAGATAAAAACCAGTATGGTCCATCTAGTCTGCCCAGCAAGCCTTTTTTTTTTTTTTTTTTTTTGTGGCAGGCTTCCATCAAGATCTAATAGAAAAGGTACCCCCATTTCTTCATTTCCATTCTCTAGCCAGCAAGAATCCTCTGTTTTTCCCATGCCCTTTTGAATTCCATTACTGTTCTCATCTTCACCACCTCTTCCGGGAGGGCATTCCATGCTTCCATCTCGCTTTCTGTAAAGAAATATTTCCTGACATTGTTCCCGAGTCTTTCCTCTGATTTCATATCATGACCCCTAGTTTTATAGCTTTCTTTCCATTGGGAAAGATTTTATTTTTGTGCATCATTAAAGTCTTTCAGGTATTTGAAGATCTGTATCATATCTCCCCTGTTTCTCTCTTCCAGGGTATTTATATTAAGCTTCTTCAGGCTCATACGGCTTTCTGTATGGAACACACACCATATTGGTTGCCTTTCTCTGGACCGCTTCCATTCTGTCCTTATCTTTTTTTGAGATGAGGTCTCCAGAACTGAACACAGTATTCCAGGTGAGGCCTCATTAAGGATCTGTATAGAGGCATTAGCACCTCCCTTTTTCCTGTTGCCTATGCCTCTTACAATGCATCCCTGTGGCCTTAGCTACCATCTTGTCACATTTTTTCCACCTTCATATCATCCAACACTTACCCTAAGATCTCTCTCCCACACTACTCGGTTCCCTCCCCAACACAACCACTCCTTTGGATTGCTGTATCCCAAATGCATGACTCAAACTTTTAGCAATAAATGCCAACTGCCAAACCTTTGGCCACTTCTCTAGTTTTTCTAGGTCACTTCTTCAAGTGTGTGCACTCTGTCGCAGATCTTGGTGTCATCCACAAGAAGACAAATTTTACCTTCTAATCCCTCTGCAGTATCACTTACAAATAGGCCGATACAGAAAAACGTGCAGGAGAGCGGGCAAGCGCAGGCCACTCTCCTGGGCGCGCGATTCAGGAGGGTGGCCTATGCAAATTAGGGCCCGCGGTAAAAGGAGGCTGTCAGCGGGTTTGACAGCCGAAGCTCAATTTTTCCGGCGTGGTTCTCAAACCCGCTGACAGCCACGGGTTCAGAAAATGGACGCCGGCAAAATTGAGCATCTGTCTTCCAACCCGCAGGCAGATTTTAAACTTTTTTTTTACTTTTGGGGCCTCTGACTTAATATCTCTATGATATTAAGTCGGAAGGTGCACAGAAAAGCAGTTTTTTCTGCTTTTCTGTACACTTTCCCGGTGCCGGCAGAAATTTAACGCCAGCCTTTGCGTAGGCGCTAATTTCTGAAAGTAAAATGTGCGGCTTGGTTGCACATTTTACTTTCTGTATCGCGCAGGACTAATTAATAGGGCCATCAACATGCATTTGAATGTTGCGGCTGCTATTAGTTTCGGGGGGATTGGACGCGCACTGTACTGTATCAGCCAGAAAGATTAAACAGACCGGTCCCCAAACCAATGAGGAACTCCACTTATCATTCTTCTTTCTTCAGAAAAGGTTTCATTTACCGCAACTCTGTCGTATGTCAGTCAGCCAATTTGTTATCATTTGCACCATGCTGGGACCCACTTCCAGGCTTCTCATTTTATGAGCCTCCTATGCAGGATCAAGTAAACCAGTTGATCCAGGTCTCTAGTCACCCAATAATAAAAAAAAATCAATCACATTTGTTTGATAGGACTTTCTCTAGTAAAAGCATGTTGCCTTGGATGCTGTAACCCATTGGATTGCAAATAGTTCATTATTCTTTCATTTAGAAATTTTCCCACCACCGAGGTGAGGTTAACTGGCCAGTAGTTTCCAGCCTCCTCTTTGCTACCGTGTTTGTAAAACAGGACCACAACTGCCCTTCTCTTGTCCTGTGGCACTACTCCCAGCTCCACGGATCTAATGAACACATGAGAAGACACATGCCTCGGCGACGCTGCCGACGCAGGATGCACCAAAGCATAAGCATATCGACGTGGCGCAAACGGCGCCAAAGACAACGCTTCCTTAGCCGGCACCAAAGTCGAAGCCTTCTGAACCGGAGCCGAGGCCACATGCGTCGACTAGGACACCAGTGCAATGCCCGATGCACGCGTCTGCGGCGCACATAGCTCCTGTATCGACGCACGATTACATTGCGCTGACGCAAAGACATAAGACGCATACTTCACGGACGTTGACACAGGTGTTGCGACCGTCACTGCCCGACGTCTCCACTATGCCCACCTTACCGCTTTGGCGACTCCCTCTTTGCCTGTTGGAAGTTTGGCTGCCGCAGCGTCCTCATGCCGTCCTCTTCTGGCATCCCCGGACCGGCTAGACGCTGCACACCGCCATGCTTCCCCGGAGCCTAAGGGTGTGTGTGCGGTGTGGCTCCGACTGAAGTACCAGCAGTGGTGCAAACCTCAGGGGCGTCCCCCTGAGATGACGTCATCCGCACTGGATATTTAAGGTCTCTGAAATCGCTAACTAATCGAGTTAGCAAGGGAAAAAGGGTTCCCTACCTAAGCTACTCTGCCTCCATGGACTTACCAGGGGTACCCGCTCCTCGGGGGTCTCGTTTCACTTGCTTTTCAGATTGCATCTGGAACTGGTACTCGCTCCTCGAGGTCCCTCGTTCCCGGTCTTGCTACTGAATACCATTTCTGCCAGGAAGTCATCGCTGCCTACAACATCAGTGAGTTACCTTCTCTCTCTCAGAGCATTCCCTGGAACCAGGTACTCGCACCTTGAGGGCCTACTTCTTTCCAGCTCCTGAGCTGCTTCCAAGAAACTGTGTGTTACCATCTAGGTTCTGTTCCTGAACTCTGCATACCCTGCCTACTCACTATATTCAGTTTCTCTACAGCTCAGTTATCCAGGATTGCTGTTCCAGTATCTGAGGGACTACAGCCCAGCTGGGCACTTCAGCTCACTACTGCCGCCTCTGGTGGCTCAAAATACTGTTTAATAAAAGAACTAGTGTTGTCTGTCTCCATACTCTGAGCCTGACCGGTGGTCCCTCTCGGGATCTTCCCCGGGGGTGTGGTCATCTGCTACCGGCCCAAGGATCCACCCACAACTACCTCAAACACTAACAGCAGAACACGACTCTGTCAATGCCGAGAAAGCATTCTTCTAAGCCATCTGCTCAAATTCACTTATCACCTTCTAAGAAAAGAAAAAGTGCTATGTCTCAGTATGACACCTCGTCGCACTCTGTTCAGGCCTCATTAGGAGACTCTAGACGTTCTCCATCGTCACTGGGACAGGGTTCACCAGACTCCCCGTCTAGGTCAGAGGGGGAATATGTTTCGGTGCCAAGCTTGTCGTCTTCGTCATCAACTTCTTCTATCCAAGTGTTCTCAGACTTGTCTTCTGCCTGCAGGCAGCGTTCCAGGGGTGATGTCCTGCAGGAACCACTTTCTAAGATGCGCAAAGCACCTGAGGTACTTCGTACCCACAAACAACACTGGACAGCGCCAGATTCTGATATATTGTTGACAGCATTGCTGGCACCCTGTCCAACCACTCCAGTTCGACAGACGATGCCTCCTCAGACGCAGCAAGCCTTTTCACAGCTTTCCCAAGCCCTGTCTGGCTTTTTTGAAGGCATGCAATCGCAATCTTCTTATCAGCTCCCTTCATCATCGCCAAGTAGTGATAACATTTCTCCAAAACCATCGGAACATTAGTCTCTGGTATGTTCAAGGTCCCCTTCACCAAGGGCTCGTTCTCCTTCACCGCTACAGTTACCAAAACCTCAGGAGTTTCTGCCACAACCGCTTACTCCAGACCTTCCACCAATATCCCCAGACACCTCAACGGGATACCCTTCAGACCCAGCAGAAGAACCGGCTGAACCCTATTCACCGCCGGAGGATCTGATCTACCCTAAATTTTTAGAAAAGATGGGCACAATACTAAATCTTGACATCCAGAAGGTGCCAGATCCTAGGGCAGCAACCCTAGGGTTACTAAAGATATTCGACCTTCCGGCAGAACCTACATCATTCTCTTCCCATGCAGTGCTAGATACTGTGCTTGAAAAATCCTGGGAGACACCTTTCATACTCTCTGCAGTCTCGAGGGAAACTGATCTCAAATACAAGATGAAGCAATCTGCATGTTACACCTCTCCACAGTTGTCTCATGCTTCTATCATCGTCGAATCAGCGATGCACAAGGCAAAGTCCAGGATGCACTCCGCCATTCCTCCGGGTAAAGACCTTTGGTTCTTGGATGATTTTGCTAAGCATTCCTTCCAGGCGACTATGTTAGCAACACGGATTAACCACCATCAGTTCTACATAGTCCAATATCTATATGAATGCGTTCAACATTTGAAGGAAAGTCCTGCTTTGAGAGAAGTGACTTCCTCATTTCCTCAGTCTATCCAAGACTTCGAAGAAGAGATACACCATCTGCTACGCACTATGTACGAAGAGTTCAAAACATCCTCACGTGCTTCCGCCCGTGATTCCAGCACGTTGAATGGCTTGGCTCCGTGCCAGTACAATTTTAGAGGATGAACATGACAAGTTGGCTAACTTGACCTGTAAAGGAGACAACCTCTTTGGCACTAGATTCCAAGAAATGGTAGCTCAGCTTAAGGAGCAGTCTGCTTCTTTGCGCCGATATTATGCTCCACCGCTGAGACAGCCATTCCAACGCCGGGCATAGCGACCATATGCATCCTATCGCCCACTGCTGTACCAGTCGATGCAACGACCATAACACCAACAAAACCAAGGTCTCGGGGGACGCCGCGGTCCCAACGATCCCAGACTCAACAACCCCCACTGCATGCAAGACTCTTCCGTCTTTTTGAAGATTGTCATGCCACCCTCACATACGGTAATAGCAGGAGGAATAACATCGCGCATTCAAGAGTGGGAAAAGATCACCACCGATCGCTGGGTGTTGGACATAGTCTACAAAGGGTATCAGATTCGATTTGAGTCCACCACCGCTTCCTTACCTATCAGCCAGAGGAAGCAGAACGGATCTTACCCAGCTGGGGATAGAGATAGCTTCGTTATTACAACAACTAGCAATTCGCCGTCTGCAGCCATCAAACCATAATTCGGGGTTCTACTCCCCTTATTTCCTCATTCCCAAGAAATCGGGGGATCTCCGCCTGATCTTGGATTTCTGGGAGCTCAACAAATACATAGTCAAGGAAAAATTCAAGATGATCTCCCTAAAATCCACATCGCCCCTAATCCAACCCAACGATTGGATGTGCTCAATAGATCTCAAGGATGCGTACATGCATATTCTGATTCACTACTCCTCCTGGAAATACCTATCCTTCCAATTCAATGGCCAGCACTATCAATACAAGGTCCTTCCCTTCGGCCTATCAGCGGCACCCAGGGTGTTCACCAATTGAATGGCAGTGGTGGTGGTGGTATTTCTCCATCAACAAGGAATCATAATTTTTCCGTACCTCGACAATTGGCTAATTGTGGCCTCCAACACGCTACAGAGGCATCTCCAGGAGACAATCATTTGTCTCGACAAATTGGGCCTAGTCATCAATTACCAAAAGTCCAACCTAGAATCTACACAAACTATTCAATTCATAGGAGCGTATCTGGACACAACCAAACACAAAGCTTTTCTGCCACATGAAAGGAGATGCACCATCCGCCTTCTCTTGAGACAACTCAAACTCACACAATCACAGTCAGCTCGTCAGGTCTTAACAGTCTTGGGTCATATGGCTGCCTCGATTCACGCAGTTTCCAATACAAGACTACACATGCGATGAATACAGTGGGATCTCAAGTGGCAATGGATACAGCATTCTCAACCATTAACATGGAAAGTGTTCTTGACCGAGTCAATGATAAAGGAGATAGATTGGTGGTTAAACAAAACACTCACCAAGGCTGCCCCCTTCAGTCTGTTGCCACACAATGCAGTGCTCACCACCGATGCCTCCCGCAAGGGATGGGGGGCTCTTCTAAATCATTTCCAATCGCAAGGCCTCTGGTCCAGACAGGAACAGCAATTTCAAATCAATCACCTAGAACTCAGAGCGACACGTTATGCGTTGAAAACCTTCGTCTCTTATCTGCAAGGTCACCGGGTCATGGTGTACACGGACAATCAAGTGGCCATGTTTTATATCAACAAACAAGGCGGGTCAGGTTCAGGAGGTCCTACCATTCTGGAGTGGGCCACCCACCATTTGATTCAGTTACAAGCAACATACCTACCAGGCATAGCCAATACTCGAGCAGACAAACTAAGTCGTGTATCCCATCCACACGAATGGTCCCTCAATCACGAGGTGGCAGAGACAGTCTTCCAATGGTGGGGACGGCCGTTGATCAACCTCTTCGACACAGAGATCAACAGAAAAGCGACTCGCTTCTGCTCCATTTGGCCCAGCCCAGGATGCTTTTCTCATTCCCTGGACAGAACCACTACTGTATGTGTTCTGCCAATTCCACTGATTACAAGGACAATACAAAAATGCATGCAGGAGGCGGTGCAACTGATTCTCGTGGTGCCGGCCTGGCCTCAACAACCATGGTACACACACCTCCTCCACTTATCCACGGAAACACCAATTCGGTTACCGAATTAGGAAGATCTATCGCAGGAGGAGGGAACCCTCCTCCACCCGCTGCTCTCCTCCCTGCATCTAATGGTATGGAGGTTGAGCGTATCCTAACAGAACAAGGATTTTCAGTCACTGTACAAGATATTCTAGCATCCATGAAGCCTTCCACTAGGAGAAATTATCAATTCAAATGGAAGCATTACACATCCTGGTGCAAGTCAAAGTGTATTGACCTGCTCACCTGTACGCCGGACGTTTTATTGGAGTATCTCCACACCTTATACGTCACAGGTCTTGCTACGGCTTCAGTCAGTGTTCACCTCAGTGCTATAGCAGCCTTCCACAGGCTACACGATGGTCAGCCTATTTCGATTCACCTGATGGTGTCTTGTTTTGTCAGAGGGCTGACACATCTCTGGCCCCCGGTTTCAAAACCACCAGTGTTGTGGAATTTGAACCTCATCTTGGAACAACTGATGGTATCTCTATTTGAACCTATGGACTCTGCTCATATCAAATTTCTCACCGAGAAGTCGTATTCCTTACAGCAATTACATCGGATCGTAGGGTTAGCGAACTACAGGTGCTGGTTCATTATAGCCCGTATCTTCAATAAACTGAGATTGACAAGGTTAACATTGTGATGGGGATGCCGTTGAGTATTACAGCTACAGCTAGGGACATATCGCAATTCACTACACTGGGTCAATGAGCAATTGACAACCTTGCTACTGGAGGACCAAGCAAAATTATTGGAAGATTGGTCATGTTTTACTGCTGGGGAATTTCCTGCCCATCTTATAGCCTAGACAGATAAAAAGTGTGTTTGTACAACTGTGGTTCATCACTGTGGAGGAGCTATGGTTGGTCATCTCTAAGTTGGAACTTTATTGACCATTTGGATGGGACTGAGCTTAGACTGTAACTGTCTAAAGGTTCTGTTTGGAGTTTTAACTATCCTGGAGTCCATAGGGGGGTCTGCAGGGTCAAGTTGCTAAATCATAAGGAACCAGTGCTGCTTTGATTAAGAGCAATCTGGTAGTACGTCGAAAGATGGAAGTTCTATCGTATGCTAATAGAAGGAATAACTTACATTTCCAAGCGTGTAGCAGATGGACTCAGGACCTAATAGCAGTTGGAGACGGAGTCAGATTTCAATCTTTCGTAATCACCAGTACATATACCCCTGCAGGAAGCTCAGCTCTTCAGTATTCCTCAGTCTCCATAGCAGTTCGGGACTCTATACACGCTTGCACAGCGTTTAGAGTATTCAAACCAAAGAAAATTCCAAACAAGAAGAAACCTCACCTCTACAGACAAGCCCCGCTCTCCTGCGGTGATACCTACGGGTCCCTCCCCCAATTGAGAATTTCTGAGGTGATTTCAGAGATCCCTCATAGGTAGGCCTCGGTCCGGCAGCCTGTCCCCGGCGTGGACTTGGCCTCTGGCACCGGGAGAGGCAGCGGGTGCAACACCGAGCACGGAGGTGAAGGTACATTTCCCTCTCCCCCTGCAGCCAGAGACCGCCCGAAACGAAACCCGGGAAACACCGAGAAAAGGTAAGGTAGAAAACTTTCTAAAAGTCTCCGGTCTCCGAGGCTCGGAATGCCGCACAGATTGTCAGTCGGTGTCTGTGTTATCGGGGTGATCAGCCCCGTCCAGGCTAGACACCGATCCGCTACGAGGGTCCTCCCACGAGGAGACCTTCCGAGGTGGTCGACATATTGCTCGCGTGGTTACCGACGCCATTTCCCATTGATCGCCGTCCTGTCCGCCTAATCGAGCCATGCGCACAGGAACTTTGTTGTGCGCACAGCGACGTGCACGAGGAGGCCAGGTGCATAAGTTAAATCTGTGTGCACAGCGGCGCGCACATCTTCGGCGCACCCGGAGCACATAACTAAGCCTCCCGGTGTGTGCATTATACGGGGCTTTCTGCTACCCTACACGCACAAACCATGACACCACTGGCAAAGAAGGTCAAAGCACAAGCCCTCTGCCCAGCCTGCCACATAAGAGCTGCGCAGCACGAAGAGGCCACGGCCCTGTGCCAACAGTGCGATGAGGCCCTGAGAGAACCAGGTCAAGGTCCTCCCCAGCCAGTACAGGAATCCGGATCCACCGATAGTACACTGGATCTCTCCACCCCAGCGCGAGCCTCCCTCAAGTGGGGCTCCCCGGGGACGCAGAGACTTTCAACCTAGACCCAGGATCCTTTTCCTGGGTAGAGTTCTTTAAAGGTCTGCACACCTTCGTCCACATACAACCAGGGCCCTCTAGGCCCCCAAGAGACTGGTTCAACACCAGACAAGACAAGGTCATTCTTCCCCCTACGAGGAGAATAAAACTGACGAACCAATTGCGAAACCTGTTAACAAGTCTTCGCCCCAAAGTATGGGACTACCTCCCAAGTCCTCGGCCTCATGACATCAACCCTGGAAGTGGTCCCGTGGGCAAGAGCTCACATGCGACCGCTACAGCGCTCCCTACTGTCATGGTGGAACCCGATGTCCCAGGACTACTACGTTCGCCTGCAACTGCCAGAGGAGGTGCGGAACCAGCTCCAATAGTGGCTACAAGAAGACCACCTGAGCAAGGGAGTAAAACTATCCCCACCGACCTGGATCTTGCTCACCATGGACGCGAGCCTACAAGGGTGAGGAGCCCACTGCCAGGAACTGAAGGCCTAGGGGCAATGGGACAAGGAAGAGTCGGTATGGACTCTGCCCGGAAGGTCAGACTAGCCTGCATATGGTTCAGTCACAGACTCCAGGGCAAATCTGTCAGTCATGTCAGACAATGCCACGACTGTTGCATACATCAACCGCCAGGGAGGAACCAGAAGCCAACAGGTGTCCCTGGAAATAGATCCCCTAATGGCGTGGGCGGAAGCAAACCTACAAGGGATCTCAGCCGCCCACATCGCGGGAAAAGACAGCGTCACTGCGAACTACCCCAGCAGAGAAAGTCTAGACCTGGGGGAATGGAAGCTGTCCACAACCTTCCAGTTGATAGTAAACCGCTGGGGAACCCCAGCCATGGATCTCCTGGCAACCTGGTCTAACGCCCAAGTTCCCAACTTCTTCAGTCGCAGACAAGGACCACAATCCCAAGGGATCGATGCCCTCGTCCAGACCTGGCCACAGGAAGATCTGCTATATGCCTTCCCACTGCGGCCACTACTGGGCGGGATCATCTGCAAGGTAGAGCACCACAGGGGGCTAGTACTTCTAGTGGCCCCGGACTGGGCAAGAAGGCCGTGATATGCAGACATGCGAAGACTCGTGATGGGGAGCCCTCTACACAGGGATCTGCTCCAGCAAGGCCCGATTCTCCACGAAGACCCAACTCGATTCTCTCTTACGGTCTGAACATTGAGAGGACACGCCTGAAGAAGAGCGGATAGTCAAGGGCAAGTTCTCCACATCACTGACCTACTTACGAATATGGAGAATATTCGAAGCTTGGTGTGAAGACCGTGACATCCTTCCGCGGACAGTCAAAATTCCCACGATCCTGGAATTTCTGCAGGACGGATTACAGAAGGGGTTGTCCCTCAACTCCATCAAGGTTCAGGTGGCCACGCTGACCTGCTTCGGAGCCAAAGTGGAAGGCACCAGCCTAGCATCTCATCCGGACGTCTCCCACTTCCTGAGAGGGGTCAAGCAGATTAGACCACCCTAAAGTGGCTGGTACCCCTATGGAACCTCAATCTAGTACTAGACTTCCTAGTAGGAGCCTCCTTCAGACCTATCCGAGGTCTGCCGCTACAACTCCTAACCTTGAAGACTGCATTCCTAGTGGCAATATGTTTGGCCTGTCGCATCTCCGAACTTCAAGCACTATCCTGCTGAGAACCGTTCCTCAGGTTCACACCGGGATCCATACAGCTACGCACGGTCCCCTCTTTCCTCCCAAAAGTGGTTTCTCACTTCCATCTAAACCAAACCATCTCGCTGCCATCTCCAGATGAGCATAAGGACTCGGGAGAATCTCGCCGTCTTCGCCATCTTAACATCGGCAGACTCCTAGTCAGATACCTAGAAAGGTCGGAATCCATACGGAAGACAGACCACCTATTCGTCATTCACAGCGGGAAGAAACAAGGGGAAGCGGCCTCGCGGGCAACCATAGCCTGCTGGATTAAAGAAGTAATCAAGGCGGCCTACGTAGATTGTTTATAATTTCTGGACTCAAAGCCAGGGCAACAAGAACACTTCTTACTCAGCAAGAGGTTTTAAAATATAATTTATTCAGCTGTTTAAAAGAGAGTCCAAGACAAGTGTTCCTGGGAGATGCGATATAAATGCCCTCTATCTGTAATAACTAGCATCTCATCCCATATAGGAAGAGAATCTTCTTTTATAATTAAAACATACAGTATTGCCGAAACTTCCAGAAAGGTGTAACCGCCCACAAACAATGATGCTGTTGTCATGACAATCTATCATGTATAGGAAATGCTTGTGAGGACATCCTCCATTCAGTTGTAAAAATCATTCTTTACTAGTCTCCCCTGAAACCACCCTTCCATGATAAAAGTTCCTTTATCACCCAGGCTTTGATGCACTGTATTCTTCTGTTCTTCTTTCTTACATAGGAGCTAGGCTTGAATTCCGTCGGTTGGCACCAGGATTTAATTTAAAGCTGTAACCTCAAAGGCATCTTCTTTGTACCTGGTTCCTGTCCGTTGAGATAGGCATCTGCAAGACAAAAGCCTGCATCCTGGTTTCCTGCAAAACAAGTTTCCCTGTATTGTGGTGCAGACAGTCATTGATGCCTTTCTGGCCTTTAATTATATGCTGTGCAGAGCTTACAAGTTTCCTAAATCTTCTACATCCTTCAAATCTGTGATAGTCAGAAAGTCTCTCAGAGTTCATTCACCTCTGACAGGCCACAGTACAGCAGAGGCATCTGGGTATTTTTGGTTGTCTGCTCGGCCTATTCTTCATTTCCCTCTATGGGACACCTTTAATGGACAGGTGTCACATCAACCAGTCTTCGATGATGAGCCATGACAAAGGAACTTAAAGTATGTCCTAACCACTAACCTTGGTATTTATCAGGTGTAGTGCATACGTGTGTGTCCCTCTAGATTCCCAATTAATATGAAGGATACTCCCACAAGCATTCACTAGTTAATCAAACAATAACATCAAGATGAGGGCAAGCCTCCACCTCTACAAGTCAAGGCCCATTCCACTAGAGCCCAGGCAGTGTCCTGGGCAGAAACCAAGATGCTGTCACCCGAGTTCTGTTGGGCAGCGACATTGTCCTCCATTCACACTTTCTCTAGATTCTACCGCCTGGATGTTCAGGCTCTGGAGGACACAGACTTCGCAAGAGCGGTACTAAGTGGGCCAGGGGCAGCCTCCCACCCGGTTTGGGAGTAGCTTTTGTACATCCCATTGGCCCTGAGTCCATCTGCTACACTCTGTCCATAGTGTAGACAGATGGACTCAGTATCCCGCCCATGGCTGCCGCCAAACACGGAACCTCGGGTGACAATCCCTGAGAGCAAGACAAGTATGGGTAAGCCACGCTTTCCTCTAGTTAAAACACATAGTTACCAGGTGTTGGCGTTTCTCGGTTGAGTGCACTGGCGGTCTCCAGCTATAGCCCACATCAACCAGTTCAAGTTAATCACGTTAATCAAATTTAACCAAGTTAATCAAATTATCCAGATACATATATCCACAATTGCTTTTCGAAGAGAATATTGAAGAGCAGAGCTTCCTGCAGGGGTATATGTACTGGTGGAGTTCACAGTCATGCGGATGGTCTAGCTAGATAGGACATATGGTCTTTTTCTGCTCTCCCAGCTGGGATCAGAGCTTGGAGCAGGTGATGCGTCAGCATGCATCCACTTCCAGAGGACAGACGCGTTGAAATTGCTTCGAAGCGTCGACCCATCGAAGCGAAGTCAAGCGATCTACGCATCGGTGCACCGACGCAAAGGAGATTCTGCGCCGAAGCTTTCTCATGCCAGCGCATCGTCGAAACACAACACGCATCAACGCAGGATCGTCACTGCGACACATCCTCGACTCGCCACACCACCGACGCAGACGAAGCACGTCGGTGCACAACAGACACCTATCACTCAATACAAAAAAAACACCATTCCGGCCTCGAAGCATCATCATCATCAATAAGGGATCTGAACTGACTTCACCATTTCGTTCGCTCACTTCTCCTTCACCGGGAGAGATGTCTTCTGCTTCCCTGCCATCGGAAGGGCCTCTGGCCTCAGGACAACAGTTGGATATTCCACAACTTCTACCGCTGAAACTGCCTCCACAGAAATGGCAGCTACCACTTCAGGCTTGGCTACGCAGGCCATAAGTCCAAATCACAACCATACTGACTCAGTTTTTACAGTCAGTAGAACAATCCCAGCTTCCACCATCAGTACCTGCGGACACACTACAACCTGCAATGGATCCAGTCATTCCAGGACCAGCACCAAAGGTCCCTTCCACTCAAACACCATCTCAAGACACATGACTTAACAGATACGGATACTTCATCCATGGGTTACCCCTCTGACCCGGCAGAGGTTCCCCCAGAAGCATCTTCACCTCCAGAAGACCTGACGTATTCGCAGTTTATTGAAAAAGTAGGTCAACTCTTAAACATAGACGCGTCGACTTCCTGATCCCCCTCCAAGAAATGCTTGGCATATTGAAGATCCTCAATGGTTCTACAGAACCGGTGGCTCTCCCGCAGCACCCAGTATTAACAGCTCTGATGGAAAAATCCTGGGACACGCCACTGTCCAGTCCTCCTACATCAAGGAAAATAGATTTAAAATATTGAATGAAAGATTCCTCTTTTCATGCATCGATTCAACTACCTCATAATTCTGTCGTAGTTGAATCTGCAATGCAAAAAGCCAGAAAGTCAAGAATCCATGCTAATACCCCGCCACACCGGGACCAAAAGTCGCTGGATGATTTCGCAAAGAAATCTTTCCAGTCCTGAATGTTAAATGCACGCTTCCAGAATCACCAATTCTACATAACCCAATACCTGTTTGAGAATCTCCAGGCATTGAAATTGTCCATGCAACAAGCTTCACCAGATATCGCCCTTCCTCCTCAATATCATAACATCAAAGGACTTTGTTACTTTTTACGATCTGTCTATGAGGGATTTGATATTTCCTCAAAATCTTCAGCGAACGCCATTGCAGCAAGGCGCTTGGCATGATTGCGATCCAGCGCCATATGGACGATGTCCATGAAAAATTGGCAAATCTACCCTGTTGTCCCGAAAATTTGTTTGGAGACAAATTTACCGAAACGGTAGCTAAGCTGCTGTCCTTTCCTTGACCACTCCTCATATTCCATCTACATCAAGACGTCCTTGTACGTCCTCAACAGCCTACAGAAGGGCCCCATTTAAATCTTTTAAGCCCTTTTCATACTTTAAGCCTCAAACCTACCAGCAGCCTCGCCAACCTCCCTATCAGGCTCAAGCACCACATCAACGTGCAAGAGCTGCCTGTCCACCACGGCAGCAGGCGGATCCTCCACCCGCAAAACCTCAATCCAGTTTTTGAACCTACCTTCGCCACCGTCATAACCCTCTCCTGTAGGAGGCAGATTAACCAAATATCTACCAGCCAGGAATCAAATAACCATGGATCAATGGGTCCTTACAATCATACGCCAGGGTTACACCCTTCACTTTTCCTCCCTCCCGACCCTTCCTCATTGGGTTCCACAGAAACAATCAACATCTCACAAAGAACCTCTGTTGAAAGAACTTCAAATGCTTCTGCACAACAATTGCATTCAGAAATTACCTACTGAAGGATTACGTCAGGGATTCTATTCCCAATATTTCCTAATTCCCAAGAAATCGGGAGGTCTGCATCCAATCTTGGATCTACGGTCCCTCAACAAACACCTCTACAGGGAGAAATTCAAAATGACTTCGCTCAAATCCATCCTTCCCTATCTTCAATCAGGGGATTGGATGTGCTCACTCGATCTGAAGGATGCGTATGCACATATTCCGATGCACCCCAGTTCCTGGCGGTACCTATGCTTCCAAGTGGACAACCAGTACTTTCAATACAAAGTCCTTCCCTTTGGCCTCTCTTCTGCCCCCAGAGTTTTTACCAAATGTCTTGCGGTGGCGCATCTTTGTCGTCAGGGGGTGCAGATATTCCCTTATCTGGACGATTGGCTTCTAGTAGCACCCAATCGAGACCTACTACAATCCAATCTCCTCCTCACAATTTCTTGTCTGGAGAACCTCTGTCTTCTCATCAATTACGAAAAGTCGAACCTAGAGCCTACTCAGACTTTGCAATTCATAGGCGCCTTCATTGTCACAATTCAGGACAAGGTTTTCCTCCCTCCTCTGAGAGCTCTAGCCCTCTCCTTGCTGGCTTCAGATCTGCTACACAACACAACCGCTACAGCTCACCAGATACTAACTGTTCTAGGACACATGGCAGCAGCCATATATGTGGTCCTTCACACACGCCTACACATACGTCGTCTGCAGTGGGGCCTGAAGTTATAATTTTGTTATTAAATTCATCTGGTTATAGAGTGTTGAAGTGGAAAATCCAAAACTGTTCCCTGTAATTTAACTGGTATGTAGGATCACCACCTTATAAATTATCACGTTTATGCTCAATCACCTGCCATTTCAGATCTTTAAATTGATGAGCAGAATCATCACAGTGTGGTACCATAGGGACTTGTAACTTTTTAGTGAATACACAACTACGATGTTCAATTATACGTTTTCGCACTGAGCGAGATGTTCTTCCAATATATTTCTTACCACATGGACAGGTAATCAAATGACACTTGAGGTTGTACAGTCAGTCTGAATACTATATATTCTTCCTGTGGTATCTTCACACTGATGGTCCAACTCATTACTATGGAATTTATTGATGAGGTGGATTATTTGTATATGATGTATCCAGTCATGTGCTTTCATTTGGGAATATGGTTTTTGGGCATGTGCACCACAAACCCATTTGGCAACGCTCGCCTGAGAGGGATCTCTCTAAGAGTAGGTTAGGTGCACTTGTAGGGCAGCATGGAGGGGATGCTTGCACTGCCACCTTTGGGCTGTAACTACTTGGTGGCAAATGGAGGACTTCAGGTTCCATTACTGTTAATCTGACACCTGGAAAGAAAAAGAAATGCAGTATAGCCCTTTGATTTAACTTTCAAATTAGTTTGAAATGCATTCTGTTTCAGTTTCAAATTAATTTATAAAAATGAAATTGAAGCTGAAAAGGAATGCATTTCAGCCTCGCTTGAGGGGTCATTAAATGAGGACTGTTGCTTTTACATATATGGCATTCTGTAGTGTTTTTCGTAACTGTAACATAATTTGTCCTTCAGCAGTTTTTCGTCATGTGTTCTCTTATACTGAGATGCGTGTTGAGCATAGACACTTATAGCTTTTGTGCGAATGTTAGAGACCCTCCAAAAAAGCACAAACTGTTGTCTTGATTGCCAGTTTATGATTCTTACTATGTAATATGAAATGCAAGCTCTCCAATAGAGGTCAGAGACATATGTAAGAAAGCAAAAAGTTGTGAAAGGTGTCATTTTTCTGTGACTAACTTTTACAATCAGAAGTGGCACGTGTTGTGGTATACACCTGTGAGGAAATACTTCAGAATGGCTAACCATGTGGTTGTATATGCAATGCTGCTTTAAAAATAGTCTCCTTTAAAACACGACTTGAGAATTTAATTTAAAATGTAGCACTCATTGATGAGAACTTTTTCTTATAAGGAAAAGGAAGAGGGGCCCATTGGACCATGTTGAAAGTCTTCCCCATCATAAATAAAGCTGTTTTCAGTTTCTGCACTACTGCCAGGTTTGTTTTCACTCTGTCAACAGAAGTGTACTGTAACATTGAACACAATAAATCCAGGGTGCTAGTTTTGCATACTTTATATTCTGTCACCATATAAAATTCCCTCAGTGCTAGCAGTGTGTGGATATGAGAAGCATCATTGGTAGAATACTTGTTCCCAAAAACAGTCTCTTCTTTTTAAAGGGATAAAGTAATTTAGATTTGGATGTGAAAATGTTTCTCAGGTTTAACTATTTTGTAAATAATTTCTCTTCTCTTTAACTTGGTAGTCTCTGCTCTCGCCTGGGCTTCTAGCTCATTTGGGATTCAGGGCTGGGATCTAGCACCGTGAGCCTTCATTCAAACTACCTGGGAATTTTTTCCCCTCGTTTTATATCCCCTCCCAACTTTAGTCCAGTTATTGGGATAACAGACCTCGGGTGGGGGTGGCATGCAGCAAATCTCCTTCTGGAACCCTGCAATGATGGGTCCTAAATCTCAACTATAGGGGTTGCTGTTAGAGTGGTGACTTAACTCCCTGCACCTCCCCCATCCCCCCCAAAAGGCTGTGAACGCAGTGGCCCCCATCAGCAAAAAGGTCTGAGCCAGAAATCAAATCCAGGTTCCTGTGCTGTGCTTGGCAGTGATCACCGAGCTGGTTCATAAAATGGTTGAGAAATGTGGCCTCTGTGAAGCAGTGGTGACATCTTATGGCCACTCTTAAGATTCTTTAAATGATCTTTAACTGATAAGGGTAAAAGCGTATAGAAATGTACCCAGGCTGGTTTATAATCCTTTGCCAAAAGTCTAAGTAAAAAAGAGAGCATTTAATCCTTCTAAGTGCATCTGGTCATTTGTAAACAGAAACCGCGTCAAAACTGAAGGCACATCAATATGAACCCAAAATTTCAAAATACAAAAATAGGCCATTAATATGGCTATATAAACAAATTTCATAAATCCTTTAGATAATGCCATAGAAAATTTACAAGATCCAAGCAACAATAAGCTACCTTGAAAGGATGAATGGACTTGTTACCTTCTGAATAGTGGACAGCATTTCTTCCCAACAAGAAAGTAATTTATGACATAGCAGAAATGTATGTATCAATGTACCTTTCTCTATTTGACATTTGTTACACATATCAGATTGAGCAATACCAAATTTACATGCTTGATCACTGTCAAATATAGCTATGATGTAAAATTTTAAAGTTAAACACCAAATGGTAACAAATAGGCACTTCTGCAAGAAATCAAAACTTCATTTGCCTTATAATTAATCATTGGCTAAAATTCCTTTTTTTTTTTTTTTATAAAGATTTGCAAAACAAAATAATTCTCAATGATTCAAATAGTGAGGCAAAGTTCCCCGATATGGAGCAGTATTTTGGAAACCTGCATCAGGGGTCGAGGATTATTCTGTTAGTGTCACAGTGCACCATTTAATATATAGTGATTATTACTGCAAACGCCAATGTTTGGTGTGAAAGAATTAACCAAATAGAAAAAGGAACTTTGGCTGATGATTAATTATAAGGCAAACGAAAGTTTGATTTCTTGCCGGAAGTGTCTATTATGACTGGCCACATTGATGGTATCTATTTTATATAATGAAGATAGTGTGATTTATTTGTAAAATTTTAAAGTACATTTCTTGACATTTGGCATCCATTGAAATTGATATATTGCATTATTTAGAACATTGTATCTATTGACTTCCATACTCAAGGGAATTGACCAATATAATGCTATGTCCTGCAGCAAATCCAACTTAAATTTAAATATAATTGATATCTACAAGAAAGTGTATTTACCTTTATACTCCCTGAACCAAGAGCTTTCTCTAAAGAATCAGGATGAAACAATTGCACAGGAACATTGTAATGGCAAAAGATTAATGTCTTGTTTGTAAATAAGCATACAAATGTATTTGATATATCATATTCTTGTAATTGTTCAAAAGAATAGATATACTTTTGCTGTACAATAAAGTGATGTAACAACAATCCCTTTTGTCTAATATTTTTTAAAAATTCCACTCTGAAAATCCAGAGGAAAAGCCAGTTTACCTACTGAGGGCAAAACCCATAAACATTGGGAGGGAGTACCCCGCCATTTGCACCCGGTGCCAAGCTGTCAACACTGGTCTAAAACAACATTGCAACTTCTCTGGGATCTCAGAATCTGTCACAAACCATAGCAACAATAGAAAAAGCAACAGCTTTATATACCACAATAATTAAGTCCATGTAATCCACTCCCAAAAGAAGCACAGTTTTTGGATGAAGACAGGGTAGGACATACCTTCTGACAGTAGTACTCTTAGTTGGCTTTGGTTAAGGATCCAGAGGAGACAGCTCTGTAGATTCATCAAATGATTAGAAGGAGCGAGACCCAAAAGACAGAGCATCATTGACCGAGTCAGGAATTAACACTGGATCCTCTTTTAAGGATCTAGCCTTTGAAAATATGAGACCTTCCTGTATCTTTGGAACATTCTGATGTGGTAGAATAGGAGACTGTGAATGCAGCTCAGCTGAAAAATCTTCTAATACTGGCTCGATAATCGGTGAAGTAGGAGGAGATAGGATATTCTTTATATAATTATGAATAAACTCAAAGCATAATTTCTGTATTTTATTTAAACATTTTTATATACCGGCATTAGTTATGAACATCATACCGGTTTACAATGAACGAATTAGGCTTGGAAATTACATGTTAACAGGGAAAGCAGAACTGGGCGGGGGATAACAAGAAGCAGCTATGAAGAGAAAGATTAACAAAACTTGGGTCCTCAATATGAGGAAAGGATAAACGCCGTGTGGTAATACTTTGGAAGAAGGTTTGTGGGCCTTCTATTCTGGATAGGCTTGTTTGAATAACAGCGTTTTTAATCTTTTTGAATTTGCTCACACACGGCAATCAAATGAAGCAGACTGAAGTGCCATCGAGGAAGTATCCGTCTCTGGTATCAAGACCGGTGAAGAATGTTTTCTTATAGCGGGTTTAGTAACAGACTCTCCAAAGCAAGGAGTAGAATCAGCGCTGAAAACCATCAGCACCATAACGTTTGATGCCAAGGTGGATGGTACCCATGTTTCCACTTTCTTTGGTGTTGAGACGTTGGTGCTGGAAGTGGTTGGTGCTGTCATCTTCTGCGCCAATGAGATTCTGCTCAGTGTTCCTTAGATGTTGATAACACTGAAGGGGGGGGACTGCCTCCTTTCCTTTTATGTTCAGAGCGAGAACTGTGTGAATCACGGTGTTAGTACGTAGGAGATTCAGACTAATACCTAAAATAGAAAGTCATCCTATACTCTTTTCTTTGCCATTGGGGAGGACAATTGATATTTTAAGTGCTCTGAAAAATAGCACTTAGGGGACCCAAATTGCGAAGGCAGTATTTGAGAAGATCTAGACTGTGCCTGCACTTAATACACAATTTGAAGGGTCTTTTACCTAATTTTGAACTTTTCTCTGCCATTGTAGTACAGGGAAAAGAGATAATTCTGAAACTTTTTTTTTTTTTTAGAGCAGACTTGAAAAATAAACCAGGAAAATAAGCGACTAAAGAAAAAATTAAAATGGAAAATACTTGAAAAAAATGTGAAGAATACAGCGAGCAGTTAATGAGAGGGAAAGTAAAATGGATTGAGGAGACTCACAGTACCTATATGTGCTCATAGCCTTTCTGAGTCAGGAGAGAGTATGTTCTGCATTGGCACTATACAACGGTGTCATCCATTTATGTGGCTGAATTCATCCTGCTTTATCCTTCAAAAGGTTCCAGAGGTGATTCTCCTGAGGGAGCCAGCAGGGGTAAGGATGCTTGAGTAACTGAGAGGGTTTTCAGAGATCCTGAAATCTCCACCACTCCATTTTTTTCAGCAGGATCTCTGCATGAAAACTGTAAGTAGGAGGCATCTGTCCCAATGTGTATGCTTTTGAGGAAAAGCAGCCCCAGAATTTTGGCATGGTGGCCAAAGAGTAGCAGAATTCTGGATTTTCCCTTTTGACCTGAACACAGATGGATTCTTTTTCTGCTCTAGAGAAAAGGAGTTCCCATGTGCCATTTAAGAATGTTTATGAAGAGGGCACCTTAGTTCTGAATAGTTGTGAGAAAGGAGAAGATTATTCAGCAAGGACAGAAGTAGAGACCACATAGATTTCTTTTTCCTATTGTAAATAACTGCAACTGTTTTCAAGGATGAATGCAAACTATTGGGAACTTTAGCCTGGTTTATGAAGTGCCTTTTCTCAGCATCTCTGTTCCTTGCCAGCGAAGGTCCATTTTTGTTATCTACCAGACCCATTAAATAGGTCTGTCCTTAACCAGGTCAGGAGGTGGCTACATATGAATGAAGGGTCATGGGTCATATCCCAATAGAGGATGGTTCTGATTGAACTGAAGCCTAGAAAAGTGCTGGGCCAAACAAAAAAATGTTCTGTGATTTGGAACTTTGCTGTGGGTGCCTGAGACTCCCCTTGCCCTCCTGCAGAGCCCATCAGAGAGTTGTAATAGTGTGCAGCACTGCCATGGCTTAGAGATACCATTGGAGAGGAAGTGGAAAGTTCCTGATGTATGCCTAGCCTTGAATTACAGAAAACCCTTTTTTTATGGAGTGATTTTCTCTTGAGATTATATAGTGTTCTTTTTCTGATACCCAGTTGCGGAGAAAATGTCTATTTTGCAGCCTTTGAATCAATTGGGTTGATGTATTCATTTACTACAGCCAATAGGGAAATGCCTTGGATGAGAAAAGCTCATATAGTTCTTATATTAAAGTTTGTTTAATTGGTTCATCACCTTGTCTCAACTAGACCCATGGACTTGAATTAATTGTGCATAGAAGAAGACTAAAAGCAACTATACTGGAACCAATAGGAGCTCTGCACCGAGATTATCTGTGTGATCAAAAATAGTAATTTAAAATATTAAATATCTACTGGGGATGAAATAATTGCTAACAGTGGACTAAATGTACTAATAGGTTGTTCCTGTTTTGTGTCTGGGGAAAAAAATCATAATACCTCTGGCCTAGTGACCCTTGGATTTGTGGGTTTCATGTACTTGAATAAAAAGGGCTTCTAAAAATACCAAGAAAGTTAATATACTTGTCAAAAGTGTTTTTCTTGAATCCTGCTTTTATGCACACTTCTGATAATCTAAACAGTGTTTTCATTATTATGTAATTTGAACATACAGCTCTATGACTTGCTTTACAATTATAGTATTTCAGAAACTTGAAGCATGTAGCCACTCCTGGGGTGGAGGGCTTAGCAACTCATTTCTGCTGCTTGGATCCACATGTTGGCTTCCAAAAGGGAGAAGATAGAACAGTTATTGCCCAATTATTGCGGGGTGAACTGAGGCCCAAGGAGATAAACTGACTTGACAAGGATCATATGGAAAGTCTCTGCCAGAGGGGAAGTGCTGATATCTTGTTCCAGGACTTCCAGTGCTTTATCCAGAAGATGTCCTCTCTTCCCAACAGTTTAATACCTTTCAGCCAGTAAACCCTGGAAAGTTTCATAAAATTTAAACTGGATTGATATGGAGCTTTGTTAAATCTGAAAAAAAATATTTTAATGAAATATTCTAAACTGCAGATGTGAGGAGAAATCTTGTTTGTTTGAAAGAAGATGATGAGATCAAATCTGGTTTTCTATATGATAATTTGATAAAGCAGTGTGTTAGCCCACTTGATTGCATAGAATTAAAGCTAAAACAAATAAGGTGATGACTGACACTACAATAAAAAGTTACATTTTATTCTGACCTGCTCATTTTGTTTGGACCTGAGCAACAAGTGTATTATCTCCTGAAAGTTAGCCAAGAAAAGTATTGTTATTCCAGTAAAAAGGTTTCACTTTATATATTTTTTTACCTTTATTTCTTTATAATGTAAAAGAGGGTAGAATGTAATTCATTAAGGCTCACAGAAAACAGTTTCCAGCTTATATAGTATGTAGCAATTGTGAAAGAATTTACTCAGTTCTGAATAACAAAATCAAATTACTGCACAAGTAGACTAGACTTTAGTACTATTCATGTTTATGTGTATACTGGGCTAGGCTTTGTGTAGGGTGCGCAAAGAGAATTTGAAAAGAAGCTTGTCGTGGAAGCAAAAACTCATAAAAAAAAAACTTTTTCAGATACATTTGAGGTAAAAAGCCTGCGAGGGAGTCATTTGTACCATTAGATGATCAAGGGGGGTAAAAGGAGCACTTAGGGATGACAAAGCCATAGCAGAGAGACTAAATTAATTCTTTGCTTCAGTATTCACTGAGGAAGATGTAAGAGATATACCCATGCTAGAAATGATATTCAAAGGTGATGATTCAGAGGAGCTGAAACAAATCACAGTGAACCTGGAAGATGTTCTAGGCAAATTGACAAACTAAAGAGTAGTAAATCACCTGGACCAGATGGCATACATCCCAGAGTGCTGAAAGAACTGAGAAATGAAATTGCGGACCTGCTATTGGAAATTTGTAAACTATCAGTAACATCAATGGTACCTGAAGACTGGAGGGTTGCCATTGTAATGCCAATTTTTAAAAAGGGATCAAGGGCTGATCCAGGAACTTGCAGACCAGTTTGTCTGATGTCTGTGCCAGGCAAAATGGTAGAAGGTGTGGTAAGTGTGACCTCATCTTGAGTATTGTTTGCAGTTCTGACCACCACATCTCAAGAAAGATATAACAGAATTAGAAAGGTACAGAAAAGGGCAACCAAGGTATTAAAGGAACAATTCCCCTATGAAGAAAGGCTAAAGAGGTTTAGGACTCTTCAGCTTGGAGGCGAGATGGCTGAGGAGATATTTTAGAGGTCTATAAAATAATGAGTGGAATGGAACGAGTAAATGTTAAACAGTTCAATCTTTCAAAAAGTACTAAGATCAGGGGCTATACAATGATGTTACTGGGTAATACATTTAAAACTAATAAGAGAAAATATTTTTTTATACTCAGTGTATAATTAAGCTCTGGAATTCGTTACCAGATGATTATTTATTTATTTATTTAAGGCTTTTATATACCGACTTTCTTGATACAAATCAAATCAACTCTGTTTACATCGAACAAAGCGGTTAACCATAACCAAATAACAAGAGACATAGATTGAAGAAGCAAAAAGTTACATTGTAACAGGGGTGCAAAAACTGGGGATAGGAAATAGAGGGGAGAACAGCGATAATTAACTTTTTACAGGAGATGGTGTGGGAGGGAGGCAAAAAGAGCCCACCACATTATAACGTATATGAGTACTTAGAGTTTGTTTAATCACAGTAGAGTTGGGAACAATTCTAAGTCAAGCTATTGGCTTAGGAACAGGGAAAGGCTCGACAGAGCCCCAGGTCCGGAGTGGGAGGCACCCCGGAAATACCAGAGGGTCCGCCGGTCCCGGTGGAGTCTCGATAGCTCTTTCCACCGAAGGTGCAGGACGCCTCTGTGCATCCGGCTTCGAGGGCATGGGACGCTCCTCGGCCCAGGTCTTCGGTGGTTCAGTCGATGGCTCCACTGACGACGTGGAAGCGGAAGGTATAGCTGCGTTTAAATAGGTTTGGATACATTCACACAGGACAAGCATAGACCTCACATATGGGTGACATCATCTGATGGAGCCAATCACGGAATACTTTTGTCAAAGTTTCTAGAACTTTGACTGGCACCTACTGGGCATGCCCAGCATGGCAATAACCCTGCATCCAGCAGGGGTCTCCCTTCAGTCTCTTTTTTTCTGCGTAGCTATAGTTACGCAGATTTTTGGAGCTCTTCACAGTTCCTGACTGGAATTTTTCCTCAGGAAATTTTCTTTAAAACTTGCAAAAGTTTATACCCCCTAGGGGTCTCCTTTCTTGGCTGATGAACACCGAGTCGTATGGTAATTTTATCCCGTTTTTCGGTCTGTTCCAACTGGGGACCTCTGTGGGCCTTATCGGCACCGACCGCGACCGGTCTAAATTTTTCGACGGCCACGATGGAGACAGGTTTTTGTCGATGCGCAGACTGTCCGAGAACTATGTCAATCACACCCTCATTTGTTTTGTGTCTTATGTCTCGGACTGTCGCACGACGTGGAGACATTAACAGATTGTGCCCAAATGACCCCGAAGGGCCATAAGGCACGATTAGAAAAACTGGCGCTGTTATTTCAACGTCTGTCTCCACAGACGCCATTGACTCGATCCCTGGCGAAGCATCGATGTCGATCCGAGGCCGAAGACTCCTGATCGGTGTCTCAGTCCTCGGCGTCTATGTCATTGATGCCGGAGTCGGGAAAAGAAGAGCGCCGAGAGAAGCACCAATACAAGCATCAAAGACCGGTGCCTTCCGCTTCCACAACGTCGGTGGAGCCATCGACTGAACCACCGACGAAGAAGACCTGGGCCGAGGAGCATCCCATGCCCTTGAAGCCGGATGCACGGAGGCGTCCTGCACCTTCGGTGGAAAGAGCTATCGAGACTCCACCAGGACCGGTGGACCCTCCAGTATTGTCCGGGGTGCCTCCCACTCCGGACCTGGGGCTCACCACCCCAGCACTCTGAGAGGAATTGCATTGGAAGGTGCAAGAGGTAGTGGTCCAGGCTATCTGAGGCCTCCCGCGACCCCCCGACTCCAGCACTAGTGCCTGTGCCAGAACCGGGACCGATGCCTCTGGTGCTGCTGCCTCTCCACAGATAAGCTGGATTTGCTTATCTGTGCCCTGCTGGGGGCACCGAAAAAATCACCGTTACCCATGGCTCCATCGACACCTATCCTGCTTTCATCAGGAGAAGAGGATACATCGATGCCAGAGCCCGTCCCGGGGCCATCAGGAGTACCGCCACCGGTGAAGTCCCCAATGCCATCGGTGCCCTTGCGTCCAGTACCGATACCAGACCTCGATTTCTCGATGCCAAGACCAGGTCCATTGATGCCGGCACCGATACCTGTAAGACCTTGACCTCCAGCTGGAGAAGTTCCAAGTTTTCCACTTGGACCACCGAGAGATGCAGGAGATCAACCCTATGATCCCTGGATGGATGTTTCAACAGAATCCCAGGACTCAACAGAAGTTCCGTCGGAGCCGTCTCCTCCAGACGAAAGGCGCAAGTCTCCACCAGAAGATCCAAATTTTATAAAAGAGATGGCGAAGACTATTCCATTCCAACTGCAGACGGAAGAGGATTCCAGGCATAAAATGCTGGAAGTGCTGCAATTCCTGGATCCCCCAAAGGAAATCATGTCCGTCCCAGTTCATGAGGTACTGCAGGATTTGATGCAACGCAACTGGGAGCATCCTGGATCGGTTCCTCCAGTGAACCGTAAGACAGACGCTATTTACATAGTCCAGCCTTCCCCGGGGTTCCAGAAGACGCAGTTAGCTCATCAGCCGGTGGTGGTGGTGGAGACCGCCCAAAAGAGGGCCAAGCGTCCAAAGCCCCATTCCTCGGCGCCACCTGGGAAGGAGCAGAAATTTCTCGACGCTTTAGGCCATAGGGAGTTTAACGGGGCCATGCTTATCTCGCGTATTGCGTCATATCAGTTATATATGCCACAGTACAACCGTAACCTGTTTAAACAGCTGCAGGAGTTTGGAGAGTCCCTTCCAGAACGGCTTCAAGACCAGCTGAATTCCATTATAAAGAAGGGATTTGACAAGGGAAAACATGAGGTCCGATTGGCATATGATGTCTTCGACACGGCATCCCGCTTATCAGCGGCGGGTATCAGTGCTCGCCATTGGCCTTGGTGAAGTCTTCCGATTTCTGACCCGAAGTACAGGATCGTTTGGCCGACCTTCCATGCAGAGGAGATGGTGTCCCAGCTGAAGACCATATTGAAACTCTTCGTCAGCTCTCTGCGGCCCAGGCAGAGTTTTCAGCTTCCTCCAAGCGGCCATTCAGACGTGAAACTAAACGGACGGCATACAGGACCCGAAGGTATTATCCACCAGCGACTCGGGCTCGACCATCCCGGCCCTTCCAGAAGTCTGCACTGTGCCAACCTTGGTCTCAGAAAGCTCAATCTCTTGCCCAACCTGCTCCTGCAACGGGATTTTGACTTCCACCTTCAGGGCGAAGACCATCCCCCATTGCCCAATCTACCTGTAGGCAGCAGCCTATGCCACTTCTTCACCAAGTGGCAAAACATCACCACCGACCAATGGGTGCAATCAGTGGTCGCTCAAGGCTACCATCTAAATTTCCTCTCCGTCCTGTCGGACACTCCACCTCGGCTGGGGTGGACCTCTTCCGACACCTGTCATCAACTGCAGCAGGAGATATCCTCCCTGCTGCAAGCAAATGCCATAGAACCAGTCCCTCTTTCCCAGAGAGGACACGGATTCTACTCCCAATACTTTCTAATCCCAAATAAGATGGGAGGAATTCACCCGATATTAGACCTACGGGCCTTAAACAAACATCTTCGGAAAGAGAAATTTCGGATGGTATCCTTGGGCTCTTTGCTTCCACTTCTTCAACAAGGGGATTTTGGCTTTGCTCTCTCGACCTAAAAGACGCATACATGCACATCGCAATTACCCTGTCTCACAGGAAATACCTCCGCTTCCTGAACGGCAACCAACATTTCCAGTAAAGGGTCCTTCCATTCGGCCTCGGGTTTTCACGAAATGCCTGGCAGTAGTAGCACTCATGTCTATCCTTACCTGGACGACTGGTTGCTGAGAGCTCAGTCATTGGAATGAGTTCTTCACTCCCTCCACCTTACAGTACGGCTACTACTTTCATTGGGGTTTCTAATAATTATCAGAAATCCCATCTGCTCCCATCTCTGTTCCTCTCCTTTATCGAGCGGATCTCGATACAATCCAAGCAAGAGCTTTTCTTCTCAGGGAAAGAGCTCACACACTAGCGTTCAGGTGGGCCCTCAGCTGGGTCCGAGGGGTATCCTGTTGAATCATCAGAGGAAGATGTCAGTGTTGATGGTTTCACTGGTTGTTCCTTCAGTGATGGCCCTGGGATGGATGGGTTTTCAAGCACAGATGGAGTTTCCACTGGAGGAAGTGTGGAGGGTGGGTTTTGCTGCTGTTCTATCGACTTTAAAAATTGCGATAGAATGCCAGTTATTTGTGTCATAGCTTGTGAAGCTAAAGTAGATGTTGATGGTAAAGACTGAAATGGATCTACTGGCGATGGCAGCGTAGGAAGCACAGTAGTCAATAGGGTCTGCGGATGTAACATTGGTGTGCTTCCAGGGGAGGATGAAGGGCTGTCAGACAGATGGGGAGGAGACATGCCCCCTTCAGACTCAATTATGAATAATGGAGACTGTTCCCTAGGTCTCATGACCAGAGATGTTTTTTAGGTGTAAGTTTTCTCAATTGCGTTGATTGTTTTTACGTAGGGTGCGTCAGTTTATTTTTCTTTTGAGACTGTGCGTCAAATGCGTCAGTGCTGTCTCGACACAATGCATCTTTGATGCACTGTGCTCCGTGCGCCGGCGCTTTGATGTTCTTTTGGTGCGTCGTATTCCCGAGGCGCCAAGGAGCGTCGGTGCTTCGTACCCTGCTTTTTGTCTTTGCATCCCATGATCCCTGCCCTTGTTTTTGAAGGGGCTTCGGGTATGGGTGTATTTCCATGGGGGGTTCCATCGAAGAAGCCCTTCTTTGGGACGCGGCCTTCTTTTTTCTCTCTGGCCCCGGAGATGATATTACAGTAGCCTCTGAAGGGGCATAGGAGCCGGATGGTGTTACCTTAAGTTGCTCTATTCGTGCTGCATACTAGAGCTGCACTCTAGGAGACATACATCCGCAGTCTCTGCAACTTTCCTGATCATGATTAGGTCCCAGGCATATGTAACAGGACTGATGGCCATCAGTCACTGACTTTATTTTGCCACAATCACAGAACCTGAATCCTGATCGAGGCATGACAGTTAAACCAGCCTTTTTTGTAGTAAATTTTGTTTTATATCTGTTTTTACCTCACAACTGTAACTCAGAGTCTGGAGAGACAGAGCTCCGTGTGCTTTCAGTCATGTGGAAAAAAACGGACTGAGGAGCCTCAGGCAAACCAGGGAGAATACAAGAGGGAGTACCTAGCTGAAAGACTTTACTAGACTTAGAGAGCTCCGCCACCTAGTGGCAAGGAAGACATACCCAGACAGTATGGCTAATTCAGCTGCTTATCTACGTGAAAAATATATTTGTTTTCTTTCTCTGCATTTCACACAATCTGGCTACTTGAGGTTTCAGTTTAGTTTTTGTCTACATTTTTGTATTTCTAGTTTGTGGTTTCTTTTTTATTTAGTGAGGGTCTCTCTGTGTTCTGCATGTGTGACACAGATGAGGTTTTTTCTAGAATTTAGTTTGTGAAAGGATCTATAGCAATCTGACTTATTCTGTTTCACAGTAGGATGTGTATTGGTGTTTCAGGGTCCAGTGTAATATTTGAAATGCTACCTTTTAATACTGTTTTGCTAAACGAATCCTGGGAATTATTATTTTAGTATGGCAAGTTTGCTGTATACGTTTGGAATGTGCTTTTTATTTTGTCATGTGTTATATCCAAAGTGCCCGGTAGAGGTGCATTTTTGTTGCTTTTATTGAGTTGGGTTACAGAATTTGTATATTATGTAGGGATGTGCATTCATTTTGAACGAATGCGCAATCCGCAGCGTATAGGTCCTTATTCGTTGCATTTGTGGGTTTCTGAAACTTATGGCAAACCCCCACGAATGCAACGTAACATTAACGAATAACCCCCCCTCCATACCCCCCCCCCCAAGACTTGCCAAAAGTCCCTGGTGGTCCAGCGAGGGTCCTGGAGTGATCTCCTGCACTCGGGCCGCTATTCAAAATGGTGCCGATAGCCTTTGCCCTTACTATGTCACAGGGGCTACCGGTGCCATTCACAATTTAGGTGAATCTTCCACCAGAATTTTAAACAGAAATGAAATAACTATGCAGGTGAGAAATATATGTTCTAACAATATTGGAAGATCTGTAGTCAGAACTGATTTTTTGGCTGGGTCCAAAGTTAATATAGGTGAGCAGTAGGCATACAGTTCTGAGCCATTGGTAAATACTTTAGAGTGCACCTGACAACAGCTTTCTAAGTAATCTGCTACAGCTGTCCTACTTTTAATATTTTAAACTTCAAACACCAATGCTAAACCATGCATATAATTATTGAAACATTTCAGTTATATTTAAAGAGGTCTCGAGGTAGTAATTTCCTATAATTTAATCACAACAGCTTCTAGTCTACTATAAAGGCAAATATCTCAACACCCATCCCAATATCCTGCAAAGTGCTTTAAAATCTTGTGCGAAGTTATGACAAAATATGAAAATGCATAGAAGATCCTTACTTGCACAAAGTAGACTAGGCTGCTAGCAGAATGACCTAGTGGCACCACTTTGGGGGTAGTCAAAGGATAACTTGCGAAATGTGGCTGTTTCAACCAGGTAAGTGCCTCGTTCGCTTTCAGGCAGGCTTGCAGTATGCTAGTTTGATGAAAATGCAGGATTAACTGTGACAGTTGAACAGCAGCAAAAACTCCCTCTGCTACTACGCACTCTGTGAAGCAACACAAAACCCTACCAAAAAAAAAATTCAGCACCGATGTAGCAAAACAGCATTAATTCCCAGGACTCCCACAGCAATAAACCCTACCTATGTAAAAGCAGTACTGCAAATACGGCAATGCACTTTAGACAGGGTTTCTCAGCTAGGGGTAGGAGGAAGAGAAGGAAACTGTGGGGATAGGAACTGCAGCGTTGTCAATGAACCCCATGGTTATCTGCTGTCTGTCCTGAATCCCGTTACTTGTGGTTGTTTTGCTGTTACTCCTTAGTTGAAATTGGGAAGATAGAAGGTACTAAAATCCACTTTATAGGTGGAGAGAGCTCCCTGAAAATGAGGCCTGTACTGAATAATGCACGTTTTGGCGTGTTAACACTTAATGCACCTTTTTGAATAGGGGTTGTAGTATTTGCTGTGAAGTTTAGTGATCCTTGGGATACAACTTTTGAAAGGGGTACAGTAGTCATGCAAGGTAGAGAAGCCCTGCCCTAGAACACCCTTTTATTGAGAGGTGCAGATTAGAAAATGGAACGGATTGGACGTCTACAGCTCCCTACAGAAAACAATTTGTTAGATTATCGAATTTTGGACGCACATGTAAAATATAGATCTCCACCAAATACAGACTCCACAAAATAGAAAAATACAGATAAAAGCTGATCAGGAAACCACAAGTAGCCAGAATCTGCTACAGTGCAACCCTGGCGAAAAAGAAATGCCTTTTCTCCTGTACTGTGCGAACTATAGGAATATCAGTGCTGTACATTTTCCAAGACTGATGGAGAAAATAAAATACTTCTTAAAGAGTGAGCAGGAACACCTCCTGGGGGAACATAAGTCACCTTTATATACTGCTTTTTTTACCCAAAGGAGCCTGACAGTGGTTTACAACACAAATATAAGTACAATAATCATAAAATATTAAAAAAAAATCAGCAAAAATCTTACAAAACACCATTTTTACTGCAAAAGTGCATCCATCCTTGACTACAAAAAAATAAACAAACAGGAGAAACAGCAATATTAGCAGCAACATATGCTATATCCTGCCACTAGGCCAGAAACATAATCTGATTAGAGGCACTATGGACCAGAACCAGAATCTAGGAACTGTTGTTTCTTTAGCCTCTAATATTATTGTACTGTTACCAGTATTTTATGTAATTTTTTTTTTTTTTTACAAATATTCCTTAATTTAAACATTTGAGCCCATATATGCATGCATACGGTTCCACAGAGAATTAATATAGTGTTTTAGAACTGTGCGGACCCATCTATGCAGGTTTTAAAATACGTGTATCTATCCCCCTAAAGTATGCACGTACTTGAGAATTTTAGTATTTGTGTATTCTTTCACATGCCTATGCATGCATTTCTGGTTTTGCTGGGATGGGCTCATTGTAAAATTTCCCCTCCCCCCAGCAAGATAGCCTAATTTCACCAGCAGGGACATGGCCAGGCTGACCCCTCCCTTCCTCCTCCCCAATAGAGCTTCCTTATTTTTTCCTGGGATCGCTGGATGCAGGTTCTGATGGTGCCCAGCTATTGCTGAGCGAGCGAGGTGAGCATTTGTCGGGGAAGCTTCCCCTGGATTCAGGCCTGCACTCTACAGCTGCAGAGGTGGGCTCTGCGGAGCACTTGCGCTAAGCCCAGAGGCCCAGGCGTAGCAGCTACAAGGTCTGCAGTTCAGAGAATGGGGGAGGATGTCTCTGAAATGTGCGCAGACCTCAGGAGACTGGTAGGTATATTGGAGCATCTCGTTCAAGCTCAAGAGGGCTTCACAGCTGCTCTTGAGCTGGTGGGCATGAGGCAACCACCACAGCCCCCTAAGCCTATCAGAACTTGTCCTTCAGAGGTTCCTGAGATCCTTATTTTATGTAAATAGTTATCTCCGTATCTATTCCCACCCTTGCTTTCTTTTTGGTTTTAATTTTTAATATTTGTATACAAGTTATCTTTTTTAATTTGGTGTGTGTCGTCTTCTTATGCGTGCTAAGTACCATGCCATTCCTGAGACTAGTCCCTTTCGAGACAGCCTACTGCACACACCCACACACTGGCCTACATGTAGCTAGGTATGCAGCCCTTTCCTCTAACCCAGGGGTCAGGAACCTATGGCTCGGGAGCCAGATATGGCTCTTTTGATGGCTGCATCTGGCTCGCAGACCAATCTTTAATAAAAAAAAGTAAAAATCTAACAAAATCCCCCACCCTCCTGACGCCCTCCCCAAGACCTCCAAAATTAATTTACTACAACCCCCACCCTCCTGACCCCCCCCCCAAGACCTGCCAAAAGTCCCTGGTGGTCCAGCGGGGGTCCAGGAGCGGTCCGGGAGCGATCTTCTGGACTTGGGCTGTCGGCTGCCAGTAGTCAAAATGGCACCGACGGCCCTTTGCCCTCACTGTGTCACTGGGGTCGACCAATGGCGGCGGTAGCCCCTGTGACATAGTAAGGGCAAAGGGCCGTCGGCTGCCAGTAATCAAAATGGCGTCGACGGCCCTTTGCCCTTACTATGTCACAGGGGCTACCGCCGCCATTGGTCGACCCCAGTGACATAGTGAGGGCAAAGGGCCATCGGCGCCATTTTGACTACTGGCAGCTGACAGCCCAAGTCCAGGAGATCGCTCCCGGACCCCCGCTGGACCACCAGGGACTTTTGGCAGGTCTTGGGGGGGTCAGGAGGGTGGGGGTTGTAGTAAATTAATTTTGGAGGTCTTGGGGGGTGTCAGGAGGGGGGGTTGTAGTAAATTAATTTTGGAGGTCTTGGGGGGCGTCAGGAGGGTGTGGGGGGCGGTTTGTTAGATTTTTACTTTTTTATTAAAGATTTGTCTGCGAGCCCTGGACACCCGCTGGATCACCAGGGACTTTTGGCAGGTCTTGGGGGCGTGAGGAGAGTAGGGGGTTGTAGTTAGTATGGCTCTCACGGAATTACATTTTAAAATATGTGGTGTTCATGGCTCTCTTAGCCAAAAAGGTTCCTGACCCCTGCTCTAACCTCTATCCTCCACTTATCTATGCTTATTGTTGGTTCAGTTTTGCTCCAGTTTATTTGGGTCAGTGTTCTAGAACTAGTTCCCCTGAATGTTGTTGCTCTAATGGGCACAACACTACAGAGCTTTAAGTCATCACTTATATCTGATCTGAAAGTGCCATAGCGGTGAGTTTTTGGCCAAGCCACAAACAATGGTATAGCCTTTTGAGGGATATAGCTTGTCTGCTTCACCAGTACTAACTTCACCCAATGGGAAGTCAAGGTGCTGAAATTAGTGACCCTTCCACCAATAGGAAACTTTCTAGCAGACAAGAGATGTCAAATAGATGTGTAGGTATGAGCTCCTTTCAACAGTGCTGTCTGCTTCAAGTTCTAATCATACACCTCTATCTCCTAAAAGATGGTAATGTCAGTGAAAGTAATAGGGCTCAAATTTGTCTTAACCCATGGTGCTGAAAGCCAACTTGGAGTTCAATAGATGGCTGATTATAACTACAGGCCCAATCTTTATCTTCTTTCTGCTTACACCGGCTCTTTTCCCAGGTAGGGGGCAGCAAACCACCCACAAAGGTCTCAGCTTCCAGCGGGAAATCCCTTCAATGCCATGCGAGCACTATTAGCTTTGGAAGCTCCACATGCTAGTAGAGGCCAGCTTGTCACTACTGAGGTTCCCCCTGGGGCCCCTGACTTCTAACAGATGCAGGCAAAAGGAGTATTTGAAGGCTTTCTCATTAAAGATGTGAGCTATCAGGTACTCCTAGATGTTGTCATTGCCAGGTCCCCTCACTCACCTGCAGTCCTTATAATGGAGAAGGACCCACACAAACAGAGTTTGAGTGAAATTACCTAAAGCAAGGTCAGAATTTTCAGTTCTATCAGCTGTTTTCCATCCAGACTTAAAATAACACTAAGTGGAGTAGATAGGATAAATACAGAAAATTAAACCTAGAAACAAACACCCAGACGTCTTCTAATACACAGGGCTTTTATAGTAACAAAGAAGAGTGTTTTGTGGTGAATGAAAGGCCTCACTGTCTCTGATCAGATGTCAGCTAAGGTGAAGATCTAAAGCCAATACAAGATAGGAAGAGGTCTCAGATAATTAGTCAATCATCCATATACACACATGATTTTTTACACCTAATATTTTGCATATTGGCCAACACTGCACCCACTCATATAAAAAAAATATGTATAACATTTCTAAAAAGGCACCGTCTGCCCATATATAACTTAAATGTATGTATGTACAAGTTTCATGCTAAATAATGCTATTTTGTAAAAGTGCATGCATATATTTTATGTGCATAAAACCTTTCCTCTTGTATGCATATTTACAAATTGCCTTTAGGCCGGGCAAGGGCATGGCCAGAGGCCTCCGTAGGGCCACTAGGCCAGGGGATCGCACTTGGCCGATGCGCGCAACCTACGCCTGCCCAAAGGCAGGCGCAACTTGTAAAACAAAGGTTAAGGGGGGGGGGGGCGGAAGGAAAGTTCCCTCCTAGGCCGATTTTTGGAGTGGCCTCGGAGGGAATGGGGAAAGCCATCGGGGCTCCCCTAGGGCTCGGCGCGCGCAAGGTGCACTAGTGTGCACCCCCTTGTATGCGCCAACTGTGGATTTTATAACATACGTGAGACTGCGCGTGCATGTTATAAAATCAGGCGTACATTTGCGCGCGCCGGGTTGCGCGCGTACAAATGTACACCCACGCGTACGTCTTAAAATCCGGCCCTATGTGTTTCTTGAGATGGGGTGACCAGAACTGCACACCCTACTGAAGGGTGCAATTGCTCAATAGTCCGATACAGAGACAATATGGTATTTTCCGTTTTATTCTCCATTCGTTTTCAGATCATTCCTAACATTCTGTGTGCTCTTTTGACTACCACTATGCACTGAGCTGAGGATTTCCATGTATTGTCCACAAGGACTTCAAGGTCCTTTTCCTGGGTATTTACTCCCAACAGAGAATCCAACATCGCGTACCTGTAGTGGGGATTATTTTTACTTATGTGCATCACTTAGCATTTTTCTATATTAAATTTCATCTGCCATTCTGTTGTCCAGTCTCCTAATCTCACAAAGTCCTGCAATTCTTTGCAAAACGCTGCCGTTTTAATGAATTTGAATAATTTTGTATCATCTGCAAATCTGATCACCTCTCTCGTCGTCCCCTTTCCCAGATCATATTAAACAGCACAGGTCTCCATATCGATCCCTGTGGTACTCCACTAACAATCGGTATATAAAAATAATAATAAATACTCTCTGTTCTGGCCTTTTAATCGGTTACCAGTCCACAATAGAACACTGCCTCCTATCCTATGACTAATTTACTGAGGAGTCTTTCATGGGGTACTTTGTTAGATGCCTTTTATCAACCATCTCATGTTTACATAGCATTGAAAAAATTCTGTAAGATTGGTAAGACAAGACTTCCTCTTGCTAAAACCATGTTGTCTCTTCCCCATTAAGGTAAAGAACAAAACCAAAATGATTTTTGCTGTTCAAAAATAGTGACTCAAACTAGTATGTATAATACAGATAGCTATAGAAAATATTTTATAAAGTTAGACACAGAGAGTATGTTTAGACATTCTGCAGTAGCATATATTTTCACAAACCCTGAAAAATAATATGATATTTTATTATATACTCTCTTACTTAGAAAACTAAAAGAGTGAAAAGGGCTCACTTATTCCAAGACACTGTCTACATAATATGCAGTCATCTTGAGTCAAAATACGCAATTCAATCCTGAAACAGTCTAAAAATGGAACATGAAGTTTGTCAAGCTATAAATATACATTTCTGCATAGTAAAATATGAGTGCTTAGTTGTCAGCGTTTATGACTGTCTTGTTGCTTACTATTCACTGCTTCATCCCCTTGAGAAAGCCAGTGATTGGCGAAACAAAGGTCCTTTATAGGGGTTTCAATTTTATGCGACTAAACAGCAAATTCTTCATCTTCCAACTGATGTCACAATCATTTAAGCCTTGTATCAAATTTAGGCTGCGTTGACTGGAAGGCGTAAACTGTTTTGGAAGCACTGCTTGAAGTATTTTTCATCTAGCTTAACCTCTGTTTTCAGTAAAGCTTAGTACTCAGTGAATAATGTGTTCAATACAATAATGGATTTTGCTACATCTTAAAGTTCAGCAGACTGTAGATGGACTATTTTTATATTTATAGCTTGACAAACTTCACATTTATTTTTTGGACTATTTTATGATTGAATTATTTTGATTCTTTAGAGTGGTTTTTGGCTCAAGATGATTGCATATTATGAAGCAGCCAATGCTGCCTGAACCAATTTTTGGAATGATTGAGCCGTTTTCATTCTTTTAGTTTTATAAAAGATTAACAAAGCACCATATTATTTTTCAGAGTTCTTGTGGAAATATGTTATTGTAGAACATCTTAACATATGCCAACTTTTTTTTCAAGATTTTCTTTAGCTATCCATACTTTACATGGTAATTTGATTCTCTTCCCCAGTAAGCCATGTCTGTCTATATGGCCAGAGATATTGCTTTTAAGAATGGCTTCTACTATTTTGCCTGGCACCAACATCTGGCTCTCCAGTCTGTATTTTTCCAAATCTCTCCTGGAGCCCTTTTTAAAAATCAGTGTCACTTTGGCCACCTTCCAGTCTTCAGGAATCGTGGCTATTTTAAATGAAAGGTTATAGATTACTAGTAACAGGGTAGAAATATTTTAGTTATTTTAGAAATCTGGGGTGGATGCCATCCAGTCCCAGTGATTCATTATTCTTTAGTTTGTCAATTTGATATATTACAACCTCCATTGCCACATATTTTTGCTTTAGCTGCTCAGAATCTTCATGTTATGCCTATCGGTCACAGATGGCTGCGACCACATGTACTTATTTCTTGCACTACTCTCCTCCCCTCCTTGAGTCTGCTCGCGGCGCGGGCCAGTCTACACCGCTGCGTTCCCTGGGACTCCTCATGGCGGCATGGACGCTGTTACCACCCTCCACGACTTCGGGCCTTCCTAGGCACTTGTGTGCGCGTCACCGGCCCTGCCTCTTCGGCGGGAACCTCTGGGGTGTCCCTGTTTGATGTCATGGGACTGCTGTATTTAAGTTCCACCTTCACCCCCCATATAGCCGACTTGGCAACAAGGTCCTTACGTGTCTACAACTCCTGCCTTTGTGTTCCTGAGACTACGCTGCCTAGCCTTGCTCCTGGACCCTGTCTGACACCTGCTCCTTGCGCTCCCCTGGCCTACCCCGCTCCTTGGGCTGGCTCTGCGCCTCTTAGGTTCTATCTTCTACTTCTCTGAATTCTCCCTGGAATACTGCAGCAACCTGTGAGTTCCATGACAGGGCTTCCCCGTTCCTCGGGGTTGTGTAGTATTCTACATTGACTGTTGGTGCCTCCCCTCTCCTCAGGGCCGCGCCTACAAGTATCAAGAGACTCTCAGAGCTTCCCCCGCTTCTCGGGGTTGTGCTCCCAGGTATCACCGTCAGCACCCCTGCTCCTTGGGGTTGCTTCTATTCTAGACTGCCAGCATTTCCCTATTCTCCGGGACACTGTCTACATCTGCAGCAGAGATCTGGCTCAGGCTTTCCTGCCCCGCGGGTTGGCCTGCATGTTTGCATTAACGCTCTCTATGATACACAAGCTTCTCCCCTCAGGCTGCCTTCCTGGGGAACCTCCTGCATGGCTAGTCTTGCGCCTTCTGCTCAGTGGTCTACCGGGTGCCTCCTCCAGGGTCTCAGCCCAGGTACTGCCTCCAGCCTGCCATCCTACAGGGGTTAACCTCCTGATCCCTGGGGACTTCTCCTCACTGTGCCCAGAGCTCCCTGCCATACCTATAACTCGCCTCCCGATGATGCAGACCTGTGGGACTCCTCCCCATAGGTAGCAACAACTCGCATCTCGGGCCAAGGGTCCACACACCCATGAATCATAACACTCCACCATTAAAGAATGTTTCAGGTGTAAGTATGTTCCCAACAACCTTAACATAAGACTTGCCATACTGGGTCAGACCAAATATCCAGGTCACAAATATCTGGCAAGATCCCAAGGGGTAGATAGATTCCATACTGCTTATCCTTATCCCAAGGATAAGCAATGGAGTTCCCCAAGTCTACCTTAATACTTGTTTATGGGCTTTTCCTCCAGGAACTTGTCCAAACCTTTTTTTTAAATACAGTTACACTAATAGCTTTCATCACATCCTCTGGCAACGAATGCCAGAGCTTAATTATGCATTGAGTAAAAAAATATTTTCTCCTATTAATATTAAATGTATCACCTAGTAACTTCATTATATGTCCACTAGTCTTTGTACTCTTTGAAATGTTTACTCGTTCCACTCCACTCATTATTTTATAGACCTCCATCATATCTGTCCTCAGTCGTCTCTTCCCTAAGCTGAAGAGTTCTAATCACTTTAATATATATTTTTTAAATTTATACTTTTAGTTACAATTCTTTTATTCCTCACTATTGGGGAGTGTTATAACAGGTAAATATTGCTCAAAACACCAAATCAATACAAATGAGAGATATCTATATTATTTTCATCAATATCTCAAAACTATCATTATTACACTTAATTACTCAATTGTTTACTAGATTCTTTGTCTAGAAGAAAAGTTTCAAGATGTAACAGTTCATAGAATATAAATTTATGAGGTGGACCTAAGATGGCCGCCAGATAAAGACGCTGAGAAAACCTCTCACGGCAATATTTCTTTGCTACTACAATTTCAGCGATTTATATTATGCTACATTCAAGTCGCAAGGCGAAATTAAGAGGGGTAATGACAAGCTCACCCTCAAACCATCTTCAGCCACGCATCGAGGGCTTTTTTACAAGCAACATGATACAAGCGCTGGGAGGCTTGGTCGCTGAAGGGAGAGATGAGGAGCGGAATCTCTCCCCTCTGACCCTTTACACAACCTTAAGCCCCAGTGCGCTGACCAGACCCGTTCCCCCAGGACAGACAATGTAGCAGCTCGTGGAGTCAGCAGTGGCTTCTCCTGTTAATTTACAGGAGAATGTGCAGGTGCTGCAAAACCGGGAGAGAAGACGGGGCTCTGGTATTTGGACAACATGAGGCATGGAGCAGAAAGAAAGGAAGAGCAAAATCCTTGTGTAAGGGAAACAGCTACCCCTGGAACATCTGAACAAGGTAGGGGAACGGGCACAAATGTGAACTGGGGAAAGGAGACTCAAAAAGATCTCGCATTAGAGACTTTAAGATTTAATCCTTCTTCGACTACTATGGAAGATATATGTGGAGCATTAAAATCGATTGAATCTTCCTTGATATCGTTGTCGCAAATAACAATGGATACTAAAAACCAAGTCTTAATAAATACCAGTTTATTATCGACATACAATCAAAAAATGGAAGAAATGGATAAAAGAATTACCACAACAGAAAAGATCTCACAGAACATAGTAAAATCAGAATTGATGGTTAATAGAAGATTAGAAACTTTGGAAAATGCTTTGAGTTCACAATTTGAGGGTTTTAAATTTTCCATTGATTAACATGTTTTCACCTATGGAACTCTTTAAAACATACATGCAAAAGATGTTAAAAATTTCGGAATCAGCATTTCCAGTTATAACTAAAATTTACTATTTGCCACAAGTTGCCTCAGGAGATCAAATAGAGAGACATCAACCTACATCGTTGGATATTTCAGAATTGTTGGAACTTTCATTTGATATCGAAGTTACCCAGAGGAGACCAATTTTGGTATCATTTGCATTTGTATCGGAATGCAATAATATCTTGAAATTATTTTTCTGAAAACAGACAATCTTTGTTTTATGGCCATAAGATCTGGATTTATCCAGATCCGACCAGACCTACACAAATAAAAAGAAAATATTTTCTTATGCTGAGACCAGAAGTACTGAAGTTAGGAGCAAAATTTATACTATGTTATCTTTGTAAATGCTCCATATATTATAATAATACTATGTTTTCTTTGAGATAGAACACTTAAGAACATTTTTGGAGTCTCAAACCCAGAAGATCCACATTCGTGGATCGCATTAGAGATATATTTCATGTTCTAAACCTGATGACTTTTTTCCAATAAGTTTAATTTTCTCTTTTGACTGATTTGCTCTGTTATTCCTGTCCTCTTCAACATTTCCTTTATTTAGGTACAAGCAATTAATGAGAGATTTATATTGTCTGTATTGCTTAAAGATTGTACTGTATTTCCCTAGCAAGATATAAATGCTTGTTATATATTTTAACATTTTTGAAAATAAAAAATTAAAAAAAAGAATATAAATTTATTCCTTGCAAGTGTTATACAACACCTACACGGAAATATTAATAAAAACATCGCACCTAAGGCTAAGACCCTTTCTTTTAGCAACAGAAATTGCTTTCTTCTCACCTGAGTGCTTTTTGCGACATCAGGAAAAATCTAACTTTTCCTTCCACAAAATAAAAAGTCTTTATTTTTAAAGTATTTGTGTAAAACAAGATTTTTATTCGTTTAACAAACAAAAGTAACCAGAAGTGACTTGTTGGAATTTCATCTAATGATGCTTCCAAAAAAGATGTTAAATTAGGGCTACCTCCTTGAATCACATCAAGCTTATCCTCTTGAACATCATTATTAACTCAGGATCGGGGAACATAAAATAATTTGGAAATCAATATCTCTTTACTGGATGAAATTTGCAATACCTCTCCCAAATATTTTTGAAGTAATTCAGTTGCTGATAACATCCTCGTAACAGGAAAGTTTAAAAAAACGGAGATTCTAACTCTCATCCCGTTTTCCATACTTTCAAGCTGTTGCGAGCGCAGCCTTCAGGGGCTGATGGTGTGGGCTCAGTGTGCATCACTTGGCTCTTGGGAGAGCGGAACCCTTTGGCTACAGGATGGCTCAGGTCGGGACATGAATCACACCCGTGATGAGGTGTGTGTGCGGGAATGTGCGTCACAGGAGCTAGGAACACAGGACTACAATGTAGGTCTCTGGCTAGGACTAGGAACTTGGAACATAGGAACTTGGAAGTCTCATGGAGGATGACATGGGGCTTGGGACTCTTAAGGAGTACGTCATGGAGCTTGGGACTTGGAACGTGGAGAAGTAGAGCTTGGAACGAAGAGATGAAGACTTGGAACATGGAGATGAAGACTTGGGATGAAGACTTGGAACGTAGAGATGAAGACTTGGAACTTGGAATGTGGAGACGAAGACTTGGAATGTGGAGATGAAGACTTGGGACGAAGACTTAGGTAAGGAAGGCGAGTCCCTCAGACGCCCTACACAGCACATGGGGCTGGTCGCGGACCACACTGAAGATTTAAGTGAGGAACAGGACACAGGCAGGGATGAGCAAGACTCTCAGGCGCCCTACTCAGCATGTGGGGCTGGTAGCGGACCACACTGTCCCCTTCGTGCCCTACACAGCCGGAAGGCTGGTCACGGACCACGAGGAGATCAGGGTAAGCTCAGGAAGTCTCATAGCACAGGGTAGTGGAAACCCCTCGGATCCTCCAGAGTCTGAACTAGGAACAGATAAAAGCTTGAAGCTCGGAGTAAAAGCAGGATATCTCCGGAGGCACGGGTCCCACCGGATCTGGAGCATTAGGACCGGAACAACATCAAAGGGAGACAAAGACATTACAGGGTGAGGACTCACAGGCCTCTTGGAACTAGGAACTTAGAACATCTAGGAACTTCTAGGAACATCTAGAAACATAGCTGACTGCAGCACTTGGAACATGGAACTTCTTGGAATGGACTGCAGGACTTGGAACATGGAAGTTCTTGGAACGGTCTGCAGGACTGGACTCATGGACGTCTGGACTTGGAGCAGAGATCGGGAGCTGGTCTCATGGACATCCGGAACAGGACTCATGGAAATCCGGACTTGGAACGGCCCACGGGATCTGGACTCACAGACGTCCGGACTTAGAGGAGACATCTGGAGCTGGACTCACGGGTACCCGGACTTGGAATAGACATCAGGATCTGGACTCAGGAACAGGTCATCAGATGAAGAGACGTCTTCAGGAGCATCTGAGCTGATGCGAAGACAAAGCTAGAATGAAGCAGGGCCCCCTTATAGGGCTGAGAGGGCAACTCCCTGGGAGAAGCTGCTAGGAGGATCACACCTCTCTGTCCCTTTAAGAAGGGGAGAGAACCGCGGGCCTGCCCCTTAGGAGGAGCAGGAACAGGAACAGGAAGTTCAGAACCCTGGACAGCGGCTTCCTTGCTGCTATGCAGGGAGGAGGGAGCGGAGGAAGCAGACCTCGATGACGTCGGCGGCGTCCTGCCGCATCGGGGAGAAGAAGACTGGGCCTCAGGCAGGCCCCAACGAGGGAGTCGGCATCCAGGCACTCCAGGTGAGGCAAGATGGCAGCCGGGCCGCGGGAGCACCCGGCGTTGGCCGCCTCAGGTGAGGCCCCGGCTTCAGCTGCGGCCTCTGTGCCGTGAGGAGCAGCATTGGCAGCAACCAAGGCTGCGGAGGTAAGGCCCTGTCCGCGTGAAGCGCAGGCAGGGGCGAAACACAAGCTGACTTTGTGTTACAAGGCTATTTTTAACAAACGAAGTGCTTGCCAATTGTAAGTTGGTAATATGTTGATCAGTAATTGTGCTTTGATTTTCCAATTTATTTAAACGATTTTACATGTTCCTGAAGCACATTCTTTATCTCAGTATTAATAGATCCAAATTGAGCCATAGCCTGCTCTAATAATTTCTCCATATTATTAACTGACCTCCACACATCAATTAAAGTTATATTTCTTAAATCAGATACTTCCACACTTTTCCAACTTCCCACCCTCAGTTACAACCTCTAAGTCCCCAATATTATCTCTAGAAGATTCTATTACTGAAATCACATTTGAATTTTCTAAATCAACATTAGTCACAAACTCTAAATTTTGAGGTGATGAATGTGGGCCAGGACTCCGTATGGAACTTGATGAAAAGGATTGGGGTTTGAGGAATCCAAATTTGCTGTTCGAATAATGTGTGTCCATAGGACCCCTTACCGTAGAAGTAGATTGTATCGAAGGAAACACCTTTATCTTCCTTTTCCTGCCCATGTGTATTAAATGTGGGTTCTTTCCGACAGATGAACTCGACAAGGGACACGCCCCTTTGGCAGTGTGCCGGCAGCTGCGCACCGCAGGCCCCTGGTTTTATGCCAGTAAGCATCCTGGATAGATGACGTCACAGGTGGGGCGTGTCAAAACGCTCGTCAGACGAATTAGATGGTAATACCATTCTGGCAGTCCCTCTGGTCAATTCCCCTACAGGTGGGACTTCTCTCCAGCTGCACTCCCAAGTTCTAATCACGTTAGCCTTTATTCATATTAGAATTGTTCCATCCCCTTTATCATTTTGATTGCCCTTCTCTGTACCTTTTCTAATTCTGCTTTCTCTTTTTTGAGATGTGGTGACCAGAAATGCACACAGTGTTCAAGATAAGGTCATACCATGGAGTGATATAGAGGCATTATGATAGTCTCTGTTTTATTCTCCATTCTTTTTTTAATAATTCCTAGCATTCTATTTGCTTTTTTGGCTGCTGCTGCTGCACACTGAGCAGAAGAATTCAACGTGTTATCAATGATGACACTTAGATCCTTTTCCTGAATGGTGACTCCTAATATGGAATCTTGCATTGTGTAGCTATAATCTGTATTACTCTTCCTAAGTACATCACTTTGTACTTGTCCACATTAAATTTCATTTGTTATTTGCACACCCAGTCTTCTGGTTTTCCAAGGTACTCTTGCAATTTCTTACAATCATTTTATGATTTAACTACTTTGAATAATTTTGTGTCACCGGCAAATGTGATCACTTCACTTGTTGTTCCCATTTCCAAGTCGTTTATAAATATATTAAATAGCAGTGGTCCCAAAACGGAAACTTGGGGCACTCCACTATTCACCTATCTCCATTGCGAAAATTTACCATTTAGCTCTACTTTCTGTTCTCTGTCTTTTAACCAGTTCTCAATCCACAATGGGACACTGTCTCCAATCCAATTACTTTTTATTTTCCTAAGAAGCGCATGTCCCACTCATTTTAAAATCTGCAATAGTAAAACCAATCACGACAAAACCACAATCCAGTTCATATGATCTTTCAAACCTAAGACCTATTTCTAATTTACCTTCTATCTCAAAAATCCTTGAAAAAGTAATTAACAATCATCTAACAGATTATCTTGAAAAGCACAGCACCCTGTATCCGGCACAACATGGATTTAGAAAATATTTTAGTACTGAGACCTTTTTAACTTCACTACAAGATATTATCCTCAGAGGATCCGATAACAGCCAAACTTACTTCCTGATCATGCTAGATATTTCAGCAGCCTTTGATACAGTTAATCATAAAATCCTCCTGGATAGTCTAAATAAAATAAGCATCAAAGACTCTGCACTAAAATGGTTTAACTCTTACTTAAAAAATAGAACCTTCAAAGTAAAATTTCTTGATAACTAATCACACCCAATTGATCTCCAGTATGGAGTACCACAGGGATTGTCTCTATCTTCAACCCTTTTTAGTATTTAAATGCTTCCATTGTGCAGAATTCTATCAGGCCTCGGTCTAACACATTTTGTCTATGCTGACGACGTTCAGATTTTAATACCGATGCAAAAATCTGTCGACCAAACTCTTAAGATCTGGGACATATACCAATCAGCCATTGAAAAAGTACTAACCCAAATGAATCTTTCCCTATGTGAATCGGAACCAGAATCGGTTCGGATTTCCGTTCCGATTCACATCTCTACTAAATACAACTAAAACTGAAATTCTATACATATCACCTAAATTAAGCAAGACAAAAGAACTTGAAATTCAAGAAACAGCTAAAAATTATCCCATCTCCCTGGAAGTACGAGATCTAGGAATCTTCATAGATTGCGAATTCTCAATGAAAACTTGCTTTAAAAAAATCATAAGTGATGGCTATTTGAAATTAAATATCCTTAAAAGATTAAAACCTCTTCTATTCCCAAAAGATTTTAGAACTGTTTTACAGGCACTTGTCTTGTCAAGATTAGACTACTGCAATTCACTATTTTTAGGCCTACCAGCAAATGTTACAAGACCATTGCAACTTCTGCAGAATTCAGCTGCTAGACTTTTGACAGGAACTAGAAGATCTGAGCATATCACCCCAATATTGAAGGAACTTCACTGGCTGCCGGTCAAGTACAGGGCCCAGCATAAAATCTTGTCCCTAATTCACAAAACGCTCTACAATGAAAAAATTGAATGGTTAACTTCACTTCATTTCCATATCCCTTCAAGAATTACTAGATCAACCGGAACAGGGATATTGCCAATTCCTTCCCCTAAAATTGCGCATATAAATAATGTAAGAGAAAGAACTCTCTCTATTGCTGGACCCTAACTATGGAACTCTTTATCACAAGAATTACGATTGGAAGCAGACATTAAATTATTTAAAAAGGGCATTAAAATATGGCTATTCAAACAAACCTTCCAAGAGCTGTTAACTTAATGATTTCAAACTACTGATTTTATACCAAGGTAATGTATATTTTTGATTATATTATCTCTACTCTTTATATACTACCTCTCTAATTGTTTAAATTTTATGATTATTTTAACTTACTATTTTTTACTATTTTATTTATTTACATTACGAAACTATGTATCTACTTCCTTTCTTTTGGAAATGCAAATATTTTTAAATGAATATTTAACTACTGTAAACCGATTTGATATGCTTGCATGATAAAACAGACATAGTGCTACATAAGATGTATGTAGATGTACATAATTCCACTGTATATAGTTCCTTTGTATGCAGTTCCTATGTATTCAGTCTTTACTGCCTTTCCATCTCCTCCCTGTCTCCACACTCTTCTCTCATCCCTCTTCCCTTTCTTGCCTGCCCCACCTCCCCCTCCCCTGTTTATTGTAATTTTCCTCCTTTCTGTTCATTGTAAACCGGCATGATGTGTTCCACGAATGTCGGTAAAGAAAAGTTCATAAATAAATAAATATATAAAAACTATTAAATAAAATAAATAAGATGACTTTCATGAGGGACTTTGTCAAATGCTTCCTGGAAAACCAGATACACTATATCAACTGGCTCACCTTTATCCACATGTTTATTTATGCCTTCAAAAAAATGTAGCAGATTAGTGAGGCAAGACTTCCCTTGGCTAAATCTATGTTGGCTTTGACCCATTAAACTATGCCTATCTATATGTTCAGCATTTTGTTCTTTATGATAGTTTCTACCATTTTGCCTGGCACAAATGTCAGACTCACTGGTGTGTCGTTTCCTGGATCAACCCTTGAGCCCTTTTTAAAGATTGACGATATATTGGCAACCCTCCAGTCATCAGGTACCATAGATAATTTTAATGCTAGCTTACAAATTACTAATAGCAGGTCCTCAATTTCATTTTTCTGTTTTTTCAGTGCTCTGGGATGTATACCATCTGTTCCAGGTGATTTGCTACTCTTTAGTTTGTCGATTTTCCTTAGTACATCTTCCAGGTTCTCTGAGATTTGTTTCAGTTCTGCAGAATCATTGCCTTTGAATATCATTTCTGGCATGAATATCTCTCTTACATCTTTCTCAGTGAAGACTGAAGCAAAGAATTCATTTAGGGGGTCATTTTCTAAAGGTTTTCTCCCATTTTGTGTCTATGGGAAAACTGCTTAGTAAATGACCCCCTTAGTCTGCTTTGGCTTTGTCATTCCTAAGTGCCCCTTTAACCCCTTGATCATCTATTAGTCCAACCGACTCCCTCACAAGCTTTTTACTCTGAATGTACCTGAAAAAGTTTTTGTTATGAGTTTTGGTTGGTTTTTTTTTTATTCTTTCTTTGCCTTCCTTATCAACTCTTTGTATCTAACTTACCAGTGCTTATCCCTTTTCCATTTCTTGAAAGATGTTCTTTTAGCTATTATAGCCTTTCTCACCTCACTTTTTAACCATGCTGGTAGTCATTTAGCTTTCTTTCCACCTTTTCTAATGTGTGGAATATATCTGGTCTGGGCTTCCAAGATGGTATTTTTAAACAACGTCCTTGCCTGATGTAAACTCTTAACCTTTACAGCTGTTCCTTTGTTTTTTCCTAACTGTTTTCCTCATTTTATCATAGTTACCTTTTTGAAAGTTAAATGATGTCACAATAGATTTCTTTAGTGATCTCCCTCGAGTTATTAAGTCATATTTGATCATGTTAGATTACTATTGCCAAGTGGCTCCAACACTGTTACCTCTTACACCAAATCTTATATTCTACTAAGGATTAGATCTAAAATAGTTTCCCCTCTTGGTTCTTGTACCAGCTGCTCCATGAAGCAGTCATTTATTTCACCTAGGAACTTTACCTCTCTAGCATGTCCTAATGCAACATTCACCCACTCAATACTGGGGCAATTGAAATCACCCATTATTACTGTGCTGCTGTTTTTGTTAGCGTTCCTAATTTTTTTTAGCATTGCATTGTCTGTTCATTCTGGCCAGGTGGACAGTAATACACCAGCACTGTATTTTATTCCCTTTTTCACCTGGAATTTCTATCCATAAATATTCAACATTTCATTTTGATTCCTGCAGAATATTTATCCTGTTATCACTCCTCCACTGTTTGATCTATCCTGTCATTTTGATATATCATTTCATTCTCCTTGTCCTCCCTGAATACTCCTTTTGCCCTTTGGTCATCTAGTGGCCCAATTGACTCCCTCACAGGCTTTTTGCTTCAAATGTACTTGAAAAAAGATTTTGTTGTTAGTTTTTGCCTCACTGGCAAGCTTTTTCTCAAAGTCTCTCTTGTCCTGTCTAACTACCATTTTATATCTATCTTGCCAGTGCTTATGCGCTTATCTGTTTTCATCATTTGGGTCTGCTTTCCATTTTTGAACAATATCCTTTTGGATTTAACTACCTCCTTTACTTCACCATTAAAACCACGCTGGCAGTCGTTTGGTCTTTCTTCAAACTTTTTTAATGCATGGAATACATTTTATCTGGGGTTCCAAAATGGCATTTTTAAACTATATCCACGGCTCATGCAAATTTAACCCTTGCAACCACTTCTTTTAGTTTTGTTTCTAACTAGTTTCTTCATTCTATCTTAGTCTCTTTGTTTAAAGTGTTATGCTACTGTAGTACTTTTATTTAATGTGCACCCTCCAATGATTATGTCAAATTTGCTTGCATTATGATTGCTATTGCGTAGTGGTCCCACCTCAGTAACCCCTTACACCAGGTCATAAGTTCCACTGAAGACTAGATCTAAAGTAGCTGCCCTTCCAAAGAGATTGCTAGACTAGAAGTTTGTGTAGCTGGAAGCAATAGAGTGGCACCCATATAGCTGTGCTGCATGCCGGTAAGGAAGGCCACTGGGTGAGAAAAGAGAAGGCCAGATAGAAGGCCTCTGTAATGACAGTTTGTGTACTTTACCTTTTTGCATGACTGATGGATCTGGACCTCGTGGGTTGGGAAGGCCTAGGCAGCATACAGTAATGTCACTACCCTCTCCAGAGGCAGAGGGAGTCAGAAGAAGAGGGGTATACAAAGTTTGTGGCAGACCAATAGTAGCATAAGAGAGATGTGGAAAGAAATGAGGAGCATACCCAGTCTTTGTTACAGGACGAGCCCTTGACCACTTATACCAAACCATCTACATCTGATGTCTTGAGACAAGATGTCAATGATAGGGAAGGGAGGGAAAGGGAAGAAGTCAGATTTTCTTACAGCTGATGAGATGAGATGAGATGTTTTATATTCCAGCCGAGAGCCACATGATGCTCCAAAATCATAGAGTAGCAGATCTGCCTCAGGGAAATGGTGCAAGAAGAACTGCAGATTATAAAACAGGATTCAAGGTCTTGGCCTGATACTGTGGTCCATGATTTCTGTCTGGAGGGAGATGCTTCAGTAGATGCCTCCATGCATAAAATGCACCTTAGCAGCCACAGGGCTCCTGGATGCTGCATCCCCTGCATTTACAGCAACACCCCCACCATTTTTTAAATTTATTTACAGGATTTTTAGCCTGCACAATCCAAAGTTTTTTTTGGCAGGTTACAATAAATACATGCACAGTAATTCATAACACAAATAAAAACAGGTTACAGCTAATAAATTAAAAACAAAACAAATCAAAAGAAGAATCTCCAATCAGAGAAACAAACAGTTGAATACAGTTAACTAACATCAGCCCCCAAATGCTTGCATCAAAAAGAAGGCCTTTACTTGCTTCCTAAAAGTTAAATAATACTGAGTATCCCTGATTTCATCTGATAAACTATTCCAGATTACAGGACCCGCAATAAATAATGTTCTCTCCCTTGTATAATTTATGGCTATTGTTTAATTGATGGCATGTCTTAACAAGTTATGTATGGTCTTTTGATCTTGTCCTACCCTCAGAGTTCACTGTCTAGTTCTGAATTCCTAGACAGCTAAACCTTGTCTTCTCAACTTCCAAATATCGTAGAACTCAGTTTTTAATGCCAAACAATGTTTATTAGGATGGAGAGAAACCGTTTCAATACTCATAGTGACTTGCAAGGTGAGAAGAGTAGCTATATAGACAGCAGCCTGATTAGCAGTTAGGAGTTCTGGAGCTCAGCATACGAAGACCACTGCAGTTTGTGGTAGAGGTTGTAGCTACTAGCAATTAAGGCAAACTAGCAGTATATAGGAAACAGATATAGACAATAAGAAATGAAAAGATGATGGCCTAAGAGCTTGGAGAGTTGCTAGCTTAGCTTGTAAGAGCCTGCTTTTAACTGAAAGTTAGCAGAAGGTTAGACAGTCCCAGACAATGTTCTGTCTAAGCTGCATACACATCTTTTCCTATGGGTGTGTACAGCTTTTCCTCCCCAGCACACAAAAGCCAGTGAAGCTCATCCCTCCATGGCCCAAAGTGAAAGACAACATACCTAGCTGTGGGCCATGGGGGGGGGGGGGGGGGGGTGTCACAGTACCCTGCCGTGGGATGCCACAGGAGCCCAGGCAGGGCTGAAGTGAAAAAAGAGTGAGACCTGTCTGTGGGCCACCACCAGAGCCCAAGCTGATGGGGGCTCAGGTGAAGAAAAGAGAAAATGCAGGTTGCTGGTTGGGACGAAGTGGGGGGGGGGGAAAAAAAAAGAGACCCAGCTGCAGGTTGTCGCCAGAGCCCAGGCCGGCAGTGTTGAAGAATGAGCAGAGGCACAATTGTATGAGAGAGACTAGGAACCTGCTTGAATTGATCCCAACAAGTTAATAGGAGTATCTCTGTGCTGTGACCTACATGAAACCCAAATTGATAAGGATCCAATATGTGATGTTCATCTAAAAATGACTGGAGCTATTACAGAACACTTCTCAATCACTTTACCATGAAAAGACAGCTCGGTGGGAGGCTCCCCTTTTGTGTCCAACACCACCTATGATACCACCTCATTATCCTATGCCTCCAACAGCTCCAAGGATGCCTCCTCCAATACCTCTGAGGGAGGCTCCCCTCCCACAACCTAATGACCCAGCTGGAGGACCACGACCTCTTTTAACACAGCTTCATCTTTTATGCCATCTGGAGAAGCACACAAGTGCGGCCAGTCGTTCATCCTCAGGCTTCCAAAATGTCAGGAGCCCGTCTAGCCTCCAGAGCCCTCCAGCAGCACCCATTGCCACTAACTTTTGTGCCATGGCAATATCAAAAGCAACTGCAACCCTCTGTGCAGAAGCACCAGGCTTGGGCAGTCCAAGGGACTAAAGCCAATCCCAAAGGGAGAAGACTGAAAGTGTTCGTGGTAGTTGTGGGTGGATCCTTGGGCTGGTGGCAGATGACCACGCCCCCGGGGGAAGATCCCGAGAGGCACCACCGGTCAGGCTCAGAGTATGGAGACAGACACACACCAGTTCTTTTATTAAACAGTATTTGGAACCACCAGAGGTGACAGTAGTGAGCTGGAAGTGCCTGGCTGGGCTGTAGTCCCTCAGATACTGGAACAGCGATCCTGGATAACTGAGCTGTAGAGAAACTGAATATAGTGAGTAGGCAGGGTATGCAGAGTTCAGGAACAGAACCTAGATGGTAACACTCACACAATAGTCTCTTAGAAGCAGCCCATGAGCTGGAAGGAAGTAGGCCCTCGAGGAGCGAGTACCTGGTTCCAGGGAACGCTCTGAGAGAGAGATGATAACTCACTGGTGGTGTGGGCAGCGATGACTTTCTGGCAGAAGTTATATTCAGTAGCAAGTCCAGGAACGTGGGGCCCTCGAGGAGCGAGTACCGATTCCAGACTACGATCTGAAAAACAAAGAGAAAGCGGCCCCCAAGGAGCGGGTACCCCTGGTAAAGTCAGAGGAGGCAGAGTAGCAAGGTATGCGGAGAGCGAATCCCATCCACAGCGATACCTGGAGGCAGCTAGGTAAACCTAGTCCTTGCTAACTCTATTAGTTAGCGATTTCAGAGACCTTAAATATCCGGTGGAGATGATGTCACCTCAGGGGGATGTCCCTGAGGTTCGCGCCAGTGCTGGTACTTGAGTCGGGGCCACGCCGAGCGCCCTTAGGCTGCTGGGAAACATGGCGGAGTGCGGCGTCTAGCCGGTCCGGGGACGCTGGAGGAGAACGGCATGACACCGCGGCAGCCAAACGTCCAACAGGCAAAGAAGGAGTAGCCAAAGCGGTAAGGTGGGTGAAGTGGAGACGTCTGGCAGCGACGGTTGCAACAAGGACGGCACAGGCAAACATAAAACCTTTTGCTCTGCACAAGTATTAACTAGCTGTTGTAAATCAATGCACCTTCTTTGAAAACTTCTTTGTATCAGTATTCCTTTTCTCTACAGCCTGCTGGTAAGTCTGGGATGTATCTCCTGCAATTCCTTCTCACTCAGGTCGTATGTCACCTCTGCCTCCTGAGATGCCCTGTAAGATGAGTATCTTGGCCCTCTGGAGGAAGCAGGCCTTGGCTTTTGGCCAGTTTATGAAGCATATAGCAGGCTAGAAAGAAGTCACAAATCTTTGTTGGGTTGTAGAGATGACATTCTCCTGATCTTTCCAGGTTCTCTCAATGACTACCCTGGTCTGCCAGTAGGCTCTGTTGAAACAGACACCTGTTACAGTCTGTGGGTATACCAGCAGGATCATGAACCAGGTTTTAAGTGAATATCCTCTACTACTGCAGGGGACAAGCAAAGATCATAAGAACATGCCATACTGGGTCAGACCAAGGGTCCATCAAGCCCAGCATCCTGTTTCCAACAGTGGCTAATCCAGGCTATAAGTACTTGGCAAGTACGCAAAAACTACTACTGATCCTAGTAATAGCAGTGGCTATTTTCTAAGTCAACTTGATAAATAGCAGATAATGGACTTCTCCTCCAAGAACTTATCCAAACCTTTTTTAAACCCGGCTACACTAACTGCACTAACCACATCCTCTGGCAACAAATTCCAGAGTTTAATTGTGCATTGAGTGAAAAAGAACTTTCTCCGATTAGTTTTAAATGTGCTACATGCTAACTTCATGGAGTGCCCCCCTAATCCTTCTATTATCCAAAAGAGTAAATAACCGATTCACATGTACCCATTCTAGGCCTCTCATGATTTTAAACACCTCTATCATATCCCCCCTCAGCTGTCTCTTCTCCAAGCTGAACAGCCCTAACCTCTTTAGTCTTTCCTCCAGGGTAGCTGTTCCTTCCCCTTTATCATTTTGGTTGCCCTTCTCTGTACCTTCTCCATCGCAACTATATCTTTTTTGAGATGCGGCGACCAGAATTGTACACAGTATTCAAGGTGCGGTCTCACCATGGAGCGATACAGAGGCATTATGACATTTTCCGTTTTATTCACCATTCCCTTCCTAATAATTCCCAACATGCTGTTTGCTTTTTTGACTGCTGCAGCACACTGAGCTGACGATTTCAATGTGTTATCCACTATGACACCTAGATCTCTTTCTTGGGTGGTAGCTCCTAATATGGAACCTAACATTGTGTAACTATAGCAAGGGTTATTTTTCCCTATATGCATCACCTTGCACTTATCCACATTAAATTTCATCTGCCATTTGGATGCCCAATTTTCCAGTCTCACAAGGTCCTCCTTCAATTTATCATAATCCGCTTGTGATTTAACTACTCTGAATAATTTTGTATCATCTGCAAATTTGATTACCTCATTCATCGTATTCCTTTCCAGATCATTTATGAAAAGATCAAGAAGCACGGGTCCCAATACAGATCCCTCAGGCACTCCACTGCCCACTCCCTTCCACTGAGAAAATTGTCCATTTAATCGTACTCTCTGTTTCCTGTCTTTTAGCCAGTTTGTAATCCACAAAAGAACATCGCCACCTATCCCATGACTTTTTAGTTTTCCTAGAAGCCTCTGATGAGAAACTTTGGGGTAGATTTTATAACATGCGCGCGTGGTGTACATGTGTGAGTGCTACCTGGCGTGCGCACATGTACACCTGATTTTGTATAAAATCAGGGGTTTGCGCGCGCAAGGGGGTACACAGTTGTGCACCTTGCGTGCGCCAAGCCGCGCTGCCTTTCCCCGCTCCCTCCCTGGCCGCTTCTAACCTAATCTTCCCACCCCTTCCCCTAACTTCCCCCCCCCAGCCCTACTTTAACCCCCCCCCCCCCTGACTTTTATTTTACCTTTTGCGCGTGCCGGCAGCTTGCAGGCACGCGATCCTCCGGCACAGCAGTAATGGCCGATGTGTCTGAGGCCTCTGGCCACGCCCCCGCCCCTTTTTGTAAGCCCCGGGACTTACATGCATCCCAGGGCTTTACTCGCGTCGCTGGGCCCTTAAAAAAAAAAAAGGCCTGGCGTGCGTAACTCCCCTACGCGCGTAAGGCTTTGAAAATCTGCCCCTTTGTCAAGTGCCTTCTGAAAATCCAAATAAACTACATCTACCAGTTCACCTTTATCCACATGTTTATTAACCCCTTCAAAAAAGTGAAGCAGATTTGTGAGGCAAGACTTGCCCTGGGTAAAGCCATGCTGACTTTGTTCCATTAAACCATGTCTTTCTATGTGTTCTGTGATTTTGATATTTAGAACACTTTCCACTATTTTTCCTGGCACTGAAGTCAGGCAAACTGGTCTGTAGTTTCTTGGATCACCCCTGGAGCAAAGAGCAAAAGAAGAATAGCAGAGTGAGATATTCCGAGCTGGTACGAATTGAGGCTGTCCCCTGGTAGAGACTATAACAATCCTTCTGGGCCAAAGCAGTAAGATCACCTAGAGACAAAAAGGCAGAGGTTAGTTGCAGTGTCATTGTAATGAGAACCTCATAGAAACTAAACTCCAGTGATGAGACTTCCTGAAGCTGTCATGACTACAGCATTTTATTTGCACGTTTGCCTCACAGAATATCTAGAATTATCCTGTATTTATTGCATATATTTCAGGGAGATTTTTTGGATTTGATAGAGATGTTTCCCTACTGACAAGTAGGCATGAACTAGCCATCATGTATGGGTGAAGTCATCTACAGTGCTGACAAGAATTCAGTTTTCTGAGCTCAGTAAAAGTCTTACTGAGCATGTGCTAGAATTCCTGCATGTGCATGCTGTTTGGTGAGCTTCTCAATATTTCTTTGTCTGAGTGCTGCAGGGACATATCACAGTCTCTCTCTATAACTCTTCTATTTTTTAGGACCTAGTGTCTTGATGTGCTTCGTTGCTAGAATATGTTCTGCTGCCGCCTTGGTAGCCCATAAAACTTTTAAGTTAAAAAAATAACAAAACCCAAAACAAACAAACAAAAAAAAAAACCAGAAGAAAATAAGAAGATGTTGAGAAACACGGAGAAACCTAAGGCCCAAAACTCCATGGTTAGCAGTTCAAGGCCTGCATCTGTTGACACTGGCTGTCCATCATGGACATGTCCCCACCAAGGGGTTGGAGAGGCTCATACCAGTGAATCTTGGATTCAAGGACTGTGGTCCTCAGTAGAGTGTCACCTGCAGATCAACGACCTGAAAGTGCAAGGCACTCAGCATGCTATGAAAATTTTTTCTCTCCTCCTCTTGGGAAAGAGAATCCAGATGGACCACTAAGTGGTCATGTTGTATATAAATAAGCAGGGAAATACAGGCTCTTACACCCTCTGTCAGTAGGCCATCCAAATGTGGTGGTGTTCAGAACATCACAGTGCCCATCTTCAGGCAACTTATCTTTTGGAGATTCAGAATACATTGGTGGACTGCCTCAGCAGTGTGTTACAACCTCATGATTGATCCTTGGATGAAAGAGTTATGGACAGCATGTTCAGTTGCTGGGAAAAGCTGATTATCGACCTGTTTCCCTCAGAAGTCAACAGGAAGATCAGAAAGCTGTACTCCATGCATCCGAGCAGCTACAGATCAGCTCCTGATATTTTTTTGCTAAACTGGAATGTTGGCTTGCTATGTATGTGTTCATTGACTCCTCTGATCTCCAGGATTGTCCAGAAGGTCCTTTGGAATATTATGCAAATGTACTTTAAATTCTTTCTGAAAGTGATGTCTGCATTCCACATTAACCAAGCTGTTGTGCTACCTATGTTCTTTCCAAGACCTCATGCTCACAAAGGAGAACAGGCACCTCATTCCTTGTACTAAAAGAGTCCTGGCATATTACCTAAAGAGGACTCAACTTCACAGTCAAGCAGCCCAACTGCTCATGTCCTTTGTTCCCAATAGATGGCAGTTGCCAAACGAACTCTTTCCAGTTGGCCAGCAGATTCTGTAGTGCTGATTTACAGATTACAGGTTCTGTCAATCTCATCAAATGAGAGCCATGGCGATTTCAGTGGCTCATCTCAGGTCCAATTCTACTGAAGATGTCTGCAAAGCTGCTATTTAGTCATCAGTTCACACCTTCATACCCCATTACTGTCGTCTGGACAGAATGTCCCGAGGTGACAGTAAATTTGGGCAGGCAGTTTTACGCAGCCTGTTCATCTCGTAGTCTACTCTTTCCTTGGTTGGGTTCAGGTTGTTTTAAGTAAGTGCTTCCACTGCACAACCCTCAGCTTGGGACCCGCCATACCTAATGGCTAATTCATGCCTGCTTGTTGACGGAAAAAACAAGTTTTCTTACCTGTAAACCGGGTTCTTGGTAGACAGCAGGACGAATTAGCTATTCTTAATACTTCCCCACCTCCCTAGAGAGTGGATTATTTAACTAAAACTTAATATTTAGAAGAGACTGAGGGGCTCACGAGGAAGTGTTCACACATGGGAATTCCTGCATATGCTCAGCAGGATTTTACTCAGTTCTGAGAGCTGGGTTGTTGGCACCTTCATGTTGGCACCTTCATCCTTCTGTCTATAGAGAACCCTATTTACAGGTAAACAAGCCTACTTTTGTCTCCCTAGAATTTTAGATTTGCATTAACTAGAAAAGGAATAAATACTATATTAGCCCACCAAAATAAAATTAGTTAAAAGAAATAAACATCCAAAGTAGTGCAGTAGTGGAGATACCTCGCTTAATGCTAACAAATATTTAAAGGTACCAAGTTTCAAATTTCCTTCATATTTTGTACATTTTCTGAGGAAGGCACCTTCATAGTCGTAAATGCTTGCATCTTTAAACATGCCCTAGTCTTATCAATATTTTTTTCTGCTTAGCTACTTTTCTGGGGTTTAATTTTAGGAAATTTTAGGTTGACATTAAAATGTTGGGTTTGGAAACCAGTGCCATCTGGAGGGCAGAACATCTCTGTCAAAGGACCAGTGCCATATGAGTTAGTTCTGGTTATTTCAGAAAACTATGCATTAGTAATGCCAGTAATGTCTTTCACATTGTGTATGGGGTGTTGGAGATGGTTGCTGCTGCAAGGCATGTTTGGAGTAGTACAGATCTACATATATAGGTGCTGGAAGAGACTACATATGTGATAAAAATATGTACAAATTCTGAATCAGTCTAATTTTTTTTTCTTTTTCCAGTTCTTATGTTAGGTTTGATATAATACGAAGAATTCTAACCAAGGTTTTTGGGAACGATGTGATCATGGTGATGGTAATCACAGACATAGATGACAAAATAATCAAAAGAGCGAATGAGGTAAATATAATAATCACTTTAAAATAAAAATATAGTATATCAATAAAATACTGGGCAGTATCAAGACGTTACCTTTATATACTTTCTTTTTCAAAAATCTAATCTTGAGAGATGGGATGTGATAGATTATCCAAGTAGTTGCTCTATTTCTTTTCTTATTCTCACACACCCCTAATTCAGTAATGAATATGCATTCACCCTAGACTCTTTGCTGCTTGTTTTCACTGTGGAAAGAGACCAAAGAGTACAATTCCATATTCTCAGTTGAAAAGCAAGCTAAAATCAGTCACACCGGTGGGGTGATGTCATCCGACGGTACTTCATCTCAGAGTTTAGGAAAACCCAGAAGGTTTTCCAAGCATGAGTAGGAATTCCCATATAGCTGCTGCCTCACCAGCCCGCTCAGTCTTTTTTTTATCTGAGCAGCTTCACGGATGCGGACTGTAGCTCTCATCAGGTTTTAGCTGTGTGCTGATTTTAGCTTTCTTACTAGTGAGGTTCTTTTCTTTTTTTCTCCACTTGCTGCCTCTGTATCTTCCTCTAGTGCAAAAACAATTGAGTATGATTTGGACAATGCCGTTTTCAGTTTCCAGAATCCATTAGCAGATTTTTGGCCTGTGGATGGAAAATGTCAGTCACCAACTCTCAATTCATCTGCAAAGAACATAAGAAATGACAAGCTGGGTCAAATTAAAGATCCATCAAGCTAAGTGGCCAATCCCAAAAAGTAGATCCAATTTGTTGTTACTTACTACCTGGGATAAATGATAGATTTCACAGAACCCATAATTAATAACTTTTCCTACAGGAAGTTGTCCAAAACTTTTTATAACCAGCTATGCTAGATGCTTTGACTATATTCTCCATCAACAAATTCAACAGTTTGATTGTATGTTGATAGAAAAATACTTTTCCTAGCGTGTAGCAGATGGACTCGGGATCACTGGGTATAGTGTACTCCTGATAGCAGTTGGAGATGGATCAAATTTCAATCTGACGTCAGCCCTAGTACATATACCCCTGCAGGAAGTGCAGCTCTTCAGTATTTTCCGTCTCCATAGCAGTTAGGGACTCTATACACGCTCGCACAGTGTTAGAGTAATTTTACCAAAGAAACCCAAAACAAGAAGAAATCTTACCTCTACAGATGAGCCCTGCTCTCGTGCGGTGACACCTCTTGGGTCCCTCCCCCAGTTCCCGAGGTGATTTCCGCGATCCCTCAGAGGTCGGCCTCGGTCCGACAGCCGACTCTCGGCATGGACTTAGCCCCTGGCAACGGGTGAGGCTGAGAGGCAGCGGGTGCAACTTCGAGCGCAACAGTGAAGGTATTTTCCCTCTCCCCCCGCAGCCGGAGACCGCCCGGAACGAGACCGTGAAACGCCGAGACAAGGTAAGGTAGAAAACTTATTTAAAGTCTCCGAAGTTCGAAGAGTCACACAGGTCGCCAGCCAGCGCCAGTGCCACCGGGGTGATCAGCCCTAGCAGGACTAGGCCCTGGTCAGATTTGGGGACCCTCCGAGGTGGTCGCCAAACTGGCCGCGTGGTCGCCGTCGCCATCTTGACCTGTTCGCTGCCCTGTCCGCCGTCCCGAGGCGAGACATTGGCACGCGCATAATTGCCGTGCGCATAGTGATGCGCTGAACCACATGCCTACTGCGTATAAGTTTGGCCCATGCGCACAGCGGCGCACAAATCTTATTGAGTACGCACCCGATTTACGCGCACAACCTCGACTCACCAGAGCGCATAACCAGGCCGCCCGATCCCCGTATTTTTTACGCGCACAAGCCATGGCACCACCGGAGAATAAGCTCAAGGCTCAGGGCCTTTGCCCAGCATGCCACATCAGAGCTGCGCAGCATGAGGAGGCTACGGCCCTGTGTATACAGTGCAAGGAGGCCCTGGGGGATTCAGCCCATGGCCCTCCCCAGCCGGTGCCGGGATCCAGCTTCTCGAACAGTATGCCGGACCTTGCGTCCCCCAGCGGGAGTCTCCCTCAAACGGGACTCCCCAGGGACACAGCGCCTCTTAATTTAGACCCAGCATCTATCTCCTGGGTGGAACTTTTCAAAGATCTGCATACCTTCGTCACCGATAACACGGCTACAGCCTCAGCCAGAGGACCTCAACATACCGGGACACTCTATGCCCAGAGAAGTGCCTCCACCGCCCAGAAGCCCCACCTTCGGGGACACGGACAACTCAGACAATGATTCAGAACCCCTGGAGGAAGGGGAACTCCCCCCAGGGACCGAACCCCACCGAACCATGAGGCGTTTCTTCACCAAGGACGAGCTTCCAGACCTAGTCACACACAGCTTGAAAGAGCTCGTTATCCCGGGCACAAGTGCCTTGGGGGAACCTAAGACTAATCCCCTCCTAGAGGGACTCCATCAGACCTCCCGTCATTTCCTACTGTTACAAGCCGTCCAGCAGCTAATTGACCTGGAGTGGGATGCCTCGGAGACCACGTTCAAAAGGGGACATGCCCTGGCAGCCATGTACCCTCTGGACCCCGCTGCCAAAGATCTCCTAGCATGTCCGAAAGTGGATGCCATGGTCTGCGTGGTCTTGAAGTGCACCACTATCCCAGTCGAGGGAGGAACAGCGCTCAAGGATGCCAAAGACAGACGTCTGGAATCCATCCTCAAACAGTCTTTTGACGTCTCCGCTATGTCTCTACAGATCGCGGCCTGCTGTGCCGTGGTGACATGCGCCTGCTTATCACAGACTAGGAACAACACTCCCGGGGAAGCCCTGGAACCAGCAGTATCTTTCCTCATGGATGCTGCTTCTGATCTGGTGTGCAACACGGCTAGAGGCGTGTCATCTGCCGTGGCAGCTAGAAGATAACTCTGGCTCCAAAGCTGGTCGGCCGAAGCATCGTCCAAAATGACACTCACAAGGATGCCCTTCAAGGGAACCCTCCTGTTTGTAAGCGAGCTAGAGAAGCTAGCCAACAAATGGGGTGAATCCCCACTGCCGTGGATACCGGAGGACAGGAATAAGAGAAACAGCGACCCTTCCCCAGAACTTCTAGGGGCAGAGGATCACAGCGCTTCAACCCATACAGAAACACATACCAAGCGGCTCGCCCCACAGGCAGGAGCCAGGCCTTTCGGAACAAGCACAACAAAAGGGGAGCCGGCTCGGGGCCAGGTCCCAACCGCACCCCACAATGAAAATCAGCAGACCCGTCCAAGAGAAGAAGCCATAGGGGGCAGACTTGCCCTATTCTACCAAAGATGGGTTGAGATAACTTTGGATAAGTGGGTCCTAGCCATCATTCGAGAGGGATATTATCTGGATTTTCACCACATCCCTCCGGACAAGTTTGTGAAATTCCCCTGCTACGACCCCTCCAAGAGGACGGCAGTGGAAGCTACACTGACCAGATTACTCGCCTTTAGAGGCTATAACATCAGTGCCCTCACAACAAATAAATACTGGAGATTATTCCATCTATTTTATCATTCCCAAGAAAGAAAGGACGTTCCGCCCCATCCTGGACCTCAAGTCGGTCAACCGCCACCTGAAGATTCCTCGCTTCCGCTTGGAAACCCTACGCTCGGTCATAAGGGCGATACAACCGGGAGAATTCCTTACATCCCTTGATCTGTCTGAAGCGTACCTGCACATTCCGGTACATCAAGAGCATCAGCGTTTTCTACGCTTCACAATCCTGGACCATCACTACCAGTTCCGGGCACTACCATTCGGGTTTGCCACAGCTCCCCGGACGTTCACCAAAATCATGGTGGTAGTGGCAGCAACACTTAGGAAGGAAGGAATCCTCGTAAACCCTTATCTGGACGATTGGCTGATCAGGGCGAAATCCCCAGAGGAAAGTCACCAGGCGGCCAACAGAGTCGGCCATTGAGAGGACTCGCCTGAGGAAGAACGGATACTCGGGGGCAGTAATTGGCACCCTGCTCCGAGCACGCAAGTTCTCCACATCCCTAACATACATAAGGATTTGGAGAGTATTCGAAGCCTGTTGTGAGGACCGCGACATCATCCCACGCTTAGTCAAAATTCCCGCAATTTTGGAATTCCTACAGAACAGCCTACAGAAGGGATTGTCCCTCAACTTCATCAAGCTGCAGGTGGCTGCATTGTCATGCTATGGAACCAAGAGTGAGGACAGTAGCCTAGCCTCTCACCGGGATGTCTCCCGCTTCCTGAAGGGAGTCAAGCAAATCCAACCACCCCTAAAGTGGCCGGTGCCTCTATGGAACCTCAACCTGGTCCTAGACTTCTTAGCAGGAGCCTCCTTCAGACCTCTCCGCGGTCTTCCAACTATTATTGAAAACAGCCTTCCTGGTGGCAGTCTGTTCGGCCCGTCATATCTCCGAGCTACAAGCACTGTCCTGCCAGGAGCCGTTCCTCAGACTCACTCCGGGAACCATCCAGTTACGCATGGTCCCGTCCTTCCTACCGAAAGTGGTTTCTCACTTCCATCTCAACCAAACCATCTTGCTACCATCGCCAGATTGAGCATAAGGATTCGGAAGAATCTCACCGTCTGCGCCACCTCAACGTCGGCAGACTCCTAGTCCGATACCTGGAAAGATCGGAATCCGTATGAAAGATGGACCATCTATTCGTCCTTCACAGCGGGAAGAAGCAAGGGGAAGCGGCAAGTCAAGGCCCATTCCTCTAGAACCCAGGCAGTGTCCTGGACGGAAACCAAGATGCTGTCACCCGCCGAGATATGTCGGGTGGCGACATGGTCCTCCATCCACACCTTCTCCTGGATGTTCAGGCTCGAAAGGACACAGCATTTGCAAGGGCAGTACTAAGTGGGCCTTGGGCAGCCTCCCACCCGGTTCGGGAGTAGCTTTTATACATCCCATTGATCCTGAGTCCATCTGCTACATGCTAGGAAATGGAGAAATTACTTACCTGATAATTTCGTTTTCCTTAGTGTAGACAGATGGACTCAGCGTCCCACCCACAGCTGCCATCATTCATGGAATTCTCAGGCGACATCCCCAAGAGCGAGTTATTCACGGGTAAGCCAAGCTTTTCCTCCTTGGCTTACCCGTGAATAACTCGCTCTTGGGGATGTCGCCTGAGAATTCCATGAATTCTCAGGCGACATCCATCTTACCGGGTGTCGAAGTTTCTTGGTTGAGGGCACTGGTGGTCTCCAGCTATAACCAATTCAACCAGTTCAAGTTAATCAAGTTATCCTGGTTATACCAGTTATTCAGCCACACATATATCCACAATTGCTTTTCACGGACCCCCACATGCTTCCCTTTCATTCTTACCTGCAGTTCTGTGCCATATATAGAAAAGTGATTAACAACAAATATATAATTATATATTAGAAATTATTCAGGAAAAGACAGAAAGGCACCGACCCAGGGTACTTAGAACTTTACAGTAGATTAGTCTATGAACTCTACACCACAATAAGCTTAACTATAAAACTATGTGTGATAAAACTACCCATGTAAGTACCTTGGTACAATTGGTCATGCACTACTTCGCTAAATAACTATGTCTAATAATATATTGTAACCGAGCCTTTGACGGCACCTGTTAGAATGTACTATAGTACACTTACCTACATTAAATATGTGCCTACATGTAAACCGTTGCGATGGTATTTAAACTTAGCAACGGTATAGAAAAGTTTTTAAATAAATAAAATAAAATAAAATTATATGCACACCAGGCACATTCATAATATATAAAACTTATTAAATAATGTTTACTGGTATAACGGAAATACATATTGCAAAGCACAGCAGTAAATGTGCAAGAACATACTTATATTCAGTAACTTATGTTACTACAGGCAGCCACACAGCTGGATCTGGACTGGGGGAGAGAGAGAGCAAGAGAGAGAGAGACTGAGGCCATCTCCTCAGGGTACAGTGAATCTCTTCCTGTCTGCCTATTGATGGCTACCATTTCTATTACGCTCCAGACAGGATTCCTACACTGGGAGAGTATCTCCTTTTATGTCTTCTCTAAGGCAGTCAACCCCATCATCTTGGACTTGCCCTGGCTCATGCTTCACAGCCCCTCTGTGGATTGGGAAGCCCTATAGATCACCTGTTGGTGAATTTCCTGCCAACAACATTGTCTCTCCTATTGTACCTCTAGTAATCCTAGCCCAGTTCCAGATTTTGGACCTTCCGGGCCTTCTTGCATCGTCCGCAGAGTTTGCTGATGTCTTCAGTAAACAGCAAGCCAAGACCCTGAAGCCAAGACCCTGCAGCCTCACAGGTCTTACAACTGTCCTATTGACCTGCTCCGGATAACATGCCCCCCAGGGGCCGGGTCTATTCACTCTCAGTCTCTGAAACTGCAGCCAAGATTGCCTATATTCAGGAAAACCTGTAGCGGGACTTTTTTATATCTCCATCATCTCCTGCAGGGGCTGGATTCTTCTTTTTTGGCAAGAAAGATAGCTCTCTTTGCAGTGCATAGATTGTAGAGGACTCAACACCATAACCCAGAAGAACTGGTACCCACTAATTCTCATCATGAAATTATTCCACCGTCTACACGGAGCGCAGATTTTCCCAAAACTGGACCTCAAGAGGAGCCTATACTCTTGTCCGAATATGGGAGGGAGACGAATGTAAGACAGCATTTAACACCTGTGCAGCCATTATGAATATCTGGTCATGCCATATGGCCTGTGCAACACCCCTGCTGCGTTCCAAAATATGGTCAACGAGATCTTCAGGGACTTTCTGTATTCCCACATCATAGTCTGTTTGGATGACATTCTCATCTTCTCTCACACCCTGGCACAGCACTGCGAGCATGTGAAACAAGTACTGCAGAGGCTCCAGGAGAACTGCTTATATGCCAGATTTGAAAAGTGCACTTTGGAGTAGGATGAACTGCTCTTCCTGCGTTATATTGTTTTTCATCATGGTCTGCGGATGGATGTGGAGAAAGTGAAGGCTATTCAAAACTGGTTTCAATCTGTCGGGCTCAAAGCTCTGCAGAAATTTCAGTGGTTCCCAACCTGTGGTCCACAGGCCCTTAGGGGTCCGCCAAACCATAACAGGGGGTCTGCAAGAAGTGAGCACAGAGAGAAAAAAAGATTGAAAGAGGCCCAACAGGCTGCTGGTGCACCCATCCCATTGGCAGCTGAAGATTGAAAAAAATGTGGGGCCACACACCCCAGTCTTTTGGCAGCAATGAGAGAGGATGCGGCCATGGGAATCCCTCCCACCCCACAGACTCAGGAAATAAAGAGGAAGAGGCTCTGGTGAGAGTGAGGGTGTGAGCCTGTGTGAATGAGAGAGAGCACGTGTGCGTCCGTGAGTGTATGCATGTGTGTATGGGAGAGTGTGTGTGTGTAAGAGAATGTGTATCTGTGAGCATATGTGCATGAGAGAGATCATGTGTGTCTGTGCAAGCATATGTCTCTGTGAGAGAATGTGTGTAGGAGAGTGTGTGTGTGAGAGAGAGAGAGAGAGAGAGGGGGTCCATGTGAATGAAGAGAGAGGGACCATTTGTGTGTGAGTGAGAATGAACATGAGCCTGTGTGTGTGTGTGTGTGTGTGAGAGTGAACATGTGTATGTGTGTGTATGAGAGAGAGGAGAAACATTGTGTGACCCCCTCCTAATCCACAGCAATCTCAGTGTGACTGGAAATCAAAAGTTCCCAGGTATGGAGGGTGGGGAATTTTTAATCCTTGTTAGTTTTAATTGTTGGCTATTATTTGATGTCTGATGTTTTGAAATATTTTATTAGTGTTTGGGAAATTTAAAAATAATTTGAAATTTTAATTATTGGATGTTCTGTATATCAGTTTTGAAATATTATTTTTATTAGTATGGTTTTACTATTATTGATATTTTATGCTTCTTGATGTTTTATGAGGCATGCAATGTTTTTATTTTTCCATTGTTGCATTACGGTTTCCATTTCAGTTTTTATTTCAGTTTTTTTCTGCGCATTTGTATTTGTAGACTTTATGGTCTATTCATTTTGTATTTGGCAAGGGTCTGTCTGTGTTTTGATGGGTGTGACTTAGGTGAGGTATTCTGCTAGCATGTAGTTTCTATATAGGGACCTACAGTAGCTGGATTTGCTCAGTTTTCTTAACAGGAAGTGTATTGGTGTTTTAGGGCTTGTTGTAATATTTGCAATTTTGCCTTTTCATAAATAGGATTGTTACTCTTTGAGCCTGATAGGTAGGGTGTTTTGGTATGTTTGAGTCTGGGCAAGGCACTCTCCACCTCCACCAGCTTTCCAAAGTTGACTCACAGCCCACAGACAACCTCCCCCATTCTCTGGACTGCTTCCCAATAGCTGCTAGTGCTCCAGTAACAGAACCTGCCTGTGCAGCTATGGGATGCAGGCCTGAATCTGGGGAAAGCTGCCTGGTGAACTTCTCGCCTCTCTTGCCAATAATAGCTGGCAGTCTCAGGACCAGTGTCCAAAGGTCCCAGGGCAAAAGAGGAAGGAGAGCCTACCAGGGAGGGGAGAGGATGCAGTATCCGAGCAGGTAGAGATCTGGGGTTGTTTGTTAGGAGGGGGTGTGGTTGCTGTGCCGCTGCTGGTCTCTTGCAGACAGCAGAGCTGCTGCTCCTGCAGGAGGGGGCTGAGTGCTCTTCCTCCTCCTCTTCCTCCTCAGAGCTGGGGATCTCTATGAACTAGAGACAAAACTGTGTGTAAAGCCATCTGTTGGTGTGCTCAGGGATATGAGGTGCAGCAGCACAGAAACTGTTAGCGTGTATTCCATTTATGGGAGAGACTATATGAAGTTGCCATACTGGGTCAGTCAGAGGGTCCAACATTGGCCAATCCATGCTACTAATGCTAGCAATAGCAATGGCTATTCCCTAAGTCAACTTGATTAATAGCAGTTAATGGACTTCTCCTCCAGGAACTTATCCAAACCTTTTTTAAACCCAGCTACACTAACTGCCTTAACCACATCCTCTGGCAACAAATTCCAGAGCTTAATTGTGCATTGAGTGAAAAAAATATTTTTCTCTGATTTGTTTTAATTGTGCTACTTGCTAACTTCATGGAGTGACCCCACCCCCTAGTCCTTCTATTATCCGAAAGAGTGAATAACCAATTCACATTTACCCATTCTAGACCTCTCATGATTTTATAGACCTCTATCATATTCCCCCTCAGCTGTTTCTTCTCTAATCATAGAAGAGCTGTTCCATCCCCTTTATCATTTTGGTCGCTCTTCTCTGTACATTCTCTAGTCAACTATATATTTTTTTGAGATGCGGCGAGCAGAATTCTACACAGTACTCAAAAGTGCAGTCTCACCATGGAGCGATACAGAAGCATTATGACATTTTCTGTTTTATTCACCATTCCCTTTCTAATAATTCCCAACATTCTGTTTGCTTTTTTGACTGCTGCAGCACACTGAGCTGACGAATTCAATGTGTTATCCACTATGATGCCTAGATCTCTTTCCTGGGTAGTAGTTCCTAATATGGAACCTAACATCGTGTAACTACATACAGCATGGATTATTTTTCCCTATATGCATCACCTTGCACTTGTCCACATTAAATTTCATCTGCCATTTGGATGTCCAATCTTCCTGTCTTGCAAGGTCCTCTTGCAATTTATCACAATCTGCATGCGATTTAACTACTCTTAATAGTTTTGTATCATCTGCAAATTTGATCACCTCACTCGTCGTATTCCTTTCCAGATCATTTATATATATATTGAAAAAGCACCGGTCCAAATACAGATTCCTGAGTTACTCCACTGTTCACCCTTTCCCACTGAGAAAATTGACCATTAATCCTACTCTCTGTTTCCTGTCTTTTAACCAGTTTGTAATCTACGAAAGGACATCGCCACCTATCCCATGACTTTTTAGTTTTCGTAGAAGCCTCTCATGAGGGACGTTGTCAAACACCTTCTGAAAATCCAAATACACTATATCTACTGATTCACCTTTATCCTCATGTTTATTAACCCCTTCAAAAAAATGAAGCAGCTTTGTGAGGCAAGACTTCCCTTGGGTAAATCCATGCTGGCTGTGTCCCATTAAACCATGGAGGCAATGGGAAGTGATCCTATCTGTGGGACACCCATCTAATATAGGGGCTTGCAAGGCAGTATATAGGTTTCCTGTGATACTTTTGGCTTCTGTACATCAGACCTAGCTAGTGATAAGGGTTTGGAGGTAGCCCCAGTGTCTGGATGGTATGTGCTGTGGTCTGCCGTAGATTTCAAGCTGTCAGTGGGGCCCTGATGCAGCCACAAGTTAATGGATCCTTATGGGATGGGACATCTTGAATTTACTAAGTTCTAATGCCCTACTTGCTTCTATAGTTGGCCTGTGAGTGCATTAGAAGTAGTGCTTCATTACAAGGCAGGCCATGAGGCTGGAGTTTTAGAAGGAAGACATTAATTTTGCAGATATTGGATATAGCTGGCTGGCAGGGCAATAGTGGGGGCTGTGATGGAAGCAGGAAATAGAAAGAGCATGCTCATATCTCTCTGATCGGGCATTTAGGGAGCTTTACTTCTGGCCTCCTCCTGCCTGGCATGCAGCTGGTCTACCCACTCTTCCTCCTTCTGAGACAACTCTTGAGGTCTTTAGTCTATACAGAGAATTTGGAATAAAATATGCTTTGTTCAATATTGTTGGTTCTGTGATCTCCTCATTGCTATGTTATTTTCTTTTTTTTCCCCTGTGAACCCTGTGCCTTTATGCATCAATATATGCTGTTCGGGGTTTGTTCTATCTCCCTTCCCACTACCTCTACCCTCTACCCCCTACCCCCTACCCCACACCCCACCTACCCACCTACCTTCCTAATTCCCACTAGGTACTTATCCCAGAGGGGTAGGAAAATCTGCGGTTAAATGCTGCTTGCAGGCTCTGCCACACCTGCTGCAGGACCCGTTTGTTCCTGCAAAACTTCTGGATGGGGCAGGTCAGGTGCTCTATCTTCCCTAGCAGGGATGCCAGCCTAACCATGTCCTTTAGTGCTAAAATTAGGATGTTTTGCCGGGTGGGGGCATCTTGGAATGAGCCCATCCTAGCAAAACCGGATGCTCGCGCACATGCGCTATTAAAACCCAGCTTGCGTGCGATACTTCCTGTGCGGGTGGACACTTGTGCACACTAGAGCTTATGTGCGGATGTTGGAGGGCAGGGATACATGTATTTTAGAATCTGCTTATATGGAGCCATGCAAAGTTGTTTGAAAATTATCCTCCTTGTGTCTATGGGGAAATGTTTAGTACATTCTGGCCCTAAATGTGAATGTTTCTACTGTATCAGTACATTTTGATGTATAATTTACTAATTTGTCTCTTTTTACAGTTGAACATATCACCAGTGTCACTTGCTCGTGTTTACGAACAGGACTTTAAACAAGACATGGCAGCACTGAAGGTAAAATTAATATTTTCCTGCTTTCACTTTTAGTTATTCCAGAACCAAGGGGTCAGGGTATGCAGCTGAAAGGGGACAACACTCAGGAGTAACATAAGTAAATATTTATTCACAGCAAAGCTATGGAGACACGGAGTTAGCCTCTCAGTGGAGGTAATGGAGGCAGGATCAGGAATAGAATTCAGGAAAGCCTGGGAGAGGCACAGAGGATCCTTAGAAATGAGGATGTTAAGATTAAGTCTCAGACTGGCTAGGCTCTGTGGTATTGTATCAAGAATAGAGCAGTTAGATGGGCCTTATGATGCTTATCTGCTCTGCATTCCTATATTTCTGTAACTTTCTGTGATATTAATTATGAAACCTGCATGCTGCTTTTAGTACTATACATACCTAATTTCATATTTATGCTATTTATGGTCTTTTTTTTTGATACATTTTTGCTGGTAGACTAACAGAATCTCAGATTGAAAACTTAACAATCAAACAACTGCAGGTACAGCAGACCATATAAAAGATAAATTATTGAAAGTGAATTTCAGTTCTGGCAGAATTCTAATAATCTGTTCATTATATTCAATTTATTTTGCACTTTGCTCCAAAGCCTTGCGTTAGCAGCAGTGCATAATGCAGATACATCAATTCATAAGGGAGGTTGGAGAGACAGACAAAGGCAAAGAAAGGAATTTACCCAGGAAGTACTACTTAAAAGCTAGAGATCTTCAGTAGAGATTGGGCAGTTTTTCATTCGGGTCAGTTTGATGACACAATAAAATAGTCTACTTGTTATCAACGAATTGCTCTTTTCTTACCAGCAGATGTTTTTCCATGATAGAATAATTGTTTTCCTGCAGCTTGCCTCCTATCTAGAAGTTTGTTATAGCCTAGGGGATAAATTCAAAGCTTTTACACAGCCAGGGATTGGAACTTTATTGCCAGAAAAGACAAGCTGACTAGTTTGATTGGTCGCTCTTCACTTTTCCAGCAAGTAAAGATTGGTTGGGTAACAACATAAAAATTTGAATCAAGCCATGTCTATTTAGCAGTTGACGTAAGTTACAGCTGTAGTATCTGATAGATCCAGTAGACATTAAGAGAGTTGATCATGTGTCTAACTGAGCATATGCATAGATACATTAGGAGTATAAATATGGTAGCCTGGCTTTTTACCAATCGAAGCAATAAGCCTTGCTCTTAGTTTTATAAGATCTAATTTGACATATGGTGCTAGAAGTCTGGAGATTAGCTTGGTAGCACATTATTTCAAGCAAAAGGTGCATGAGATTAGATTAGATTAAATGAGATGATGGAAGATGGAAGAACTTTACAGAATATTTGATTAAAAGGAAAATGAGATGTGTTGGTCGTGTAATTGGAGGTTCTGGTGGCAAATTAGCCAATTTAGTACTGACAAGAGGGCAGAAGAGAAAGGAGAACAAAGCAGTCTGGGATGAGGACATGAAAAAATGGTCACGATCTGGAACCATGAGTGAAGTTAAAGAAGAAAGTTGAGTGCCCTAGTTGCCACCTTCAGTTTGAAGAGGGCACTTGGTGATGATGAAATTCTAATGTATCGTCCTTACAGATGAAATAAAAAAATTATCAGTGCCTAGTTAATGGTATATGCTGTCTGGACTGTGACATCTGATCAATTTTTCTTTTCCTAAAGGTTCTTCCTCCAACGATATATTTGAGAGTGACTGAAAATATTCCCAGGATAATTTCCTTTATAGAACAAATAATAGCTAATGGACATGCATATGCAACACCAAAAGGTAAACCATACTAGAACAACATCATAATGTTGGCAGACATTGCACACTGTCAATATAACTGTTCTGAAAATGTTTATCCCAGAGTGTCAAAATGGATTGTCAGTGTCGAAAGTGGAAAATCTCATTTGGTATATAATCTCCCTTCTCCTCATTTGATTCTTCATCTGTGGGTATTCCTGATCTGTTTATTTATTAGTTTGCATTTGTTTGATGCCTACTAACAAACTGCTGTCTAGAGCAACTTACATATCAGAAACATAAACAAATATAAAAATGACTTTAAAAACAATGTAAACTCATTATTCTCAAACAAAAACATCCAATGCAACATTTAGCATACAATGTTTCTCCTAGGACAAGCAGGATGGTAGCCCTCACATGTGGGTGACATCATCTGATGGAGCCCAGCCGGAAACTTTGACTGGCAGACTCAGCATGCCAAGCCTGCTGCTATCTGCGCGTCCACACGAGGTCCCCCTTCAGTCTCTTCTTTCCTGTGGTGCACTAGCCTCGTGGTAGTGGAGTTCAAAATCCTCTAAATCGCTTCAATTTTTTTCGGGGTTTTTTCTACGTTGGGTTCCCCTTCGCGTTCATTCCTCCGTTCGGTAGGTACCCTTGGCTTTTGCCTTTGTTCTTCTCGGTCGATTCCCGACTTCTGCACTGTGGTGCCCGTTAGTCATCGACCGCACGCTGGCCTCTCTTTTCGATGGCGTCATCAGGTTTTCGACGGTGCCCCCATTGCCCATGGACCATGTCCATCATGGATCCGCATGAGGTGTGTATCCTCTGCCTGGGGACCTTGCACGACATCCGGGGGTGTCGTTTGTGCGACCAAATGACCCCTAAAGGGCGTCGAGTGTGCCTAGCAAAATGGAGAAGCTCTTTGGTTCTCCAAAACCTTCTACTTCGGCTTCGGTATCCTCAACGTCCAAGGAATGCAGGGAACCATCCCTGTCTCTTCCACTGGCAGTCCCGCTCTCCAGTACCCCTAAGGATCGGGGAGAGGGAGATCGATCCTCGGTGGTCTCTCCCCTCCCCCTAACCTTGGGGTCATCGTCTTTCTCGGTGCCGGGGAAAGACCGAGCTGAGCTCTAGAAATTCAGGAAGCATCAACACCGGACACCATCTTACCACGGTTCCGGTTCCAGAGCGGCATTGTCAACTGCCAAGCTGCCATTGAAGTGCCACCAGCCACCAGAGTCCCCATCCTCCAGTGCCCTTGGTAGCCCAAGGCATTCCCCACTGGCAACGGTGCTGGGTGCCGTGCCTCCTCGTGATCCTTATGAGGATGTGCTGGCGACACCTCGTTCCCCTCCATCAGTTTTAACCACCCAGGACATTCAGGAGGAGTTGGCCTGCAGGGTGTAAACGGCTGTGCTCAAAGTGCTACAGAGCGTTGAGCTGCCAGTGCCACTGGCCCCCATACGGGTGCCCGAGCCTCCGCCCTCGATGCTCAAACCCTGCTGGAGCATCTGGATGTCCTTCTTGGCACCTTACCAATGCAACCGGTGCCCGAGAGACCTCCGATGCCTCCTCAGCCACTGATGCCCTCCACCGGAGCAATCCCAATTCCCAGGTCCTCTGATGAGGATGAGGCCTCGTGGACTGGGCACCCTTGCCCGCAGTTCCCGGGCCGCTGCCGGTTCCTCCTGGCGTACCATGGCCAATGCCCCCCTCGATACCCGGGGTTCCATCAATGCTGCCGGTGCCCCCTCAGCCTTCGGTGCCCTTGGGGCCCAGGCCTACTGCCTTTCCCAGTCCCTGCCCTCGGCGTCTGGGCCTTAGCAAGGAGGAGGGTCCATATGACCCGTGGGGCAATGACTTCTCGGACTCGTCCTCAGAGTTCTACGACGACCCCCTCTTGGAGCCTTCCCCTCCAGAGGAACAGCGTCGATCTCCGCCCGAAGACCTGTCGTTTGCCAGCTTGTAAGGGCCATGGCAGAGGCCATCCCTTTCCAGCTCCTGTCAGAGGAGGATACCTGTCACAAGACGCTGGAAGTCCTCCAGTTCATCGATGCTTCTAAAGAAATCATGGCGGTGCCGGTCCACGACATCTTTAAGGAACTCCTCCTCCGTTTGTGGGAACACCCGGTGTTGGTGTCCCCTGTTAACAGGAAGGCTGATGTGACTTATCTGGTACAACAAGCTGTGGGCTTTGAATGGCTGCACCTACCCCACCAGTCAGCAGTGGTGGAGTCTGCGCTTAAAAAGGCCGGATGCTCCTGGACACACGCTTCTGCTCTTCTGGCGTGTGAACCCAGGAAGCTCGATGGCATAGGGAGGAAGATGTTACAGAGGGCTATACTTGTGGCCCGTATTGCGGCCTACCAGCTATGCATGACCCAATATAACCGCAACCTATGGAAACAGGTTCAAGAGTTTGCGGAGGGCCTCCCCCAGCAACAGCAGGAGTCTCTTGCAGCCATTGCCACGCTGGGGCTTCAGGCGGGTAGACACGAAGTCAGGTCTACCTATGACGTGTTTGAGACTGCAGCTCGCCTAGCCACCGGAGGCATCTGCGCCAGACGACTGGCTTGGCTCCGGGCCTCAGGTCTCCGACCAGAGTTTCAGAACAGGCTTGCGGATCTCCCCTGTATAGGCGAAAACCTATTTGGGGATAAGGTAAAAGAGGTCATTGCACAGCTGAAGGATCAGCATAATACTCTTCAGCAGCTCTTCGCCAGCCCCTCTGAAGACCCTTCCTCTGCCAGGAGGTCCTCCATGTCGGGCTCTCGCAAGCCCTTCTACCAGACTAGGAAGTACTTTCCTCCAGCTACCCGTGCCCGTCCGCCTCTGTCCAGCCCTAAAGATGGCAGCCGACAACAGCGGATTCTGAGGGCCCAACCAGCCCTCCAGCAGGCACCGTCCACCAATTTTTGACTGGTGGCGAGGGGGCATGAGCCAAATGCCGGTTCCCCTGTTGGTCGATCCCCCAGTCGGTGGCAGGCTCCTTTGCTTCACCCACCGCTGGGAAGCGATCACTTCGGACCGTTTGGTCCTCTACATTGTCTGCCAGGGCTACCGCCTGAGCTTCATCAGGCTCCCAGAGACCGCTCTTCCATGTCCATCGTGGGTTTTGCCCGCCCATCAGGTTGTCCTTCAATCGGAACTTTCCGCCCTTCTAGTGGCGGGCGCGATAGAGTGGGGCCACGGCTTCTACTCGAGGTACTTTGTCATTCTGAAGAGGAACGGCAGTTTGCGCCCCATCCTCAACCTCAGGGCATTAAACCGATTTTTTGTAAAAGAGAAATTCAAAATGGTGTCTCTGGGCATGCTGATCCCACTCCTCCGAAGAGGAGACTGGCTCTGCTCCCTTGATTTGAAGAAGGCTTACGCCCATATTGCAATTGTCCCCAACCACAGGAAGTACCTCCGCTTTCTGGTGGGGATGGCACATTTGCAGTACAAAGTGCTGCCCTTTGGGCTGCCATCAGCCCCATGCGTATTCAAGAAATGCTTGGCGGTGGTGGCTGCCTACCTCAGGCATCGCTCGGTCCATGTCTTTCCATACCTGGAAGATTGGTTGATCCAGAGTGACTCCCACTCCAGGGCCCTAAATGCACTGGCCTTGACGGCTCAGACCTTGCAGACATTGGGATTATTCATCAACCTCCCCAAGTCGCATCTCAGTCTATCTCCACAGCTAGACTTTATCAGCACCAGGTTGGATATGGCACAAGCGAAGGCTTTTCTGCCCAAGGATCGAGCAGTCGCCCTCTCTTCGTTGGCCACCCTCGTTCGCAACAGAAAGAGGATGCCGGCCCGTCTGCTGCTCCGTCTGATGGGCCACATGGCAGCCTCAGTCCATGTGACCCCCCCTTGGCCCCCTCCGCATGAGGGACCTTCAGTGGGCCTTGTGGTCCCAATGGCGGCAGGCATCCTAGAATCTAGAGGCATCGGTGATGGTCACGGACCCTCTCCGCCTCTCCTGACCTGGTGGGAGGCCCTGCCCAATCTGGAAACCAGGCTCCCATTTCAGCCCGCACCACCCCAGATGACCCTCACCGCCGATGTCTTGCCTCGGGAGTGGGGGGGACCCACATGGACGGCCTCCATACCCAGAGCCTTTGGACTGTGGCCGAAGGCCGCTGCCAGATAAACTTCCTGGAGCTTCGGGTGATCCGGTACGCCTTGTGGGCATTCCAGGACAAGGCTGTCCTCCAAGGTCGACCTCATCAGAATGGACAACCAGGTGGCAATGTGGTACATCAATAAGCAGGGCGGCCGGGCTCCTTCCTCCTCTGCCAGGAAGCGATACAGGTCTGGGATTGGGCCCTTTCCAGAGGGTTGTATCTACGGGCCACCAACCTGCCGGATCACCTGAACACACTGGCGGAGCATCTCAACCTGTCCTTCCAGCCACATGAGTGGTTCCTGAACCCTGCGGTGGCAGTTGACTTATTCTGTTGCTGGGGCAAGCTGGACATGGACTTGTTCGCCTCTCCCCAGAATCACAAGGTGAGCATGTTCTGCTCCCTGATTCCGGAGAAGGGCCATCCGGTCTGCAACACATTCTCCCATCATTCTCGAGGACTCTGATGGTACGCACAGGGCAAGCCGAATGGCCGATGTGCACAACTTGTGCGCATCCCATACAGAAGCACGCATAGCTGCGCGCACAGTGGTGTGCACAACTGAGCCATGTGCACAAGTTGGCCGTGCGCATTACTACGGCCGCGCACAACTACACGCGCACATTGAAGCTCATTACTTGTGCGCCTAGACAGAGTCAATGGCACCGGCATCCAAGAAGTCCAGAAGGCACTCTCTTTGCACAGCCTGCCACATAAGAGCCGCGCAGCCTGAACTGGAGTCCTGCTTGTGTCAGCATTGCGAAGAAGCCTGGGGGGGGGACCAAAGCCTGGTCCTTCAGTGTCCGAGGACGGGTCCGGAACTACTACATATGATAGCTCCCCAGATCTATGCAACTCCGAGATGGCTTCTCCACAGGAGAAGCCATCTCGGAGTTGCATAGTCGGAGCCCCTACTCCGACTCCCCCTGGGAGTCGGAGTAGGGGCTCCTGTGGAGGTCCCTAGGTCCATGTTAATCCCCCTGGGATTAACATGGACCTAGGGACCTTCTCCTGGTTAGAATTTTTCCAAGGGCTGCAAGCCTTCGTACAGGCACAATCAGCCCTGGCTGCGACACAGGCTCAACCCCTGATGGAAGCACAAAATCCTCCCGGCCTTATTCGAACCCCTCGCCTAACTAAGAGTCTCCCTGACAGGGTCCCAGACACCTCAGATGATGATGATGGCTCCCTGGAAGAAGGAGAAATCCCTCCAGGCCTGGAACAATACCGAACTATGCTTTGTTTCTTCCACAAGGATGAATTACCAGCCCTTGTTTCCCAGACTTGAAGACTCTGGGTATTCCAGGCACGGACCCTATGGTGGAACCAAAGAAGAACCCCATCTTGGTGTCCCTTCGTAAAGCCTCATGCTATTTCCCGATGATGGAAGCCATCCAGAAACTGATTGACCTGGAGTGGGATGCCCCGGAGGCCAACTTTAAAGGAGGTCGGGCCTTGGAAGCCTTATACCCTCTGGAACCAGGGCCAAGAAATGCCTGCACTTTCCAAAAGTGGACGCCATGGTCTATGCTGTCTCAAAACGAACAACCATTCCCGTTGAGGGAGTGGCTGCATTGAAGGACACTCAGGATAGATGATTGGAATCCATTCTTAAGCAGGCCTTCGACGCAACAGCAATGACACTGCAGATTGCTTCCTGCTGCACACTGGTGGCACATTCCTGCTTGCTCCTCTTGAGAGAGGCAAATAACTCCAGAACGTATACCGGTGAGACGATGGAACCTGCAGCAGCCTTCCTGACGGATGCAAGCTCAGACCTAGTGCATACCTAAGTCAGAGGAGTAGCCTCTGTAGTGGCAGCCAGAAGACAGTTATGGCTGCGGAATTGCTCTGCTGATGCGATTTCTAAAGCGAATCTCACAATAATGTCCTTTAAAGGATCTCTCTTATTTGGAAGCAGATTGGAAAAGTTAGACAGTAAGTGGGGTGAATCCCCAGTGCCTCAGCTACCGGAAGACAGGAGTAAAAGATTCCAGTGCTCCTCCCCCAGAAGAACTAGGGATAGAGGCTCGCAACGCTTCAGACCCTACAGGAACTCACAGTTCCATGCACTTCGTCCTTCTGGAAGGTCCCACCCTTTTGGAACCAACAAACCAAGAGAGGAACAGGCCTGGGGACAGGCTCCAGCCATGCCCCCCAATGAGAAGGCACTGACCCATCCACAGGAAGAGGAAATAGGGGTCGACTTTCCCTCTTCTACCAAAGATGGGTCGAGATCACATCGGACAAATGGGTGATAAACATCATTCGAGAAGGTTACTCTCTGGAGTTCCGCAGCATCCCTTGGGACAAATTTATGATGTCACCCTGCCACTCCCACACCAAGAGACTGGCAGTGGAAGCCACTCTGACAAGATTACTTAGTCTGAAGGCAATAATTCCGGTTCCTATGCCCCAACAAAATATGGGGCCCATCTTGGACCTCAAGAATGTCAACCGTCATCTATGGATATTACACTTCCGCATGGAGACCCTTCGCTCCATAATAATGGCAGTACAACCAGGGGAGTTACTGACCTCCCTGGACCTCTCCGAAGCCTACCTTCACATTCCAGTCCATCAAGAGCACCAGCGTTTTCTACGCTTTGCAATACTGGGCCACTATTACCAGTTCCAAGCGCTATCCTTCGGCCTAGCAACCGCCCCCAGAACATTCTCCAAAATTATGGTGGTTGTGGCGGCAACACTAAGGAAGGAAGGAATCTTGATACACCCTTACATGGACGACTGGCTGATCAGGGCAAAGTCTTCAGAAGAGAGCCGGCAGTTGGCCAGCAGAGTCAAGAACCTACTGCAGGAGCTCGGTTGGGTGGTGGACATGGGCAAGAGCAGTCTGCAGCCCTCCCAGTCTCTAGAGTACCTGGGGGCCCGTTTTGACACCAAGCAGAACAAAGTCTTCCTTCCTCCCCTGAGGAGAAGGAAGCTGATGGAACAATTATGATTGATGACCAATGCATGCCCCAGGGTATGGGACTATCTTCAAGCCCTAGGCCTCATGGCATCAACCCTGGAAGTTGTTCCATGGGCAAGGGCCCACATGCGACCGCTCCAGCGATCCTTGCTGGAACCCACTGTCCCAGGACTACTCAATTCACCTCTAACTACCAGCAGAGGTACGTCCTCAGCTTCAGTGGTGGCTACAGGAAGACCACCTAAGCAGAGGAGTACACCTATCCTCACCGAATTGGACCTTGCTCACCATGGATGCAAGCCTGCGAGGGTGGGGAGCCCACTGTCAGGAACTGATGGCCCAGGGACAATGGAGCAAGGAAGAGGCGGGATGGAACATAAACCGCCTAGAAGCTCGAGCAGTCAGACTAGCTTGCCTGCGATTCAGCCACAGACTCCAAGGCAAATCGATTCGAGTAATGTCGGACATTGCCACAGCAGTGGTCTACAACAACCACCAGGGAGGAACCAGGAGCCAGCAGGTGTCTCTGGAGATAGATCCTCTCATAGGATGGGCGGAGATAAACCTACAAGGGATCTCGACCTCCCACATCGCAGGAAAAGACAACGTCTCAGCAGATTTCCTTAGCAGAGAGAGCCTGGACCTGGGGGAATGGACGCTGTCGACCACAGCCTTCCAACTGATAGTGAAGCACTGGGGTCTACCAGCCATGGATCTACTGGCCACCTATCTCAGTGCCCAAGTCCCCAGGTTCTTCAGTTGCAGACTAGAGCCACACTCTCAAGGGATCGACGCCCTCATCCAGACCTGGCCAGAGGAAGTCTTACTGTATGCCTTCCCCTCATGGCCACTACTGGGCAAGGTCATCCAAAAGATAGACACCACAGCGGACTACTTCTCCTGCGTACCATGGGCGGCCAAGACGCCCTTGGTACGCAGACATGCAAAGACTCCTTGTGGGGATCCCTCTGTGCCTACCTCCACACAGGGACCTTTTCCAGCAGGGCCCAATTCTTCACGAAGATCCATCTCGATTCTGGCCCTTGAGAGGACTCGCCTGAAGAAGCATGGTTACTCGAAGCCCGTGATTGACACTCTGCTCCGAGCGCGCAAGTTCTCCATATCCCTGACATACATATGGATCTGGAGAATATTCGAAGCCTGGTGCAAGGACTGCGGGACTCTCCCATGGACAGTCAAAATCCCATGATTCTGGAGTTCCTACAGGACGGAATGAAGAAGGGGTTGTCTCTCAACTCACTCAAGGTCCAAGTAGCTGCCCTCTCCTGCTTCAGAGCTGAAGTGAATGGTATCAGTCTATCAGCTCATCTGGATTTGACCCGTTTCCTAAAAGGGGTTAAGCAACTTCGGCCACCCCTAAAGTGGCCAGTGCCCCTATGGAACCTCACTCTGGTATCCTAGCGGGGGCTTCTTTCAGGCCAACATGTGGTCTGTCACTATGCCTCTTAACATTGAAGACTGTATTCCTGGTGGTAATATGTTCAGCTCGTCGAATCTCCGAACTACAGGCACTATCCTGCCGGGAACCATTCCTTAGGTTCACTCCTGGAACCATACAGCTGCGCACCGTTCCCTCCTTCCTACCGAAAGTGGTTTCCGAGTTTCATTTGAACCAAGCCATCTCCCTACCATCTCCTGATGAACATAAGGGCTCGGAAGACTCGGCTTCTTCGCCACCTAAATGTCGGCAGACTCTTGGTACGATACCTGGAAAGATCGGATCCGGTGCACAAACCGATTGCTTGTTCGTCCTTCACAGCGGGAAGAAACAAGACGAAGCGGCCTCGCGGGCAACCATAGCCAGCTGGATCAAGGAAGTAATCAAGGCAACCTACATAGAGGCTGGAAAGCCTTTACCACTGCAGGTTAAGGCCCATTCTACTAGTGCCCAAGCAGTATCTTGGGCAGAAACCAAGCTGCTATCGCCTGCCGAGATCTGTCGGGCGGCGATGTGGTCCTCCTTACATACCTTCTCCAGGTTCTACCGCCTGGATGTTCAGGTCCGAGAAGATGCAGCCTTCACAAGAGCAGTACTAAGTGGGCCATGGGCAGCCTTACCTGATAATTTTGTTTTCCTTAGTGTAGACAGATGGACTCAGCATCCCTCCCACAGCTGCCCCCAGAGAAGGAGGACCTCGGAAAGCAAACCTCGAGACTAAACAAATATGGGTAAGCCATTGCCTACCCTTAGTTCAAGACACCCACAGTTAGTCTGGTGATGGCGTTGACTTAGTTGAGTGCACTGGCGGTCTCCAGTTTTTGAAATCAGTTGAATCAGTTTAATCAAGTTTAAGAAGTTTAACCAAGTTGTTTATGCAAAAATATATATCCACAATGCCTTTTTGAGGAGGTTACTGAGGAAGTGAGGTCAGTGCAGGGGTATATCTAGGGTGACATCAGCTTTGAAATCTGACTCAGTCTCCCATCTGCTAGCAGAGGAGCAGATAACCCACTGGTCCTGAGTCCATCTGTCTACTCTAAGGAAAACGAAATTATCAGGTAAGTAATTTCTCCAATGGCAACATTTAACTTTCAAAAAGGTGACTGATAAAATGAGTAAAAAGATTAGAAAAAAACTGAAAGGAGCAACTGGAAAGGTTAAGAGTTTAGCTCAGGCATGGATGTTTAAAATACCATCTTGGAAGCCCAGAACAGATGTATTCCACACATTAGAAAAGGTGGAAAGAAGCCTAAATGACTATCAATATGGTTGAAGGGTGAGGTGAGAGAGGCTATAATATCTAAAATAACATCTTTTAAGAAACGGAAAAGAGATCTGAATGAAGAAAACGGGAAACAGCATAAGCACTGGCAAGTCAGATGCTAAGCATTGATAAGGAAGGCAAAGAGAAAATTTGAAAAGAAGAAAAACTCTTAATAAAAATGTTTTCAGGTACATTTGATATAAAAAGCCTGCGAAGAGAGTCAGTTGGATCATTATTTGTTCAAGGGTAAAAGGAGCACTTAAGGATCCAAAGCCAAAGCAGAGAGACTAAATGAATTCTTTGCTTCAGTCTTCACTGAGGAAGATGTAAGAGATAAACCCATGCCAGAAATGATATTCAAAGGTGATGATTCAGAGGAACTGAAACAAATCTCAGTGAATCTGGAAGATGTACTAGGGCAAATTGAGAAACTAGAGTAGCAATTCACCTGGACCAGATGGTATACAACCCAGAGTGCTGAAAGAACTGAGAAATGAAATCGCAGACCTGCTATTTGAAATTTGTAAACTATCATTAACATCAGTGGTACCTGAAGACTGGAGGGTTGCCAATGTAATGCCAATTTTTAAAAAGGGATCAAGGGGTGATCGAGAAAATTACAGGTCAGTGAGTCTGGCATCTGTTCCAGGCAAAATGGTAGAAGCTAGCATAGTTTAATGGGACAAAGCCAACATAGATTTAGCCAAGGAAAGTCTTGCCTCACAAATTTGCTACATTTTTTGAGGGTGTAAATAAGTGTGGATAAATATGAGCCTGTTGATATAATGTATCTGGATTTCCAGAAAGCATTGGACAAAGTCCCTCATGAGAGACTTCTTAGGAAATTAGAAAGTCATGAAATAGGTGGCTTGCCAACTGGTTAAAAGATAGAAAACAGAGAGAAGAGTTAAATGGTAAATTTTCCCAATGGATAAAGGTGAACAGTGGAGTGCCCCAGGGACCGATGCTTTTTAATATATTTATAAATGACCTGGAAATGGGAACAACACATGAGATGATCAAATTTGCCGATGATGCAATTTGACAACTTTGAATAATTTTGTAAGAGGATTGTGAAAATTTGCAAGAGGACATTGCAAAACTGGGAGTCTGGGCATGCAAATGAAATTTATTGGAGACAGGTGAAAATTAATGCACTTAGGGAAGAGTAACCCAGATTATAGCTACAAAATGCAAGGTTCCACATTAGGAGTCACCACTCAGGAAAAGGATCTAGGAGTCATCGTTGAAAATACGTTGAAATCTGCTGTGGTTGCAGCAGCAACCAAAAAAGCAAATAGAATGCTATGGATTATTAGGAAAGGACTGAAGAATAAAACAGAGATTGCCAACTGGTTAATGCCTCTGTATCGCTCCATGGTGCGACCTCATCTTGAGTATTGTGTGCAGTTCTGGTTACCACATCTCCAGAAAGATATAGCAGAATTGAAAAAAGGTACAGAGAAGGGAAACCAAGATGATAAAGGGAATGGAACAATTCTTTGAAGAAAGGCTAAAGAGGGTAGGACTCTTCAGCTTGGAGAAGAGATGGCTGTGGAGAGATATGATAGAGGTCTATAAAATAATGAGTGGAAAATACAAAAACCAGGGAACACACAATAAAGTTACTGGGTAATAAATTTAAAACTAATAAGAGAAAATATACTCAATTTATAATTAAGCTCTGGAATTCGTTGCCGGAGGATGTGTTGAAAGCTATTAGTATAGCTGCATTTAAAAAAAAGTTTGAACCAGTTCCTGGAGGAAACGCCCATTAACAATTATTCCTGGAGATTTGCAGAAATCCACTCCTTTATTCTTGGGATAAGCAACCTGGAATCTATCTACCCCTTGGAATCCTACCAGGTACTTGTGACTTGGATTGTCCATTGTTGAAAACAGGATACTGGGCTTGTTGGACCCTTGGTCTGACTCAGTGTGGCAGATCTTATGTTCTTATGTAAAAATGTTAAAGGATTATTTGCTTATTTTTTATTTGCTCAAAATTATTTTTAAAAACAAAATCCTTTTGAGGGCATTCGTATCAGATTTCTTTATTTTGGAAGAATATATTTAATTTGTCACACTTTGTAAAACAGATCACACTGTGGAGCAGCAGTTATGCTATATAGAGCACTTTTAGATCAAACTGTGATGAATGTGTCAGTGTCTGGATGCTTTCATGAGTTTGCAGAAGATCCTTGTATACAAGTCCTGACATTGCTAGATGGAAAGTGTGACAAAACACTTCTGTTGTTCACACATGACTAGCACTTTATTGTTTTACCGAAACGATTCAGCTCATATTTCAAATTCCTGGTTTATTGAGCTTGTGCTCTTTCCAGCTTTTAATTCCTTTGGACTGCAGTGAAGCTTTCAGTTCAACCTAAATACACCTTAACATGAAACAAAAAGTGCTGGACAAATGAAGATATAGTTTTCCAGAGAGGAGACCGAGCCATGTATTGTACTCTTCCTATGGTGATAGCTAAGAGGCATGCCACTGGAAATAGCATTTAATGGATCTTCTTCCTGCTCTGTGACCAGGATTTTACTGCAGCACTTGCTTAATGTGTGAGAATGTGTGATAAAAAAAAAAAAAAAAAGATGAAAAAATTGAAGGCTTTCCATGATGTTTTTATGCTAACTTGAAAATGGAAAGAAATAAAGAGAGAAGGATACAGATATATTATGTATCTATGCATGTCTTGATGCTTGCAAACGTAATGGTACAGTCTGCACATGCCTTCATTATTTTCTTAGGACATTAAAGGGATATTATGGGATTCCCTGAATCTTATATCAAAGCAACAAAACTGTTTACAATCTTTTCCTAAAACATTTGTCCAAGAAGGAGCAAAGGGGTAATGTTTCCAGTAGAAAACTCTTTAATCTCATTAAAGGTAAAAACATCTTGTTAAAAACTCACAGTGGTAGAGAGAACAACTATTATACTTTTATTTATTTTTATTATTATTTATTTAACTTCTTTTACTATACCGAGACTCAAGACCAGGTCTTATCGTACCGGTTTACAATAGAACAGGGGGAAACCAATTAACATCTAGGTAGAAGGTAAAGTTACATTAAACATGTATTTAAACTTTTCATTCTGAAAGGTCATTATTTTATTGAAAGCACTTTGGTGTATATATATATATATAGTGATGATAACTTTCAAGATGGCGTGCAGGCACTCTTTGGCACATGTGCGTCGGCACACGCCCAGATACATGAACAATTTTATAACTTGCGTGTGGATATGCATGCATGTTATAAAATAGCCTGAGCGTGTACACATATATGTGCCCAGCTTTAAGTGAGCACATGCCTATGCATGTAAATCCCGCTTGTACTGCTTAAGTCGGGGCATTTTAAAAGGGGCGTGCATCCATGCTATTGCCAATTTTCCCAGTTTGACCACCAGTTCGTCCAGTTAACACCTAGGTCCTCCAGACTCCCTTGGTTTGATAGTCTGCACTCTCCCCAGTTACCTCAGACCCTTTAACCCCTGAGAAATGTTTCTTTCTTTTTGTTTTTTTAACTTATACCTCATCCCTAGCAGAAGTGAACTTCCACGGCAGGGGATCTCTTGGCCATGCCTTGAAATGCCCATGTCCCACCTAGACCATGTCCTCGCCCTGTCCCTTTTCGTAAACCTTTGGGATATCCGTGCAGCGGATGAGTGTACGCTGGTGCTTGGGTGTGCGCATATCTCCCTATTTTGGCATGTGCCGGGCTTTTAAAATTCACCTCTGAATGTATAAGGTTTAGCAATCCTGTTTAATGTTGGGCCATATTTTTTAAATATGTCTTATATCTCTAATGAAAATATCCTTATAAAATAGCAATATGAATGCTGGCCAGTAATCAAATGTATTATTTCTTTTTATTTATTTCTCATCTGTTTTTTTTTTCTAGGCAACGTTTATTTTGACATCAAATCTATTGGAGACAAGTATGGGAAGTTTACTAGTACTTTCCCTGCTGCACAGGATGAACCAGGTATTTTGGTAATTGATAGATTCTTTGTATAGGTAACTGTTTTTTTTCTAAAGAGCTGCTGTTTATACATTGTGACATTTTATGAAAAACATTACATTAGACATGATGAAGGTTATTCCTTTTTTGGTATAGATGGAGAATAAAAAGTTCTGCTTCAATGCAGAAATTGCTTAATTATCAATCAAAATATATCCAAGCAACACTACCACAACATTTTGATAAAACCCCGTTTTGTGCCTGTTAGAAAATTCTTTAATTGTCTGTCAACAAGTAGGGCTGAATTATCCTTGTAAACATGGGTGATATCATCCAACAGTGTAGAATGGACCCATCTCTCTGAGCTCAGTAAAGGTTTACTGAGCATATATGGTGAGCTCCATGTGTGTGCTGCCTCGTGAGCCCCTTAGTTTTATTTTGTCTGAGCTTCTGCATAGATATATGATACTCTCATGATATTTTCTGTATTTTGATTCTCTGCCTCATTGCTGCTTTGGCAGCCCCTAGCAGGACTTTTAAATGCTACATAAGAAATGTCATACTGGGTCAGACCAAGGGTCGATCAAGCCCAGCATCCTGTTTCCAACAGTGGCCAATCCAAGTCACAAGTACCTGGCAAGTACCCAAACATTAAATAGATCACAAGCTACTATTGCTTATTAATTACTGTAATAGCAGTTTATGGATTTTTCCTCTAGGAACTTATCCAAACCTTTTTTTAAACCCAGTTACACTAACTGCTGTAACCACATTCCTATAAGCATGATATCTAGGGGCAGACCCAAGAAAAAGCCTGTCATTAGCAGCTTCAAGTCTTGCATTTATGGGCACTGGATGTTAACTAATGTCCATGAGGTCTGCTACGGGTGTTTGGGTTTAGACCATGAGGTGGCAAATTGCTACAATTGTGGTAGCAGTTGTGGGCCTGGAACGTGCGGGATCCCTGGAGGGCATGCGAGGAACAGGCCCATGAATCCAGTCATAGGAACCACCACTCCTCTTGGAGTAGAGCCTCCACAAGCTCTTGCCACATGGAGTCAAAAAAAGGGCTCATCCCATCACTGCTCTGTAATGAAGCCTCCCTCTTCTATTTCTTCTGCAGACTCGGGTTCCAGTAAAGCACAGAAGTGCTCAGCACTGGAAGAGGCTTGATCATCAACATCTAAGTACGCCTCGTCCCTGAGGCAGAGCTCTTCAGAGTCAAAACAAAAGAAGCATGGCATGTGGCCAGGCCCTTCATCGTCACTAATCTTAGTGCTGCACCAAAAGTCTTGTCTTTTATGGGTGGAAGACCCCCATGGTGCGTAACACCTTTTTCTTCTCAATCCTTATGTGTCCATGGCTCTAGTGGCTTTGGCACAGAGCACGCATTCCACAGCAGCATCAGTATGGAAGCTGGAAATGCCGGCACCAATTCCACCCATTAATCTGTGGTACTAATGAAGAAGATGCTCTTCTAGGGCAGAGATCTGAGTCTCAGCAGCAGAGCCCTTTGTTTGAATCAAGCTTTTCAGCTCTTCTTCAACTATGGTCCAAAGACCACAGCAGTCAGTGAAGACAGGAGAGAGGTGCTGGAGCTTCTCCTATCAAAAATGGGCGAGGTGTTCTCTCAAACAGGAGTGCCCACTAGCTCTACTCCAGTAAACCTGTACAAGAGTTGCTGACCATGGTTGTTAGCCCTTAACATTCATGCAAGCCTTCATCTGCAGTTACGGAATCCTACCCTGAGTCAGACAACAATGAGAAAGATTCGGCTAGGTCAGCATCCTCTCAAGACATTTCCCCTCTGAGGAGATAGAGTCTCTACCCCTGGTTGCCCTTTTCATCATCAGGGGTGTTTCCTCTACCTGGATTGGAGGAGGGTTCAATGAGAATCTGGTTGGATCCCATGCAAGAACTGCCATAAGCATTCTTCACCACTTTGAGGACCTCTGCCATTCCAATTTTCTAGATAAATTGTCAAAAATGTTAATATTAATGTCAGGAACTATAGCACGACATGGACGCCACTGCCGTATTCAGGGGCTTCCCCCCAGGCACGCAATGACTTCCAGTGTGGACCCTGCAGCAGGAAACCTCACAGCAGACCAGTGGCAGATGATGTCACAACTGGATATTTAAATCTCAGCCATGCTATGGACCAGCACCTCAGCAATGGATTGTCTTGCCTTCAGCCTTGCTGTTGCGACCGTCGGTCTGCGACAGCTTCGCCCCGCCTACCTTACTCTTCTTGCGGTTCCTCCCACTCACCTCAGACTACTGGCTGCCACGGTGTCTGTCTGCCATCCTCTCCAGCGTCCCCGGACCAGCTTTGGTGCTGCTTCCCGCCAGGCTCCTCCAAGATACCATAGGGCGCGCGCGCGCATGCACGCCACCCTCATCTTTATTTCCTCATTGGCACGAACCTCAGAGGTGTCCCCCTGAGATGACGTCACGCTGCCCGGATATTTAAGCCTACAACTTTTGCTAACTTATCGAATTAGCAATGGACTCCTTACCGGAAGCCAGTTTTCGTAGAAGCCTCTCATGAGGGACTTTGTCAAACGCCTTCTGAAAATCCAAATACACTACATCTACCGGTTCACCTTTATCCATATGTTTATTAACCCCTTCAAAAAAATTAAGCAGATTTGTTAGGCAAGACTTCCCTTGGGTATATCCATGTTGACTGTGTCCCATTAAATCATGTCTTTCTATATGCTCTACAATTTTGATCTTGAGAATAGTTTCCACTATTTTTCCCGGCACTGAAGTCAGGCTCACTGGTCTATAATTACCCGGATCGCCCCTGGAGCCTTTTTTAAATATTGGGGTTACATTGGCCACCCTCCAGTCTTCAGGTACAATGGATGATTTTAATGATAGGTTACAAATTTTAACTAATAGATCAGAAATTTCATTTTTTAGTTCCTTCAGAACCCTAGGATGCATACCATCCGGTCCAAGTGATTTGCTACTCTTTAGTTTGTCAATCTGGCCTACTACATCTTCCAGGTTTACAGTGATTTCGTTCAGTTCGTCTGAGTCATCACCCCTGAAAACCATCTCCGGAACTGGTATCTCCCCAACATCCTCATTAGTAAACACAGAGGCAAAGAATTCATTTAGTCTTTCTGCAATGGCCTTATCTTCCCTAAGAGCCCCTTTAACCCCTCTGTCATCTAATGGTCCAACCGACTCCCTCACAGGTTTCTTGCTTTGGATATATTTTAAAAAGTTTTTATTATGAGTTTTTGCCTCTATGGCCAACTTCATTTCAAATTCTCTCTTCACCTGTCTTATCAATGTTTTACACTTACCTTGACAATGCGTATGTTTTATCCTATTTTCTTCAGATGGATCCTTCTTCCAATTTTTGAAGGATGTTATTTTGGCTAAAATAGCCTCTTTCACCTCACCTTTTAACCATGACGGTAATCGTTTTGCCTTCCTTCCACCTTTCTTAATGCGTGGAATACATATGGACTGCGCCTCTAGGATTGTATTTTTAAACAATGTCCAAACCTGTTGAACACTTTTAACCTTTGCAGCTGCACCTTTCAGTTTTTTTCTAACTATTTTCCTCATTTTATCAAAGTTTCCCTTTTTAAAATTTAGTGTTAGAGCTGCAGATTTACTTATTGTCCCCCTTCCAGTTATTAGTTTAAATTTGATCATGTTATGATCACTGTTGCCAAGTGGCCCCACCACAGTTACTTCTTTCACCAAATCTTGCGTTCCACTAAGAATTAAATCTAAAATAGCTCCCTCTCTTGTAGGTTCCTGAACCAATTGCTCCCTTTGCATTGTGTTAACACATTTTGAGAAAAGCCTTAGGAAATTACATTCTCAGATGTAAATCTATAATCTTACCACTAGAAGAAGCATGTTGCATGTTGCATATTGGGATATCCGCCATGTCTGTGCTGCAGACATGGCCACGAATTGATGTATTTTTTTATATTTGTTATGCAGGACTGAATTCTGTTACTTTGTTCTTGTGTGCAGATCTTCAACCAGTATCACGTGGCACAATTAGCAAATCCCAGGCTATAGAATAAATAGAATCTGGGATAATTATTATTTTCTTTTTTTTTTTTTGCATACTTTACAGCAACAATTAGATATGCCCTCTATCAAATACAATAGATACATTAGGACACTGAAAGAGTTTTGTTGTTTTGAAACATTTTTTGTTTATTATTTTTTCAAATAAGACCAATAAATATGTCTCAGTAGGAACCCTGCAATAGTTTTACTTCTGCCAAATGAATAGCGCTAGAAACTGCAGTGGCATAACTACTAGAGTTTTTCAGTAGCGTTGTATGTTGAGAGTTTTCGGATTGTGTTCCAGGAAAACATTGTATTACGTGCATTGTAGATAAAAAGTGTTATTTCTTCTTTTCATTCTTTGAGGTGAATCTTTGTTCCTGTCGTGAGGGTCAATTGGCAAGCAGTTCACAAAGAGCATGCACGCTGACTGACCATAGAAGGGATGCGGATAATTTTTATATCCCAGTTTCTCTTTAATTTGAGCTATTTCCTACCTCAAAAAACATTTAATGTTGAAAAACCTGACATATTTGTATTGTGTAGTTTTGGTTTATTTTATTTATTTATTTTATTTAAAGTCTTTTATATACCAAAGTACAGCAATCTGCCTTCTCTCCGGTTTACAAAATAACAACTTGATATTTAATAGTGAATGGGTGGAATGCTGTAAGACACAGAACATTGGTCATATTTAAAATAAGCGTCAATGTTTATGCCCTGGGTCTAATACAGAGCCACGTTTTTTTGGATATCCTTTTTTATTGGGACCATATAATAAGCAGTCCAAACTCCTGCATTGAGAATCTAAGAGAAGAGAAACGTGAGGCTAGTGAAAGACAGAAGGCTATTACACTCACTGAGACTTTTATTAATGTGTTGATATAGCCCGAGCTAATTGTGATGTGGACCTTCGTATTTTTGACAGGTGAGGATGAAAAGCTATATGCCAGGGATTTTGCTTTATGGAAAGCATCCAAACCTCAGGAACCATTCTGGATGTCTCCTTGGGGAAAAGGAAGGCCTGGTTGGCATATTGAATGTTCTACAATAGCAAGGTCAGATTTTAAACTTGAATGTTTTTTTCTAGTTGTGATAAAATGCGATCTAACAATTGAAAATCTCTCCCCCACCCTCTCCCAAAGAAATACAATCCCACAGTATCATAGAATGTAAACAGAGTTATGTACAGTGGTGAGATAATCAAACTGCCCTTATTTCTGCAGACACCATGGGTTTCCTGAAATAATCAAAGCACAAGTAGCTTTGCTTTGATTATTGCCTATGGAAAAGTGCCTGTACAAGACTGCACTCGCTTTTTGTGTGGATTAAGGCATACTTGCAGGCCGATTCAGAAAAACACGCGGGAGAGCGGGCGAGTGCCCGCTCTCCCGGTGCACGCACAGGCCTCTCTCCTGGGCGCGCGATTCAGGAGGGTGGCCTATGCAAATTAGGGCCCGCGTCCCTAGCGCCTCCTTTTTGACAGGAGCGGTGGCTGTCAGCGGGTTTGACAGTCGATGCTCAATTTTGCCAGCGTCGGTTATCAAACCCGCTGACAGCCAAGGGTTCGGAAAACGGACGCCGGCAAAATTGAGCGTCCGTCTTCTGACCCGCGGGCCGATTTTTAATTTTTTTTTTTTAATTTTTACTTTTTTTTTTTTACTTTTGGGGCCTCCGACTTAATATCGCCATGATATTAAGTCGGAGGGTGCACAGAAAAGCAGTTTTTACTGCTTTTCTGTGCACTTCCCCGGTGCCGGCAGAAATTAACGCCTGCCTTTGGGCAGGCATTAATTTCTGAAAGTAAAATGTGTGGCTTGGCTGCACATTTTACTTTCTGTATCGCATGGGAATAACTAATAGGGCCATCAACATGCATTTGCATGTTGCGGGCGCTATTAGTTTCGGGGGGATTGCACCCGCGTTTTCAACGCACTATTACCCCTTACTGAATAAAGGGTAAAGCTAGCGCGTCGAAAACGCACGTCCAAATGCGGGTTAACAGTGCGCTCCACCGGAGCGCACTGTACTGTATTGGCCTGTTGGATAGGTAGTTTTGGTTATTTAAAACTTCCCATGTAAGTGTTTCCCTGCCTCAGGAATGCCTCAAGAGAAACACAGAGGAAAGTACCCACCTTGCTGACATACCTGAGTAGTTTTACCAGCATGGAGAGTGGGCATTAATAAAAAAACGTATTTATGCAAGTACAACAGTTTTGTTTTTTTTTATCTGCGGAAAGAACTTTGATTATTGCTTTCTATGTGCAAACAATGGGACAAAGAGCCATAAAATCAATCAAAGAATATTTTTTAAAATTTGACCAATGTTCCCTCTAAGGATAGGGTTGCTGTGTGGAAAACGTTTTGCTTATGAGCTAAAATGTCTTTGGTTTCATTGCCCTGTGAGCACTACTTTCTTTCATGCAAAAAGCCTATCAATTTTATGCTGACAGCAACCCGGTCCTTACAGGGAACATTGGTAGCAGCAAGCACACAAACTTTCTCACATACACATACTAACACTTGCATATTCACTCTCATATTCTTTCTCACATATACATGCACATTCTGACCATACCCCTTAAATTACACTCCTCATCAAGACCTACTAGATCAGCATACAGAAGCTCCCTACAAGTTCCTCCCAGCAGTTCCACTAAACATAACTCCATCGAAAAGCGAGCGCTTTCCACCGCGGGACCACTTCACTGGAACTCTCTCCCACCAGACATTCGACAAGAACACTGCCATCTCACATTCAGAAAAAAACTGAAAACCCGGCTCTTCGCCCAGGCCTATCGCCGAAGAAACCCATGGTAACCGCAAGGACCTCCACCCCCCCTCCCCGGTTGATGTCCTCTCCCAGCTACATTAAGTATACACTATGCCAGAACTGCTTTTGTATATTAACTCTGCAATTGGATCTATACTATGTAAATATTTATTTATTTATTTATTTATTTAACTTCTTTTACTATACCGACACTCAAGACCAGGTCTTATCGTACCGGTTTACATTAGAACAAGGGGAAAAATCAATTAACGTATAAGTGGAAAAGAGAAGTTACATTAAAACAGGGAGAGTAAAAACATGGATGTCGGAAGATAGGACAGAATTAAGTAATTGAACAATAAGTTAACAAAATTACAAACTATAAATTAACATAAAACAATAAATTAATAATACAAAAAACATGGATTATAATCAGCGGAAATATACATGGAAATATATATATATGGAATATATACAGCTGGAATATACATGTTAAACTTAAATATGTTAAACTTAAATATGTTAAACTTAAATATGTATTTAAGTTTAACATAGAAGCAACCGCTCCTGCCGATTGACTCTTCTTTATGTTTAGAATAGTAATTATCTATCCTTTCTTTCCAACTACCATGTTCGATTTCCCTGTTTTAATGTAACTTTTTTTTCACTTCCTATGTTAACTGGTTTCCCCTTGTTTATTGTAAACCGGTACGATAAGACCTTGACTTGAGCATCGGTATATTAAAAGAACTTAAATAGATAAATAGACACACATACTCTCTCATTCCTTTCATTCACTCCCCAGACTATCATGCACATGCATACTCACTCGTTTCTTCTCCTTTTCCACACATACACCCTCATCTCAGTAATTGCAAACCCTTCGCTGCCAAACATTTTGAGAAGTAACTCAAACCCCTGCAAAAAAAAAAAAAAAAAAAGATATCTAAAACTTTGCCATACCGTGCCAGGACTCAAACAGCAGCAGCAGCTTTATCTATGACATGGCAGCAATGCAAATATTATACCATCCCCTAGAATACTAATACACCACCTACTATGGTTAACAGAACAAGCCATACTGCTACAAAGCCCTACAGAAAACTGACATGTCAGAAGAAATAGTGCACCTCAGTTACATAAGCAGAACACAGATAGACCTTCACTTAAAACAGAATAAGGGACCACAAATTAAAAACAGAAACATGCGGACAAAAATAAAATGGAAAGCCTGAGAAACCAGACTCTGAAGAGTGGAATACTGAAGAAAGAACAAAATACAAATATATAATACACATTCCCAAAGATAACATATGCCAATTACTAAAAATTCAAAATATATATTTACATTTTTTTTATCTTTGCTGTCTGATCTTATTTTTCTAATCAGCTGGTCCCAGGCTTTTTTTTTTTTATACCACATTCCCTTTCTCAGCCTTTTACCAATTCCTTTTGCAGGGTCTCTTTTTTTTTTTTCCTATTTCTTCTCTCTACCTGTTTTCTTCCCTTCCTCTCTCAAACACAACCTCAGGCTCTCTTCTTTTTCCTATTTCTTCTCTCTACCTGTTTTCTTCCCTTCCTCTCTCAAACACAACCTCAGGCTCTCTTCTCACATGCTGTCTCTCTCTCACACACACAGGCTCTCACTCACATGTTCTCTCACACACAGGCTCCCATTCTTACATGCTGTCTCTCTCACACACAGCTTTCACTTTCACATGCTGTCTCTCTCTCATATATACACACTGACTCTCACATGCTGTCTCATTCACACACATACACAGGCTCTCATTCTCACATGCTGTCTCACATATACACACAGAGGCTCTCACTTACATGCTCTCACACAAACACATGCTGTTTCTCACACGCACACATGGATCTCACTTTTACGTGCTGTCTCTCTCTCTCTCTTACATACACTCTGGCTCTCTCTCACATGCTGTCTCACTCACATACACACACAAACTTAAGCTCTCACTCTCACATGCTGTCTCTCAAACACACAGTCTCTCAATTCACTCTCTCTCTCTCTCTCTCTCTAAAGGGCCTCAGCCTCCCTTTCCTCTCTGGGCCTCCTCTTCTTGGGCCACACGAGATGGGATCCATGGTAGCCCTGCCCCAGACACTGCTCCTTTTCTGCATGTAGGCCAATGCTCCTTCTCCTTCCTGCCTGCGTGGCAGCTGCAACATTTTTAATCTGGACAGTGCAGCAGGAAGGAGGAGGAGCAACTGGAGTTTTGAGACCTCTTCTTTTCTTTATGCCGTGGTGGGATGGGCTCCACTACGGACTCGATGGTCTCCTTCCTCACTTGGGGCTGTGGTGGGATGGGCTCCACTGCGGCCCCGATGGTTTCCTTCTCACATCGGGTCACGGTGGGATGGGTCCACCACGGTACTGCCGGTCTTCCTGTGTGTGTGTGGGGGGGGGGGGGTGTGGAATAAAAGCTATGCGCACCTGCAAGAAAAGTTGTGCACGGCTGCACACAGGCGCAGCTTAGAGAGAAGAGTAAACGTGACATTTTCTAATCCCAGCAACAGTGCTAGTGATCAGAAAAAGATTTGTTTTTTAAATGGAAATAGTTATGTGCATTCTCGATCATAAGTTTGGATTACACAGAAACAAAACAGCTCATACCCAACGGGCATCCGTGACAAAAACTACTGTATGCTTGCTTCTTTGTGATACATTAGTTCAGCATTGCTTATAGTCAGATAAGTAACTGTGATGGGCTTGTCTGGAATTTGCACTTTCTTTAAATGAATTATGGACCCCTTACCTGGTGTGAAAAGATTGCAGCCTTTGAACCTGCCAAACCCTATACATCAGCATTAAAAGTAATGGCCTGGGAACCCTGGGGTGCTGCCGGCACCGGGGCCTTGAATTAGAAACTGCTTCTCTGCTCCAAGTTTTCTCTTCTTAAATATAATGGTTGACTCCTTTTTCTCACCTTTCCTTTCAGACCACCCATGGTTGTCTGTTGGTATTGGACAGAGAACCATTTAATACCCAGAGTAATTGACTTTAATACTGTTGCTCAGAGAGTATGTAAATTGCTTTAAATGGTGCTAATGTGGCTAACTGAAAGAATTAAATCCTAGAAATCTAGTCCTCAGGTAGGTATCAGCCAGTATGGTAATCTTTATGACTTGTTATAGCTTTAAATTAGTATGATGTTGGTGGAAAAGGGACCGCCAATATAAATGGATAATGACATAGCTAAAATAGTAATTAAATGTAAGCCATTAGGAATCTGAAATTAATGTTTGACTGTCAACTCTATGGTTTTGTAATTGTGCGATTTGTTTAAATGTGGCTTATGGTTATTATATTATTTTCTAATTTCATTGTTAATTTTGTGACTAATGCAAACAAGAAAAGGAGCATGAGTACAGTTTAGTAAGGTATAAGCTAGTACGAAGACCACTTCGTACTCAGTACTATCTATTTTTAATCCCACTGAGTCCATATTCAGTAAGCAGATGAGCAAAAAAGTTATCTAGCTAAAGTTAGCTGAATAACTTGTTCCGCACATTCAGATACATGAGGCTGGATAACTTAAAAACCGAACTGGCTGTGTTTAAATATAACTGGATATCTTCAAAATTACATCCAGTTAAGTGGCAGTGTTTAAAAAAAAAAAGTGAATTGTGGCCTTCCTGCCAAATATTTAATAAATGGATATGCTTGGCTGCGACCTTCCAACTCTTTAAACCCCTCCCAAATGGCTATAAATGGTATTACAAGGTTCGCAGATTAGGCCTCTTTCACTATTTCTTTTTTATTAAGGCTTCCTCTTCAGCTGCCTTCCCACCCATAACCTCTTTGTAAACCCCCCCCCCCCCCTTTCCCTTCCCTTGGATCTGTCAGAATTCCAGTTTGGAGACAAGTTGTGGGAAACAGTTGCACAATTAAAGGAGCGGAACGTAGCTGTCATGTTGCTAGTGTCCCCCTCGGACCAGCAGTCCTCGAGCAGAAAATACTACCTGACTTTGAAAGAGCTTACTACCAGTGGCGGCTTTACAGTCCATACCCAGCTATCGTCTGCCGGCTTTTCCACAGAGCAGACCTCAGTCACAACAACATCAGCAAACCGGGAGCAGACAGCGTCTTCTGCAGAACATAAGAAATTGCTATGCTGGGTCAGACCAAGGGTCCATCAAGCCCAGCATCCTGTTTCCAACAGTGGCCAATCCAGGCCATAAGAACCTGGCAGTTACCCAAACACTAAGAAGATCCCATGCTACTGATGTCAGAAGTAGCAGAGTCCGTTCCCTAAGTCAACTTGAATAATAGCAATTAATGGACTTCTCCAAGAACGTATCCAAATCTTTTTTAAACCCAGCTACACTAACTGCACTAACCAAATTCTCTAGCAACAAATCCCAGAGCTTATTTGTACGTTGAGTGAAAAAGAATTTTCTCTGATTAGTTTTAAATGTGTTACATGCTAACTTCATGGAGTGCCCCCTAGTCCTTTTATTATCCGAAAGTATAAATAACTGATTTACATCTACCCATTCTAGACCTCTCATAATTCTAAAGACCTCTCAGCCGTCTCTTCCCCAAGCTGAACAGCCCTAACCTCTTTAGCCTTTCCTCATAGGGGAGCTGTTCCATCCCCTTTATCATTTTGGTCGCCCTTCTCCAGTGCAACTATATCTTTTTTTAAGATGCGGTGACCAGAACTATACACAGTACTTAAGATGTGGTCTCACCATGGAACGATACAGAGGCATTATGACATTTTCCGTTTTATTCACCATTCCCTTCCTAATAATTCCTAATATGCTGTTTGCTTTTTTGACTGCCGCAGCACACTGAGCTGATGATTTCAATGTATTATGCACTATGATACCTAAATCTTTTTCCTGGGTGGTGGCTCCTATGGAACTGTTGTGTCCGTCGCTGTCCGACATCTCTGCTCCGCCCACCTTACATCATTGGCGACTCCCTTCGGGGTTGATGGAAGGCTAGCTGCTGCGGCGCCTTCAGGCTGTCGTCCTCCGGCGTTCCTGGACCGGCTCGATGCTGCAAGCCGCCATGTTGACCAGATGCCTAAGGGCGCGCACGGTCCGACTGATGTACCAGCGTTGGCGCGAACCTCAGGGGCATCCCCCTGAGATGACGTCACCAGCTCCAGATATTTAAGGTCTCAGTTTTCGCTAACAAGACGAGTTAGCAAGGGCTTGGTTTACCTAGCTTCCTCCTGGTTGCTGCGAATGGGATTCGCTCTCCGCAACCCTAGCTACTCTGCCTCCTCGGACTTCACTAGAGGTACCCGCTCCTCGGGGGCTTCACTCTCTCTTTTTCTTTGCAGGTCGCAGTCCGGAACCGGTACTCGCTCCTCGAGGGCCCACGTCCCGGACTTGCTCCTGAATACCACGTCTGCTAAGAAGTCATCGCTGCTTACAACATTGTGAGTTTCCATCTATCTCTCAGAGCTTTCCCTGGGTCCAGGAACTCGCTCCTCGAGGGCCTAATGTATACCATCTCCTGGGCTGCCTTAAGAGACTATTGTGTGAATGTTACCATCAAGGACTTGTTCCAGAACTCTGCATATACTGCCTCCTCACTTTCTTAGTTTCTCTACAGCTCGGCCACCCTGGGATCGCTGTTCCAATACCTGAGGGACTACAGCCCAGCTGGGCACTTCCAGCTCACTACTGCCACCTTTGGTGGCTCAATATATATTGCTTCTAAGAAGTCTTTATTGCTTAACATCAGTGAGTCTGTATCTATCTCTCAGAGCATTCCCTGGAACCAGGTACTCGCTCCTCGAGGGCCTAATGCATACCAACTCCTGGGCTGCCTTAAGAGACTATTGTGTGAGTGTTACCATCAAGGACTTGTTCCTGAACGCCGCATGCTTTGCCTACTCACTTTCTTAGTTTCTCTACAGTTCAGCCACCTTGGGATCGCTGTTCCACTACCTGAGGAACTACAGCCCAGCCGGGCGCTTCCAGCTCACTACTGCCACCTCTGGTGGTTTACTATATTGTCTAATAAAAGAACTAGTGTGTGTGTCTCCTACACTAAGCCTGACCAGTGGTCCCTCTCGGGATTTCCCCCGAGGGCGTGGTCACCTGCCACTGGTCCAAGGATCCACCCACAACTATTCTAAATAACAACAGATTGCTAACTCCCAGCTTTCTCTACAGAGCTTTGTTAACAGATTGACAACAGATTGCTAACTCCTCACAGAGAACACATCAGGAACCTAACATCGTGTAACTTCTGCATGGGTTATTTTTCCCCATATGCAACATCTTGCACTTGTCCATATTAAATTTTATCTGTCATTTGGATGCCCAATCTTCCAGTCTCGCAAGGTCCTCCTGCAATTTATCACAATCCGTTTGTGATTTAACTATTCTGAATAATTTGTATCATCTGCAAATTTGATTACCTCACTCGTCGTATTCCTTTCCAGATCATTTATAAATGTATTGAAAAACACCAGTCCAAGTACAGATCCTTGAGGCACTCCTCTGTATACCCTTTTCCACTGAGAAAATTGTCTATTTAATCCTTTTCTCTGTTTCCTGTCTTTTAATCAGTTTGTAATCCACAAAAGGACATCGCCACCTATCCCATGACTTGCCAGCGCTTATTCTTTTTCCTATTTTCTTCTGTTGGATCCTTCCAATTTTTGAATGAAGATCTTTTGGCTAAAATAGCCTCTTTCATCTCACCTTTTAACCATGCCGGTAATTGTTTTGCCGTCCTTCCACCTTTCTTAATGTGTGGAATACATCTGCACTGAGCTTCTAGTATGGTATTTTTTAACAATGTCCATGTCTCTTGCACACTTTTTACCTTTGTAAATGCGCCTTTAATTTTATTTTTAACTATTTTTCTCATTTTATCAAAGTTTCCCTATCCTCTATCGCCTCCAATTTTTCTCCTCCCTTCTTCCCACTCTTGGTCTGTCTTCCCCATGTTTAATTCACCCCGCCTACCAGTGTCATCACCTGTGCTGGAAGTCTCTCCTCCTGCCTTGGTAGCCTTTCTTCCTTATACCTCTCTCTGTTCTAGATTCTCCTTCCCTCAAGTCTTGTCTTCTATCCTTCCATACTCTCATTCTTTCCCTCCTGTTTCAATTTATTTCTATTCCAGTTTCTCTTCCTTTTTTCCCTCCCTTTGTCTCCTGCCTTCCCAGCACTCCTGCCTTCAAACACTGCTAGTACTGCAGCCGCCTGCCTTCGTTTGCTGGATCATTCCATTTTCTGTAAAGGGGCCCTTCCCGATTCCAGCCATTCAGCTTCCTTTCTGACAGTTATATATTTTGGAGGTTATTTTCAAAGGAGTTACTCGCCGTAAATGTAACATACTAGCATAACAATTTTCAAAAATCATATACTCAAGTAAAGTGCACTTACGTGATTAAATCCTATGGACAATTCAATGGCATATATTGTAGCAATTCTCAAAAGCCCACTTACATGCATAAAGTGTGTTTCTCGAGTAGCACCCAGTTTGACGTGAGTAAGTGCTTTTAAAAATTGGGCCCTTAGGAGCTAAGTAATGCAAATGTGCTTTTTTACCTTGTTCACTTAATTGCTTGTTGAATTATCCACCCAATGTGAAGACCAGCTCCTGGAGGTTAAGGGTCCATAATAATGTTGGGATCCATTTCCTTGATAAGACTTCCTTATACCATATTCAATATGGCTATTTGCAGTGGTCACATATTTATTTATTTATTTATTTTTAATTTTTATATACCGAGGTTCTTATAGAGACTACAAATCACTCCGGTTTACATATAACGATAAACTGCCCAACAGAGATAAGGGGCTTTACATAGAACAGTGGCACATATGGAACAATATAACTGGATGACAATTTAACATAATGATAATAAATAATATAATATAGTTTAACATTGTAATTAATAAAATTATGTAATATAATCTGTATAATTTAACTATTTAACTTGGATATAGTGACATATTAACCATGCCAGATATAAATAATAAGATAAAATGAATTTTTGAACTTAGAAATTGTAGAAACATAGAATTGTAGAAACATAGAATTGTAGAAACATAGAAACATCTTTAGTAAAGCTTGCTCTAATATATGTTTTTCAGTGTGGTGTTTGGAAGTCAATTGGACATCCATACAGGTGGAATAGATTTAGCCTTCCCACATCATGAAAATGAAATTGCCCAGTGTGAGGCTTATCATCAGTGCAAGCAATGGGGAAATTATTTCCTGCATTCTGGTAGGTATCTATTGCTATTCACTTTTTAAAGCTTTTATTTCAAAATGTTAACACTTGCATGTTTTCGAGCAGTGATTCCCAGCCCTCGTCCTCTGGGCACTTAACAGATCTGGTCCAGAGGACATCTGCAATAAATATTCCTGCAAGATCCTTGCATATATTCTGTCTAAGAAATTGATTAAATTGTGGATTTTGGTTACAATTGGGAGCACTTAATATTACGTTTTTGTTTTTGTTTTTTTTTTACATTGAAGCTGCAGTCAGCTGTGGGGTCTCAACTAGTGGAAACACGTAGAAAAGACTTAGATTAAAAACTAGAATACTGTTAAACTTCTAGGGGGCAATTTTCAAGCTGTCCGCATTGGGATAAAGTCTGCAGGCACTTCTACCCCAGGGACAAGGGGAAAGAACACGCCTGTTTTCTTGCTTTGAAACTTGCCGCTAGTATAAAGTACCTTTGGACATTTGCACCTGCTTTTTCTGTGGTATTTTTTCATAGAAAATAAATCATGTAGAGCTGAAAATGCAATCTGTACACATTCTTTCCCTTCCCCAACGTAAACACAACCTGCCAGAAGTGCCTGCTCTCAATGGGGTTCCAACATGCGGGCTTTACACTTTTTTTTTTTACCCATGTAAATTGCTTTTAAAATTGTTCTCTAGATCCATAAGCATGCTAAAAATGTACCCACTTATTCTGTCCTGGGATTTTACTAGCAACACATAACACTTATGAGAAATCAGCACTCGTTTGCTGCCGCTCAAGGGCTGGCTGAGACTTGTAGCATTTTCAGAAACCTCAGTGGAAATCATGTGATGTAAAAAAAAAAAAAAGTGATAATCTAGAGTTAAATATTATGATATGAGAAAATTATGAAAATTCATACAGATCTATGTTCAGACAGTTTGGCTAGCTAAATACGGGACTTAAAGTGACAAACTGCAGTTTTTGGAAATTTCTGCTGCATTTACTTGCTCCAAGTTATCTGGCTAAAGTGTTATCTGGCCAAATATTTATCCAGATAAGTCAAGGATGTTTAGGGATGGGACTGACTTAGTCAGATAACACCAATGTTCAGAGATAGCCAGATAAATCTGATTGTGCCTGAAGACAGTCCTGATGGCATGAAGATAAATGTATCTGGATAACTTTGATTTTTCTGGATATATTCAGCGACCCAGCTGTGCCATTGAACATCCATCTGAGTTATCTAGTGATGTGTTTAAGTGTTAATTTTCTTTTTCTTGGACTTTGCTGAAAATCCAGTGTCGATAAATGGGAATTTAAAAGGGGATTTATTAAATTTCAGACTCCTACGTTTCTGAACTAGGTTGTAAGGTACATTTGCTTTGAAAATGGGATAGTAGGAGAGCCCGCTAAGGTGATAGAGGTACACTCTTTCATACTACTTCATAGGAAACATGAAATATATATGTAACGCTTGCCTGGGGAGTTTACTCCTAAGGGCACACAAACACATTTAGGGTTGTTCCAGCTAAGCAAATTCCATCCTGTGCTTGACTCTTTATCCCTGGGGGGGGGACTCTTTTTATGGGGAGAAGCTCTCGCTTATGGCCCGGACCATGGTGTCTTGCTTCACAGTGTGTTTAGAATGTAGCTACATCCCGTGTGGTGAGATGCTGGCTCAAATCAGACAGGCTTAATATATAGCAAAGAAGGGATTCAAAAGAATTTTATACAAAAAAGTATCGGAAACCATATGCTGCACAGAATACCAATACTAATCGATAGCTTGTACTCACAATTTCAGACTCTATTACTGGTGAATTAGTGTATCCTTATGTCATGACCATCATAATAGGCTTCATCGTGAGAGCTTTCGCATATTAGGACTCGGCCTTATATATAATCACAGGTCATTTCAGTTCAACAACCAGTTGTAATTTTAGCGTATATTTTTTTAAAGAATTTTTTAACTGCAATTAAAATTCAAATTCTTGAAGAGAAAAATCTCGGACGTAAAGAAGTTCCGCACTTATCTTTTAGTGTTTTTCTGCTTCGTTCATAACGGTCTTGCTATTATTCACAAGAAGCTGAACTTCTTGTGAATAATAGCAAGTTCCATGAGGGGCCACAGGTCAGGCTCAGCTCTGGACAAACACAGATTATATCTTTATTTAGACAGTTTGTGAAGCCACCAGAGGTGGCGGTAGTAAGTAGAAGATGGAGCCCGGTTGGGCTAGTATTCCTCAGGGCGCTGGAACAGCAGTTCCTCCGGTAGCAGTGCTGTAGTGAAGAGAACTGAGAGAATGAGTATAATAAGACATTCACAGAGTCCCCAGTATGGAGAAGCCCCGAGATAGGGAGAGCTGGCCCTCAAGGAGCAAGTACCAAATCCCTGGGAGCAGAGACTCGTTGGCAAGTACTCATGCAGCAGTTCCACATAGGAGATGGCACTGGCGCTGGAACGGAGGCAGGCCCTCGAGGAGCGAGTACCTGGTTCCAGGGAAATAGCTCTGAGGAGTAGATGGTAGTAGTACTCACAGATGGTGTCTGTAGCGAATTCTTCCAAGTAGAAGAGGAGATGGACACAGGCAGCGAGTCAGGGAACATGGGCCTTCGAGGAGCTAGTACCGGTTCCTGATAGCGACCTGAAAGAAGCAGAGAGGCCCCTGAGGAGCGGGTACCCCATTAGCAGAAAACAGTCCAATAGAGGTTGGAAGCAGAGTAGCTGGGTACGGAGAGCATTACCCATCCGTAGAAAATCCCTTGCTAACTCAACGGCTAGCAATAAACAGTAGGCTTAAATATCCGGGCAGCGTGACATCATCACAGGGGGATGCCCCTGAGGTTCGCGCCATAGAGGAAATAAGAATGGGGCCGCACGGTGTGCGTGCCCTAAGGGACCTGAGGAGCATGGCGGGAGGCAACCCTCAAGCCGGTTTGGGGATGCCGGAGAGGATGGCGGGCAGATGCCGTGGCAGCCAGACGTCCACATGGAGCAGGAGGAGTCGCAGAAAAAGAAAGGTAGGTGGCGTGAAGCCATCAGACAGCGACGGTTGCAACAGAGCCCGCCCACCAAACCGGAACCCTTGAATGTCCGCATTCTGCCTGATAGCTGCCGCCAAAGGTTCTACAGTGAGATCGAATAACGGGGAGGAGCGCAGCCCTGCCTAGTCCCACGAGCAGTGTCAAAGAAGGAGGAAAGAGACCTGTTAATATTTAGCCGAGCTCTAGGTTTTTCATACATAGCTTTAATCCAAGCAATAAATCTAGTAGGTAAGCCTGCATTTTCTAAAACAGTAAAAAGTTAAGGCCAAACTATGCAATCAAATACCTTTTCAGCATCCAGAGAAACTATCATGTCTGACACACTCTTACGTTGGGCTAGATGCAATGGATTGAATAAGCGTCTGGTATTAGAGGTAGAGACCCTTCCCTGACCAAAATCTGTTTGGTCAGAGTGCACCAAAGCAGGAAGCAAAGTCTCTAACCTAAGTTGCAACACCTTTGAAGGGAACTGGGTCTGTAAGATCCACATTCCGTGACATCTTTCCCTTTTTTATGAATGAGAGTGATTTTAGCATCAGCCATAGCATCCAGGGAATGCCCCCCCCCCCCCCCCCCACTGCCAGTTGCATTTAAAACCAAGAAGAGATGGCAAGAAATCGAAAATAACTATTTCTTAAGAAAGTCAATAGGGAACCCATCAAGGCCAGGACATTTATCCCTCCCCCCCAGTAACAATTTGATAGTCACCTGAATTTCAAGCAGAGAAATTGGGGCATCCAGCCTGTCTTGCTGAGAAGTGTCAAGAGTAAGCAAGCCCAGCCTCTGTAAGAATTACCAATATCATTAAGAGGGACCTCGACAGGAGCCTGATATAAGGTGGAAAAGTATTGCGGAAGCGCGCGCCGCAGCTGGCTAGCATGCACAAACTACTTCTGCTCCAGGGGAGCAGTAAATAATAATAATTAAAAAAAAAAACAAAAACGTAAGTTGATAGGAAGGGTTTAAGAGGTGGGGAGGAGAGGGGAAGAGGGAGGGAGTTTAGGTAGGGGGGTAGGTAAGTTTTCCCTCCCAGTTCACTGGGAGGGAACTGGGGGAGGCTTGAATTCATCATCACGTGTAGTTAGCAAAAATTCGCCACCCCTGTGTACGCCCCCCGCACATGCGCGTGACTCCTTTTAAAATCTACCCCCTAGAGGGAACAAAGGAAATAATCAATTCTACTATACATGTGGTGAGGAGGAGAGTAAAAGGTGTAGTCTTTGTCCATGGGGGTGCAACTGATGCCAGATGTCGATCAAATTAAAAGTGGTGATAAGTACCCTAAACCCCTGTATCGGAGGGGGGCTGGACTTAAGTATGGAAGTTTTATCCTGAACAGGGTCAGGGCATATATTTCAGTCTCCCCTTGCATAAATAGTCAAACCCAAAAGAAACCAGTGTATCGTAAAGGAGCAGAAAAAATCAGACTGGTTTATGTTAGGGCCGTACACATTTACCGCTGTCAAGGAAGAGGAATGTAGCAAGCAATCTATAATGATGTACCGCCCTTCAGCATCAGCCTGTGAGCGACGGGCCACTAAAGGTAAGTCTTTATGAACCAGAATGCAAACACCCCCTACTCTTAGTAGTATAAGAGGAGTAGAAAATCTGCCCCACTGAGCCAGCTTTATGTTTTTCGTGTTCCTGATTCATGAGGTGTGTCTCTTTTAGTATTAAAATATGAACCTGGTGTCTACAAGCAAATTGAAGGATCCTCTTGATGGGAGAGGAGATCCCTCTGACATTTAATAAGACACAAGTAAAAGCCATAAGGGACAGAAGAAAATATAAACCCAGGAGACAGTAAGCACGGTCAGGGACACTAGCCAAAAAATACAAAAACAGTGTCGCCATTTAAGACCCATCAATACAATCCACAAGAGGAGGAAAAGTTTGAAGAACCCCAAGAAAGATAAAGTAAAATAGTTTGCTATAAGCATCCTCTCAGTCCTGTGCCATCCGAAAACCCACTGCAACAATATAAAGAGAACAGCATACCACATACCCTCCCTGTTAGAAAGATTAAGGAGAAATAGAACAGTTATGTAAAATACCATAACGTTACCCAATAAAACAGAAACCCTCCCAGGGAAACCTCCCCACCCCCAAATCCTCAAAAAAACCCCAAAGAGCCCATACTTTCCTGGGTGGGAGCATGGTCGAGAGTGCACTCCTTTTCAACAAGCCCCTCAAAAACCAATAGCCTGTAATCCCCAGAAAAACCCTAGACCAATGGGGATGGGGAAACGCAGGGGAAAGACCACATAGCTCAGTAAAAAGGCACCAATGAGATGAGCCCAGATAAACAATGGGACACTGAAAGTCAAAATTAAGATAACTAGGACTCCAAAGGAAAAGTATGAGCCCCAGAGAGCCAAGCAGCTCCACAAGCAAAGGCAATCACGGGTCCCCCCCATAACCCATACTGTATCCCATTCCAACCCCCCTATCCCTAAACTCCCCAACACCCACCTTAAAGACAAGAAAGAGGACCCGCACCTTAACCTAGGTGCCTATAAAGTTAGAAAAGAAAAAAACAAATGGAAGCCCATGAAATAAAAGGCTTACCAGAAGCCAAAGCCAATGTGAGAGAAAAACGTGACTATTGCTGAAGTGACACAGTAAGATAGGAAAAAAGAAAAGTGGCCCTTATAAAGAGAGAGATAAACATGAGCAATTGCATATCGCATAATACTGAGAAAACAATAACAGAACACCAATAAGCAGTTATTTGGCTCAGTTCGATGCCCAGTAATCTGAGACCGTGCAAAAAGAAGAGCTGGTGGCCAACGCCAGACAAAAGCCTGTCTGTGGGACTTTGTCTGTGAGACCGCACCTCTCCGGAGCACCTGAGCCTTTTCCAGCTGGCCTTACATCAGAGAGACTGTGGTTGCTACCCGGTGTGTTTCCCACCAACCGATATGACATTGGGCATTAGTCCTGCCCCCCCTGATTGGCTGCCGGCTCTTCTTCACACCACAGGTGAAGAAGAGCCGGCAGCCAATGCTGGAGGCGCTGTGTGCTGGAGATGCATGCGCTCCTTCGTGTGTGTTGAGCACAGCACGTCTGACTCTGCATCCTCTTTGGATGAACATCAGTCTTTTTCCAGTTACCCGATTCCTGTTGTTTTACATCAAGGGAGATAACAGGGATCTTAGCAGGGTATGGTGTCATCGAGGTATTCATCCACCATCTTGCCGGATTGCCATTCCTCTCTCTAATTTATCTATTATTCCTTCTTCCCATTTACATCCACTAAATGTTTATTTAATCAATGCATAGGCAGAAAAAAAATTCATATAGTCACTGATTTAATCAGAGACAGCAAGCTCGATTTCTTCTGCATTACTGAATCCTGGCTCTTGCTGTCTGATATAGTCCTACTAAACCAAATTTCTATTTCAGGATACACGGCAGTCTCCCAACCAAGGAAAAAAGGTCACGGAGGGGGGCTTCTAATCATTTATCAGGATAATTTCAAGATGGCTCATGAAGACCTCGATGACAAATCGCCCTTTGAATGCTTGGTTCTTTATTCTGATTGGTTCAGTCTGTGTTTAGTCTACTGTCCACCTGCGCTGCTTTCTAATAACTTATTGCCATTCTTTGAGCAGCCAGTCTGAACAATATGGTCATCTTAGGCGATTTTAACTGACAGTTTGGTGATTATTCCCTCTCCCCCCAAAGACAACATATCTTTCGCGATATCCTACCCTCTTTAGGATAGGAACAGATCATTTCGTCCCTAACACACAAGCTGAGCAATATCTTGGATCTTGCACCAAATTGGCCTTAGTGACTCCAGTACCTTGGTCTAACCATTTCACTGCCGTGTGCTGTCCCCTCTAAGTCCAGGACTTCTGAGGACGTTTCCAATGTCCCTTTTGTCTCTAGAGGTTTCATCAATATCGTTGAACTTAGTGAAAAAGCCAAAACTAATTTTTGTTCTTTCTGCCCAACCAACATTGAGGAAGGCGCCTCTAGCTGGACAGAGCTTCTAGAACACTCCCTCGATAAGGTTGCCTCAGTATCAAAATGTAAATCGAGAAAAAATCATTCCCCATGGTTCACTACTAATGTTAAATCTTTGAAGGTTCAGCTTAGATGTAGTGAATGCCGTTGGTGTAAAACCCGCTCCATCAATTCTATAGCAAACTTCCTCTCTTTACTAGACTCTTAATGCACTGCCATCCAGGATGCTAAACACGCCTTTTACTCTAAATGTATCTACGACATTGGATATAACCCCAAAGAATTGTTTAGGATAGCTAAATCTCTCACCAACACGTTTGCTAGTGCCCTCTATGCTTCTTCAATCCCTCTCTGTGACTTTAATTGCACTGTTTTCCTGACACACTTTGTGAGCAAAATATCCACTCTTGTGCTTCTTTCTCCTCTGTCCCCGACTGACTCCTTTTGGACTTGACATTTCCCTATATGGAGCAATTTTAATTTGTTTCTTCTTTAGAACTAGGGCAGATCATTTCTAATTTAAACCCAGCCCGATGCTCCCTGAACCCTTGCAATACTGCAATATTGAAGGGAATTAAGGACAATTATCATTTCTATGTGTCTTAGTCAACCTATCACTATCGGAGGGTACACTTCCCACCTCCCTGAAGAAAGCAGTAGTCAAGCCTCTCTTGGAAAAGAACAATTTAGACCAGTGGTTCTCAACCTTTCTAATGCCGTGACCCCGAAATACAGTTCCTCATGTTGCGGTGACCCCTTGCCCCGCCCTTGCCCCACCCTCGCAGGGCGAGGGCGGGGTGAGGGTGGGGCTTTGGTCATATGGGGGCGGGGTTATGGATGGGGTTGGATTTTAGTGCATACTTATTTATTATGACATTTATAAACAGAACCACCATTCCTCATAAAACAATAAAATTAAGAAACATAAAGCATCAGTTATAATAGTAAAACCATACTAATAAAAGAATATTTTAAAATTACTGATAAATAGAATTTCTATTAATTAAAATCATATACATTTTTATAATTTCCCACACACCAATAATATTTCAAACAGCACATATATCAAATAACACACAATAATTAAAACTAATAAGGATTTTAAAAAGCCCCTGCTGTCCATACATGGGAGCTCTTGATTTCCAGTCACCCTGATATTGTCGAGGATTAGGAGGTTATCCTCTCTCTCTCACACATACACTCACATGTCCATTCTCTCTCACACATACACTGTCACATACTTACACATTCATGCTCTTATACCCACCATAACCTCTCACTCTCACAGACACTGATACACTCTCCCCCCCCCCCCCCCCCCCCCCCCCCACTCACACACACTCTTACTCCCCTGGATTTTCTCATACACACTCATGCTCTCACTCTTACTGGCTCCCTCACAACCTCAGAGCCTCTCAGATAAAAGTCTATGCAGCAGAAATAATGCTGAATGTTGAGAATTGTGTTATGCAGACTAATCTGGAAATGCACTAATTTCTACATGAGTCATAATGAATCAGTCCTCAGCTGCAGCCTTCAATTGATTATCCTGGCTCCCTTTAATAATGTTTGCCAAATACAGTTCATGTGTAACAGCAATCCTAATTCTCCACCAGATCAAGCTGATTTCACATCCCACTTCATACTTTGTCACCTCCAGCTGAGTCAAACAATTAATCTAATTACTGCCACTGCTGCCACGTGGCTATTGGGGAGGCGCTGATTGCTGCTATTGGCACCAGTGTTGCCAACCTCGCTTATTTACCGCGAGATTGGGCTTCTTTTTGTAGTCATTTGCGGTTTTTTTTTCCGATTCGCGGGTTGCTTTTAATTGGGCTATTTTTTCTGCCAGTCGTGTTTTTTTTGGGCTTGTTGGGCGGGACTTGTGCTCTGAATCATGTTACAGTGATTGGCTGCTGCGATGAAGCCTGTCCATAGCAGGCGCACCCTATCCCTATATTGCAGCAGTAAGCCAATCAGAGCAGGAGCTGCAAGCCTTGTTGATGCACACGTCAGGAGCACATTTTGTGGGCAGACCTAGCCAGCACTGCAAGCATCTCACGTGGGCGGAACGGGAAGAGCAGCACGGCAATTGGAGCGCAACAGCAAAGGAATCCAGAGTGTGCAGCTACAGGCAGGTAGCAGGAGGGGAGGAATTAGGATGTAGGGAGGGGGAATGAGTGTGTGGTGACCAGAGATGTGCTGGGAGGAGGGAATCAGCGTGTGGGGGGCCAGAGATGTGCTCGGAGGGGTTACGGAGGGGGGGAATGAGAGTGTGGTGACCAGAGATGTGCTGGGAGGAGGGAATCAGCGTGGGGGGGGCCAGAGATGTGCTCGGAGGGGTTAGAGAGGTGGGAATGTGTGTGAGGGGCCAGAGATGTGCTTGGAGGGGGCTGAGGAGAGAGGAATGAGTATGTGGGGGCCAGAGATGTGCTAGGAGGGGTTAGGGAGGGGGGAATCAGTGTGTGTGTGGAGCCATAGATGTGCTCGGAGGGGTTACAGAGGGGGGGGAATGAGAGTGTGGGGACCAGACGATGTGCTAGGATGGGTTAGGGAGGGGGGAAAGAGTGGTGGGCCAGACGATTTGCTTGTATGGGGGGTGGGGAGGGGGTATGAGTATGTGAGGTGCATTAAACTACGCTATAAAAAATCAAAAGTTTTTTTTTTTACCATCTGCTTCCTTTTCTAATTTGTTGCCATTTCCTTTAATATTGCCTTTTTTTCTATTTCTTTCTCTCCACCTTCTTCTTCCCTCAAACACCACAGTCAGGTTCTCATTCTCGACATGCCTTCTCTCTCACACACCCACTACACAGGCTCTCCACTGGCACAGGCCTGTCTGAGTCTCACACACGGCTCTCTCACACCCCACATGCTGCCTTTGCTCAAGCACAGGCTCTCACTCTCATGCTGTCCTCTTTCACCACACAGAGGCTCTCACATGCTGTCTCTGCAAACAACACACAGAGGCTCTCACATGCTGTCTCTGCAAACACACACAGTCTCTCAACTCATCTCATCCTCGCACACACCTCTCTCTTACCTCTGGGCCTCTTCTTTACGGGTTTGCCACAGGGTGGCTCTGCAGCGGCCCTAGTCTTCCCGGCCCGCTGCTCCTCTTCTGCACGCAGCTGAAGCGCCTCCTCCTTCCTGCCCGTGCGGCTCCGACAGTGTTGCCAGGTTTTCATGAACGAACAAGAACTTTTTTCCAAAAAAACAAGCCCAAAACACATGAGATTGAAACATTTTATTTTTTTATAGCAGTTAATGCCCTCACATACTCATACCCCTCCCCCAGCCCCCTCCAAGCAAATCTCTGGCCCCCCACACTCTCATTCCCCCCCTCCCAGCACATCTCTGGCCCCCCACACTCTCATTCCCCCCCCTCCCAGCACATCTCTGGGCCCCACACACTCTCATTCACCCCCCCCCCTCCAGCACATCTCTCTGGCCCCACACACTTCTCATTCTCCCCCCCTCCCAGCACATCTCTGGCCCCACACACTCTCATTCCCCCCCCTCCCAGCACCATCTCTTGGCCCACACACACTCTTCATTTCCCCCCACCCCCCAGACACATCTCTGGGCCCACCACACACTCTTCATCCCCCCCCCCCCCAGCACCATCTATGGTCCCACACACTCCATCCCCCCCCAGCACTCTTCTGGCCCCACACACTCTCATTCCCCCCCCCCAGCACATCTCTGGCCCCACACACTCATTCCACCTCCCTAACCCTCTCCGAGCCATTTCTGGCCCCCCACATTCTCATTTCCCCCCCCCCAGCACATCTCTGGCCCCACACACTCTCATCCCCCCCACCTCCCAGCACATCTCTGGCCCCCACACAACTCTCATTCCCCCCCCCCCTCCCAGCACATCTCTGGCCCCACCACACTCATTCCCACCTCCCTAACCCTCTCCGAGCACATTTCTGGCCCCCCACACACTCATTCCCCCCAGTACATCCCCAGCCCCCACACACTCATTCCCCCCAGTACATCCCCGGCCCCCACACACTCATTACCCTCTCCCAACATACTAACTCCTTCCCCTCCTGATACCTGGCTGTAGCTGCACACTCTGGATTCCTTTGCTGTTTTTCTCCAACGCTGTGCTGCTGGTCTTCCCGTTCCGCCCACGTGCGATGCTGTGCTGGCTGGGTCTGCCCACAAAATGTGCTCCTGACGTATGCATCAACAAGGCTTGCAGCTCCTGCTCTGATTGGCTTACTGCTGCAATATAGGGATAGGGTGCGCCTGCTATGGACAGGCTTCATCGCAGCAGCAGCAGCCAATCACTGTAACAGAGCACAAGTCCCGCCCAACTTCTGCTCTGTTACAGTCCGCCCTGATTCAGAGCACAAGTCCCGCCCAACAAGCCCAAAAAAACGCGACTGGCAGAAAAAATAGCCGCGGACCGGCAAAAAACCCCAACGGCCCGGTACCGGTGGTTGGGGACCCTGCTTTATGCGACCCCTGTGTTGTGGTCATTCGACCCCCGCTGCGGTCGCGACCCCCAGGTTGAGAACCGCTGATTTAGACCCAGCAAACCTCAATAATTTCGGGCCCATTTCTTTCCTTTTGTTCTTGGCAAAACTAATTGAATGCAGTGTCCTTAACCAATTGACAGACTTTGAGTCCCATCAAATCCTGGATCCCCACCACTTTGGATTTAGAAAATATTTAAGTGCTAAATTGCTAATCTTGTATCTCATTGACTCATTTAGAAGAGGTCTTGACTCAGGCCACAGCTTCATCTGTTATGTTCTGTGAGTTTAGAACTAGTTAGTGGGCCCTTAGGCCGTGGCAAGAGCTGACTCCACCCACAGGGAGGAGCCCTGTGGGGACTCACCACAACAGGCAGGGTCTCAGCAGTGATGGACACCAGAGGCAGTAGTTTATTGTACAGCAAGATAACCCGAGGAGCGGGTTAATAGACTCGGTCCAGAGTAGATGACCTGTAAGCTGGTCATTCCAGTAGTGGCCCGCAGCACGGGGTAAGCCAGGGAATACTTCCTCTAGATGAAGCTTGTGTAGTTTGTCCCGGTAGTGGTCCGCAGTGCGGGGTAACCCAGGAAATATCTTCTCTCATAGAGTTTTGTGCAGGCTGTCTCCGGTAGTGGTCCGCAGAGTGGGGTAGGCTGGAGGCTGGTGGTAGACGTTTGCCCAAGACAGTGTGGATCCGGTAGTGGTCCGCAGAGCGGGGTAACCCGAGAATCCACACAGAGAAGAAGTTGTAGACCAGATCCAGTACTCTGAACAAAGTAGCCAGCTGTAGTGGTAGGCACCATGGAGAACAGAGGTACAGGAGCACTGAAGGGTCGTCTGTGGAAATAGGAAGAGACTCGCTGGGTTAGAGAAGTGAGGCAAGTAGAGATGGCTCTCCAAGGAGCGGATAGCCCTGAGTGCAGCAAGGCCTCCAAGGAACAGGTACCTAGATCACTCAGATAGGAGCGCAGGAACAGCAAAGCGAAGTCCCAGAATGGCGGAATTGAGCAGGACAGGAATCCTTGCTAACTCGATGGTATGCTGGCTCAATGAGATTATATATACATAGGCAGTGACGTCATGCGGTGGGGACGCCCCCGAGGTTCCCGCCATTATGTGGTTAAGACGGGGGGGCAGGTGTGCGCGTGCGTGCCCTAGATCACCCCAGAAGTAAGATGGCTGCCAGGAGTGCCAGCGCCCTCCTGGGAATGCCATGGAGGGCGGTGTGCAGAAGCCGAGGCGGCCATCCTCCCTAGTCTTGGAGCTGCAGGGCAAAAAGAGGTGAGCAGCAAAGGTTGCATGATATGTATGTATGATAGAGTAACTATCTCTGGGTTATATGAGTCTTTTAAAGAATGGGCCTTGAAGGACTAGCAGATAAATGGCAAGGCAACTTGTCATCAAATCCCACTGTGCCACAGCTGTCTAAGAGTTTCAAACGTATCCCAGACCTAGGGCCTCATTTACTTAAGCATTTTTCCCATAGAGGCAGAATGGGAGGAAAACCTTAGTAAATCAGGCCCTTAGCGATAAAATAGAAACTTTTGAGATATGTGTATATTTTCCAGACTCGAGCTTTTAGAGCCAGTATTGCAGATGTTTGTAAGAAATGTAACTCCAGTAGGGGTACCTTAGGCCAGCTTTTCTGGTCCTGCCCCACAAATACAGATTTATTGGGGGAAAAATTGGGAAGCATTTGGAACATGTAATAGGTCAAAAGATTAACCTCACCCCTGAGGGAGCTCTTTTTGATGATACTGCATCTTTACGTGTCATGGGGAAAGTTTCAAGATTGATTGTTAGGAAGACTTGCTTGGTGGGGGAAAAATACATTTTGATCTCTTGAACATAAGAACATGCCATACTGGGTCAGACCAAGGGTCCATCAAGCCCAGCATCCTGCTTCCAACAGTGGCCAATCCAGGCCATAAGAACCCGGCAAGTACCCAAACACTAAGTCTATTCCATGTTACCGTTGCTAGTAATAGCAGTGGCTATTTTCTAAGTCAACTTAATTAATAGCAGGTAATGGACTTCTCCTCCAAGAACTTATCCAATCCTTTTTTAAACACAGCTATACTAACTGCACGAACCACATTCTCTGGCAACAAATTCCAGAGTTTAATTGTGCGTTGAGTAAAAAAGAACTTTCTCCGATTAGTTTTAAATGTGCCACATGCTAACTTCATGGAATGCCCCCTAGTCTTTCTATTATCCGAAAGTGTAAATAACCGATTCACATCTACTCGTTCTAGACCTCTCATGATTTTAAAGACCTCTATCATAATCCCCCTCAGCCGTCTCTTCTTGGAGAGAGCAAGAACCCTGACTTTCTGGCATTGGAGGAATGTGCCATATAACTTCATGCAGAGGAAACATTTAGATTGAATGACTGTATCCACTTGCTTTCCCCCAGGGTCAGATGTAATATTTATTTATTTATTTATTTAACATTTTTATATACCGACCTTCATGAAAGAAATTCATATCAGATCGGTTTACAAATAACATGAGGGGAATAACAAAGTCAGCCATATAACAAGAAATGAAAGTTACATATAACAAGGGGTATTAACCTGGAGGGCTAGGATAGCCGGAGCGATAGAAGGCATAACTGAACAAATTAGATAATACAATAATATGATGAGAAGAGGCATAAGTGTATAAGCTACACTTGTCAGAGAGTTTAGGTAGGAGTCAGTGTCTGAATTAGTGAGGAATTGCTGGATCTGTAGGTTAAGTGAAGGCCTGGATGAAGAGCCATGTCTTAAGTTTTTTACAGAAGGTAAGCGGGCATGGTTCTAATCTGAGTTCTGTGGGCATCTTGTTCCAGATGGCTGGGCCAGCTGTAGAGAAGGTTCGTTCTTTGGTTGATGATAGGCGAGTAGATTTCGTTGTAGGGGGTTGCAGGGTGCCTTTATATGCTTCTCGAATCGGTCTGTCTGATGAGTATAATTTGAGGGGAATCTGGAGGTCTAGTTGTTGTTGGTTGTGAATGACTTTGTGGATTATAGTGAGAGCCTTGTGTAATATTCTATATTTGATTGGCAGCCAGTGCAGGTTCTGTAGTATGGGAGTGATGTGTGTTCCTCTGTTGGTATTAGTCAGGATTCTTGCCGCAGCATTTTGGAGCATCTGTAATGGTTTGATAGATGAAGTAGGGAGCCCGAGGAGAAGAGAGTTACAGTAATCTGTTTTGGAAAAGAGTGTGACTTGGAGCACTGTCCTGAAATCTTGGAAGTGGAGGAGGGGTTTGAGCCTTTTCATGACTTGTAATTTATAAAAGCAGTCCTTGGTAGTGTTATTGATGGCTTTCTTAAGATTCAGACGGTTATCAATGATTACTCCAAGGTCCCTTACTTGCGTGATCTGGGTGTTGCCTGCTGGTGGATTGATTAAGGCCAAGTGGTCCGAGGAGATGATTAGGAGTTCAGTCTTATTTGCATTCAGAACTAGATTCAAGTTGGTGAGCAGGCTGTTTATAGATTTGAGGCAGATTTCCCAAAAGGCGAGAGATTTAGGGAGAGATTCTGTAATGGGAATCAGAATCTGTACGTCATCTGCATAGAGATAGAATTTTAATTTTAGGTCCGTAAGCAGTTGACAGAGGGGCAGGAGGTATATATTGAATAGTGTGGGTGACAAGGAAGAGCCTTGTGGTACTCCTAATGTTGATTTGACATCTGGGGATTCGTTGTTATTGATTTTTACTTTGAAGCTTCTGTTACTTAGAAAGGAGTTAAACCAGCTGTGTGCAGATCCTGTTAATCCGATTTCTGCTAGGCGATTTAGTAGGATGGAGTGGTTCACGGTGTCAAATGCAGATGAAATGTCCAGAAGGACTAGGATAAAGGATTGACCTTTGTCTAGGCCCATGAGGATGTGATCGGCAAGGGAGATAAGTAGGGTTTCTGTACTAACTGCTTTACGAAAGCCATATTGGGATGGGTGAAAGATATTGTGCTCTTCCAGGTATACAGAAAGTTGTGTATTAACAACTTTCTCCATGATTTTTGCTAAAAAAGGGAGGTTGGATATGGGGCGGAAGTTGGAGGGTTCATTTGTGTCGAGGTTAGGTTTCTTCAGGAGAGGTTTGAGGGATGCGGTTTTCAGCCTGTCCGGGTAGATTCCTTGGGCGAGTGAGCAATTTATAATGTTGGCCAATGCTCTGGAAATAGTATTCGGGATGAGAAGCAGTAGTTTAGTTGGAATGTGATCTGTTGGGTGGTTTGATGGTTTTAGTTTCTTAAGTATAGATTCGATTTCCAGTGGTGTTGTAGGTTCAAAGGAATCAAGAATGGCCCCAATATAAGTCCTGGAATTGAAAATTATGGAGGGTGGAGTTGCATTGTTTGGTAGGCGTGCTAATGTGTCTGCAGTTTTTTTCTGAAAGTAGAGTGCTAATTTGTCTGCTTTGGTTTGTGCTTGGTCGTCTGGAATGGTGGGTGTAGGGGATTTTGTGAGTTGGGAGACGTAAGAGAATAGGGTCCTGGCATCAAATTGAAGGTCGTGTATTCTGTGGGCATAGAAGTCTCTTTTTGTCTTTAAGATGGTGATCCTGTAGTTGTGGAGGGTGCGTTTGTAATCAGATAAATTAGTGGAGTTGGGGATCTTACGCCATTCGTATTCTTTGTGTCTGAGGTTTTGTTTCATCTGCTTGAGTTCTGGGGAGAACCAGGGTTGTTTCTTCTTCTGTATTGAGTTGATTATTTTCACCGTTTTAGGACATAATTTATTTGCTATTGCCTCAGTGATATTGTGCCAAGAGAGGAAGGCTGCATCTGGGCTAGTGGTGTCCAGATTGGGGAGTTCTTTGGTGAGATGATCACTGAGTGTGTCAGAAGTGCAGGTTTTCCTAAATTGGATAGCCAGCTATCCATTACGAAGCAACTTTCCTTCTTGGGTTTATAAATTGCAACTCTTTTCCCTTTACCTAGCTACTCAAATGTCTTACTTATGAGTTCTTAATTTTTTTTTTATTATTATTTTCTCTGCTACATGTTATATGCACCCAGTTATGTCTGGGAAAGGAGGAATAGGTGATAGAAGTTGGAGTATGGTTGGATCTGAGATTGTTTTATTAGTCTGACCTTTGCTGAAATGTTATAATAGGGATAGAATTTGGGTTCATAAAAAAAACAAATGTATTTCAATTGTTTGTATCATGTCTGTTGTTTTTCAGTAAAACAGTTTGAACAATAAAGTAATCTTAGGCCTTGTGCAGCATTTCCCTTTGCCCATGGCTACTGACTTTTGAGGGACAGCTTGAGCATGGCAGTGTGTGTTGGTAGTGCCAAACTGTTTCCACTTTAGAATGATGATCCTGACAGTGCCCAAGGGGATATTCAGACACACTGAAGTTTTCTTATAGCGTTCCCCCAATCTATATCTCATTATCCTGGAGTTCATTTGGCAGCTCCTTATTAGATATGTTTTGATCTTTGCTTCAAAGTCACATCATACAAAATAAATAGCTGGATTTTTCATTCAGGAGTATTTGAATCAGCTGAACTAATGTGATTGGACACAGGTAGGCTCTATTTAACTTATTATAGGTCCTGTAAAGGCAGTTTTTTGAACAGGATCTCATTTAGGATTGCTATGACAAAGGGTTTGAAGACTTATGCAATCAAGATGTTTTGTTTGTCCTTACAGTAATTACTTTTTAAGTGTTTCTATAATTATTGTTTCATGATGAAACTCCTACTTTAATGCATTTTTATTTGTATATTTTAGACAGAAAAATGTACAAGTGTGTGAAGACTTTTATAAGGCACTGTATCTAGTTTTGCTGAGAAGATTCTAAATAAAGCAGAATCCCTCTCTAACAAGGAATCCCATCCATTCTCTTAATGTAGCTGTGCTCAGTGCATTATCATCCTGGCTTTCACTGCACATTAAGGAACAGTAGCCTGAACTGGAAATTAGTCTGGAAGATAAAGCTCTCTCTTTACTTTATGAGGTGTCATGTGTTACAAGTTGTGGGGAAGAATAATTCTCTTTTTACCTTGAACCGTCAGCTTTTTAAAAAAGAAAAGTATATTTTTTTAGGGGTGACTGTTAATATTTTTATTTTGAAAATAATCTACACTAGCAGCCAACCAAGACTCCAGAACCAAAGGAACAAACTGTCACAGTATGAAAAAAATACAGAACAAACCATGGTGATATCAGCAATGCAATTACCATAGTTTGTACTGTTCTAGCAGTACAATAATGTACATAAAAGAAATTACTGTTACTTGTACTGTGGAACAAATTAAAACTCTCAAAGGTAGTCCTTTAACTATCATTTACTTAAACCTTTGTCTGTTTTTATTTTTATTCTAGGTCATTTGCACCTTAAAGGAAATGAAGAAAAAATGTCAAAATCATTGAAAAATTACATAACAATTAAGGTACTCAAGGCATTTTGTAATTCTTCACATTTTTCATGCATATGCATTATATTTATTGAATGAGCTGCAGCCACCACAAACGAAGGTGCCGGCTAAAGTTAACTTGAGTATTTTAGAGAAAAGTTGTCAATGTGGCCACCACAAAATGAGGATAACTTTAAAACCTATTTATGTTGCTGGATTTGCTCACGTACGTGTAAGCATGGAAATGTATCCAAGTATTTTATAAACTGTGCAGCGGATTGCTTCACAGCTTATAAAATACGGTGCAGTTCAGCTCTGAAGGTATGTGCGCATGTGGCAGTTCACCTGAATATTTGCAAAGCATTCATATCATGTACTTTCTCAACCTATTTTAAAATATATGTGCAAAAAAAAAAAGCCACGTACATGTAAAACCCTGATTTATACGCAGAAGTAGGTATACTTTAAATTATGCGCATATACTTGAAATCACTGGTTTGTCAATACCTCCACCAGTTCACCGAGACCATGTCCAGTTTGAGACCATCCTAGTTCTTCTTAGTATTTAATCCTGAGCTCCCCCAGTTCGCCTAGACCTCACACCCCAAAAATAGCAGATTACAGGTGAGTCTGGTACCAGTTATAATAGGTGGATTTTAAAAGCCCGGCGCACAAGTCGGGCTTGCGCGTGCCGACCGAATTTCAAAAGCCACCCAGATATACGCGTGTCTCCCGCTTGCACGCACGTCTCACTCGATTTAAAAGGGGGCATGGTCTGTGCAGGGATTATGGGTGTTTTGGGGTGTGGCCAAGAGATGTGGGCGTAAGTACGTCGTCCCCAGCACAGACCCAGGTCCTCTGCCACATAACTTTACTTCTGCTATGGAGGAGGTGTAAATGTAAAAACCAAAAAGACATCCATTTTGGTGGGGTTTAAAGGGTCCTGGATAAACTGGGGGATTTGGAGGATCTAGCTCAAAATTGGGAGAACTGGCGAACAAACATGCACTGGTTTTAAAATATCCTGAATTACGTGGTAAGGGCTTTGCTGTAGCATCACTGTATCTTGGCAAGTGCTGGTGAGGGCAGGAGCTAGTACTGGAGCAGGCAAGACTGGACTGCAGAGGCTGGAACAGGCAAGGACTTGGATACAGGCTAGGACTGGACTCAAGGATAGACACAGGGAAAAGGCAGGACAAATCAAGGACAGGACTCACGAACAAGGAACACTGAACATAGAGGCCCGAAGGCAAGGCCAATAAGTGAGGGATCCCGAAGGGCAAGATCTGGAAAGACCTAGATAGGCCACAGAGCAAGGGAAAGGGCTAGGGAGGCCACATGGCAAGGGTCAGAAGGCCAGAGGCCATAAGGCAAGGCAATGATCAGAAGGCCATGAGGCAAAGCAATGGTCAGAAGGCCCAGAGGCCACAGAGCAATAGGGGCCAGGGCACGAAAGTAAGACAGACTCAATGCATAGGCATCGAAGCAGGGAACAGGCAGGATTTTGTAGGGCTGAGGCTTAGGACTGGTGCATGCAAGAAGGAGAGCTTGGCAAGGCTGGAGAGCAGGCATACTGAGAACTCCTGATAGAGTTCTGCACCACAGGCTGTGAACAGTAAGGAGCTGACATGGATAGCATGGAATGGAGCTCCAAGGAGACCTCTGCTGGTGGAGAGGTGTCAGGGTACGATGAGGCTGCATAGCAGCTGAAAATGTGACAGATTGGCCCTAATAAAATATATATGGTGCGTTCTCATATATGATAAACTTTCCTTATAATTTAACATTATATCTGATCAAGTAGTCATTTATGAGTTGTACTATTCCCAAAGTGATTCTTTTTATAACCAGTTTGGTGGGTTTAACTTTGTGATGTGGTAATAGAGTTTAATGTTATAAAATAGTATGTATATGTATATAGGCTATTTAAGTGTGTGTGTGTGTGATATATATATAATATATGCTAATTTTCCATGCATAACCCCTTTGAAAATTTACTCAAATGTGTTGTAAGAACTCCTGGTATATTGTACTAAAAAGTTATTTATAACTTTTTAAACTGAAATGAGGGGCAGCTATATGAGAAATGGTTTGCCATTGAATATTTTTTATGCAACAATGTTTTACTGGATTTTATTTAAATTTCCTTAAGGCCTATAGTCCTTTTCTGCATGTTATATAGTGAGCTAGATGTCCTCTTTCTAAGATCATGTACCCAACCATCTCATTATCTGTCTTCACTTACCATCAGCCTTAATGTTGGCACATATATGGGGTATATGACTTTGTTGCATACATTATCAGAGCAGCTCTTAGTGCTTAAAGGTTAAAATGTGTAATAATGGATCTACATAACACTGGACCAGTTGCCATTATGATTTTCTCAATTGTCAAGTGAGGAGCTTCTCTCTATATCTGTGTCAGATGTTTGTATCAAAATCTCAAGTGCTTTAGCAGATTTTCTCATATTTTTTGTTCTGTCCCTCGACTGCATTTTATTTATTTATTTATTTATTTTGCATAGTTTATTTATTTGCATAGTTATTTATTTAGTTGTTTATTTATTTAGTTGTTTATTTATTTAGTTGTTTATTTATTTAGTTGTTTATTTATTTGTTGTTTATTTATTGTTGTTTATTTATTTAGTTGTTTATTTATTTAGTTGTTTATTTATTTAGTTGTTTATTTATTTGCATAGTTATTTATTTATTTATTTTGCATAGTTGAATATTTTGGTAATTTTTGTTTTATTGATTTTTCATTATTCTGTATGAACTATTCAATGTTGACTGGTAGCAGACTCTCTGCTTTGCCAAACTGCTTTGAACTAGGTGTGCAACCATTATTTTTTTGTATTTCTTTTCTGACATTGAAGTCATCCTTCCGGAAAAATAAATGTATTTCTTTGACTTTCCTTGTGCAGTTTTGAGCCTGGATATGTCAGTGCAGCATGTCAGTGGCTTCAAGAGGTGTTTCTGATGCTTTTACAAAATATCAATCATGGATCTTCCTAGAAAATCTTATTATTATCTTGGAGGAGAGGTCATAACATCTCTAGATGTTGTATCTTCTTAAGGATATTACTTTGGTGGTTCCAGCCTAACATGAGAGGCTCCTTACCTACCTTACTGATTATGGAAAAGTTCAGTTCAGAGCTAACTCTGAAACTCAGAAAAGACCCAGTCGTGCTGAATTACACTGATGGTCAAGTCTTGTCTATATGGTTCTCTGCTGGTTTTTGACGGTATGTGAGACTTAAGGCCCAGGTTGAGGTCTCCTCTTGTTCTTTCCCCTTTAGCACATCAAGGGCTTGATGTGCAGATTGAAGTGAAGAGTGTTGAGTTCCAGTCAGAGGTTTCAAATCTGCTCATTAGTGATGAAGGCTTTTGAACCTAGTGAAAATTGCCCATACTATCAAGGTAATTCTCCTGACTTCTGTATTTGTAGCACATGGCTACACTAGATTAAAAGATTTAACTGATAGTCTGATGATACAAATTTATTAGTTTTAAGGAGTAGTAACTTACACATGTGAGGTAATCAATCAGTTTTATTATAGCAGCATAAGTATATACGGTTCAGTATAATACAGATATTTCTTTTCTTTCTTTTTCGTTAGAGAGCTAAGCACTGTTATGAAAGATAAACAGAATTTATACATTATCTCCACATCAACTTTACACTTGTCAATTATGCAATTGCCAAACTAATTAACCCAGCTGAAAGGTAATTAATCCAGTTTTATCTCACTCTTAGCTGTTGCGTATGAAACTCCTGCAGAAGGCCAAGACCTGTCTCAACACGCCACGGGGAAAATCCAGCAAATCCCCATGCAAGCGGATGACAGTTAAAATCCATAGGACTCACAGATATCTCCATGAGATATATCAGCAGGAATAGGGTAAAGAAGTTCTTAGCTTTAATTCTTTCAGGGGATAGTTGGCGAGACCTCTGCTTCCAAGTTACGGAGCAGGATGTGCCGAACATGGAGCTCAGCCTTAAGCTTACAGGTCTAGTGAACTGCAGCAATCAAAGTTCTGGGGAAGAAATCCCTTAGCAGAGGTTCTTTGGGATAATCCACAGTCTGTATAATTTAGGTTCCTTTTCTCTATTTGTAACCTCATTGTATATTCAGTTCCATAGGATCCAATGTTGATCTCGATTGGATATTGCCATCATCTATAGACACGGATTGGTGGGATGCAAATGATATCATCTGAGTCCAGATGCATATGAATATTCTCACTGCAGATAAAGTTCATCAGCGGATGTGTGCTGAACAGTACCCATTTCATAACTGGTCTCGTGGCTGGATTCAAAGTTTTCACCAGGGACATGTTCACGTCCAAGGTTCTCCTCTTACATTGTGAGGTGCTGACAAATGTCTGATATGGAAGATCAATAACAGTTTATTCTCCTCTTTGTGATTCACAGTCTCATGCAGTTTCCAAAATCATCACTTGGCTGATGACTCCATATTTGTGTTGCTTAGGCCTGCACTTTTTGGTTCAGTTTAGGTGCATAGCTTCAGGCCTCAAATTCAATGATGCAAATCCTTCTTTAGGGTTACTGGAATTTACCTTACAGCCTTCATCATCCCCGCAGGTGCACATTTCCAAAGTAGCCATCTTGCTCCACAGAGGAACTGGTTACTGAGATGACCAACAGAGCCATTGGTTAGACTCTTTCAAGGCACCTTCAGAGTGCCAGCTTCAGATGCTGCAATTTCAGTGGGTATGTTGAGCAACCAGTTATCTCTTTGAAGCCTTTACTCTGGATGCCAGGCATATTTGTACTGTGGCCAGTGCAGCCTGCCATACCAGTCATGACAGAGACTGTGCTGATCTGTTCATCACAAGGAATTGAACCACTAAACATGGCAACTTCAGTTCATAGTAGCTTTACTTTCCAGCCAGTGCCAAGTGGTCTTGGGAGGTCTGCTTGCTTTTGGGCCAGTTTCTCCCCCAGTTTGCATCCCTCCCAGTGGTGTACCAAGGGGGGGCAGGGGGGCCAATGCCCACGGGTGCAGGGCTATAGGAGGGCGCTGATTGCTAACACAGCAGGAAGATCATCAGGGCCTTGGTGGAGCAGCTCCTTTTTCCTGACTGTGCGGCACCGGAAGAAAAACGTTGCCTGAGCCGCACGGGCAGGAAGGAGGGGGAGCATCAGCCATGTGTAGAAGAGGAGCAGCGTTTGCGGCAGCGCCGCCACGAATTCCACCTCGCGGTTGCCCAAGAAGAGGAGGCCTGGTAGCAGGGCTGCCATGGATCCCACCTCGAGGTGCCCCAAGAAGAGGAGGCTCGGTAGCAGGGCCTCCATGGATCCCACTTTGCGGCAGTCGGAGAAGTTCAGGGCCATCTGCGGAGCCCATCCTGCGGCAACCATCCAAGAGGAGGCCCAAAGGTGAGGAAGAGGCTGAGGCCTATAGAGTGTGTGTGTGTGTGGTGTGTGTGTGTGTATGAGAGTGAGTTGAGAGATTGTGTGTGTATGAGAGAGTGAGTTAGACTGTGTGTGGGAGTGAGAGCCTCGTGTGAGAGTGAGAAACTATGTTTGTGTGAAAGAGCCTGGGTGTGTGTGTGAGTGAGATAGAACGTGAAAGAGAGAGTATTATGTATGAGAGAGAGCATGTGAGAGTGAGAGTTGTGTGTGTGACAGCATGTGAGAATGAGAAACCCGAGTATGTGCGTGTGAGAAAGAGAGCCTGACTGTGTGTGAGAAACATGTGAGAATGAGAGCCTGAATGTGTGTTTGAGGGAGGAAGGGAAGAAGACAGGTTGAAAGAGAAGAAACAGAAAAAAAAAGAGATCCTGTAAAAAGAATTGGCAAAACCCCAAGAAAGGAAAGGTTGAAAAAAAAAAGCCTGCGACCAACTGATTAGAAAACTTATATCAGATAGCAATGTTAAAAAGAGTAATAATGTTTGAATTTTTAATGATTGGCATATGTTATCTTTGGGAATGTGTAAGATTAGCACTTTTCACTGTGCCGATCTTGTGATGTACGAGATCAGCATGGAGGAACTGGAAACACCGCAAATTTTTAATACCATGGGGCTTGCACAGAGGAGGCAGCAGAATATGCTTCAGTGCCTGTAGCAGCGATTGGCACCTCCCCAATAGCCATGTGGCAGCAGTGACAGTGGCAGCAGAGGAATGAGAAAGGCTCTGAGGTTGCTGGCAAAAGAAAGAGAGGGTCTGCCTTTATTGTGTGCTTGTGTATGAATGGGTTCCTGCTTGAGGATATGTCTGTATGAGAATAGTTGCCCTTTGGACTTTCTTATTAAGACTTTTTTATACCAATTTTAAAGCATGTGATATGAGGATGTGATATGAGAAAATGTCATTTTGGCTCTTCTCCCCAAATTTTTCTGTCTAGACGCACCACTGATTTTTTGTGACCTTAAGCATTAGTACAAGAAGGATATTGGGGGGGGGGGGGGTGCTGGAGAGGCACACAAATGCATTGGCCCCTGGGTGCCAGAGACCCTCGTACGCCACTGATACCTCCACTTAAGAAACTAATCAGAATGCTTCCAAATTCTAAACAGGACTGTGATCCTGAAGGTAATCAAACTCTATTTAAAATACGTGATCTGTAATTTTTGTTGGTTCAACATTTTTAGAAGAATAGGGAGCTAGGCTTTGAAGTCTATCATACAGAAAGACTGTGGAAAAGAGAGGCACTAGTGCACCTACTTGAACTAGGCCTTATTGTAAGCTAGGCATTTGTTTCTGTTGTTGCCTGTGTATTTGATTTGGCTCTTACCTATATAAATAAATCATTCTTATATTTTGAGCTCTCTTTTATGAGCCAAAAACTGCTCAGGTGGCCGGTAGCCTGACCTTATTGTGTTCATACTGCCCTGAAGGGGGAAGGTGATAACTGGGAGGAGCTGATGCAAATCAGTGTGAAATTAGAAGAGGCACTAGAGCAAGCTGACAAACTAAATAGTATAAATCGTCATGACCTTATAGTACTCAGCCCAGAGTTCTGCAAACATGCTACTGGTAATTTATAACTTAGCATTAAAATCTGCAGTAGTGCATGAGGACAGGAGGGTAGCCAATGTAATGCCAGTTTTTTTTTTTAAAAAGGCTTCAGGGATGATCCTAGAAACTTCAGTAAAGTGAGCCTGATATTGATGCCAAGTGTGCCATAAAGCATACCCTTGGTTTAATTCTTTAGTCAGCCAATCGAAGAAGGTGATCAAATTTGTGTGACACAATCTATTTCTGGTAGTAAAAAAAAAAAAACCCGATCCAACAAAAAACACTTGCTGCTTTGAATTCTGGAACATACTGGACTCAAGATAAAATGAGCTTACGGTAATCATCTTGTATTAAGAGAGTTACTACTGGCTAAATAGAATGGAGGGTTTAGAAGAGGTGGTGCTTTGCTCAACACAGTATTATCTGTGATCCTGGAATTGTGGTAGTCTGTTGAATTATCTGGATGTACAGTCTGGAATCCAGGAGATTTTGTGTAGACAACAATAATACCTCTTGTAACCCTCTATAATGCTTTGTGAACACGGAACAAAATTATTAGCTCTTGGCTTGCCTTTGATCAGCTCAACTTCTTTATTCGGTGACTGCACACTTTGGTGATGCATTACCTGAATGCAATCTGCTTTGAAGGGCCGAAAAGCGGAATGTAAAAAAATAAAATAAAGTAAATGTGGAACTTTGCAATTTGCTACATGAAAATGTACTTATGTTTACTGCATCTGATTTGTTTGCAAAGACTGCAGTGTAGTAAAAGCAATTTATCAAGTTGTAAAATGATTTCCCTTCCTATAAGCACATTTAGATTTTTATTCAACATGCTTTTTCTAAAGACCCTGCTAGATTTTCTGTATCTGGTTTTTGAAAATCAAACTTGGCATATGGTTTCTAAATATAGCACAAAATACTTTATTTCTTTTAGCCTATTCACTTCAGTGGTTGAACGTTCTTTCTTAGATTTCCGCCAGCCTTTCTTAGTAAATGGACTTCCTATGTTTTCCATTTGTTCTCTAGTTTCTTAAAACTGATATTTAAAGGCATATCAGCTAGGGTTGCCAACTGGCTCCAGATTTTCAGGACAGGTTGATCCAATTCTGGTTTTACTCCCCTGCATGCAGATACTTATAGGCTTGCTTTTCTTAGGGAATGTAATAAGGAAGTCAAAATAAGTCCCAGCATGCAATGGGGTAAAACCAGCACTGGATCAACCTGTCCTGAAAATCTGGAGCCAATTGGCAACTCTAATGTCAGCGGGAATTACTTACTGTTCTTTATGAATTCGGTTTACCTTGTTCTGCTAACCTAACCTGATTACGATGGATATGGACTGAGTTTAACACTGAGTGGGGCAAATTTTAAAAGGTGCGTGCGCGGCGTACATTTGTGCGCACTTCTGGCGCGCACAAATATATGCCTGATTTTATAACATGAACGCGCAAGAGTTTCAAGCTCAAAGTTATTATATCATAATGGGTATTTAAGGTTAATGTGAAATAAAGCATGACTAGTAGCAGTTATGGACTAGTCTATTAACATTCACTGGTAATGAAAATGACAACTCTTGATTATCACTGGCATCAGCAAATGAGGAAAATTTAATTTTGATAATGTGATGTGAAAACAGCATCTCTACAAATAGTTGTCTACATAGAACAATCTCCAGGGACGAATGAAGAAGAAATGACAAAGAGTTTTCAAGCTCAAAAAAGCAATATATGGATTAAAACAATCAGGTCGTGCATGGTACATGACATTAGACCAAATACTGCATGACAAGGGTTATCAAGTGGAATCAGATCAATGCGTCTCTTTACTGTGACAATGAAAAGAATATGCTATACTGTTTATGCAGATGACATGATAGTAGTAACAAGTGACACGTTTTTATAGATAGGACTCTTTTAGAGATTTAGGACAGCCAAGTTGAATCTTAAGCATTGACAGAGTGAGAAATGTAAACAATCTATGAAAAGAACTATATTGAAGAAATCCTATAAAATTTTGGAATGAGTGACTGTAAAACAGTATCAACCCACATTGCACTAAACACAGAAACAAGATGGCAGAAACAGACTATCTAGATTGCCCAACAACTCCAAATATTCAGCTTTACTATGCCTATCAGTCCTTCATTCCATGCTGTCTTGGATCAGATATTTTCCTTGTCTGTACCACTTCCATAGGGAGGCTGTTCCATGCATCCACTAGTCCATAACTGCTACTAGTCATGCTTTATTTCACATTAACCTTAAATACCCATTATGATATAATAACTTTCATGTCCTTCTTTTTTAGCACTAGTTCCCAAGTTTTCATCCTGTTGTGAAATGAGAGTTCTTCAGCAATAGCCTCTGCCTACTTATCATGCTGATCAGTCGTCATTGCATCTTCAGCGCATATTGGATCTTTCACTTAATAATGCACACTATTGCAGTAAAACTTTGCCTTTGATTTAGATACTAGTCTAGCAGAGAGTTGCATAAGAACATAAGATTTTGCCATATTGGGTCAGACCAAAGGTCCATCAAGCCCAGCATCCTGTTTCCAACAGTGGCCAATCCACAACGAATGATGTCTGGCTGTTTCTGTTTTTGTTCTAATGAGATTTCACCATGTGTTTCTGCGATAGATGATGGAGGTTCATGTGATGACTGTTTCTCATTAACAATTGAGTTTTTATCATTGCTTATCAGTATTTCATCAGTGGGATCCTCCAATTGGGAAATATGATTTGATCATATTTTCTCAGTGTCACCTCCATTTTCTAGACGGGACATACCTACAGCACCTGAATGTAATCTGCTTTGACCTGCCTGAAAGGTGGAATATGAATAACACAAATAAATTTCAGCTCCTTTTCTTCATTCAAGAAATGTTGTATCTCTGCTTATCAAATCTTCATTTTAGGCTCTTACATGCGATATCCTTTCCTACTTTTGCAATAACTAATTAAGATTTAAAATTTTCTCTTAGCATATAACTTCTTTTGATATTGCTTTGAAATCCATGTATATACAAAACATCAAAACACTTTGAAGTCTCTTATGAATTGCCTCTTACATAGAAACTTAGAAATAACAGCAGAAAAAGACCAAACGGCCCATCCAGTCTGCCCAGCAAGCTCCCACACTTATTTTCCCATACTTATCTGTTTCACCAACCACCACGTTCAGGGCCCTTGTTGGTAACTGATTCAGATTTCCTGCCATCCCCTGCCATTGATGTAAAGAGTAATGTTTGAGTTGCATCAAGATGAGCATAACGCTTAATGGTTAAGGGTAGTAACCGCCGCATCAAGCAAGTTACCCCGATGCTTGTTTACCCAAACTGCACAGATCCGTGCCTTGTTGAATGTTGATTGTTGTCTGTCCAAACTGCTTTGGTGATTTTTCTTTAAGTAATTTATTATTACAGTGATTTGTTACTTAAGTTCTTGTAGTCCTGATCTTATCAGCATGGTTTAGGCAGCTTCTAATAGCATTTGATTAGCAAGTTTTACAAGTCCATTTTGGGATGGTAAATATGGAACTGTCTTCCCATGATGAATTCCATACTCTTTTATGAAATTCTCACTTATCTATGTTAAACTCGTTTGCATTGTTGGTACGGACTTATTTCAACTTTTTCCTTGCTCGTCATTCTGAGTATTGTCCATAGCCAATGAAAATATCTGGGACTTCATCTTTGCTTAAAGAAAAATGCATTCAGCTTCTGACTGCAGTCATCTATGATGACAGATGTATACTGGCTAATACCAATAGAATCCACTGTGGGTTCACATAAATGCATGTGTTTTAGCAGCAGTGGGTTTTTGCTTGGTTCCTTAGAAATTGCCTTAAATGGTTTTCTTGAATGTTTACAATAGAAAGGAGACTCTTGTGAGCCCAAAAATTCTAAAGTCTGCTCTTTACAAAGATCATAAATTTATCAAGAATGTATAAAAACTTCAAAATCTCTCGTGGCAAGAGAGAAAGATGCATTCTATAACTTCCAACCACCCTGTTAGAATAATAAGCGTGCATATAGGAGAATAATCATAATGCCAAAAAAAAGAATAGTGCACATACCATAATATACCATAATGTTATAAATTTGTAAAAAATAAAAACTATAATACAAAAGGCACAACAAATATATAAAAAATTTAACTATGACACGATGATTAAAGGCTAAAAATATTAAAAGCACAACAAATGTTTATTGAGCAAATACAATAAAACTAGAAATATAATTAAAAACCAAAACCAGACAGGATCATGTTTTAGTATAATGCCTGCCTCAGGGGTATATACAGTCAATTAATAATGATGATTCACCGTGAGTCTGCCTATAAAACAAGCAGAAATATAGCTTGATGTACTTCATTTATAAAACAAGACAGAATACAAAACACACATAGAATAAACTAAAGAAAATTAGGATCATAACTCCGTATATCATAAATCATCAAACAGACAAATATCAATATGCACAGAAAAGAAGACATAACAGATTTTAAATGAACCATACCATAAATCAAGTGAAGAGGAAGAGAAGTATCTTATCCTTGAGACAATAGTACAAAGTCCCTATTGTTCCATAACAAATAGAAAAAAAAAACCCCCCAAATTTAAAATCACTTAAAAAATAATACAAAAATGTGTGCATAAAATAGAACAATAAAATAACTATAGAAAATTCTTACCTACCCTGCCGGAACAAAGTAGGGCCAAAAAATCTTCAGGTTGGCAGCACCTAGAACCCTCACAGATGGCCACAACTGTGTCATAACATTTTGGACCTAAAGTTCTGATGGTAGGACAAACAAAAACTATGTATAAGAAAAAACATAACTATCAATTTTACTATCAACAAAAAACCAAAAAAATAAAAAAATTAATGAGTCAAATAGAAGAAAACAAATATAGAAATGTTCATGAAAAAACTGGAAAAATAAAAAATGCTCAATTCTGGCAGGGTAAGTCGTTGTTTTGTTCATTTTATGCACACATTGCACTTATTTTTAATTATCGTATTATATGTTTAGTTTTATTGTATTTGATCAATAAATATTTGTTGTAGTTTTAAAGTTTTTAGCCTTTAATCATTGTGTCATATTTTTACATTTTTTATGCACGTGTGCCTTTTATTTGTTTTGTAGACTTTTACAGGTTTATATTATTTATGCAAGGACAGCAGAACACCTGTTTGCTTTTATTAGTGGGGAGGGGAGCAACCAAGCTTCATCCCAATTCCCCCACATCCAGTTTCTTACTTTATAAGAACATGCCATACTGGGTCAGACCAAGGGTCCATCAAGCCCAGCTTCCTGTTTCCAACAGAGGCCAATCCAGGCCACAAGAACCTGGCAATTACCCAAACACCAAGAAGATCCCATGCTACTGATACAATTAATAGCAGTGGCTATTCCCTAAGTAAACTTGATTAATAACCATTAATGGACTTCTCCAAGAACTTATCCAAACCTTTTTTGAACCCAGCTACACTAACTGCACTAACCACATCCTCTGGCAACAAATTCCAGAGCTTTATTGTGCGTTGAGTGAAAAAGAATTTTCTCCGATTAGTCTTAAATATGCTACTTGCTAACTTCATAGAGTGACCTCTAGTCCTTCTATTATTCGAAAGTGTAAATAACCGACACATCTATTCTTTGAAGACCTCTCATGATCTTAAAGACCTCTATCATATCCTCCCTCAGCCGTCTCTTCTCCAAGCTAAACAGCCCTAACCTCTTCAGCCTTTCCTCATAGGGGAGCTGTTCCATCCCCTTTATCATTTTTGCCCTTCTCTGTACCTTCTCCATCGCAATTATATCTTTTTTGAGATGCGGCGACCAGAATTGTACACAGAATTCAAGGTGCGGACTCACCATGGAGCGATATAGAGGCATTATGACATTTTCCGTTTTCTTAACCATTCCCTTCCTAATAATTCCTAACAATCTGTTTGCTTTTTTGACTGCTGCAGCACACTAAGCCGACTATTTTAAAGTATTATCCACTATGATGCCTAGATCTTTTTCCTGGGTGGTAGCACCTAATATGGAACCTAACATCATGTAACTACAGCAAGGGTTATTTTCCCTATATGCAACACCTTGCACTTGTCCACATTAAATTTCATCTGCCATTTGGATGCCCAATCTTCCAGTCTTGCAAGGTCCTCCTGTAATGTATCACAATCCGCTTGTGATTTAACTACTCTAAATAATTTTGTATCATCCACAAATTTGATAACCTCACTCGTCGTATTCCTTTCCAGATCATTTATATATATATATATATATATATATATATATATATTGAAAAGCACCAGTCCAAATACAGATCCCTGAGGCACTCTACTGTTTACCCTTTTCCACTGAGAAAATTGACCATTTAATCCTACTCTCTGTTTCCTGTCTTTTAACCAGTTTGTAATCCACGAAAGGACATTGCCTCCTTTCCCATGACTTTTTAGTTTTCTTATAAGCCTCTCATGAGGGACTTTGTCAAACACCTTCTGAAAATCCAAATACATTACATCTACCGGTTCACCTTTATCCACATGTTTATTAACACCTTCAAAAAAGACAGTTTTCACCTCTCTACGAAAGCCTACCAACATTAAATAGTTTCTCACGTATGCATTCCACACACATTTATGGGCTCTTTTCAGTTAACAAAATTTAAATCTAAATATAAAGTATACCAATGACAATTCAAAGAAGCAGTCTGTTCAGATTTGTACTGTATCCATCCTTTACATGTACTTATTAACAGTAAGCAATTTATTATCTAAAGTAGAGCTTTCAGAAAACTTATGGGGAGATTTACTAAGCCACAATAAAGCAAAATTGCGAGTTAAACAGTGTCTAATGCGCATTAAGTGCTTTTTGTCACATGATATTCCTAAGAATTTCCTTCCCTATGGAAATCAGCTGCTTTGCATGCATTTGCATGCATAAAATTGCCTAATGTATGCAACGCAGCTTATGCATAAGCAATTCTGTGTTAATAAGGTAATACAGCTGACTGAGAAAAAAGTCAGCCATGCTATTTAAGCATGTTTTGAGGGAGGTGTAGTTATTTTCTCAGGGGATGCCTCCTGCGATAATTGGCCCCTCCCATGATAAACTATCACAACTTAGTAAATCTCTCTATTAATTAGATATTGGTAAACAAATCTGTCAATTATGATTTTAGGAATACTACAACAATTGCTAGAGATTAAAGAACTATTGCCATTTGGATAATGGTACATTAACATAGTACAGCAGTTATGATTGACCATTTTTTTGTTTTGTTTTTTTTAAATTAGGATTTTTTAAAGACGTTTTCACAAGATCAGTTCAGAATGTTCTGCCTCCGCAGCAGGTACAGATCAGGTAAGGGATGCCATGCAGTAGCTTCTGTTTTATATTTATAAAATATTTTTTAAGCTCGTCACTCTGGGAAAATTCAGAGGTGTAGGGGCTGATTCGGTATTAGAGGGACATGCTTGTGACCTTTCCCATCTTTATATTGCAGTTAACATCTGCTGAATGATGTAGTCGCTTGGCTTTATTTTGCGCTGAGGTGTATGTTCTCAGGCAAGAAAGTATATGCTTTCTGAGTGTGCATTACAATCAGCGTTACTGAAGGGTAATGGTCTGACAAGCAACACGTTCTGGAGCATGGCAGCAGCAGTCAGGATTAGGTAGGAGGTGCCAGACTCAACGGTGTTCTGAATTTCTTAATACTTTAAATTCCTTTCTCATCCTGCCACACCAGTCCAGAACGACTGGGTTTGTCCTCCCCCTTCCAGCAGGTGGAGGCAGATCCCGCAACTTTTTCCCGTGGTGACATCCCTATTTAAGTGTAGTGCAGGGCAGTTAAAGCCAGATATCACCGCCTCCAGCTGGTGGCAGACATATTGGTAGTACAGCAGGAAGTTCTATAATGGTTTTAAATTAAAATTAATGTTAAAATAGCTCAGATAAGAAGTGCAACTTTAAATGCAGCTTTTATATAGTTAGACGTGGGCCAGGCACTTGTTTGATTCAGAGGTTGCGAGCCCTGATGTTGTTAGCTCCCTGTCCCATTGAGGGTCTCGGTACAGCTTGAAGGGGGATCTAAATTAAGGAAAAGAATAAGATACTCTTAAAGTTATTGTCTCCTATTCTCTCTTTATTTTTTTTTCTCAGAGCTTTTCCCCTGAGGGCAGAAGTAAGCTACTGTGAGTGAATTTTGATTGACAGCAACTGCATATTGGCTATTCCCACAAAGACAATGTTGAATCTTGAAAACTCCTTATTTTAATGAAGTACTAATGTTGGAGCGAGGCTGCCACTATCTCTCCTGCGGCGACAGATGAGCCATGGGTACAATAGGTTCTCTCTGTACAACTTCCTTCCATGATGAAAAAGATTCTAACAAGTGGCAAAATCAGCTCAAACAAGTTAGAAGCTTCAGAGGCCGGGACAAGTTCCTCATTTATACCTTGGGCTGAAGAGAGAGTAGTCGAGGATAATGAGGCAGCCATTGATGATGGAACAGCAGCAATACTGAAAGCAACCCGTGTGGTTTTCAGCACAGTACAGACAAATTGAAACAAATATTCTGAACTTCCAGTTTTAACTTGAGGTCAGTCATGCATTGGATTCAAATTTGGATATTAGCTTTCCTGCTATTGAAGAACTCTCCCCAGAGTTTTTCAAATTCCTACACCAGATTTTTTTGTGCTTTACAGAGGCTGATGAAGGAACATTATCTGTGATTCCAGTAGCACATAAGCTACAGGAAATCACCCAAATATATTATTTTCCATTTCAAAAAAGAAACTTTTACCTGATACAGGTGGAGTAGGTTTTTCTATAACTTGTGAGTCTCCATTTTTGGATTATAAGGATCTTTATGAAGGGAGTAGCTGGGACTATATTGAGGGAAGGGGAAATACAGTCTGAAGGAGAGGAAAATCCAGTATTTAAACTCTTCCATTAGGATGAAGTTGCAGCATTAATTTCTCAAGTGATTTCATCACTTAGCATCTTAGGAAACAAAATGAAGAAAATCCAAGATTCGGACCCTATTATTAAAGGGGTTTGCAAAACATTTAGGATGTTTTTGCTTCATTCTGAAATAGAAAATATGTTTTTAACTTTATAAACTTCACCACAGTCTGAAACAGAGAGCCATTGTCTTTCTCAAAACTATATCCACATCCTCCTCATGTTTTAGAACTCCTTTTCCAGATGCAAAAAATTGAAGCTATGGTCTCCACAGTCATCAGAAAAACAAATATCCCTGTGGAAGGAGGTGCAGCACTTAAGAATTTGCAAGATAGGAAGATAGAGATAATATTAAAACATGTATTCTCAACATCAGTTGTTCTTTACAGATTGCTGTTTGTAATAGTTACATAACTAAAGCAATCTTGCACTGTATGCAACAACTCCTGAAAAATGAAGCATCAGCTTGACTGGAATTGGAAGCAGTATATCTTTCAGATAGCCTGTATGATCTTTATAAGGACTTGTTCACAATCACTAGCTTCATCAGTAGGAATTAGAAGGCAACTTTGACTTCATCAGTGGTTGACTGACTCTTGGTTAGAAATGTGCTAATGCAAGCTTATTTTTAAGGGAAAACTTTTGTTAGGAGAGGAACTAGAAGAGTTAGTCAAAAGCTTGAGGGATCAAAAACTCTCAAAAACTACCAGACGAGAGAAGTAGAATAAATTTTCGGCCATATATAGATTAAGGACAATCATGCAACATCAGAAGATATCGACCAAGGAAGCAATTTGTCACACAGGCAGCAAGATTTAGGGAAAGAATATAGTCCTTTCGAGGAGGAAGAAAGTGAAGGCCTGAAATGGGTTCATCAGGATCAATACATTCATCCCAATAAAGGTTTGCAGAATCACTCTTTGATACAGCCAATAGGTGGTCAATTTCAACAATATTACCAAGTGTGGATCCAGATAACCTCCGACCAATGGGTCTTGGAAATTATTCAGAAAGGATATGCATTGGAATTAGAGTTAACAAATTGAATTCAAAAAGCTTATGTAGTCTCACCATGTGGAATGCTCACAAAACAATTGGCAGTCAAAACTCCACTAAACAAGCTGTTGATTTGAAGGCAATATGCCCTGTTCCATTTCAGGAGCAAAGAAAAGGATGCCATTCTTTATATTTTGTGATTCCAAAAAAGGATGGAACATTCAGACCAATACTGGACCGAAATGAACAGAAGGATTTGGCCCTGCCCTCGAACCGCCGCCATGCCCCCGGACCGCCCATTTTTGAAAGCCCCGAGACATACGCGCGTCCTGGGGCTTGCTCGCGCCGCCGAGCCTATGCAAAATAAGCTCGGCGCGCGCAGGGGTAGGTTTTCGGGGGTTACGTGCATAACCCTTTGAAAATCTACCCCTGTATGTGTAATTTAGCTGTTGTCATCCTTGTATGCTTGCTCGAAAAGCCAAGTTTTCAGCTGTTTTCTGAATATTTTTAAATCGCTTTGTAGCCTGATATTCATTGGAAGAGTGTTCCACAAACTGCTAGGGAGATTGCTCTTTCACGAACTGTAGTAAGACGTGCGGATGTTAAAGAAGGAATTGAATTGATAGTAACCTTTTATTTGCGGATCTGAGATTGCGTTGTGGTGTGTGGAGCTGAACCGTAGCAGCCCTTCTAACTGGTTGCCATATATTGCTTTGTGCAAATACATAATACCTTGTATTCAATGCGTTTGTCTACCTGTAATCAGTGTAATCCGAAAATCAGCCAGCACAGAAACCCTCCTCATCTCACTATCAGACCACATCCTCATGGGACTAGACAAAGGGCTTGCATACCTACTGGTCCTTCTAGATATCTCATCGGCATTCGATACGGTAAACCATGCCATCCTCCTAAATCGTCTTTCAGAAATTGGAATCACGGGTCTTGCCCTCAATTGGTTCAACTCATTCCTCAACAATAGAAGCTACAAGGTGAGAGTCAACAACATAGAATCACCAAGTTATATATCAACGCTAGGCGTTCCACAAGGCTCATCATTATCTCCAACCCTTTTCAATATCTACTTACTACCCCTCTGCCAACTACTCACTAACCTACAATTAACATACTACCTCTACGCAGATGACGTTCAGATATTGATCCCCATAAAAGAAACCCTGACAAAAACACTCGATTACTGGGAAAATTGTTTGAAATCCATAAAAAGTCTCCTTTCCAGCCTGAACCTGGTGCTCAACGCATCCAAGACAGAAATCCTGCTCATCTCCCCTGAACACTTGACTAACACCGATTCTACTTCCCCGGACACACATATTTCTCACACAAGAGATTTAGGAGTCATACTAGACAATCATCTAAACCTAAAAAAATCAATCAATAATATCACCAAAGAATGCTTCTACAAGCTTCAAGTGTTGAAAAGAATTAAACCTCTCCTCCACTTCCAGGACTTCAGAACTGTCCTCCAATCTACACTATTTTCAAAGACGGACTACTGCAATGCATTGCTCCTGGGGCTCCCCATCTCGGCAACAAAACCGCTACAAATGCTCCAGAACGTAGCAGCCAGAATCTTAAGTAACACTAACCGAAGCGCCCACATTACCCCTATCCTCCGTAACCTACACTGGCTGCCAATAAAATACAGAATTCAACATAAAGCACTCACCATAATACATAAAACCATTCACAAACAACTCACCCTAGACCTACAGGCTCCACTCAAACTCCATGCCTCAGACAGGCCCATCAGAGAGGCATATAAAGGAATGCTGCAAGTCCCACCTACCAAATCCACCCGGCTAACAACCACCAAAGAACGTTCCTTCTCTACAGCAGGACCAGTCCTCTGGAACAAACTACCGACTGATCTAAGACTGGAACCATGCCTCCACACCTTCCGAAGGAAACTTAAGACGTGGCTTTTCCTCCAAGCCTTCCCCTAACACAAATTAACTCGTCATACCCAGATCAAGGAACTTAATATCTATTAATTTCATAACATATTAGTTGATAATTACCTAGTTAATCTCTATCGCTCTTACTCCTACTTCACTTATTCCTAGCTACACTAGCTCCCAAGTTCAATACCCCTGTTTATTGTAACTTTGATTTTTCGACCTTTCTTATTTATGTTTACTTGGTTTTATTTTTACTTCTGGTTTCCCCTGTTCCATGTAAACCGGCCTGATATGAATCCCATTCATGAAGGCCGGTATAGAAATGTTTTAAATAAATAAATAATGAATTTAAAATAGAAGTAATGTGATCTGTTTTCTTACATCCAGTTAATATTCTCGCGGCAGCGTTTTGATGGATCTGTAGAGGTCTAATTGTTGATTTGGCTAGACCTAGCATGAGGGAGTTACAATAGTCTGTGCCGGTAAAAATTAGAGATTGTAAAATAGTTCTAAAATCATTGTGATCTAAAAGGGGTTTAAGTCGCTTTAATATTAAAAGTTTACTAAATCCTTCTTTAATCTTTGAGATGTGTTTTTAATATTTTGCTCAGGGTCAATCCATATGCCAAGATCTCTGACTTTATCATTAAGTTTAATCGTAAAATTCTCGAGCTGCATGGTACTATTTACATTTGAAGATAATATTTTCCTTTCAAGTAACATGAATTCTGTTTTTTCAAGATTTAGGGCCTCATTTTCCAAGGAGTTACCACGTGTGATAATTCCGCAAATCGCGCTAACAGCAGTTAACGCGATTTGCGAATGCAAATATTTAATTTCGTATTCAGGGGCGGAGTTGGGGCGGAGCAAATGTAAAGTAGGGATGATTTATCGTGTGCTGCGAAACAGCCGCACTGTTAGCGCGGCTCCTAACGTGGCCAATAACTACACCTCTTTCATTTGCGTTACAGGCCGGTAAAGGTTTATCGCAGTTCACGATGTCTCCGACAGGCCTGTTTCAGTATGATGCAGGCTGAGAGAGAGAGAGACTTGTCATAGTGCCTCCTCCCTAGACAGGTATTTGTATCCCTATGGGAGGCCCACCTAGTAACGCGAGGTGAGGGTTAAATATTAGTGTAGGGGGTTAGGGGCCACTTTCACATTCAACGTGAGATGTACGAACAGAACTGTGGTCTCTTGTGAACATTTGATGACCCTCGGAGTGAGGAAACTCACTCCAAGATGAGATTTGTGCAATGTTCTCTCCACCTAGCTTGATGTTACCCAGGTAGAGAGTCCATCAAGCTAGGATGAGAGAACATTGAACAAATTTATACTTACCTGATAATTTTCTTTCCCTTAGTCTTGCTATACCAGCTTAGGAAGGTAAACATTTTGAGGTCGATATTCAGCAGCGGCGTGGCTAGTTAAATTAGCTGGATATAGCTAATGGGGATATTCAGTGGTGCAACTGATGTTAGCCTGATAAGTATAGTCAGCCAACTTTGTAGTGTGACCAGAGTTAGCTGTGTAAGTTAAGAATATGAGTTAGCCATGTAACTTATGTGTTGCTCCACCCTGAAATGCCTTCTGCCTGCCCTGGAACGCCCCCGACTTATGTGGCTAAATTATTTTAAAGTTTCATAGAGTACTTTTCAGGGAATACTGGTTTTAACTGCCCTGCACCGCACATAAATAGAAATGTCGACACAGGAATAAGTCATGTGATCTATCTCCATCAACTGGGTGGAGGAGATAAAGTCGAATCACTGTCCTGGTGTAGTAGGGGCTCTCTGTCATTGCCAGTCATTTATTTATTTATTTATTTATTTATTAACTTTTATTTACCGACATTCGTGCAGCACATCATGCCGGTTTACAATGAACTCAGGTGGAAAATACAGTGTAACGATAAAACAATATTTATAATAATGATAGTAAATAAATAACTGGCAATAACAGTTAATGTGGGGATGGGGAAGAGAGGAGAACAAAGGCAGATAGAGAGATGAGAAGTAAAGGAATGAAAACTATAGGAATAGAGGGAAACTATGTACAGATGACGGAGTGCACAGGTCTCATTAACTTGAGTATAGGTATCAGTAACTTAAGTACAGGTTTCATTTACTTAAGGAGGGACTCATGACCTTTTTTGCACAATTTTTTACATTCTGCGGGCTCCTCTCTCCTCACAATCATCCTACACTATTTTGGCCCAAAAATGTTTAATTTTAACAAAATAACCCATACTTGTTACCATTGCACGTTGTCCCAGGAGCGATGTTCATGTTCCCATCTCACTCCGCATACTCTCTCCCTTGTGCATGTGAACTTCCCTCCCGATTGGTCTCTGCCCTCCAACCCGCTAAGAACCGACAGGAACATACTGCACGCATGGCTGGCCTGCTTCCCATAACGCCAGCAGGCAAGAAAGTTCTGCAACTCCCTCCCTGCTGGTCCCTTCACACACTGACCCACGGGCAGTCGACAGACGTGCACCCTGTATGAGCGACTTCCCTGTATTCAACAGTTCTGGCAGGCAAAGAAGCATCAGCAGCGGGAATATAGCCTCACAGCACCAAAAGGCAAGGAAACTCTGTGATCCCCCAAAGGTGCAGAGGAGGGGAAGGGTAGAATGCTGTGGTTGGCCTGAGGAAGAGAGGGCTAGGAGTGTGAGGGAGAGAAAGAAAGGGAGAAGAGTGTTGGGGGGATGACTTTTTAACCCATCATTTTTGACTGGTAATTCCACTAGTGTTATAATAATTTCATACATAGGTGCCCAGAAATCACCACCCTTTGAATTAGACATATTGAGGCAGATTTTATAAATCTGCGCACACGCGTACTTTTGTTCGCGCACCAGGCGCGAACAAGAGTACACGGGATTTTAATGGATACGCGTATCCATTAAAATCCGGGGTCGGCGCGCGCAAGGCTGCCCAAAATCGGCAGCCTGCGCGTGCTGAGCCGCACAGCCTGCCTCTGTTCCCTCCGTTCCCTCCGAGGCCGCTCCGAAATCGGAGCGGCCTCGGAGGGAACTTTCCTTCCACCCCCCCCCGCATCTTCCCTTCCCCTACCTAACCCACCCCCCGGCCCTATCTAAAACCCCCCCCCCTACCTTTGTCGGCAAAGTTACGCCTGCAGGAAGCAGGCGTAACTTTGCGCGCGCTGGGGCGGCTGCCTCGCTCCATGTTCTGGTCCGGGGGCTGGTCCGAAGGCCGCGGCCACGCCCCTGGGCCGAAACCACGCCCCTGGCGCTCCCCCCCCCCGAACGCTGCGTCACTCGCGACACGCCCCCGACACGCCCCTCCATGCAAGCCCCGGGACTTACACACGTCCCGGGGCTTGCGCGCACCGCCGAGCCTATGCAAAATAGGCTCGGCGCACGCAGGGGGGGTTTGGGGTAGGTTTTCGGGGGGTACACGCGTACCCCTTTGAAAATCTACCCCATTCTGTAACATACTATACAAAACGTCAAATGACAGAACTTCTCTAGCAGGTAGTAACAGTTTTAGATTCCAGTCATATTCATCATCATAGCTGTGAGATTGTTTGACTACATATGGTTGATCCTGCTAAAGCCTAATGATGTACAAGATATGCCTGTGGTGCTCATCTGAGAAAGCCATTAGGAACACACATTTAATTCAGACCTGGTAGCATTGCATGTGCTAGGAGTGGAATGAGTTAGGTACATCTCCTAAAATCTTTACTAATCTCCCGACGCGCACCCAGGCCACTCTCCTGGGCGCCCGATTCAGGAAGGAAAGTTATGCAAGTTAGGGCCCTCATTAAAAGGAGGCACTAGGGACACTAGCGCTTCCCTAGCACCTCCTTTTTGACAGAAGCGGCGGCTGTCAGCGGGTTTGACAGCCGACGCTTAATTTTACCGGCATCTGTTGTCGAATCCGCTGACAGCCACGGGTTCGGAAAACGGACGCCGGCAAAATTGAGCGTCCGTCTTCCAACCCGCAGGCAGATTTTTAATTTTTTTGGGGGGGGGGGGGAGGGTGCACAGAAAAGCAGTTTTTTCTGCTTTTCTGTGCACTTTCCCTGTGCCGGCCGAAATTAACTTCTGCCTTTGGGCAGGCGTTAATTTCTGAAAGTAAAATGTGCGGCTTCGCTGTACATTTTACTTTCTGTATCGCGTGGGAATGACTAATAGGCCCATCAACATGCATTTGCATGTTGCGGGCACTATTAGTTTCGGGGGGGGGCGTGCGTTTTCCACGCGCTATTACCCCTTATTGTATAAGGGATAGAAATAGCAGCCCACTAGAGTTCTTATGCAGAATTCACCAATATTAATTAGATTTAAGGTCCTGGCAAAGGTCTGGCAAAAAAGTTCCATACATTTTGCATGTCAGATTGCTTGCACAGTTTTAAAGTAGTGCATTTTTTGCCTCGAGTGTCATTTTCTGTAATTTTTGAAAGGGGAGAGAATACAAAATCTTCTGCATAAATTGTTCAAAGACACTTTTGCATGAAGGTGTTAAATTGTCAGTCTTGGATAGTAGTCCTATACTACTTTTTATATATTTTGCCTTCTTGATTCAATATGGAAATATATCTTAAAAAAATGTCATAAACGACATAATTGTTTTAAATCGCACAAGTCATAGGTCTGCTTCTGCTGTGTTGTTTATACTGTTAAAATATTGACCAAAGATCATATTCTATGTGGATTTGCTTAGCCTTGTATCATGTTAATGAAGATTATAGAGGAAACATATTTTGTACAGTATTTCTTCTACATTGACTGAGTAATACAGTAAGTAGCACACAAACCTCTGTGAAAGTGGTGTCGTGTGGTTCATAGGTCCAGATAAACATCCTGGATTTAAGATTGGTGGATTTATACCACAGTAATAGGGCCCAACATTCAGAGTTATCCAGCTCTGTAAGTTAGCCGGATAAGACTTTCTGGCTAATTTACATAGGATATTCAGCGGCATGGCTATGCTGCTGAATAGCTGGCTATCTTACCCAGGTAAGTACTTATCTGGGTAAGTGGCAACCGCTGAATTTAGCTGGATACTCGATGGCTGCCACTTAGCTGGATGTTGTTACCTATCTAGCTAAATAGTGCTGAATATTGGCCTCACAGTGTCTAACCGATCTTTGATGATGAAAGTCTTATAGAGTCAGACCTTTGCACTAATGTCTGATAAAGGCAGGGTTAAGAAATGCAGAGCAAATGTGTTGTGCCTAGCCAAGTGCGATGCCCACAAATGCAGATCATTTAAAAATGAACAAAATGGCCCTATACACGCATATGTGAGTTACGTGCAAGCATTGCAAATTTTAAGAAGCCGCGAAGTACCCGTGCACGCGTCAAGAAAAAGTGGATGGAAAAGGGGCGGGACATGGGCATTCCTGGGCGGGGCCAAGAGTTGCGTGCATAACTCCGAATTTCAGAAAAGCTGCCCATGGAGCACGTCGGTGTGTAACTTTACTGCTAGTCCTGATGAGAAGCAAGTCTGGAGAACTCAGGTTTTAGGGATTTTCATGTCTGTTGAACTACCATATATACTCAGGGAGAGAGAGAGAAGAGCCCTGGAGGGGAGACACTATGACACTATACATCTATCTATATATCTAGCACTGTAAGAAGGGCACTTTCAGCTCAGGGTGGGTTTGAATCATAAGAACCTTAACCAAACCTTTTTTAAACCCAGTTACATTAACTACCATAACCACATCCTCTGGCAATGAATTCTGGAGCTTAATTATGCGTTGAGTAAAAAAGAATTTTCTCCGATTTGTTTTAAATGAACTACTTGCTAACTTCATGGAGGGCCCCCTAGTCCTTCTATGGTCTGAGAGAATAAATAACCGATTTACATTTACCTGTTCAAGTCCTTCATCTGTCCCCTATGGCCAAGGGTGAAATGGTCTGTAGCACACCAATTTAACACCCCCCTCCCCCAAACCAACCCTGAGTTGAAAGTGCCCCTCTTGCAGTGTCATATTGTCTCTCTCTCTTCCCCCCCCCCCCCCCCCCCCCCCCCGGGTAAGGACATGAGAAACTGGTTTTCCCCTTGTGTAAGCATTTGCGCGCAAAAGCCGCTAAAGCTCTGGTGGCAATATGAGCGGGACATTTACTCGAGCCACCTTTTTAAGATCACACGCACACATACCCGTGGAAGGGGTATTTTAAATGATATGCGCATATATACACGCACGATCTAAAATTGCAGCCTATCTCTGCTCGCGTGCCATGTGCACATTTATAGATGCATGCGTGTTCTTTTTAGAATTAGCCAGAAAGATTTGAGCCAATATATCAGACATTTTTAGCTGACCCTTGTTTTATGACAGCCTTAATTGGAATTACTTTTAAATTACCAGCAGGTAAATGCTGTTTATTCTGCTGTCCAGAATGAACTTTTACATAGGGATTCTAAAATGGTGACTTACAATTATATAATTTGCTTTAAAAAAAAAAAAAAAAAGTCAAAGGGGCTTGCAGTCATTTTTGGCCGTGCTTTATGACCTATCATCACTTACCTTTAATATAATGGCATCTTTATTATTGTTTTTGTCATCCTTCTATTCTTAGCTGTGGAATACAGTGATGGCAGCATGAATGACGCAATACGCATCCTTCAGATGATCTCTTCTTTTATTAATGATGCAAATGCCTACATGAAAGGTCAACTGATATGTCCCGCCATCAGTGAAGATATATTATGGGAGAGGTAAAATACAGTACTGTTATCTTGATTGCAAAATCTGAACTTTCGAAAACGTAGTGCATATAGCTAACATTTCACATGTTCAGAATGTTTAATTTCAGCTTTTCACTGGATTCTTTTTCTGAACAAAGGACTTGTATGGTTTTGAAAGTTTCTGCGCTATATCATCTTTGGATTTTACATATGTTGGCCATCCAAATGTATCACAACGTACAATTTTTTTCCAGGACCAAATCCAGCTGGCAGAACTTGATGCTATACTTGTACATTGCAATTTATCATGAGAGGACCACATCAGAATTTCTGTTATCAAAACATGTGCATACATATGACATTCTATATCAATTTCCAAGCCAGAAAACTTGTTGGCAAATTCTAAAATGAAACCTCCTGAGTTTGGGACAGTCAATCCAGGAGACTGAAGAAGGAAAAGCAGACTAGCAAATGTTTATAAAGGATTTTTAAAGTAAAGATGTGAGAGATTTTAGAATCATTTACATTTTTGGTAGGTCATTTAATTTTGTTATAGCTCAAAAGCAGCTTATAAATAGAAAACCTTAAGAATGAGTGAAATAATCTGTCTGTGGTCAAATGATAGCTTTTGAGGAGTTTTGCTTATTGAAGAGAAACTCCGTGCTCAGAATTCAAAGTGACCAATTGTCCAGCCAGATGAAAATGACTCTGCCTGACTGAAGTTTTAGAGTCAAAGCAACTGTAAGACACCATACTTGGAAGAGGGCGCACTACTGCTACAGGGACCAAAGCAGAAAATGCATGAAAGCCCTGCACGTTAGGGATAATAAGGGTCTTTATGACATCACATATTGCTGTGCTTCTAGAAGAGAATAGATCAGGGCTATCCAAACCTGACTCTAGGTCTCCACAGCTAGTTTTCCCATTTAACCAAAATGATAAGGGGAATGGAACAGCTCCCCTATGAGGAAAGACTAAAGAGGTTAGGACTTTTCAGCTTGGAGAAGAGACGGCTGAGGGGGGATATGATAGAGGTGTTTAAAATCATGAGAGGTCAAGAACGGGTAGATGTGAATCTGTTATTTACTCTTTCGGATAATAGAAAGACTAGGGGGCACTCCATGAAGTTAGCATGGGGCACATTTAAAACTAATCGGAGAAAGTTCTTTTTTACTCAACGCACAATTAAACTCTGGAATTTGTTGCCAGAGGATGTGGTTAGTGCAGTTAGTATAGCTGTGTTTAAAAAAGGATTGGATAAGTTCTTGGAGGAGAAGTCCATTACCTGCTATTAAGTTCACTTAGAGAATAGCCACTGCCATTAGCAATGGTTACATGGAATAGACTTAGTTTTTGGGTTCTTGCCAGGTTCTTATGGCCTGGATTGGCCACTGTTGGAAACAGGATGCAGGGCTTGATGGGACCCTTGGTCTGACCCAGTATGGCATTTTCTTATGTTCTTATGAGTGTGCATGAAAGATATTTGTATACATTTGAGACCCAGTATGTGTAAATGTACTTCATTCAAATTCATCGGGGATATCCTAAAAACCCAACTGGCTATGAAATCACCAGGATAGATATGGGAAGCCTTGGAATAAATGCTGTCAACAACAGTAAGAAATTGTCTTCAAAAGAGGATAACTCACAACTTCCGGGTACGCCGTGAGCTTGAAGGATGCATGCTAGCCACGTTCCCACTGCTGTCCCCTTTTTGCCTATTTTTTGCAGACATCCAACTTTCTACTTTCATTATGTCTCAGATAAAAGGAAAAGGGAAGAAATCTATACCTGCATTGTGGGCCAGTAAGGACACTAAATCTAAAACTGAGGATTGTAATCATGACATGTTTGACTGACATGCAGCAGAGTGACTATGCTTTGGCGGAGGCGGACCTGGGCTGCAGGTTGGATCGGAACAGCTCCAAGACCTGCTAGAGAACTTTGCAGAGAGAATTTTAAGCAAGTTGGATTCTTGTATGAACATTATTTTAGAAAAGGTAGCCAGTCTTGTTCACAGTGTGAGAGAACACTCTGAATGCCTGGAGGCTCAAGATGGCTGTATTGCTGACCTGAACATGGTGTCTACAATAGCTGCAGCTAAAATTGAAAAATTAGATAACTACATGGTCTCCTGGAAAAGTTGGACGATCTTGAAAATCGTTCAAGGAGATGTAAGATTCATGTCCTGGGTGTACCAGAACGAGCTGAAGGTAACGATGCTGTGGGCTTTTTTTTCTAAATGGTTGATATCCTGAAGTTGCAACTACGAGGCGATAAGTTGAAATTAGACCAGATATACTGGGCCTTAGCCTCTCCATCGACATAGAGAGGACGACCGCGAGCGATAATAATTTGCTTACACAATTTTACAGATAAGCGCTTAGTTCTTAATGCTGCTCGTGAAATGAAAAAACTTGAGTTTCAAGGAATTCATATTTTGATCTTCCCAGACTTTTCTTCTGAATTGCAGTGCGAACAACAACAATTTCTAGCAGTGAAGAAAGAGTTGCAATCTCTGAATGTCAGATATGTTTTATTATATCCTGCCAAACTCAGGGGTTTTTTTAATGGAGGGTCGGCAACCCTGGAAAATGTGCCTGTAGTCACCCAATGGATTAAAGAGTACCGAGATGGTCATCAACAGGATACATAATAACAACTATTTGGGCAACAAATGCACTGTTTGATATGCATTTACATTGGTCTTTTTTGGTTATTTAGTTGGTGTAGCAGCTGGAGATTTAATCTTGGATCTTTTCTTTGCTTGAGCACGGCAGAAGTCACCTAGAGGGATGCCATGTGTGACCCTTATTGATTTTGTGCTCCACTCTTATTTCTTAACTTAATTTTTTATGACGCTATGGTCCATAGTTTTTCTGACCACAGCACCAACGATGTATTTCCTAGCATGTAGCCAGATGGACTCAGGCCCAATGGGCATTGTGGTCTCCTGATAGCAGAAGGGAGATGGAGTCAGATTTCAACTCTGATGTCAGCCTACATATACCCGTGCAGCATGCTTAGCTCTTCAGTATTTCTCCGTCTCCCATAGCAGATGCGGACACTATCCAAAAGAGAATAGTATAACATTTCCAAAAAAAGAAAAAAGAAGAAAATTTACCCTTAAGAAGAGAGCTCCGCTTCTCCTGCAGTGAAACCTAACAGTCCCTCCCCCAGTCTAGACTTTCCTGAGGTCGATTCGATATCCCTCAGAGGTGAGCGTTAGTCCGCCGGCTGATCCCCGCCGTGGACGTTGCCCCCAGGGTGGCTGAAAGGCAGCGGGTGCAGATTCGAGCATGGCGGTGAAGGTATTTCCCTCTCCCCCCGCAGCTGGAGGCCGCCCGGCACGTGACCAGTAAGCGCCGAGACCAGGTAAAGTAGAAACCTTTTCTAAGTCTCCTGTCTCCAAGACTCGAACAGCTGTACTGACCTTCCTCCAACGAGGTTTAAATCGGGTTGAGCAGCCTTCTTCTGGCTAGGCCACGATCTGGTCGAGGGTCCACACACATGGAGACCCTCCGGGGGAGGCGCCATCTTATTGCCGGGGTAGTCTGCGCTATCTTCCCCCCTCGCTGTCGGTACACATGGAGCAGGCCAGAGGCCCGAGGCGCCTAACTTGAGCGTGTCCATATGGATATACGCTTAACTGCATGCACATCTGGGTTGCGTGCACAACTAGGCCGCACACACAACTGCGCACATAACTGTGCCACACGCACAAAATCCGCTGCCTGCACACATAACTTGTGCGTATGTACTGCGCATAAATTCTACGCTCCCAATGCGCACAACTAAGGGCATCCGTGCACATAACTCTCGCACAGATGAATTTTTAAGCCCTAGACTCACACAAACAATGGTACCACCGTCCAAGAAGGCCAAGGGACCCTTCCTTTGCCCAGCATGCCACTTGAGAGCTGCGCAGCCTGAATTAGAATCCCTGCTGTACCAGCAGTGTGAACAGAACCAGGGAGAGCCCAATCAAGACCTCCCAAAGCCAGGAGAGGGATCTGGAACCACTGATGATGGCACCCTGGACCTAACTATGTCCAACTCGGCGCCCCCACAGGAAAGCTCCTCCGGGGCTACCACTACAATCCCTCCTGGCATCAACATGGACCCAGGAACCTTCTCCTGGGTGGAATTTTTCAAAGGGCTGCAAACCTTTGTCCAGGCGCAACCAGCCCCGGCTGTCCACTTGCCTCAAACTCTGCCGGAAGCACAAGCACTTCCCAGCATCTCCAAAGACTCCCGAGACATGCCTCTCCTATCCAAGATCATCCCGGATAGAGAGCCAGACACCTCAGAGGAGGAAACAGACTCCCTGGAAGAACGGGAAATCCCCCCAGGGTTGGAGCCACACCGGACCATGCTCCAATTCTTCCACAAAGACGAATTACCAGCCCTCGTGTCCCAAACTATGAAGACACTGGGTCTCCCAGGCATGGACCCTACATTGGAACCTAAAATGAATCCCATGTTGGTGTACCTTCGTAAAGCCTCATGCTATTTTCCTATGTTGGAGCCCATCAAGGAACTGATTGACCTGGAATGGAATGCTCCAGAGGCTAGTTTTAAAGGGGGACGGGCACTAGAAGCCCTTTACCCGCTGGAACCCACAGCCAAGGAACTTCTACGCTTCCCTAAAGTGGACGCTATGATCTGCGGTATCTCAAAACGCACCACAATCCCTGTGGAGGGAGGGGCGGCACTGAAGGACGTCCAAGACAGAAGCCTGGAAGCCATCCTTAAGCAGTCCTTTGATGTCTCAGCAATAACGCTACAAATTGCCTCCTGCTGCGCCTTGGTGGCACGTTCCTGTTTGATCCTCTCCAGAGACGTTACCACACCCGGAGAAATGATGGAACCTGCGGTCTCCTTCCTCACCGATGCCACCGCTGACCTTGTGCGCACATCATCCAGGGGTGTCGCTGCCGCAGTGGCGACCAGAAGACAATTATGGCTCCGAAACTGGTCGGCTGATGCGACTTCCAAGGCAAATCTCACAAAAATGCCTTTTAAAGGATCCCTCCTGTTTGGAAGCGAACTGGAGAAGTTAGCCAACAAATGGGGTGAATCCCCAGTAGCCCGATTACCTGAAGACAGGAACAAAAGAACATATCAGCACTCCTTCCCCCCGAAGTACCAAGGGTAGAGGATTGCAGCGTTTTAAACCTTACAGGAACACACAGTCCCAAGCACCTCATACTTCAGGAAGGTTTCATTCCTTTCGGAACAAGCACATTAAGAGAGGAGCAAGCTCAGGGGCAGGCTCCAGCCATGCTCCACAATGAGAAGACGTAGACCCATCCACAGGAAGAAGACATAGGAGGCAGACTTACCCCCTTCTACCAAAGATGGGTCAAAGGAACATCGGACAAGTGGGTCCTAACTATCATTCGAGAGGGGTACGCCCTGGAATTCCAAAGCATTCCCCAAGACAAATTTATGAGATCACGGTGCCACTCCCACTCCGAGACTGGCAGTGGAAACCACGCTAGCAAGACTACTCAGCCTGAAGGCAATAACTCCGGTGCCTACGTCTCAAAAAAATACTGGTCACTATTCCATCTATTTTATTGTTCCCAAGAAAGAAGGAACATTCCGACCCATCCTGGACCACAAGGCCGTCAACCGTTACCTGAAGGTACCACACTTCCGCATGGAAACCCTATGGTCCATTATAATGGCAGTGCAACCGGGAGAATTCTTAACCTCCTTGGACCTATCCAAAGCCTACCTTCACATCCTGGTCCATCAGGACCACCAGCACTTCCTTCGGGTTGCATAACTGGGCAATCATCACCAATTTTGAGCGCTACCCTTTGAATTAGCCACCGCTCCCAGAACCTTCACCAAAATTATAGTGGTAGTAGTGGCGGCACTGAGGAAAGAAGGAGTTCTGGTACATCCTTACTTGGATGATTGGCTGATCAGCGCAAAGTCTCAGGAGGAGAGTCTCCACGCAACCACCAGAGTCAAGAACTTACTACAAGAGCTCGGGTAGGTCGTGAACACAGCCTACAGCCCTCCCAGTTACTAGAATACCTGGGAGTCCTGTTCGATACCAAGCTTGACAAGGTCTACCTTCCCCCTCCAAGGAGAAGGAAACTGATAGAGCAATTGTGAAACCTGTTGAACTCTGTTCGCCCCAAGGTATGGGACTGCCTTCAAGTCCTCGGCCTCATGACCTCAACTCTGGAAGTTGTTCTGTGGGCAAGGGACCATATGCAACCACTACAACACTCCCTATTGTCATGATGGAATTCAGTATCCCAGAACTACTCATTTTGCCTCCAGCTACCGACAGAGCAACAGCTTCAGTGGTGGCTACAAAAAGAACACCTAAGCAGAGGCGTAAACCTATCCGCACCAAAGTAGATCTTGCTCACCACGGACGCGAGGGTGGGGAGCCCACTGTCAGGAACTAACAGCCCAGGGACAATGGAACAAAGAAGAGGCGGAAAGGAACATAAACCACCTGGAAGCTCAAGCGGTCAGACTAGCCTGCCTGCGATTCAGCTACAGACTCCAAGGCGAGTCTTTCAGAGTCATGTCGGACAACGCCACAACCGTGGCCTACATCAACCACCAGGGAGGAACCAGGAGCCAGCATGTTTCTCTGGAAATAGACCTCTCATGGAGTGGGCAGAAACAAACCTGCAAGGGATTTGGGCCTCCCACATCACGGGAAAAGACAACATCTCAGCGGATTACCTCAGCAGAGAGAGCCTAGACCCGGGGGAATGGTCACTGGCGGACACAGCCTTTCAGAGGATAGTTAATCAATGGGGTCCCCCAGCCATGTACCTCCTAGCAACTCATCACAATGCCCAAGTCCCCAGATTCTTCAGCCGCAGACGAGAACCACAGTCTGAAGGAATCAATGCTCTCGTCCAGAACTAGCCAGAGGAAGATCTCCTGTATGCCTTTCTACCCTGGCCACTACTGGGCAGGGTCATTCACAAGATAGAGCACCACAGGGGACTAGTCCTTCTAGTCGCCTCAGATTGGCCAAGAAGACCATTGTACGCAGACATGCGAAGATTATTGGCGTCTACCGCCATACAGGGACCTTCTTCAGCAGGGACCGATCTCTCATGAAGACCCGGTTTGATTCTCTCTTATGGTATGGCCCTTGAGAGGACTAACCTAAAGAAGCGCGGCTACTCAAAAGCCGTGATTGACACCCTGCTCCGAGAATACAAGTTCTCCACATCTCTGTCTTACATACGGATCTGGAGAGTATTTGAAGCCTGGTGTGAAGACTGCGCCCTCCTTCCGAGGACAACCAAGATTCCCATGATCCTAGAATTCCTACAGGACTGCATGCAGAAGGGGTTGTCACTCAACTCCCTCAAGGTTCAAGTCGCTGCACTGGCCTGTTTCAGGTCCGAAGCAGACGGCATTAGACTATCAACTCATCCTGATGTGTCTCGCTTCCTGAAAGGAGTTAAACAACTCTGGCCACTTATAAAGTGGCCGGTGCCTCTGTGGAACCTCAAACTAGTACTAGACTTCCTAGCAGGGGAGTCCTTCAGACCAACAAGTAGCCTGTCTCTACGCCTCTTGACCTGAAAGACTGCATTCTTGACCGCAATATGCTCAGCTCGGCGCATCTCCAAACTTCAAGCATTATCCTGTCGAGAACCATTCCTCAGGTTCACCCCAGGCACCATACAGCTGCGTATGGTACCATCCTTCCTTCTGAAAGTGGTTTCCAAGTTCCATATGAACCAGATCATATCCTTACCATCACCAAATGAACACAGAGATTCGGAAGATTCTCGCCTCCTTCACCACCTGAATGTCAGCAGAATCCTAGTCCTATACCTCAAGAGATCGGAAGCCTTGCGCAAAACTGATCACCTGTTCATCCTTCACAGCGAGAAGAAACTAGGGGAAGCGGCATCGCGGGCGACCATAGCCCATTGGATCAAAGAAGTCATTAATGCTGCCTACATAGAGGCAGGAAAACCACTACCTCTACAGGTCAAGGCACATTCTACAAGGGCCCAGGCAGTCTCCTGGGCTGAAACCAGACTGCTTTCGCCAGCCGAGATCTGTCGGGCGGCGACATGGTCCTACCTACACACCTTCTCCAGGTTCTATCGCCTGGAGAGGATACAGCCATTGCACCTATATTTGAGAACCAAGTAGTGGCCAGCTGTACCTTTTCTCCTATTTTTAAAGGAGCTTGAAAGCGAGTTTGAGCTTGGCGGGGAGTTGCGAGCTTCCTTTTTTCAGTTAAGGAGAGCTCTAGAGCACCATTTTAACTTGGCCTACCCTTTACGGCAGTTGAATGGCATGGGGAAATATCTGAGTGATTCAGGAGCTAAAAGAAGGGAATTGCCTTATTGTATAGGGGCATTTTTGCGGGGAAAATATGGCCTCACCACTCCTCCTGCTTTGATAGAGGCTTGGAATGTAGATCGGGGGGTAAATTTAGATTCTAAAGCCTGGAAGACTATCTGGCAGGCTGCACACCGCATCTCTATTTGTGTTAAATGTACCGAGTTAATGATTAAATTACTCCACGGGACATACCGTACGCTAACGTATTATTCCAAATTTATACCTGCAGTGAGCTCTCTTTGTTGGCGCAGATGCGGAGAGAGAGGTTCTTATAAACATATGTGGTGGTCCTGCCCACGATTACAGCTGTTTTGGTCACAAATCACACAGGAAATTGCTGATATTCTGGGGCTCCTGGTACGTCGTACGCCTTTATTGGTTCTTTTGGGGAGATGGACAGGTTCGTCCATACCTTTAAAATGTCACAAATTAGTTACTCAATTATTACTGGCTGCCAGATATACGGCTGCAACGTTTTGGACGTTTAGTCCCAATATCAATCATTGGAGATCCCAGGTGAAGGCGGTTGCTGGTTTGGAAAAACTTCACTATGTGTTGAAAGGTCAGACATTTAAATATAATTTGATTTGGGATATTTATCATCAGCTTCTTGCTTAATTTTGTATTTACTTTTATTGTATTTTATTTCTGGATGCATCTGCCTTTTTTCTAGAAATGAACGCATTGTAAATACTTTTTTTTCCCCTCTCTGCCTAATACAATACCAGTATGACATTTATATGTTGTTGTATGTTGTTGTATGACAAAAACCTTTAATAAATAGAATTATAAAAAAAAAAAGAGGAAAACTCACGTTCTGCTTGTGTCTAGAAGGATTCTGTTCAGTGAAAGGTTACTTTCACTTGTCTGTCTAATTCAGTGATTCCCAACCAGTGCGCCTTCAGACATGATCAAGTGTGCCATGGAAAATTCACTACTGCCTGAAGCTCAGGTCCAGGCCAGCACTTAGGCTCTCCTCTTAGCACCTCACAGCAACGAGAGACATCAGTGGTGGCTGCTAAACCCTTTGGAGCCACCAGGTGTAATCGTGCATGCCTCTTTTTCCGAGCTACAGATTGGGAAGTAATGGACAGCATGCAGACCATGGATAGTTGGGCTCTGTTTTGTGCAGCACACATTGCAAACAGCACCTCCTCCTCTTCGCCTTCCTTTGAGGCCTTCCAGCCTCTGTCTTAGCCCCCATGCTGAGTGAGATGGGGAACCTGTATACTGAGCACTGAATGTGACTGAGTGTTGGGAGTAGCAGCAGTGAACGAACTCTGGCAGCCAATTGCAGAAGCCAAGGTAACTCAGTGAGATGGCTGCCAGCACTACAGCCTTATCCTGCACTTGTATATAACAGCCGCTGGTCCATTGTGACAGGTTCATGTTTCTACCTCCTCTTGCCCCGTTTTAAATTTGGAAGAGACTGCAAATCCTAGCTCTTCTTTTGGCCATAGGAGTCCTCCCTGCTCCATGGAGCTTGGAGTGCCACGCAACATTTTTGTTAAAGTAGGTGTGCCTTGGGCTTGACAAGGTTGGGAAACACTGGTCGGTCTAATTACCTATAGCTCTCTTTAAAGTCATTCTCTTCATGAATGGCTATCACCACTAGAGGGCACCAAAAAGTGGCTTTTAAGGCTCCTGGTAAATTTAGCTTAAAAGTATGACATAGGCCAGCAGACCCTTTAACAGTATACTTTGATACCCCAGAAGTATTTTGTCATATTGCTATATAATTCTAAATGTGAATTTGAATTTATTAAAAACGTATAGTCCACAATTTCACAAAAATATTTCAAGGTGGATTCCAGAGAAAAAGCACATAAAGCATAAAAAACACAGTCTATACAAAGCGTTATTGGAAGCACAGATGCCATACTTCCTAATGTAATGCCACAACTAAGCACAACCTAACATCATCTATGCCTTCTCTTAAAGGTTGCAAGCTTTTCTAAATAAATATCTTTTAAAGTTTTTTTTCAGCTGTTGTCAATTATCCAAATACAATCCGGTAAAGAGTTCCAGAAGCATGGACCTGCAATTGAGAAAGCTTTTTCTCTCGTTATATCCAACTGAAAGGCTGACTTTCTTAGGTTATACTGTTGGCAGGATTGAACAGATTCATAGTAAAAAAAAAAAAAAAAAAAGTCATTGGAAAAACACAAAGTAAGGAAAAACTCAGGCTCTCTAAATACAATATGCTTTAAATGTTGAGCTCAGGATAAAGAGCCATCATAGGTTTTAAAAAACAAAATCCTTATTAAATCCAATACATCTCAAAAAATGTCTCCAATTTATATATAATGGTAACCCAATTTGACTAAAAATGGTTGTCGCCAAAAAAAAGTACTTATCTTGATGAACATAATAAAGAGGCACACAAAAGTGTGGTCTAAAAAATTCCAAACATTCCTAATCACAAAGCAGATGTGATAAAGGGGCACAAGGAATTTAAAAACAAATATGAAATAAAAACAGCACCATATATTTTTTTTTACATTCAGTATCAAATGGTCTAAAAATGCTCTGCCTAGAGGCTTTGCAAAACAATTGTAGTAGGAAGATGACTGATTTTGAAAGACTAGATCAGACTGATGCGATATCTAAAGAGATTATTTTTAAGTTCTATAGTTTATTTTGGCTTTATATACCATTTTATAACAGACAGCATACAGGTACAAGAGTTCCCAAAAAAGGTGGCGACAGGAGAAAAAGTGACGCCCAAAGAGTATCACTGGGTGAAACAGGATTTTAACCTTGGTCTTTTGGTTCCCAGCTTTTCACTCTAACCACTAGCCATTCCTTTTTCCCTAACATGCTTTTTCAATTAATTTAGCAAAAGATGCCTAAAATTTACAGCATCATGAGAAAACGTTGGCTTCCCCTTCACATTGACAGCATGGTCACAAATTTGAACATAAGAATATGCCATACTGGGTCAGACCAAGGGTCCATCAAGCCCAGCATCCTGTTTCCAACAGTGGCCAATCCAGGCCATAAGAACCTGGCAAGTACCCAAAAACTAAGTCTATTCCATGTTACCATTGCTAATGGCAGTGGCTATTCTCTAAATGAACTTAATAGCAGGTAATGGACTTCTCCTCCAAGAACTTATCCAATCCTTTTTTAAACACAGCTATACTAACTGCACTAACCACATCCTCTGGCAACAAATTCCAGAGTTTAATTGTGTGTTGAGTAAAAAAGAACTTTCTCCGATTAGTTTTAAATGTGCCCCATGCTAACTTCATGGAGTGCCCCCTAGTCTTTCTATTATCCGAAAGAGTAAATAACCGATTCACATCTACCCATTCTAGACCTCTCATAATTTTAAACATCTCTATCATATCCCCCCTCAGCCGTCTCTTCTCCAAGTTGAAAAGTCCTATCCTCTTTAGTCTTTCCTCATAGGGGAGCTGTTCCATTCCCCTTATCGTTTTGGTAGCCCTTCTCTGTACCTTCTCCATCGCAATTATATCTTTTTTGAGATGCGGCGACCAGAATTGTACACAGTATTCAAGGTGCGGTCTCACCATGGAGCGATACAGAGGCATTATGACATTTTCCGTTTTATTCACCATTCCCTTTCTAATAATTCCCAGCATTCTGTTTGCTTTTTTGACTGCCGCAGCACACCGAACCGACGATTTCAATGTGTTATCCACTATGACGCCTAGATCTCTTTCTTGGGTTGTAGCACCTAATATGGAACCCAACATTGTGTAATTATAGCATGGGTTATTTTTCCCTAACTCAACTAGTGCCCTAGTAAAGAAGAATCCATTCAAGATGCTACTCAGAAGGGATAACACAGAATTTAATTTGAAGATCTTGGTTTTGTTGGAAGTTTATAGCTCATTAGGTTCTTTCTTACCACATTTGATGGGAATGCCTTGTATTATATACCTATTGGAAAGAGCAGGGATTCAAAAATTCCTCCAGAATATACTCTCCAGAAATGAAATGCACTCGTGAAAATAATTTTTTTTGGGGGGGGGGGGGGAGGAAGAGCTAGGAGTGCATGGTGAATGCATTTCTGTCCTAGTGAGCACTCCCCTTCTCCACCCCAGTGCAGCCCTTTCACTCTATTATCACCACCTCTATTGCCCACCATGACGCAGTCCTATCTCCCCCTGCCCATGTACAGTTCCCTCTCCCTCCACATTTCATCTCCCACTTCAGCCCCGTCATTCTATCTCCGCCATCCTGCCGGAACACTTTCTGTCCTTCCCCCTGCTCCTACTGCTGATGCCTCCTGTGCCCCAGTTGGGGCTTGAAGATGTCTTCTCCCTCAGGGGTCCCCATTTGAGATGAAAATAGCTCTTCCCTCCCAGGTTCCAAACCAGGGGTGAAAGTCTTGCTACCCAGGCTGTCTCATCAACTGTGAAAATTCACTTGCCTCAGGCGAGTGGATGAGTGAATTTGCAATCCTCTGGGATCATGTTATGGATCTATAGTATTACTGATCTGTCATTTTCAGTGGATCCTGGATAATAGCGTTTGGCTTCCAATTGCTAAGATATATTTGTTTAGAAAATAGGAATCCATAATGACTCGTTTTTGGATTATAGTAATATGCTCTTTGATAGGTATTTCGGAAATGTCCTCCTGTCAGACTTTTCTTTCTCTTCTTGGGATTATAACAAGGAATTGAAGATCATGATGGGAGTTGGGGTGGGGGGGAAGTCTAGAAAATAGGCAGAAGATACCTAATGGACCAAGAAGTACGAAGTGGATTTAAGTAAGAAGGTGACTTTGAGAGAGAGACTAGACAGGAAACATTCTTGGTTTATAAAGATTAGTTTTTATTGTTGCCTTCTGCAGTGTTGTTCATATACGTGTTGTGTGAAACAACATTTTATTAACCATTTATTGTAATTTTAAGAAGCATAATAAAATGACAACATTTTAAGAATCTATATTTAGCATGGGGGGATAGAATTCTCTTAGAACTGCTTGGTGACAAATCAAGCATAGATTGCCACAGCTGACTGCTTAGTACCAGTGAGGAGAACATCTGCTAAGACTCTCATTTCTCAGGCTGTTCAGGATCACTGCATACGGCAGCGTGCACTTTGCCAGTCACGTGCCTTCCGTTTTCGGTTTTCTTATTGGCCTGGAGCTTGGTGATATAAGTACACACTGGCTGGGGGGCATCCCAGTCCATAAACAAGTGCTTCAGCAGCCCTTGCTTATGTGTAGGCCAGGCCCGCCAGTTCCTGCTTCTTTCTGCGCAACTAAGAAAACATAGAGCTGACCTGGGAAGGAAGGTAGTTTGAAGCCTAACTCAAGAACATTACAGTAGGCAAAAGAACACCAGAAATTAAGATCAACCCACTTTTCAGAAAATATGTATTTGTGAAAGAAAGCCCCAGGCACGTCTGGGGAACTTAGGGTTTCTTATATTAAATGTATGGCAAAGAGGTAAATAAAGGAAGACGGAGAAGAGGCCTGTGAAAGAAGATCAAACTGATTTATAGTAAAAGAAAAATATGTAGATGTAAATGAAAAGGAGTAGCAAACTGACATGATTTCATTTGGGCAGGATAAAATTGCTTGTTTGAAGCTGATAGTATACAAACTAATTAACTTGTGTTTCCTTATCTGTTTTTTTTTTCTTTCCTCAAAGGCTTGCCAACACAAGAGGAAATGTGAAGGCTGCATTTGCAGATGACTTTGACACCCCAAGAGCTGTTGATGCAATTATGGACCTCATTCACCATGGCAACAGACAGCTTAAGGTTGTTACTAAGGTAACCCATTAGGATATAGAGATCCAAAAATGGCAGCTGTCCAGTGATGCTAAATAATGATAAATCCAGAATGGCCTTTTGTTTTTTTTGTACAAAAATGCAGCTGATACACAAATACAAATGATTCTTCTCATTGCAAGCTTAGCTAGTTTTAAAATGTGTTCCTCTATATAAAGCATGCATTGTCAATCAGGAAAACTTTTGTAAGACATTGTGCTCCACAGATTTTCATCCTTGCACTATCTCTTTTACATTTACTCTCATGTAAACATGCTTGAATTGCAAACAACATGGAAAAGTGTAGCCAAAGTATTTAACACCTGACAAGGAAATTGCAACCTTAATGCATGGAAATATTTAGTGCACAGTCAGATATATATATATAAATATATACGTGCATATTTTTTCTACAAACATGCATGCCATAAAATTTCATACTTATTTACTCTCATTTTTTTAAAAGATTTATTTCTCTTTTGAAGGTTTCTTTTGTGCCTGAATTTTGTTGATGCTCCCCATGTTTTCAGCATAATTGTATTGAAGCTGAAGCTACAATGGTGAAAACAGCGCTTTTTTTTTTTTTTTTGACATGGTTCAGTTTTGAAATGGGGTAAAGCCTATGTGGTTAATTCCGGAGGCTGTAACTCCGAACATATATAGACAGAGTGGAGGTGGTCCAGAGAAGGGCTACCAAAATGGTGCAAGATCTGCACTAAAAGCCTTATGAGATGACATTCAAGGACCTAAATATGCATACGCTACAGGAGAAACAGAGATGTGATAGGCACATTTAATTATATCAAAGGTATAAAAAGTGCAGTAGAAGAAGTGTTTTTTGATTCCCAAGGGAGTAAAGTCAGGCGTGACATCGGAAAATGTTTCTTCGCAGAAGGGGTAGTGGATATGTGGAATTACTTCGCAGCAGAGGTGATGGAGGCAAAAACAATAATGAAATTTAAGACAGAATTGGATAAGTACAGAGGATCCTTAACAGAAAAGTAAAAGGAAAGCCAGGGATCAACTGTGGTCAATAGCATTGCACCTGGAAATAAATTGAGCAAACGGACCCTACCGTCCTTAACTCTCATCGTATTCTGTATACTACTATAGCCAAAAATATAATTTCATGAACTGTGTTTGGCCAGAAATGTCAGTGCCTTTCCCCTACTTTATTAATGCAATTGGAGAGGCAAGTTTTCATAATGTTGCATATTTTAAAATAATCATATTAACATGTGTACTTTAGATAACCACACTCAAAAGACTTTTTATGCATGAAAATTTTGAATTCTCTGACAAGCAGGGCTAAATTAGCCATGACATGTGGAATGATGTCATCCAACATTGCCAAATGGCTCCATCTCAGTGAAGTTTTATTGCTGAACATTTGCGAGAACTCCCAAGCGCAAACTGCCTCATTAGCTCTTTAGTCTTTTTTGTCTGAACTTTGGCATGGATTTGTATCCTCTCTCTTGTGTTTTCTCGAAATCTGCTCTTGCAGTCTTGTTTTTGCTTTTACCATCCTATCAGGGCTTCTCAGTGCCAAAGAAGCGGCGCCATTCAGCTCATTCTGCACTAGCAGTGCGGGAATCATCAGCATCATTGAAACACCAGTTTCCAGTACTGTCAATGCAACATTTGGCATCAATGGTGCAGAAGGCTTCAGCACCATTGGCGCAGAAGCCTGGAATGTACTTGATGCCACTTGTGACCCTTACTCTGGTGGGCCCCGGTGAGATCACTTCATAGGTTCTCTCTTTTCTGGTGCCTTTATCACCATCTCACCTCCTCTTCCCAGATCCCAGGGTCCCATTAATGTCATCTGCCTGGAACACTCAGCCTGAGTCCCTTTTGCTGCAACTGGAAACGCCAGAACCTATTCAAGGGCACTTCTCCATGTGAGTCTTGATGCAGGTAGCCTAGGAGGAGGCCTCTACTTGGAATCCGGTGCATGCTTCTCAAGACAATGATCCTATACTGACCTCTGAGGAAGATTTATTTTCTCCAACTTCGGCCCAGAAAACTCAGCAGTCCGCAGAACTAATGAACTTTCTTTGGTAGCCAGTGTCAAGGAGGGCAGTCTTCAGCCTGTCTAGGATGTCAGATTTGCTCCCTAATGGGGGAGTCCCTCCCTCTTCTACACTTTGGGAATTCCCATCAGAACTTCCAATGGTTGAAGCTATCCCGCTTTCATTGAGCAGGCCCAATCCTTTCTGCGGAGGAGTCTAGTCAGCATTCAAAGGAGGAAGCATTGTCTATGACCAACTGGGACCTTTCCCTGGAGCTTTTCCCTCTGAAATAACCAAAGTTGCCACTTAATCGCCATCTTCTTAACCATTTGGTTCAGAGAGCGGGGTCTATGGAGATTCCTTATCTGAACTGCTGGAGTATTTGTCCCCACCAGAAGACCTCTCATACTTCAGATTCCTGGACAAATTTGGTATGGCCGTCTGAGTTGACGTACAGAGGGACATTTATCCCCACATAGAGATCTTTATCCTACTTAAGGTCCTGGAAACCATTTCCGAACCAACAGTGATCCCAGTTCATCAAATTCTTTGGGATCTGCAAATAAGAATATGGGATAACCTGGCCTTCTGCCCCTCAGTAGACAGGAAGCTGGATATTAAATGCCAAGTGAAACAAGCTCCTGGTTTTGGCATAGACCAACTGCCGCACCAGCCTGCCTGTGATGGTAGAGTCAGCCTCTTTCAAGGGGGCCAAAAAGACCTGGATATTTTCTAACACTACCCCAGGTAAGGACCCCAGATTTTAGACAACTTCAAGAAGAAAGTCTTTGAGTTTGATGTTAAACGCTGCATTGCGACCCACCAACTTTATATGGTAGAATACTTACACAACGCCAGCAACAAGCTTAAGCCTTTCGTGGAGTCCCTGGAAGGGGAGCAGGAGGGGTATCACAAGCTCTTCTGGACAGAGAGGAGTGTGAGCAGCACCTCATCTGGCCAGTATACGAGTCTTTGAAATGGTGGCAATTGGTTCAGGAACCGACGAGAGAGGGAGCAATTTTAGATCTAATTCTCAGTGGAGCACAGGACTTGGTGAGAGAGGTAACGGTGGTGGGGCAGCTTGGCAATAGTGATCATAATATGATCAAATTTGATTTAATGACTGGAAGAGGAACAGTGTGCAAATCCAAGGCTCTCGTGCTAAACTTTCAAAAGGGAAACTTTGATAAAATGAGAAAAATTGTTAGAAAAAAACTGAAAGGAGCAGCTACAAAAGTAAAAAATGTCCAAGAGGCGTGGTCATTGTTAAAAAATACCATTCTAGAAGCACAGTCCAGATGTATTCCACACATTAAGAAAGGTGGAAGAAGGCAAAACGATTACCGGCATGGTTAAAAGGGGAGGTGAAAGAAGCTATTTTAGCCAAAAGATCTTCATTCAAAAATTGGAAGAAGGATCCAACAGAAGAAAATAGGATAAAGCATAAACGTTGGCAAGTTAAATGTAAGACATTGATAAGACAGGCTAAGAGAGAATTTGAAAAGAAGTTGGCTGTAGAGGCAAAAACTCACAGTAAAAACATTTTTAAATATATCAGAAGCAGAAAGCCTGTGAGGGAGTCAGTTGGACTGTTAGATGATCGAGGGGTTAAAGGGGCACTTAGAGAAGATAAGGCCATCGTGGAAAGATTAAATGATTTCTTTGCTTCGGTGTTTACTGAAGAGGATGTTGGGGAGGTACCCGTAATGGAGAAGGTTTTCATGGGTAATGATTCAGATGGACTGAATCAAATCACGGTGAACCTAGAAGATGTGGTAGGCCTGATTGACAAACTGAAGAGTAGTAAATCACCTGAACCGGATGGTATACACCCCAGAGTTCTGAAGGAACTAAAAAATGAAATTTCAGACCTATTAGTAAAAATTTGTAACTGAAGACTGGAGGATAGCAAATGTAACCCCAATATTTAAAAAGGGCTCCAGGGGCGATCCGGGAAACTACAGACCGGTTAGCCTGATTTCAGTGCCAGGAAAAATAGTGGAAAGTGTTCTAAACATCAAAATCACAGAACATATAGAAAGACATGGTTTAATGGAACAAAGTCAGCATGGCTTTACCCAGGGCAAGTCTTGCCTCACAAATCTGCTTCACGTTTTTGAAGGAGTTAATAAACATGTGGATAAAGGTGAACCAGTAGATATAGTATACTTGGATTTTCAGAAGGCGTTTGACAAAGTTCCTCATGAGAGGCTTCTAGGAAAAGTAAAAAGTCATGGGATAGGTGGCGATGTCCTTTCGTGGATTGCAAACTGGCTAAAAGACAGGAAACAGAGAGTAGGATTAAATGGGCAATTTTCTCAGTGGAAGGGAGTGGACAGTGGAATGCCTCAGGGATCTGTATTGGGACCTGTACTTTTCAATATATTTATAAATGATCTGGAAAGAAATACGATGAGTGAGATAATCAAATTTGCAGATGACACAAAATTGTTCAGAGTAGTTAAATCACAAGCAGATTGTGATAAATTGCAGGAAGACCTTGTGAGACTGGAAAATTGGGCATCCAAATGGCAGATGAAATTTAATGTGGATAAGTGCAAGGTGATGCATATAGGGAAAAATAACCCATGCTATAATTACACAATGTTGGGTTCCTTCTAGTAACCATAGTCTCTTGAGTCATCTCAAGTGTCTCGGAGATGTCCAGAGATAATGATTGTCTATCCACATCCTCGCTGGTATCCATAGCTTGAGGCAAATAATATGCTTTAGTAATTACTGGTTTAGCAGAGGCGGAACACTTCAGTATCTGAGAGGTATATATTTTGAAAAGGTCCATTGGGGAGATCATTTTAATCATAGGGAAATTCAAGATACTTAAATTAAGACCTTAGACTGTTCTCTATATTTTCCAGCTTTTTGTTAATTCAGCTTGTACCAAATTATGCTGTACCTTTTCAACAACAGCCATACTTTGCTCCAAAGCTTCAACCTTATTATTTTGATGGGATATCATATTAGCATTTGATACCACCTGATTTTTAGTTTCCAAAGTAATTTTTGATAAGGAAATAATTGAGGCTTCCAATGACTTTAAGGCAGTCCAAATAGTAGTGGCTAAAGTCATCTCAGGAGGGGGGCTGGATATTTTCCTCAGAAACAAGCATTCCAGGAATAACACCACCTATCCCCAAAACTGTGGCTGTCCCATTCTCCATATCTGGGGGTAACGGTAGGATTGACGATGTTCCTGTCAGGTCGTGCAGGCCAGGTCCCCCTCTACTCCTATCCCCATAGGGTTGTACCTCCATGGTTTCTTCGATCCCACTGATCTCTTGCGGGGATCCTTCGGACAGCACAGCTGTCACACCTCCCTGGAAATCATCCGGGGGAGCTACTATCACTGTCTGTTCTCCGCTCACCTCGCAGCATGGTGGTGCAGGCCTGCTTGGTGCGCCAGGGCTCAATGAGATGACCAGGATCAAAGGGGATGGTGTATGCCCTACAGCCATCCCTGCCACAACCAACTCTCCCAGCATATTCGTTGCAGCCACTGCAAAAGAACTCCCGATTCGCAGCTGTGAGGTCTCTAAAGGAGAGGAGCTTAACCCAGGTCCCCATAATCTTGCCTTCCTCTTCGTATGAGGCGAGTAGAGGAAATAAAAAATTAAGGTAATTGAATACGGAGCTTTCAGCCAGCGTGTCTCATTGAGCGGCCATCTTGAGCCCTCCTCATAACAGATCTTCTTCTGAAGGGATCACAGCACATCTTCCCAAAGCTCAGAAAATGTCATCAATGCTGGTGCACCTCTGTCACCACTTCTTGCCTTAGATCCTTTGCTAACTGAAGATGTATCAGTCTAAGAACTAGAGGAAGATGACGAGGAAGAGGAATCAGATGAACTCAATTTATTGCGCTTCCATTTATGTTTGGATTTTTCTTTCTTCTTGCCTCCTGACAATTCTTGTGCCTTGGAAGTAGACGCCGGAGGCTCATGAACAACAGGAAATTCAGCTGTCTGTCTCCCTCAGCCTGCTGAAGACTCCCCCTGACTAATCTCAGTCCCAGCCCTTTGAACCTCAATGTCAATAGACTCACCATGCTGAAGAGTGGATGTAGTTGCCAGGTTTGCATTTGGGATACGAGGGTCCACTTTACGAATCGACTGAGAAACTGGATCGCTTCGCCATCCTTCCTGAGAGGTTCCAGGATTATCAGACGAACCCCTCGGCAAAACAACTTTCGAGGGAACAAATGGCACCACAGGAGGAGGCCCAACAAATCCTGCTGAACCAGGACCCCTTTCGGCCGTCCTTGTAACCTTACTAGAATTATTCCAATTAGGGTAACCCCCGGGGACACCATGCCATCCAACAGGACTAAAACTGCCAGCTGGGAATAAACCCGCTTCAGGCCCCATAAGCCAAGGGAAAGGCAGGCCACCCGAATAGCCACTGCCTTGCCCAGGGAGTCTACCTTGGGAGCAAACCCCGAGTGCTGCGGTAAGGCTGTCACACCTGAAGGGGGCCACGAACTAGAGAGATCCCAATTACCCCTCGAGTTAAATAGATGCCTTCCCCAAATGGAATTCCAGCCAGGAACAGCCACAGGATCCATTAGATTGACTCTCCCATCCCCAGGCCAACCTCCAGTGCCAGAACACTGCAGCCTTCCCTAATCAGGTCACCACACACTAGGCCCTGCAGCCTGATCAAAGCCCCCATCTGCAGCACATCCCACCGAATGAACAGGAAGGGAATGAGTGCTTGCAGCACCATGGACAGCGGTCAGGGTAGGCTGCAGCATCGCAAAAACTGCGCCTGCTCTGCCAGGCACTGAAGCGGTCTCAACGACAGAGGACCTGAGGCCTGCAACTCCTCCCCCTCCGGCCCTAGCAATAGCTGATCCAGTGCGGCCGAGCAGGCCTTGTGCATGGCTTCACTCTCTGCCATGGCTCCGCTCTCCTCGTACGCCACCACAGCCTCCTCGGACTCCATGACAGGACTTGAAAGGAGCACCAGAACCATTAACCAGACAAGTGACAGGCACTACAGCAGCACAAGGGGAAGCGGCCACGGCAGCAACAAGGCGCGAATGAAAAATTAGCGCCGTTGCTGCCGGTAACACCCCCTGACTCCTCCTGTTCTCATGACCTAGCACCCTAAGAGCCAATGGACTCTGCCATTTCAAATTTAAACTACTCCTTTGATCATTGGACTGGCAACAGTCCAGGCTCATCACCCTCTCTCCTCTTACTAATGGACCAAGTACCCACTGGTCCCACCCCCTCCTTTCCCAAATCCCCCCTCCCCCACCCATTCCTATAATCCCAGCGGCCCGCTTCCTCGTGTGCCTGGCACCATATTACTTCTGCCAAGCAGGCACAAGGCCTGCTCGGCCTCCCAAATTATCTGCACATGCGTAAGGGGTAGGACAAGGAGTACAGCCAAGAAACCCACTTGAAGACTGGAACTATATAAATTATAAGCCAAGGAGAACTGTAGGTTGTAAAACTTTAAGTAAAATAAGACAAAACATCTTTTAAACAAAAATTACTAAATCATTTATTAGAGATTTCAGCAGAATTATTTTCATATACAAAAATATTTCTAGGAGGCTCTGTTGCTTTGAATTTAATGTATTGCACCAAAAGATCAGAGTTTATGATTTTGCAACAGTCAATGAGAAATGCACCATCTTAATTATTTTGACAGATGTTGCATGCAAAAGATTATAATCTAGCAGAAGATTTCTTGCATCCATTTTGCTTTATAACATAAATATATATATAGAGAGAGAGAGGGAATCACATTTGTGCGGTGACTGGTTTTTTGGTTTTTTTTGTGTGTTATATGCCAGTTTTTTGTGACTTGCAGGAAGAAGCCAGATCTTCTAGAAGTCCTGTGGTGTTTGGCAGCATGGTTTCCTTCATAGAAGAGTTTCTGCATATAGTTGGGATTTCTCATGAAGATAGAGAGGTATGGAAGTTTTAAATTATTCTTGTACTTCTATTGTGTAACGGAGGAATGGCATATTTTTTCCATCAACAAGACTTCATATGTATGTTTTCAAGTAAACCAAGACGCATCTGTCAGAAAAACCACAACTCCAGTTACTGTTTAGAGGCTTATTAAGCAAGGCCCATCTCCTGCACACAGACACCGCATAGAACAAATTCATTTTGCTAACTGCTTACATACATAGCATAAATAGTTATGAGCAGTGTTATCTGAGTTTTTAAATCATAAAAGTATCTTTAAAGTTTTATTATAAAGTACTTGGGATTTGGTCACCCAAATAGACAGTACAGTTGGCTGATGCCACCCTACCTCTTCCCATATCTTTAATTGCACACTGAGCATTGACTTATCATACACTGGCTGTTAAACATTTGCAAAAATAACTTATGAATATTAAAATCATACAGTAAGTTTGTGTGCCTCGAGTTCATCTTATATTCCTTTTTTGGCCTGGTAGTTCCACCTTTCTGTTCTACTTCAAACAGAAACAAAACAGTGCTTGAATTCTGGCTTCTTGAGCCTTTATTCACAACTACCTGTGAATGTTTTACCTATTTTATAATAGATCTTGCTACAGGTTCACTGTGTGCTTGCAGTAAGACACAAGATCAGAATCCCCCAGGGCACTTCCTTGGCAAGATCCACCCCCTCACCAGACACAAAGCCAGTATCCCCCAGGCTCTTCCCCTCTACCCCACCCCCAGAGAGAACCCACTGTCCCAAAATAGTCAGTAAACAGATTCCAGAATAGAGGTGTTGTATTGTATGCCCAGCATAAAATAATGCAGCAAAAGTTTCACATACAGAGCAAAGGCAGATTACAATAATAAAGCAATGCCATATTTCCCTTGGTGTTGTCACAAGAGCTCAGAAGAGCAGCATAGCTGTGTTACTTCTAGTTGTTTAGGACTGCAGAAATCTCTTCCTAACTTGTTTAGTACATAACACATTAAACAATGGCCTCCTAAGCACTAGCATATATAGAAGACTAGGGCAACTACCATATTTGCAAAAAATGATAATTTATCACATTTTTTGTTCACTCTGGGGTTGATTTTAAAAGAAGGATGTGTGCGATTCCCAGTGCACGCATGTTATAAAATCCAATGGCTGCATGCACATGCATGCCAGATTTAAAAATCTGCACGCACATGTGTGGGCGTCCCGCAACTCGCACATGTGGTGGGGGGAATTTTACAAAGCAATGCACAGCGACGCAATCGGGCCTCCCCCAATTCCCACCCAGTCCGCTCCAGTTAAGGAGTGGATTGGGAGGGAACTTTCCTATACCTAACTCTATCCTACCTACCCTAACTATCCCTAATTTTTTTATTTTAATATTTACTGCTTCTCCAGTGCACGCTTCCCCGGGACAGCGGCTAATGGTGCTGTCTCAGCCTGCCCCCCCCACCCAAACCATGTCCCCCGGGTCGCCCCTTTTCCTTCGGCCAGCACTTCTGCGTGTACTGGGGTTTATGTGCGTGGCTGGACCTGTTGTAAAATACGCGCATCGCGTGCAAGGCCCAGCCATGCATGTAAACCCCAAAATTTAAGCGCATAGCCCTTTTAAAATCTGGGCTTTTGTGTAATTGATCAGATAACCCTAATCAGGAAAATCTAAACCCCATCTAAGCTTTATACCACCTGAACTTTAGCTGCCCTAGAAGTTTGGCCAGATTGAAACCTTTAGCAGGTACGCCTCCATGCTGCCAGAATCCTCTTGGTTCTCAGCATCTCCTGTCATCTGTTGCAATTTCTGTGCTGATGGTTGTATACATGGCTGATTTGATTTGGGGATGCTGGCTTATCGGAATTCAGGTCATGCTTGCATTAGCTCATTTAGTGTTAGGCCCACTTTACTCAACATAGCGTGCTTAGCAGAAATTCATAGTACTTTCCTGAGTTATACATCTACAGTTATTTGGATGCCTTTCCATGCTGTGCTGGGCTAGTTCCTTGTCCGTCAGGATCTCCTGCTCAGTGCTTAATTTGTAGACAAAAAGGAAGTGGAAATGTGGAGAGGAAGTGGAGTGGGAGAAAGCAGGGCCGAGGCTAAGGCCAAGTGTGACCTGTGTGAGGAGAAAGAGGAGGGGGCTGTGAACTCTCTCCTACATATACACTCACACACATGTATGCAAACACATCCAGTAGCAGCAGAAACAGTGGGAATGACAAGCATTCATTTCGTGTCTCTTCATCTTTTCTCATTCATGACCTTTCAGTTGTGCTGGAAATTACACAAAAATCAAGGTCATGTGGCTTCTCTTCTCTTGGGGTGAACAACTCCAACACACTCTACTCTGCTTTGTCTGGGCTGGGGAGCAGCAATGATCCTGCCACCAAGGGCTCTGCATCATTTCTGAAGGAAACTGAAAATAATTTACACTGCTGGCTCTACTCCTTAAGTCCTGGAAAAATCCTGAGTCCATCTGTCTACACTAAGGAAAACGAAGTAAGTAATTTCTCCATTTCCTAGCGTGTAGCAGATGGACTCAGGACCAATAAGTATAGTGTACTCCTGATAGCAATTGGAGACGGATCAGATTTCAATCTGACATCAGCCCCTAGAACATATACCCCTGCAGGAAGTGCAGCTCTTCAGTATTTTCTGTCTCCATAGCAGTTAGGGACTATGGACTACAGGTCAGCCACCTGAGCCAGGGAACAAGGCTATCTTCACCAATCTGGACCGTGCTCACCACAGACGCCAGCCTTCGAGGATGGGAGCACATTGCGAGGAGTTAACAGCCCAAGGGCAGTGGAACGCAGAAGAGTCGGGATGGAACATCAACCGCCTAGAAGCGCGGGCGGTCAGACTAGCCTGCCTACGTTTCGCTCACAGACTCCGAGACAAAGTGGTCAGAGTAATGTCAGACAACGCCACGACAATGGCCTACATCAACCGTCAGGGGGGAACCAGAAGCCCTCAGATGTCTCTGGAAATAGACCCCCTAATGTCATGGGCGGAAGTAAACCTCCAGGAGATCTCAGCCGTCCACATCGCCGGGAAAGACAACATCACGGCGGACTACCTCAGCAGAGAAAGTCTAGACCCAGGAGAATGGAAGCTGTCATCCGCAGCGTCCAAATGATAGTGAACTGGTGGGGAACACCAGACCATGGATCTTTTGGCATACCGGTCAAACGCCCAAGTACCCAGGTACTTCACCTGCAGGCAGGAACCTCAGTCCCAGGGGATCGATGCCCTGGTACAGACCTATTATACGCCTTCCCGCCGTGGCCCCTATTGGGCGCAATCATTCACAAGATTCAGCTACACAGGAGACTAGTACGTCTGGTGGCCCCGGACTGGCCAAGAAGACTGTGGTACGCAGACATGAGAAGACTACTGGCAGGGACCCCCCTGCCACTGCCTCCACACACAGACCTGCTTCAACAAGGACTGATCCTTCACGAGGATCTAGCTCAATTCTCTCTTACGGAGTGAGACGTACGAATAGCACAGTACACCTCAGTGAAGATTTGATGTCATTTGGAGTGAGGAAAGTCAATGTTCTCTCACCCTAGCTTGATGGACTCTCTACCAGGGTACCATCAAGCTAGAGCGAGAGAACATTGTAGAAATGTCACCTTTCTGAGACTTTCCTCACTTCAAATGACATCAAATCTTCACTAAGGTGTACTGTGCTATTCGTACGTCTCACTCTGCATGTAAAACTGGCCCCAAAACCCTACACCACCACCAAAACCTCATCTCAAGTTACTAGCTGGCCCTCCTATAGTGAAATAAATAGTTGATACTATGAAGGTCTCTTTCTGTCTGACACAGACACACACACACACACTTTTGATGAATCTAGGGGTAAGTTCTGACTAGCTTATTAAAAACTTGAATAGCAGCAAAGACGTAACATTTCTGAATGCCCAACTCATGAGAAAATGCCTCTGTGTTTGAAACATAAAGACCTATTAAAAAAAAAAAGGCAAGAATTTTATTGACTAACCAGGCAAAAGATTCTGCTTAAATGGGCATCTAGCTTAGACCTAAAATTCAGACCTTAAAAGAATGCTCAGAGCATGCATTTTTCAGCTAGCCAGGCACTTTTACAATAACAATTCAAATTTAAGATGCCAAATTTCTATTATATTGTTTACCCAAATAAACTTGTAACCCATTAATATACATCCAATAAAAATGTCTCCACATGAGGACTTATATCAGTTATTTCTCACCTTCTGAAAGCTTTTTCTGATTTTCCATATTTTTTTTTTAATAGTTTGCTACAAAAGAGGAAAATTCAAGCATTCTCTCCCCTGTGCTAGATGAGCTGGTAAGCTTCCGGACCAAGGTGCGCAATTATGCATTGGCTACTCAAGAATCAGTCATATCTGCTGCTGAAGAAAGCCCTGTAATGTCAAGACAGGAGCAGAAAGTGAAAAGACAACATTTACTTCTTGAGAGAAAACCACTTATAGAAGCTTGTGACTCCCTACGTCAAGATCTTGCTGCTTTTGGAATCAGCATAAAGGTAAGATGAGAACACCTTTTTAAAAATGTGCGCATCTTTAGGTCTTAACCTCTAAGAAGCATAGAGCATTTTTTACAGTTAAAGTACTCCAAAGCCAGACTTGTCTCCGCCTTGCACATGAAACGTTTGGTTTCAAATTTTAGGGCCTGCTTTTGAAGGAGAGGAGAAGCATTGTTAATATTCAGACAGGAAGCTGAAAGCCATAAGAGCTCTCCCAGTCAGGAGTCTAATCACTAAACAGGGGCTGGCAAACTCCTGGACTTCATCAGCTTTTTTCAGATATGCTGCTGACAACTTACCAACTTGCAGACATTTTGAGGATGGTATTTGTAGATCTATATAACTATCTGTTTTACTGTTAGCTTGCTGTTCTGTCTGTTTATTTTATTATGGATGTTTTAGTTTTTTTGTAAGCCGTTCAGAGCTTTTGTAATTGGGTGGTCTATCAATATTTTAAATAAATATAAATAAATAAACTAGATTTCCTATCCAAATCCTAACACTGTCTCCGCTCCCCAAACCTTCATTTCCTCTTGCAATGGGTCTGAAGTGGTGAGGGTTTATGGGCACGTAGTATTTTAGTTCCTGATCTATGCTCACTTCATGTGGATGAACCCAACACCACTGCCGTGATGTCCAGGGAAAAGGGATTTAATTGGTAGCCCCTGCCCCAACCCCTGTGAGGAAGCATTCATTTTCACCTAGGAAGCAAGATTTTGGTAAATCGGTTTCTCCTAGGACAAGTAGGATGGTAGTCCTCACAGATGAGTGACATCATCAGATGGAGCCCGGCACAGAAAACTCAGTGTGCCGGTCAAAGTTCTAGAAACTGACAAAAGTTTTCCGTGCCAGGCTCCATCTGATGATGTCACCCATCTTTGGGGACACCTGTTACAGGTAAGCAACTCTGCTTTATCAAGTCTTCTCTTCCCAACATCATAGGCTGACCAGTTAGCTTTCTGAGAAGATGGGCAAGAGAACTTGCATAAGTAAATTACATTTTATGCAAAAAAAAAAAGGCTCATACCACATATAAACACTCGCTGTGGTAAGAAGTCAGTTAGTAGTGAACTACTATTGCTGAAGACTCCAGATTCTTCCCTAATTATTCCTAAAACTTAATAGAGTATTGCAGCACCCGCTTCCATGCCACACCCATATCCGCACAGTCTTTGGCTTCTGCTACCACAATCTTTACTCCCTGCCGTTTTCCTTCTTTTGTTGCTCTCCACATTGGGAATTGAACTGAGATCAGAAACTCATTTCAGATATCCCACAAATGACTTTCAGGTGGCAATGATTTGGGCTCATCCAACATGAGTAAGAATCGCACCAGTGAGCTGAAAGGAAGCAGTCTAGCTAAGGGTATTTAAATAAGATAAATCTAAATAGTCAAAGCTTAAAGGAAAGATGCAAAATAGCACATTAAAATGTTCTTATCTTTACCAACTAATACATTTCTCCCTTCTGGAGTGGGTAAGTAGGAACATGTGAGCTTGCTGTCCTCCTCTCTACTAACTGGCTTAACAGCATTGTTTTGGGGAAAATCAATGCACGTTGAAGAAATGAAGAATAAAAAAAAAGGTTAAACAATGTATTCCGCCCAGCAAGCACTGATCTGATTGTATTAGCACCTTGTTGAAATGTCTTACTAGAGGAGTATTTTGATGTTTTGCCCTAAAGGAGCAAAATGATCCACTGTAAACAGAAAACAGAGTATACTAAAGGATACATATATTTATGAAATAAAACTTTTGTTTGTTTTCATAGGACCGTGGCAGTTCATCGACATGGGAAATCCTGGATAAAAGAACAGGCAAATAAAAGCTGCCACTATGTACTTAGGTAAAGGATACTGTGACACAGAATCTGAACTGTGACAGAGATATAATCTGAGCTATCGTGCTGAGGTTTCACGCCTCTTCCAAAACAATAGAGTGTTCAGAAGACAAAATATTTGTAGGTATGTTTTAGAAGGAATAAAACCAGGGGGCGGGCCGGGACAGCGCACGCCGGCGGCCTGGCCAGCGCGCAGTCTACTGCTGCTTGGAGCAGCAAGGTAAAAAAATAAAAAATAAATGTATTATAGCTAGGAAAGGGTTAGGGGTCGGGGAGGAGAGGAGAGGAGAAGGGACAGGGGTAGGAAGGTTAGGTAGGGGTATAGGGAAGTTCCCTCACAGTCCGCTCCTTAATTGGGAGGGAACTGGGGAAGCCCTACTCGCGTCGCCACACGTATTTTTCTAAAATCCCCCCTTCCCCCGTGCGCGGAGCAGGCCACCCGCACATGCGTGCCTGGACATGAAAATCCAGCAAGGGTAGGCACGCGGGACGGATGGGCCGGGAACTGCATGCACGTGGACGCGCGTGCGCTCCTTTTAAAATCTACCTTTTGCTATCTAGCATGAACGTGCCCGCCCCTTCTTCCGCTCTCTTTCCCCCTCCTGTTGACCTGCACAGGTGCCTTAGCGTGAGGGCTGTGCAGATTGACAGTCATGATTGGTGTCCATTAAGAACCAGTAGGCTGGCTGGGTCTTACCTTGGGAGAATGGCAGTTGCTGTACATGTGATAGGCTTGGGCCTACTTTACACCATGGAGGCAAGTGAAGGAGAAGATGGGAAAAGACAAAGAAACATTCCTAATTTGTGTCAAGCATGTAATTTCTCAACTTGTTTATAATATCAATAAAGAAACATGGCAATGTGTACTGGAAATGAGACTATACATATGCTCGGATAACACACGCTCTAGGCACGGTGTATTGCATATTTTCTTTTATATTTTTAATATTAGCATTCTGAGCTTGGCAGTTATCAGCTCTGCTGTACAGAGCCATGATGCTCCAGTATATGGATTAAGTAGAACACATTCCCTGCCTCTGATCTATGGCATGATCCATCAGAAAGCATTCATTAAAGTTTCATTTTTATTTTTTTTTCAATGCGCACTTTTATATTAGGATTTTGTGAAGATAAGATCTCTGCAGGAGAGGATGGTGCCATATAGCATCTCTGTGTTTAAAGGATCCAGTTACATTAATTTTTCCTTTTAAATTGACAAAGGCTACACTTAACCTACAAGCCCAGCCACTAAAACACGATTCCATTTTATCCTGCTACACCAGGGATGGTGAACACCAGTCAACGAGTGCTGCAAACAGGCCAGGTTTTCCAGGATATCCACAATGAGCACGCCCTCGAAGACTGGAGTTTGCCATCCCTGTGCGACACCAATCCAGACAAATCTCTCCAAAATGTTGAAGCTTCTTTTATTTCTTTTCAGTGTTTGATCTGTTCAGGGCTTTGTCATAGGAATACTGGTTTTCTCTGTGCTGCACTACCCCTAAATAGTGGCAATGATGTCACAAAGCTGCGTTATCTGCCTCCATCCTGATAGGGGGACATAACCAATCATCTAGACCAGCACTTCTCAACCGGTGTGTCGCCAAACACCGGCAGGTATGTCGCGTCTCCCGGTGTCCCACTGCCCCATTGTACTTTCCTTCTCCCTTTTTCCAGCCCCTGTGGGCCAATTGAAAGCCTCCTTTCTTCCTACCCCCACTGCCCAATGGGAAGCCTCCTTCATTCTGCCTGCCCCCTTGCAGGCCAATCGGAAGCCTCCTCCCTTCTACCTGCCAGTGGGAGTAGGAAGAAGGGAGGAAGCTTTTGATTGGCCGGTGAGGCAGGCATTGCATAGCCCAGAGGTGGGGTGGGAGGAATAGCAGTGATGAACTCCGACAAAGCAAGGCCACCACGAGAGCCCATTCCCGTGGCGGCGAAGAGGAAAACCCAACCTCGACCAAGCAAGGCCACCATGGGAGCCCATCCCCGTGGCAGTGAAGAGGAAACCCAACCCCGACCAAGCAAGGCTGCCACGGGAGCCCATCCCCGTGGTGGCAAAGAGAAAACCCGACATTGACCGAGGCCACCACAGGAGCCCATTCCCGTGGCGGCGAAAAAAGAAGGCCCGCCGGAGTAAAACTGCAGCAGAACTGGAGCCCATCCCTGCAGTGAAGGAAGAAGATGTTTTTGGTGAGAGCTGGTGTGTCTGTGTGTGTGAATGAGTACCTGGGTGAGAGCTTGTGTGTCTGTGTGTGAATGCCTGGGTGAAAGCTGGTGTGTCTGTGTATGAATGAGTGCCTGAGTGAGAGCTGGTGTGAATGGGTGCGAGCTTGTGTGTGTGGGTGTGAATGGGTGCGAGAGCATTTGTGTGTGATTGAGAGCTTGTTTATAAGAGCCCATGAGTGTGATTGAGAGAGAGACTGGTCAGGGAGGTGATGTGTTTCTGTGTGAGGGAGAGACTGGTCAGGAAGATGATTAGTGTGTGTATGTGAGAGAGCGACTGGTCAGGAAGATGACTGGTGTGAACAAGACTGGTCGTGGGGTCTAATTGAGGGGGTGTGTGTGAGTGACTGGTTGTGGGCGCTAAGGAAGAGGACTGTGAGGACAGAGCTTCAGCAGCCCTTGCTGCTTCTGGTGAGTGCTATTGGCCTGGAAGGGAAAGGAGTAGGAGAGTTGCTGGAGAGGGTAAGTAAAGGTGGCTTTTTAAATTTATTTTTCTTGATTGACTGCCATTTTAATTATTGGGTAATATGCGGTTTGCTGTTTTGAAATATTTTATTGATATTTGGACATGTTTTAATAATTTTTATGTTTTTAATTGTTGGATATTATTCTGTTCAGCAGCTGTTTTGTAACATTTATTAGTAAAGCTTTACAATTATTTCTGTGTGGGGCTCTATAGCAGCTTGGCTTATTCTGTTTTCCCAATAGGAAATGTATTAGTGTTTAGGGCCTGGTTTAATAGTTGTATTTCTTAGATAGGATTATTACTGTTTGAGTGTGTCCCATAATGCAGGTGCAACTTTGTGCGGGTTAGTTTGTGTGCATTATTGCAAATCCTGAGAGTCTGTTAGGTGCTATATTTCTCTTTCCATTTCTCCAGGTTCACACTGCATGCAGAGTGGCTTTTTTGGTTTTCCATTCCAGTTTCTGTCTCCATATTTATAATTTGTGGTTTTTCTGTACTTGGTGAAGGGTGTGCATTTGTATCAATCTTATTTGTTGTGTTTTCTCAATAGGATATGCATTAGTGGTAAATTACTGTCTTTTCATAAGGAAGGCTATTGTGCCTGGTAGTAAAGGGAGTTTGTTTTGCTTTTACTGGGATGTCATCAGAACCAGAATATCTTTTTTGTATGGTGAGTTGTACAGGGTAATGCCCTAGATCTGCTCTGCACTCATTGCTGAGGGGTTGAGGGGATTCCTGTGGATGCAGAGTGGATGTTTACATTTAGCCCCGTGACGGTCACATGTTCAGTGTGTCACGCATGTGAGAACCATCGGTCAGGTGTGTCCCGGCCAAAAAAAGGTTGAGAACCACTGGTCTAGACTAGTGTAAGAGAATTCACGGAAAGAAAATTAACACACCAGAAAAACTCTCCTTTTTTAGTGGGGCAGTTTAGCTGTTTGCCCAGAGTAAATAATTTTGATATAATTAGGATGCTATTTGATACCCCCAAAACAACACTGAGTTCTTTAGATATCTTGTGGATTACAAGCATGAATATATCAAGAAGAGTTTAGCTGTGAGAATGACTTGGTTTTATTTTGTAATGATAAAAACCGCAACGCATCTTTATACTTCAATTCTCTCAAGACATATGCAGTTCATTGTCACTCAGTATAGGTGAAGTCATCCTGCCAATGCTGATACAGACACACTCTAGCAATTTCTCAGAAATCATGCAAGGCACGTTCAATAGTTCCCATGTCCATACAGTGTGCTTCAGTGCATTTTCCACAAGGAGCATCACATGTGTTTTACTTCTTCAGCTGCTGCCTTTTTCACTGCTATTTGTGCTCCACAACAATGTTTTTCAGTTTTTGGATAGGTGCGAATAACATGATACAAAAGTGAGCATACCCTGTGTAGCAAAAAAAAGGGAGGATTATTAAATAATAACAAATCCCCGTTTGAAAAAAAGAGCATGTTTGTGTGCTTTCCTCACACAAGCATACAAATACCCTCACTGCAATAATTTTTCAAACAATAAATGAGACTTGTTTTAAACTCGGTATGCTCTGAGCAGTTTCTTTTAAGTCTTAAAAATTGTGAAAATTGGAGGCAGTGTTTCAGATGGACAGGATAAAAAACATTAATAATGTAAAAGTGTGTTACGATCTGTGGATTTTCAGAAAAGAGTAGTTTCTATATACCCATCCACAGAGTCTCTGATACAGAGATCCAAAAAAAGACATTGAAGAGAGACTGAACTCCCTAGAAAACTGTATGTATTCATCACAGATATTGATTCATTGGTAGAACATTTGAAGATCGGCCACATTACCCACCATATCAGGAACACATTCTTGATGTATCTCTTCCAGTCTGATTTTTATCAGTGAATGGGGAGTTAGAAACCCAAACTTTCTCAAACTCTGACATGAAAAGACTGGTCAAAGAAGGGGGCCATGGTTGCTCCCAGTGGCAGTTCCTGAGATCTGCTGATAAAAGATCCCTTCAAAATCAAAAGCATTTCTAGTTAGTGCAAGAGTGATTAATTGTAATATAAAACCTGTTGGTACGATATGGGGACATGTTCGACTAATCAGCAACTTTTGGATCACATCAAGAGCCTCAGTCTGTGGTATACATATGTACAATGATTTAATATCCATGGTGACAAAAAAACCAAATCCAGACAGTCTTCACTGAAATCGCGCAATATGTTAAAAAAATGTTTGGTGTCTCTGATATAAGAATCAATTTCAGTGACAAAAGATTTAAGGAAGGAATGTACATAAACAGAATGAAATAATGCCTAGTAGCTTATGCAAATCTTTATGCTCTTTTGGCAAGATATAAGTAGTTGGAACTCAAGAATATTTTATGCTCAAAAAATTAAACTCTTGATTAGCGAGAAACCAAAACTGCAGAGCATGATTGGTTACCTGGTTAATAATGCACTGTATAGCTCTAGTTGGATCAGATCAGAAAACCTTGCAACTCGCTTTATCCTGAAGTTTCCTCTTAATCTCTGAAACTTACTCTTCTCAGTTTTGTTCCATGATAGACCCACCTTTGTCTGCAGTTTTAATGACTACAGACTGATCTTTTCTCAAGTTTTCCAGGGCCATAGGTTCTGTACTTTGTCCAGTTTCTTGATGTTCTTGGATCATTGTGATTCATAAAGTACTGGAGTACTAGCTGCTTAAAAGTATAGATGGCTGAGTCCAAAGGGCCAGGAGACATCAGCTCGATCACTCCTTAACAAGCGATATAGATAACCCCAAACTTGGTTGTTGTGAGAAATACAATTGACAGAATCCGAATAAATCTTTCAAAATCCAAACGGAATTGGAAAGGGTCATATGCAATAGCCGGGTACACAAGAAAGACTTTTTGGTAATATTGATTCTTCCATGCTGGTCATAGTACGGCTTGACAAATTAATTATGGCTGAGTCCAAGTGGTGGTGCTGTATGCTGTAACTAAGCACACTGCGCCATGAGTGGGACATGCCTCTAAATACTCAGGAAATCCAGACAGTAAGGCAAAACCAAACAACCTTCACTAATGAATTTTGTAATCTATATATAATCAGAACAAAGCTGAATTTCTACATCAAAGAGGAAAAGATCTCAGAGTGACGTATGCACTCAGTACAGAGCTGTTCAGCATACACATTTATTTATTTTATTTATTTAACAGTTTTTCTATACCGACATTAAAATACACATCGGTTTACATTATAACAAAAAAGTAATGGAAATGGACATTACAAAGAGCAGGGGATGGGGAAAACAGGACAACCAATAATTAAAAGTGTAGGCAAAGGGAAAAGCAGATATAACAGAGCAAGGCCATTAGAGGGCAATAAAAACGGATGAAACAAGGATATTTACAAAATGCAGAGAAAGTATATAATTACAGTATTCAGCACAATTCTTTGGAGCAATGGGGGTTACATTTATTTATTTAATGAGTTTTATATACCGTCATTCGGTAAAGCCATCACAACGGTTTACAAAAGCTCAAAATGCAGGATTTTTAACAATTGAGCAAAAAGGGATAACATAAATAATCATTGGTCAAAAAAACCTCCCAGTCCATCCTCACTTTATTAAAAAATGTAAACATTTCAAAAAAATTGCTTTATGTTTTCCTTTTTATATATATAATTAAAATCCACGTATCTTGAAAGAATCATCTTTGCAATTGTAGACTGCTGTTTCAAGCTATGCTCCACTGGGATCTCTTTAAAACGATGGCTGCAACAAGTTGAGCCTATAATGAAAGAAAACAGTGGCTTGCCAACGCTGGCCAGCGTTTCACTTACAGCTGCTTCAGGGCTAAACCTTAAACCAAGATATCAAATAAAATCAATATAAAATGCATATAGAAACAGCATTAGCAAAGTAGTCGATTCTTTAGGGGGGGGGGCTGTGTAATAAGTATGGCTGATTAATCTTGCTGTCCACAGAGAACTCTGTTTGCAGGTAAGCAAACTTGCTTTCTCAATTGACAAGCAAGTATGAATCAGCCATAAATATATGGGTAGTCCCAAGCTGACGGTTGCATTTCAGAACAACAATTAAAAGACATCTCGGACCTCACTGTGGACTTCTGGGTGAAGTGGCAGTGTAAAACTGCTTGTCCGAGAGATTCCCATGTGTGTGACTATGGTGAACGGCTTGTCTTCAGAGAAAACAAAGTTGCTTCCGTCCGACAGGTGTTTGCTCATAACAGCAGTTCACCACTCAAACAAGTCCTCTTTTCTGCCCTCCCAGCCAACTTTTGAAGTTGAACTCATTACCACACATACTCAGAGAGATCTCTAAGACATTCCTAGAAAGCTCTGAGAAGTTTCTATATTAGTGTTATCAGGATATAATCCAATATAGTTCATCACAACAAGGTTGGTGCTGTTCATGCATCCTAAGTTTCTATTAAAGGTAAGCAACTTTACTTTGTGTACACTATCCTGACTTGACTACTCACCCTTGCACTATGATAATAAACATTAAATAGATTTGGAGAGTAGGGACAGTGCTTGGCCTGCTGTATTTGGCATAATTAACAGAGCCTAATCTAAATAACTTCTGGTCTAGTTTTGGTTTTCTTCTAATCCTGTATATTTCTAACATTATCATGCAAATATTTATAGTAGTGCTATCCATTCATAGTAGGAGGGCCAGAAATAATGACTTGCACATACTGTCATGCATATTCATTCCTGACAAGCGTAACTGGTTATGGCTCTTGAGCAGGGATGGGCAAACTACGGCCCATGGGCCAAACCCAGCCTGATAATAGACTTTTTCTGGCCCTCCTCATGCTTAATTTGCCCCATTATCTCCGGCCTATTGGCACCTTGCAACAATGTCATCAACAATGGCCTGACATTGCAGGCCTTTGTTGATGACAGTGACCGGTAGTGACATCCCACCTCAGAGTGTAGGCGGGGAGAGTGGTGAGGCCCCAGCACCAGCCAATTAAAATAGGGGCAATGTGGCCAGCGGGACAGAAAGTGGAGGAGTATTGGGGCCCTTCCAGAATTGGCACATGCTGTTGGCCAACATGGGGAAGCCCTTGTGGCCACTTGAGGGCCCCATTCACTGGCAGCTGAAAAACAGAAAGGTCTGTGTGGCTGCTGGTGGACCCCATCCCATCAGTGACTGAAAAACAGGAAGAGAGGCTCTTGTGGCAGTGATAGCAGTACTAGAGGACTGAGAAGAGGCTGATGGGAAAAGAAAGGAGCCTGCCCAGATGTGTGTGTGAGAATGAATGAATGAAAGAGCCTGCTTTGGGGGTCTGTTTGTGTGTGTGAGAATGAATGGGTGCCATCCTGTGGGGTCTCTGTGTGTATGAGAATGAATAGGTGCCTCTCTGGGGGTCTGTGTGGGGGTGAGAATGAATGGGGAGCTTGCATGGTGGGATGTGTGTGTGTGAGGGAGTTGGCGAGTGCATGTGTATGTATGGGGTGGGTGAGAGCATTGTGTGGATGAGAGAGCATATGTGTGGGTGAGAGCTCGTTATGTGTATGAGTGAGATGGTACGATAATGGTAAATGGTAAGATTATGTTGTGTGTATGGATAAGAGAGCATATAGGTGAGGGACAGCATGTGTGTATGGGTGAGAGAAATAGAGCAAATGTGTCCCTCTCTGCTAATCTATGATAATCTCAGGTCATCTGGAAATCAAAAGCTCTCAGGTATGGAGAGAGGGGAATTTTTAAAAATCTTTACTAGTTTTAATTTTTGGATGTTATTTGATGTCTGTTTTAAAATATTTTACATGTATTTGGAACATTTTTATGTGAGCTTTTAACTATTTGATGTTATTCAATTTGTTAACCGTTTTTAATTATTCTTTTTATCGGTATGGTTGCTGCTATGGGCCTCACTGTGGGGTACACTTGCCACTGTAACTGCCCCACTCATGGAGTTCTAAGGGGGATACCCCCCGCCCCCAGCTCCAGGCTCCAATAAGCACCAGTAATGTGGACCTGTTTAAACAAAAGTATGCCCACCCCTGTTCTTGATGATCATTAGTGAATACCCCCTCATCTAACTATTGTGGTCAAAATAAAATTTTGGAGTGAGGTTCAATAGTACCACCAGGTGTAACTCCCCCCCCCCCCCCCCCCCCCCCCCCCCCAAAAAAAAATACAGTAACTTTGTAGAGTAAATCAACAAGTGCATTTGTCAACAGATAACTAATAATGTAGGTTAAACTATAACACATTACATTTTTTGACTGGGAGGGGCACGCTGTTTAAGGATAAGCACTTTGTTAATTTATCTTGTTTGGTCTTTTTTGTATTGGATTTATTAATGTGTACATCTGCAGTAACTGCTTCTTGGAGTCTTTATTGTGACTTATGGTAAAAGATTGAATAAAAGTACTATCTCCACCCCCTCCCCGATATTGTCTAGATTTTCTTGCTTCGCTTTCCCATGCACCTTGAAAATGCAGTGTTAGTTCTATTATTAAAGTAATCATCTCTGCTAAACTCTGTGTGAAGTGCCTTTGCACAATTCCCAGCAGCAACAGTACTGCTTTTTGAGGAATACCGCTGAGAAACAAAACTCCTGATGACAGAAAGGTGCACCTTGGGATTAAATACTGGCAGCAGCAGAAAGTTATTAAAATGGTTGCAGCCGTGGAGAGCCCAAAGCTTAGAAACAAAAGAAACTTAAAAAAAGAATTAAAAAAAAAGTGAAGAGCACATTATGTGAAATGTATGCATATGGCACTCCCTTTTAAACTTCCAGCTTGAAGGGCGAGGGAAACAGAGGTGTAGAACTATGGCTTCTGGCACAGGAATATACCCATAGATACCAGATGCTGTGTCTAGAACATGGCTTCCCAAACCGAGTCAGGACCTCAAATATCACAAGTTCCTCAACTGGCAGCACTCTTCAGGTGCCAGATGCAGCAGCATTAGTAGGCAGCATGGGGCTTACGAACCGGCGCGCATTCTCAGCCTCTGCAGTGGCCCTGCCCTCGCATGAGATTTCTGTGGCAATAGGAAGCCCTACGTGAGGATGGATCAGGTTGGCTGCAGGGCCCGTGATCTTGTACTGGCTCACAGGCCCCTCATGCTGACTTTCATTACTTGCTATTTGCAGGCTATTTGCACCCCCACCAATGCCGAATCTTGGGACTAGCCCTGAGAGGGAGGGGAGAGCAGGTTGTGCACAGGCCAGTGAAGATTGCCATGGCTTCTCTCTTCCTCCACCACTGAACCTACCCAAGAGAAAACCATTGCCCCTACCATCAGTCTGCCCTCTCTTCACCGGTTGTCATCCACCTTTGTTCCAGATTCCAAACGAAAATGTTGCTGTTAGCCATGGTCCAGGGAGATGTTTAGTGAAAGGGCTTTTTACATTATTATTGTTATATATTGGAATTTATAAACCACCTCTTTCCTGTTGAGATGTAAGGTGATACACAGCATTTGAAAGGAGGGATCAGATGCAGGAGAGCGTCCGGTTTTCGGCCCGACAGCCACCGGCCCAATTTGGTTTTTTTTTTTTTTTTTACTTTTTACACCCTTCGGGACCTCCGACTTAATATCGGGGGAATTCCTGGACAGGCAGTTCCTTTAAAATTTGTTTAATCAATCCTTCAATACTTACCTCCATCCACAGACTCTCAGGCCGATACAGTACAGTACAGTGCGCTCCAACGGAGCGCACTGTTAACCTGCCCTTGGACGCGCGTTTTCCCTTACCCCCTATTCAGTAAGGGGCGGAAAATGCGCGTCCAACCCGTGGATGACTGCTGGAAGGATGACTGCTGGAACAGATTTGGAGCAGGCGGGGTGAATGTTGGTAGAAAGTGCTGGAAGAGGTTCGAGGAATGTTGGTATGGATGCTGGGATGGATGACTGGATGAATGGCTGCTGGGTCATGTTGAGAGAGTGCTGGAGCAGGCAGAGTGAATGCTGGCAGGATGGATGCTAATACAGGCTTGAGGATTATTGGGGTGGATGATTGCTGGAAATGTCTGGATGCTGGTTATGAGATGAAGTTGGCACCTGAGGGGAGCGTAGTTAGTCTGATTGTCTGAAGAGGTCTGAGGTGAAAGAGTTGGGGAGAGGATGAAGGAATCCGCATGTAAGGTAGAGAGCCCTGGGTCCTGGGGCCCACAAAGGGGCAGGCCCCTTAGGTCGCGCTCCTTTGGGTGCGCGACGCCGCCGGGATCGCTGAATAAATTTAAAGGGCTCGAGAAGGCTCCCGATAGGCCATCCGAGGTGGGGGCATGGCTTGACTCACCACGCTGTTCCCTTCTCGTAGCAAGTTTGTGGTTCTCCTCCTCCCTCTGGATTTAGGCGGTCGGGCGGTTGCAGAGGATTTTCCCCTTTCCCTTTCCGCATGGCTCAAACCACGAGGTAAGAGCGGGCTCCTGGCCTGAAAGGGCTGCACGAGCCCCAGCGGAAGGGAGGGAGAGAGCTAGCGAGGAGGGCGGGCGTCGGGTCGAAAGGAATCTATTGTATCTATTTGGTGCGTACACTGAAATTAATATCAGCATCATTCCCACTAGAATTAAATATCTTCCAGCAGAGTCCACTAACTTTTTACTCAGCTGAAAATCCAGTGACTTGTGAATAAGTATGGCTACCCCACAACGTTTAGATGACCCAGCTGTAGAAAATACCTGGGCAATCCCCTTTTTCCTCAATTTAGCTGCTTCATTTTGAGATAGCTGGGTTTCCTGGAGAAAACTAAGTTTAGCTTGCAACTTATTCAATCTAGTTAAAACATTTTCCCTCTTTACTGGTGTCCCAAGCCCAGAGACATTCCACAAGACAGTATTACAAACCATAGCAGATTACACTGAAGATGGTATTTTTAAACAATGACCACATCTAATGTAAACTTTTATAGCTGCATTTTCAGGTTTTTTTAAAATTATTGACCTCACTTTATCAAAAGGCGATTCGAGCCCTTCAATACGTACAGAAATCAGCAGCAAGAATAATAGCTGGCATATCTTTAAGAGAACATATCACTCCAACTTTATTAAGCCTTCATTGGCTGCCCATAATATGGAGGATTAAGTTCCGAGTGGTTCTATTTGTCTATAAAGGGATTAATGGGTTTGTTTCTGAAGTTTTTAACGCAGACCTAAAATTATATCAGCCCTTAAGAAACCTTAAGAACATAAGAACATGCCATGCTGGGTCAGACCAAGGGTCCATCAAGCCCAGCATCCTGTTTCCAACAGTGGCCAATCCAGGCCATAAGAACCTGGCAAGTACCCAAAAACTAAGTCAACTTAATTAATAACAGGTAATGGACTTCTCCTTAGGTCAGGAAATCAATTATTATTAGAGATGCCTTTTTTTAGACTGGTTTGCCTTGAATAATCTAGAGAGTGACTTTTTATGATTCAGGGCCCAACATTATTAGAGACCAAAAAGACATTTCCATTACAAAATTTAGAAAGTTGGTTAAAGCTTTTTATCTTAGTCAAGCTTTTAGCATGTCATAGAATAACTGTATATTGACACCTCAGATATGAGAAATGTTTATTTGCTGATTGAGATAGGTCTTCTATTTTTTATCGAAGTAGCGATTGGGATGAAGGCATTATGATTGCTGGGAATGCTGTTGTCTGTCTGTAATGTTTATTTAATGAAGTGGCTATATGTTTTGTTTTAATGTAGGTATGTTTTTTTAAGATATTTTTATTTTTAATAATTATGTAAACCAAGCATTAGTTTGCCTTGGGACCCAGTTCTGTTTTTAAATGTGCCAGTGGAGGAGGCTCCTCATCACATGGGCAGTTTGATAATTCAAGTTCTTATCGCTGCAAGATGTTTGATTGTTGCTCATTGGCAGAAATCAACTGCTCCAAAGTTGCAACAGGAGTATAAGCAACTGAATGACATTTATAGGATGGAATCTCTTACAGCAATTAAGGAAAAAAAACTACCATGGGCCTGATATTCAGTTGTATCCAACTAAGTAACTTAGCCGGATATAACATATTTGGCTATGTTACAAGGGATATTCAGTAGCCTGGCTAGACCGCTGAATATCTGCACACAAATCACTACTTAGCTAAGTTAGATCAGCTCTTGAGTTGGTCTAACCTATCCGATTACCTTAACTGGATAAGAGCGAATATCCCTACTTATCCGGATAAGTTAACCAGATAAGTAGCTCTGCCCTCTGTCCACCCACTTTTTATGTGGTTAAAAGATAGCTGGATAAGTCACTTATCTGGCTATCTAGCGGCTGCTGAACATACTTGGATATTCAGCGGCCTGCTTATCCAGCTATCGAGTGCTGATTGCTCTTTGAATATGCTGCCCCATGTTTTTAAGAATATGGCAGTTCGTTATGAATTGGAGAACATAGGTGATTTGGGAGAGATGGAAGGGAAGGGGATCTCTGGTATAAAGAAACATTTGGAGGAGATAGGAAGTGTAAATTATAGGTTGATACTGTACCACTCAGAGTATTAGAGCTGTTGTCTAAATTATTTGGAAGCAGCGATGTTGGCGCTCTTTTGAGCTGAAGATAATGTGAAAATGTTTTAATTGTTTTGATGGTTGCTGTTATCTGAATCTGTGCATTGAATATGGTTGTATAAGTGATTGTCCTGGATGTCCTTCATAAAAATTTAAATTGAAAAAAAAAAAGCATTATTTATTTTATTTAATAATTTTTATATACTGACTTTTCATGCAAGCATATCAAATCGGTTTACAGTGGTTAGCAATTAATCATTTAAAATTATTTGCATTTCCAAAGAAGAAAGAAGTAAATGCATTATTTCATAATATAATTAACATAGCAAGCTAAATAGTATGCTAAATAATCAAAATTTAAACACTTAGAGAATTAGTATAGTTAGGGTAGAGATAGTATAATTAAAAATAGAAATATACATTACCTTGGTATTAACTCAGAAGTGTAAGATAATTATGCTAACAGCTCTTGGTAGGCTTGTTTAAAAAGCCAAGTTTTAATCCCCTTTTTAAATAATTTGATGTCGGCTTCTAGTCGTAATTCATGCGGGATGGAGTTCCATAGAAGGGGTCCAGCAATAGAGATAGATTTCTCTTACATTATTTAGGTGGGCAATTTTGGGGGAAGGAATTTTATAGCATCCCTGTTCCAGTTGATCTGGTGGTTCTTGAGGGGGTGTGGAAGTGAAGAGGTTAGCCATTCAATTTTTTCATAGTAGAGGGTTTTATGTATTAGTGATAAGATTTTATGCTGGGCCCTGTATTTTACCAGCAGCCAATGAAGTTCTTTTAATATTGGGGTGAGACGTTCAGATCTTCTACTACCTGTCAAGAGTCTAGCTGCAGAGTTCTGCAGAAGTTGCAATGGTCTTGTTATATTTGCGGGAAGGCCTAAGAATAGTGAGTTACAGTAGTCTAATCTTGATAAGACCAGTGCCTGTAAGACAGTTCTAAAGTCTTTAGGGAATAGGAGGGGTTTTAATCTTTTGAGTATGTTTAATTTGAAGTAACCATCGCTTATGATTTTTTTTATCACAGGATTTCATGGAGAATTTGCAATCTATAAGAATCCCTAGATCTCATACTTCTAGGGAGATGGGGTAGTTTTTGGCCGCTTCTTGAATTTCAAGCTCTTTTGTCTTGCTTAATTTAGGGGAGATGTATAGGATTTCATTTTTTTTTTTAGTATTTAGGGAAAGATTCATTTGGGTTAATACCTTTTCAATGGTGTTGATAAGCTGCTATTGCTGGTCTCTTGGAACAGAAGACAGGAACTTTGTTGTTTAGAATAGATGAAAATAGATCTACCTGAGGTGTACCCAAAACCAAAACAGATCCTATCATATTTGGCTGTATAATGAAATCTGTACAGTTGAAGCTCTTGGCTTAAACTGTTTTCTATTTGATTTTGGATCCTCGGGAAATAGACAGTGATAAGCAACATTTTTTGCGAAACTACCTCTTGACAATTTGAACAGTGCTATTCTGCCTTGTTCGTTGATATTGAACATGGCGAACTTGCAGGGTCATTCATCATTTTGCGAGGTACTTGCCAGGTTCTTATGGCCTGGATTGGCCACTGTTGGAAACAGGATGCTGGGCTTGATGGACCCTTGGTCTGACCCAGTATGGCATGTCCTTATGTTCTTATTGCATGCATTACTGCGTTATTGCAAATCGCGTATGCACATTTAAAGTTTATTATTCAAAAGGGAGGAGTTTTTGGTGGGGTTATGGAGATTAGGGGCTGCTAGTGCTGTGTGCAATAAACTATCGCACTCTAGCGCAGGCAATTTCGTGGGAAATAGCTACAGGTTTTCGTGGGGCACTATGGGGTTGAAAATGACTAGCATGGCCGATATCACCGCGTATGATAACGCAACATTGTGTGCTTTACCGTATGCTGCGATGTGGCCAGCTGCTCATTTGCCTACCCATGCCCCTTTTCCGCAATAGCGGAAAAGGGGCATGGGCAGGCATGGCCATGGCGTTATAGTGACATGATGAATATAGGCCTTAGGTATCAGTCTCTCAAGACTACTTTGTTTTTTAGCCATGGGTTGAATGTTTTTATGGCATTAAAAATTGTCCTGAGTTCTAGTATTTTCATATGAAGTAATCTTTCTTTGCATCCCCATATTCCCATTAAAACCACCCTATGGATCAGACCAAGGGTCCCATCAAACCCAGTATCCTGTTTCCAACACTGGCCAATCTAGGTCACAGCTACCTACCATGATCTCAGATAGTAGATTCCATGATCCTTATGCCCAGGGATAAGCAGTGGCTTTCCCAAGTCTACTAGTTATTAACTGTTTATGGGTTTTTCCTCCAGGAACTTTTCCAAACCTTTTTTTAAACCCAGCTACACTTTAAAACATAAGACGTTGCCATACTGGGTTAGACTAAGAGCCCATCAAGCCCAGCAACCTGTTTCCAACAGTGGCCAATCCAGGATACAAGTATTTGGTAAGTACCCAAACATTAAGTAGATCCCATACTACTGATGCCTGTAATAGCAGTGGCTATTCCCTAAGCCAACTTGATTAATAGCAGTTAATGGACTTCTCTTCCAGAAACTTTGTAAACCCAGCTAAGCTGTCTTAATAACTACGTCCTCTGGCTATGAATTCCAGAGCTTAACTGTGCGGTTGAGTGAACATTTTTTTTAACTTGTTTATTTAAATGTGCTATTTGCTAACTTCAAGGAATGCCCTCTAGTTCTTCTGTTATCTGAAAGACTAAACAACCAATTCACATTTACCCATTCAAGTCCTTTCACGATTTTGTAGAACTCTATCATATCCCCCTTCAGCTCTCCGTTCGTTCTCCAAGCTGAAAAGCCCTAACCTCTTTAGCCTTTCCGCATAGGGGAGCAGTTCCAACCCCTTTATAATTTTGGGTCGCCCTTCTTTGTATCTTTTCCAGTGCATCTATATCTTTACCACATCCTCTGGCAATGAATTCCAGAGCTTAACTAGGCATTGAGTGAAAAAGTCTCTGATTTATTTCAAATGTGCTGCTTAGTCTTTTTATTTTTTGAAAGCGTAAACAACTGATTTGCATTTATCTGTGTAACCCTTTTTTAATGGATTTAATGGTATTCTGAGGGTCCATAAAAGAATTTATTCACTGGGACGACTACTTCTGCCACTTTCCCAACTCTCTGGGTCCCAAGGAGTGGGTCCTTTTCTATGGGGGGAAAGATGATGATCTAGGCCCCAGGCAGTGTGTAATGAAATACTTTTCCTTTGTGTGCTATTTCTTCCTTAGGTGATTCTGTGCTACAGGGACCAGACTCTGTGGATGCTCTCTCTCTGGCTGTTTCGCAAACTGTAGCCTTTTGGATCTCATACCAACTGTTTCCCTTGCATAATATAGTTTTATCTGGCCAACTGCACTTGACAGGTGTCTGCCATTTCTACGGTGGACTCCAGGGTCAAGCCTGAATGCTGGCATACCCACCACTGCGTGGATGGGGGATAAACTTTCTATGAATTGCTCTAATAGGATGATAATGGGCACTTCTGGGAACTATTTTCCCTTCTGGTTGTAGCCACTTACACTCTATGTCCTTTAGTTGATGGAAGAGATTTCAGGGCCTTTCCCTGGGGCAGAGACTCCCTCATCGGAACTGAAGCCAACATGCCTCTGCAGTGCAGCCTGCTCTCTCCAGAAGGCAGTCTTAACATCTACATAGTCAACTCTTCCATGAGGGTTTACTGCCGCCTGTCAGCAGGTTCCCCAAATAAGCGGTCCAAGAGGACTCTGGCTACTTTGCTAGCCAAGCAGTCCTTTCAAAATTTACAGGATTCCGGATTTTCCCCCAGAACCATATTTGGTATCATGGAAACAGCAAGAATATGGCGGGTGATGATAGCTTGTAAAGGCAGTATTTTTCTGGGTCACATTTTCCTGTATGGCAATTAAGGAAGCCTGTAGAGCACTCAAGCTCTCTAGGAGTTGTTGTTATTGAACCTCCTGTGCTTGCACAATAGCCTGTAATTTCAATTGTCCCTCAGCAAGGAACTGTAATTCTCACTCTACACTGACCTCTTTAAAAAAAAAAAAAAAAACAGGCCAGGGGGGCTAGCGCTGACTGAAGCATCTAATATCCAGGTTTCAAAACAAAACCCTCAGCCTATTCAGCACTTACTGACTGGATATTAGCTGCTTCAGTCAGCGCTAGCCCCCCTGGCCTGTTATAATGGAGCCTTGGGCTACCTCTGCAGCTAGGCCCCAGGAAAACTTCCCACTTTTATTTCTGGGCTGAGGATGTGGGCTCCTGTCAGTGCTTCCCACTTAGACGAGGAAAGACCCCCACTACTACCACATGTGGTAACTGGGAGCAGCCATGGCTTGGGAAACGGCCCGGAGAACAGGAGGAGGCAGAGTCTGAATGTTTCCCCATTCACAAGTTTATTTCCAGAAGAAAAATACAGAGCAAAAGGCTGCTTACCTCTGCAGGTCTTAAAGCAGTTTAGAACCATAAAACCTAAGTAGTTTGTAAGTTGGCTTCCTACCTTTAGCCTAGCCCTCTCTTAACTCCTTTAGACCCTGGATTTTTATACCCTGGTACTGTGCAACTCCCTAGACCCATGATCTTTTACCAGGCTTGTTCTTAAGGAGGACCAGGCCAGATAGCTGGGCCAGTCCTTTAAAGGTATCCTGGGGACATCTCTTACATATTCTCTCACAATCCTTCTATAGCCTTTCCTCATAGGGAAGCAGTTCCACTCCCAATATCATTTTGGTCACTTTTTTCTGTACCTTTTCTAATTCCACTGCATCTTTTTTGATATGTGGGAACCAGAACTGCACACAGTACTTTAGATGCAGTGAAACCTTGGCGTGATACAGAGGTATTATGCTATTTTCCATTCCTTTCCTAATAATTCCTAACATTCTGTTTACATTTTTGACCATCACAGCACGCTCAGCTCAGTTGCGCGAGCGCGTACTTTTGTTCGCGCGTATCTTATAAAATCTGGGGTCGGCGCGCGCAAGGCTGCGCAAAATCGGCAGCCTGTGCGCACCAAGCCGCGCAGCCTGCCTCCGTTCCCTGCAAGGCCGCTCCGATTTCGGAGCGGCCTCGGAGGGAACTTTCCTTCGCCCTCCCTGCACCTTCCCCTCCCTTCCCCTACCTAACCCACCCCCCCCCGGCCCTATCTAAACCCCCCCCTTACCTTTGTCGGCAAAGTTACGCCTGTCGGCCGGGTGCCCCGCTCCGGGGGCTGTTCCTGAGGCTGCGGCCACGCCCCCGGGCCGAAACCACGCCCACGTCACCGCCCCCAAAACGCCGCGCCCCACCCCCAAACGGCGCGTCATCTCGACACGCCCCCGACAGGAAGCCCCGGGATTTAAGCGCGTCCCGGGGCTTTACGCTTGCCGGCGGCCTATGCAAAATAGGCGCGCGCGTGGGCCTTTGAAAATCCGCCCCATTGTGCAGAATGATGCTTAGATCCCTTTCCTGGCTGGTCACTCGTACTATGGAACCTAATGTCTTATAATTTCAATTTGGATTATTTTCCCCTATGTGCATCATTATCTGCATTTGGATACCCAGTCTCCCAAGGGCTGCTGGCAATTTCTCACAATCTGCCTGCAATTTAACAACTTTGAATAATTTTATGTCATCTGCAGATCTGATTGCCCCACATGTTCCCTTTTCCAGGTCATTTACAAATATGTTAAAAAGCACCAGTCCGAGTACAGATCTCTAGGGCACACCCCTGTTCCCCTTTCTCCATTGAGGAAACTGACCATTCAATCCTACTCTCTGTTTCCTATCTTTTAACCAGTTCACAATCCATCATAGGACATTGCCTCTGCTCCCGTTCATTTTTAATTTCCTGAGGAATCTCGCATGAGAGACTTTTTCAAATGCTTTCTGAAAATCTATATACACTATGTCAACCACCTCACTGTTATCCCCGTTCATGAACCTCTTCAAAAAATGTAGCAGATTAGTGAGGCAAGGCTTTCCTTGGGTAAATCAATGTTGATTGTGTCCCATTAAACCCTGTCTATTCCTAAGAAAGAATTCCTCGGATGAGCTCACTGTCCACACGCTGAGGCAAATGTGGTGAGAATTTCCTGGAACTGAGATTGACAAAAATACTGAGGCCTGAAGTAGTTTACAGGAAATAACCATCCCTGTAGGGAATTTGTGAGGGCTTTTAATATTGTCGTCTTATTGGCTAATGACTGCGGATGTTGACTCTACTGGAACTCCAGTTGCCATTGACGTAGTCTCAACTGGAGCCTGGCAAAGGGAATGACATGAACTGTTGCTGTCGTATGACCTTACATCCTCATGAAAAGCAGAGCAGATGCTTGTATTTGATAATTTGGCAAAGGAGTCTTGACAATTCAGCTGCTCTTTCTTGGGGCAGAAATGCTTTTCTCTAAGTTGTATACAGGCAGGCTCCTATGAAGTCTATGACTGGAGATAGAGTTCATCATAGATATCTGAAAAATGATTAGGAACCCCAGTGATAGCATTATGCTTCCTCCACGTTCAATCCTGTTATGAGTCAATTGTCCAGATATGGAAACAGAAAAATATAGGCCTGGATTCATCAAGCCACAATGTTTATTGTGGGGGGAGTAGTTGCGATAGAGGCCCCTCCCCCAAAAATAGCCCAGCTGTATCACCGCATTCTTTTGTCTCACGACCAAACACTATAGTGTCATACCTTGTCATGCAATGGTGGCTCCCAAAGCACAGGGCTGCCATTGCCTTAAAGGGCCAACCTATCCAAAATACAGAAGTTGTATTTTTAATATATCATTAACAACAAACCATCAAGGGAAGTCGGTGAGGTGTGGTCGCTATGTACAAGACAACCACTTTGTGATTGTCTCGATTAGTAGCTCCTGTGTTTATTCTTCAAATACTTTATTGTATAGATTTTTCATTTTTCTTATTTTTTACTTCCATGTGCTTTATATTTAGTGTATATTATCCTCTCCCTGGCGGTTGGCCCAACCCACCCTAAGCGTTCTCGCTTTTTTCTGAGTACTTATCAGTTTCTTTTGATCCAGATAGATTCCTGCCGAGACCACCTGCCCGACATCGGCCGTGTTTCGGCAACTGTCTGCCTGCTTCAGGGACCTTGGAGGGATTTTTCTTTTTATCCACCATGTGGTTTCAGTTAATGGTGTCAAAATTCCAAAGCACATATAATTTTTCTTTAAAAATCATTCTCGGTGTATTCATGGTGTATTTTTAATACAAATATGATAGAAGCGATTACTTAGGTATGATTTAAACCAGGCTATAGTCTTTCCCTGTAAACCTATATCCATCAATCTCTTTATCATTATTTCGTGATTTACTGTGTCAAATGCCGCCGATAAATCTAATAAAATCAGTAATGTTGTCCATAATCAAAACCTCTTATTATATGATCAGACAGAGAAAGCAGTAAAGTTTCCATACTGTAATGTCTACGAAAACCGTGTTGGGATGGATACAAGTTGTTTTAATACCGGTTTTTCTATTAATTTCGCCAATAATGGTAAATTGGAAACCGGTCTGTAATTTAATTAGAATTGTTGCATCAAAATTTTCTTCTTTATTATAGGTTTGATACTTTCTCCTTTTAAAGTATCCGGTAGGTTTCCTTCTATCAGGGATAGACTGATAATATTTGCTAATATAGGGGTCAGTGTTTCTTTGATCGTTTTCAAGTCACAAATGGGTATGGCATCTAGTACATGGGGTGCAGGGTGTAAATTCTTTAACATGTTCTCGACTTCAACACTTGAAACCTCTTCGAAGGAAGACCATTTTGTTAATTCCCTCGGACACATTTTTATTTGTTGTTGAAATATTAATCTTCCTTCTTAGGTCTAAGATTTTATCTCTAAAAAAGTGAGCTATTTCATTACATCTAGTCTCTGGTAAGTTCGTAAGAGTAGTTTTATCCTTAGTGAGATTGCTAACAATGTTGAACAAGGTTTTGGGATTGTTTGTAAATTTTTCTATTTTTGAACTATATATTCTTTTTTTAATTTAAAATTAACTTTTTAATAGTATGCTAGACAGGTTCGGTATTTTGTTATATTTTCAATTGTTTTGTTCCTTTTCCACTGTTTCATTATTTCTCAATAACTTTCTTCAATTGTGGATTATACCAGGGTTTAGATTGTTTTGCTTCCTTGCGGCTAACAAAAGATTTCTTTGGGTTAATTTCATCTGCTATGCTATTCGTTATGCTCAGCCATGAAGTTGTTGCTATATCACTATTTGCCAAATCAATTTCTGGTAGTTTCTCTTGTACTGCATTCTGTAATCTTTCCAAATTAAAGGGTGGGCAATATTTAAACTTAGTTGGCTCATCTATATTTTCTTTTAACCTGCCAGTATATTTTATTGTCGAATAAATCAGGAAATGATCGGACCAGGGAATTTGTGAATATTGTGTATCTAAATCATTAAATATAGTACTATTGATAAATATAAGGTCAAGCAGATGCCCTGCCTTATGTGTATTTTTTATCTGTAATTAGCTTGAAGCCTAATGCTTCCATGATGTTAGTGTCTGACAGGTACTGGACAACGGTTGAACATCCATATGAAGGTTGAAATCACTTAATATGATAGTAGGTTTTGAAGGGTATATATTGGTTGTAATAAATTCAATTAATGGTGAAATGTTTAACTCTAGCAAACTGGGTGGACAGTACATAAAAAAGATTTGAAAATTATCAGTGTTGAACAAAGCTATGTCATGGTTTGCCGGAGTTTCTAATTGCAACAATTTGCAGTTAAATTTTTTTTCTATAATTAGCATTAATCCTCCACCTCTTATTTAATCGGGGTTTTGAGAATACATCATTCCTGTTCGCTATTTGATTATTCAAAACTGTGTCCGATTATTTTAACCACGTCTCAGTGATTGCAAAAAAGCTAGGTTTAACATCCTGTAATAGATCATATATAATGGGTATTTTTTTAGTTACTGATTGTGCAATACCAAAAAAATTATTCATTTTTGTAATATTACTGATTATATTAGATTTTATGAGGTTATTTGAATTCACAGTCTTTAAATACCTTATTTGCAATCGATCTTTCAATTTTCTTTGAACCTTAAAGTCATATTTTCCTTTATTCAAGCAGACTGGAATCATATGGATGTCTTGTTCGTTATTGATGACTATTGTCCTTTTGCGAGGGGATAACTCGGACATTATTCCAGTTGTTTCACCTTGGGGTGTATGAAGGGGCGTACAAAGGGGCCTGCTCCTTTGTCGCGTGACGCCGCCAGGCGTTCCGCCGTGTTTAAATCCCTTTTGGCGCGATGTGATGTCAGGTGCGCCAGCCAGCTGGGAATTGGTGCAGTACGATGGTCCTTGCAGCCCTCAGGTAGATCCAGTGGGTTCAGCAAGCGTTTGGTGCAGGCATAGATGAAACAAAGGAGGCTTATCCAAAGCCTCCTTTGTCAATCGAGGCAAACTAACAGTCCTCACTGCTGGTCTCCCAGGCCTTCCTTTGCTTTTTCTAAGCCAGAGCCTACATACATAAACTTAGGAGTGTGCATTTAAGAACGACCTTAAGTGCATTGGATCATAATATACATACTTCGCATTTTGGTATTTTAAAATACATTTACATAGGTAATGTATAACGCATTGCCCCCCCCTATTGCAGGATTATCTGGTCTCTTCTCTAAGAATTTTTTCCTACGATCCTGTGTAGGCTTAGTAATATCTGGATATATCCAGATCCAATAACCATGAAACATCGCATTTCTATTTCTCAAAAATAATCTCATGAAATTATTACATTCATGCACATGCCTCAGTTTGAACGTTACTGTCTTAACCTTTGCAGTTAAATGCTGTCGCAGTAGATTTCTTTAGTGTGCCTCCGCCAATTATTAAGTCCAATTTGAAAAAGTTGTGATCACTATTGTCAAGTGGCTCCAACACGGTTACCTCTCACCCCAAATCCTGTGTCCCACTAAGGACTAAATCTAAAATAGTTCCCCCTCATGTTGCCCCAGCACTTTACTTCTCTGGAATATCCTGATGTAACATTCACCCAGTCAATAGTGGAGTAATTAAAATCACCCAGTATTGCTGTGCTTCTTAGCTTCCCTAATTTCTTTTAGAATTTCCTTGTTAGTTCATTCTGGCCAGGTGCAGTGTAATACATCCCCACAAATATTTTATTCCCCCTTTTCAACTGGAATTTGTATCCATAAAGATTCAACATTGCCTTTTGTTTCCTGCAGAACTTTTATCCTATTTGAGGCAATGCTCTCTCACATATAGTGACACCCCCCTCCTTCACTTTGAGCCATCCTGTCATTTTGATAATAATTTGTACTCTGGTATCAGAGTGTCCCATTGGTTATCTTCCTTCACCAGGTCTCTGAGATGCCAGTTATATCTACCTCTTCATCTAGTGCTTACACTCTTCTCTCTCCCAATTTATTTTATCTTTTAGACTTCAAGCATTTGTGGAATGAGCCATCTCTTGATCCAAAAAAAAAAATGCTACTTGTAGGAGGCCATTAGGTTTTAATTTAACAGGCCGTTTTCTTTACCTGCAAGCCAGCAGCCAAACCATGACAGCTCAAGAGAAATTAACATGTTCTTCTCACCAGTTTAAATGGTGTAGGACCCATATTCTTTAGCTGAATACTATCCATATGGTTTCTGAAAACCTTTAGTAACAACAGCCTCCTTCCCAGGAGGTTTATCCTTAATCTCTCTCTCTCTCCACCCCCCACCCCCCCCCCCTCGCTGTTCACCAGACTCCTGCCTCTTATCGGGGATCTGTAGCAAGGTGACACACATAAGATATGTGGGTACGGCTGCAGCCATACACGCGTGAAGAGTATTTTATAACCTACACTCGTAGGTTACAAAATAGCGCGTATTTTTGTGTGCGGCAAGATGCAGGCGTTTATGGACACATGTGGCCCTTTTAAAATCTACCCTTTTAGGTTTTCATTTTCATACTCTGACAATTTTATGCCCATTTTACCAGAGCATGTCAATCCATACTTTAAAAAAAAATCTATTTTTCAGAACCTTAGACACACAAACCTCAAATTAAGAAATATGAACAAACAGAAAAAAATAAAAAAACTTGACTACCTCCCATTGCAGCATTTTGCAAAGAGACACGGAGGGGGCAGTGCCAGTGTTGATTAAAGAAAGTACCCAGCTAATTATAAAAGCTGAGATTAGAAACATAAGCTGCCCTTGCTATTTACAATATAAAAGACAACAGATCCTTTTAAGGAAGATTTTTAATTTATTTTTCCTTAGCAAGTTTATTTTTGTATATTATACACAATTTATTTTTTTTAGTGCACATCAGATCTGTAGCTACATGTGTCAGCCAAAACTATTTTTGTATTCCAAACTTTTACAAAATTATCTACATTACATTTTCTCTAAACTTAAAAACCCATAGAGTTCTTAGGTACTGATGATGCTCAGTGGTTGAAAAGGGTTCATTATTTGTATGCACTTGTACTGGAGAATCTAACGCATGTCCCTTCCTTTGCAGTTGATCCGTTGCCTAGACTTCAGGTTTCAAAAAGTTTGTTGAAAGCGGTCCCGACTTCTGCAATCATGTCCTGGGTTGTCATCGAGCGCCCATATTTCTGGAAGGCCTGGCTGTTGCACTGTCTCGTGAGAGAACAAGCTCCAAATGCAGCCACGAGAAAAGGATTTTGACTAAAGAAAAGGGAAAATAAAATTGAGAATTAAAAGGAAAAAACAAAAACAAAACAAAAACACACCACCGTTTTTTATAAGCTGAAATAGCATTGACTTTCAGAAACAGAAGAGATGTGGTGCTTGAAAGCTATACATTTCCAGAATACCAAAAGCTAGTGCTGGAACCAAGGCAAACTGGTGGAGTAGAGTGCTTATTTATTTATTTGTGGGTTTTTCTATACCGATAATCGCTTGGAACATCTAATCGGTTTACAGCAAATTCAGCAACAGGCTTTACAAATAACTTAATGAACAATAATTTATAAACAGTCTATAGCAAGGTAGCGAAAGTGGCTAATGTGAGAGATAATGTATTACTTATGGTAAGGTAAGCATCAGCGTGGTGCATATACCGTAGGGAGCAGGAGCAGTGCAACACTTTGACTGGGTGGGTCAAATAAACCAACCTCTGCCCCTACACCTCAGCTGCTGGTGCCATTTGGGGCAAAAAGTTAGTGGGGCCCATGGCCCCACTAGGAGAGATGGAATGGAGCACCAAATTGTGAAGCTTAGGTATATAAATATCAATACAAACCCCCCCCCCCCACAACATCTATATCTTAATATACACTACACGCCATACCAAACTTTCGGGCCGATTCAGTAAAGTCCGCGGGAGAGTGGGCGAATGCCCGCTCTCCCAGCGCACGCACAGGCCACTTGCCTGTGCGCGCGATTCAGTATTTAAATTAGGTCCGGTGGTAGAAACAGGCAAAAGGAGGCGCTAGGGACACTAGCGCGTCCCTAGCGCCTCCTTTTGGCCCATCGCAGCGGCTGTCAGCGGGTTTGACAGCTGACGCTCAATTTTGCCGGCGTTGGTTCTTGAGCCTGCTGCCAACCTCTGGCTCGGAAACCGGCAAAATTGAGCATCCGGTTTTCGACCCTGAGAAAAGGCCCAGTGCCAAAATCTGGTCAGACTTCTGACACAGGAGGTATGATCCCATTCCTCACTGCTTGTTGATCCATTTGGATAAAGATAACTTTATTGGCAAACAGATATTTTATTTATTTATTTATTTATTTAAGGTCTCTTTTATACCGACATCCGTTGACACATCGCATCGGTTTACAAAAAACAAAAACTTTTGGGCGGAGCCCTTACATATAACAGCGGAACAAGATTAACTTTTGGGCGGGGCCCTTACGTATAACCAATAGAGTACATTAAACAGGGGGGTGAAAACTAGATATAAATATAAATCAATATGAGTAAACCAACTATATACACAGATAGGAGAGTTCAAAGTACAAAAACAGCAGGCAAATTCTTAGTCTTAAATCCCTGAATGCCTTGAGACTATCACCCTTAACTCTATGAAATTTGATAGTTTTTCCTGAGCAGACCAAAGGTCTTGGGTATGTGGGTTCCCCAGCCCAAGATAGATGCATCTGTGGTTAGAACAATTTGCATTGAAGGAATGTGGAAGGGTATTTCCTTGGCTAGAGTGCAATGAATCAGCCACCAGGACATACAATCCCTTAGAGGCTGGGTGATGTGGATGCTGTCTAGGAGATACAAAATGGCTTGATCCCACTGTGATCTGGGATCTTTCCCTGTGAACACATGCCAAGGGAGCAACATGGACTATTGATGCCATTTGGCCCAACAATCTCAACGTATCCCATGAGGCGGCCTGCTGACTCTCCACAGTGGATATCAACATGATAATCCTCTCTTGTGGGAGGAAGGCTCTTGCCCAAGTCATGTTACAGTGCTCATATAAATTCCAGTTGAGATGGACTCAAGTGGAAATTGGGGTAATTGATGACGAACTTAGCAACTCCAGAACTCAAATGGTTGTATTCATTGATTCTGTAGTACTAACTTGAGACATGCTCTTGACCAGACCATCATCCCAATAGGGAAAAACATATATTCACAAAATGTATTGCAGTTATGATGGTGTATGTGGCCTGGATGCCAAGCAGAAGGGCAATATTAGAGGTGTTGGTTCCCTACTTCGATCTAATATTTTGTGTGATCTAAAAATATTTCGGTGGGTGTAACCATCCTTCAGATCTAGAAAGCACAGTCAGTTCACTTTTTTGAGAAAAGGAATCAAGGTGGACAGGGAAACCATCTTGAACTTCTCAGATCTAGGATGGGATGGAGCCTCCTGTTTGTTTGGGGATCAAGAAGTACCACCCTCTTTTTGCTAGTGGAATTGTCTCAACTACATTGGAAGAGAGAGAAGAGTACCTCTTGTAGCAATTTCTGAGACAGTGACCAGTGTTTCAGTGCACAATTTGGAGGTACATCCAATAAACAATCTTTATCCTTTTTGAATTATGCTGAGGACCCACATGTACAAAGTTATTCTGGGCCAATGCTTTACATAAAAAGCTTTGCCTGCCTTCAAAGGGAAGTGTCCTCTAGTATGGATACTACGATCTCAGCTATACTCTCCCCAGTCCAGTCAAACCCCCATCCCAGCTTTTGGCTGGGGTGCTGGCTGTGGCTTTGGGGCCCTCTGCTCTTTCGGGCGAGTACAAGGACCCTGCTGCTGGCATGGAGGAAAATATCTCCTTGGCTGATAAAAATGCTTCCTTGGAGCCCCACTCAGGTACCTCTTGAGTAAGGAGAGTGGCAGTAGAGAGGGTCTAAAGCATCACATAATGGTCTTTAATCTGAGCCACCGCTTCCTTGACCTCATTTCCAAAAATATTCTCCCCATTGCAAGGCACATCACATCAATCATTCCTGGACAGCAGGTTGGAATGTCTATGGACACTAATAACCACTGCAGAGACTATTGCTGTTGTCTCAAATAAAGGTTGATTGGCCCATGTGCTTTCTACACTCTATATCCTTTGTGCACTAGTAACTCCAAAGCATCACCCTTCTTCTGAGGAAGCTGCGCGGCCATCTTTCACTATGTTCAGAATATCCTATATACTGGCTCATTCATGCAGGCACCTGAGCACAGCTTCCTAAAAAAAACCCTCTCTTGCAAGCAAGTATAGGGTACAAGAATCCTTCCCTGATGGACCAAAGGAACAAGTTATAGATCTCTTGGCTTTCATGAGGGCATAATTGACCACCAGTGATTGATGAGGCAACTACTTTCACAATATACACCTTCTTGTTAACTGGAGCCACAGAGAGGGGGACTCAAAGGATCTCACGAATAGACATCACCACAATATCCTTTGGAGGAGTTCCACAAATTGGAAGATGTCAAACATCTTACCCTAGACTCTTCCTCCTTTTGCAAAATAAATGGAATGACATTCACTATTCTTTTAAAGTCAGTGGACAGGTCCTTTGGGAGGAGACCTTCTCCTTTCCTGCAGAGGAGAGGGGTCTGAGGGGAGACCTGTTGACCCCACCCTGCTCATAAGTCCTTGGCTCCAAAGCATACCCAAGAATATTCCAACTGGTAGGTTGGGCGCATGCACTTGGACCTCACTTGGTTAGTAGACAAAGCCTCAGAGAGAATTGTAGTTGTCTGTTTGGGCCTAGATGGCAATGAACTCCTGCACTTTGGAGAAGCTTCCTTCCTTCTCAAATGGACTGGAGATCATCAGTGCGGAAGTACCAGATGTCAGTTCCCCCTCCAGAAAAGGACACTGGGGCCCTTCTACTGAGTGCTGGCAAGCATATTATTAAGGGCTGGATTTTCATCTACAGGACACTGGTGCAGTCAATGCCAGATGTTCTGCATCTTCTGATCCAGGTCCCAGAAAACAATACGGCACATGCTCTGTTAGAGCCAGAAAACTGATCAAATGCAGACTGTTTGTCTTAGTTGTAAGGATAATTTACTGAGGAGACAAAATGTACAGTAGAAAGCATAGGTAATGCCATTTTAGTAATACAAATTTGTTTTTATGACTACGTGAGAACTGTAGAGCTTTTACGATTGACTGACTGTTTGCACTACATTCGGTGGAGTTGACATTACCTGAATAATAGATTTCTTTGAAGATAGACTGACGAATCTGGCTCAAGCAATGTAAAAAGAAATTCATACTTGAACTTGGCATACCTATTCTCATTCATTAAATTCCATATGTTCACAAGCCCCTGATGCAGCCCCATTCTGGGCGAAATTCAGCCCGAGTCAGGCTATTTGAGTATTCTACGTTTTGTACTGTACATCCTTTTGTCTCCTCAATAAATTATCCTTACAACTAAGACGACCGGTCTACGTTTGTCTGATCAGCCTTCTGATCCAGGGCCTCAGATTTTCCTATCCAGTTCTGCCTCAAAAAAATTGTTGACGCCAACACAATCTATTTATTTATTTATTTAAATTATTTTTCTATACCGATACTCAAGATGAGGTCTTATCGTACCGGTTTACAGGAGGCAGGAGTAAAGGCCACATCTTTCTGAAATACCAGAGGTATATCAGGGGCTGACAATTGGACCCTCTGAGATTCTTGCACTTCCTTGGAGGATTAGCTTTCCTCCCCATAGGAACACTTCCAGGATTTCAAGACTGCCAACAGAATATCCAAGCTTGATGCTTCTTGGCCTTCACACGATGCACATCAAAAGTTTCACAATACTGAAACCAACAGGAGACAGATGACTGCCTTTCTGGCACCCAATGTGGAGGGGCATTTGTGCCCTCCCAATGTCAATGCACTGCCAGCAGCTGATGCAACTCTTGGGTCCCTCCATTTTGATGCCAATACCAATGGGCCAGACTTACGAATCCTGAAGTGCTTTTTCCATTAGGTGAAGTCAGGAACATCACCCTCTAGGGGTCATAGTGACAAAAAGGGGACACCTCTAAACACTGTGGTTGGCCCCCAGGTAAAAGGCATAAAATTGCTAGAAAATCTTCCTAAAGGTGACTAAAGGAATGAGATAAGATCATGGGGCCTTGCCAAGGACTAATTCTGCAATCCTGATAAGCAAAAGGTTTCTTACTACTAGGAGAGAGAGAGATCAGCAACTAGTAGGTTCTGTGGAAAAGATGAGACTGAGGGGCCCCCATGTGGACACATAGTAGTATAGCATGTTGCACATGCCCAGAAGGGCATGCTCAAAATTTCTAGAAGCTTTGAGTCCAATTTCTATGCCAGGCTCCATGTGTGAGGTCTGCCATTCTGCTTGTTCTCTGAGAACAGTCAACTTCCTACTGGTTGCCAGTTCTGTCTTGGTCTTACTTGTATTCATACTGCTAGATAAAGTGTAGGAGTGTTCACTGTTCTGGTCATACCCATTAGTCTTCTCTGATCCAGCGAGAAATGCCCAGTGTGCGAGGACGCCAAGAGACCCTGAGAGAAGATCCCCCTGTCCACCACAGCGTCGATTGCTTCCTTCATGACTGCATACCAGGACTAAGAAAAAATTGAAACTGTTATTAGGTAACTCTGTTAGCAACAGTTGAAGTTTACATTTTAAAGGGCACAAAAAGGGGGTTGAAGTAGCAGAAGTCTGAAACTTGGGAGCAGTAGCGCCAATCGTCAAGGCTTCAACCCAATATCTTAAGAGGGAAACTCATCCTTCAAGAAGCCAGCAGTAAATGTTAAAGGTCCTGTACTTAGACCATCTTGATGAACACTAAAAATGGAGTACAATTCATACCAACCTGGTGACATCTACCCTGCAACTGATTAAGAAACTCCCTGCCCCAAGTGTAAAAAGAACACAAAGACACCATTTACCTTTTTCTCCATCTGAAATAAGATCTCGTTCTCCCTTCTGAACGATTGTCAAATTCCCCAGGGCTTGGCTGAGCCTTAACACACATCCATGGTGGTCATTACTGTCCATAGGGTCTCTAAGCTACAAACAAGAGAGTTTACCATGGTTAAAAACACACAAAGTAGTTCAGCAGTCGCTTTAACCCTGAGCAAGCTGTGCAGCCAAACACTACTAGGCCAGTGAATAATTTAGGAGTTTGCCGCCCCTAGGTATTGTTGTTGCTGTCGTGCTCTTGCTCCACCCAAATAGGTCAGAAAACAGGGAGCAGAAGGTCTAAGACACAGCCCCAGTTTCCTGCAGCAGCTCAGGGGTAGATTCTGTGGCAAAAATTTGAAAATTCTGAAGTACACCGACAAGCATTTCTATTTTTTCTATTACATTATAAACCTTGCTTGAGTCTGTGTAATTTATTTTCCTTTTACTTAGTGAGAAAAAGGAATTTAAAGTATCAGTACAGCAGAGGTGCTTACCTGTAACAGGTGTTTTCCAAGGACAGCAGGATGTTAGTACTCACATGGATGACATCATCAGATGCAGCCCGATGCAGAAAACATGTCAAAGTTTCTAGAAACTTTGACTAGGCACACTGAGCATGCCCAGCATGCCCTATACCACTTGTCCACACGGAGTCCCTCTTCTGTCTCATAACAGAATTACAATAAAATAAAAAGAGAAGAAATCCAACTCCACAGGGTAGCAGGTGGGTTTTGTGAGGACCTAGGAAAACACTTCTTACTAACCATGCTCTCTCTCTCTCACCCTCCCTCCCCTCTCTCACAAACACATTCTCTCTTACCGGCATGCCGCGAACGGAGCGCGTCCTGCGGGTGCCGTGAGTTACGCTCCATTTGCCGGAAAGATGAAGGCCTGGTGTGCTTTTCGCGGTGAAAAGGGAAGGCCCCCGTGTGCCGCGAACGGAGTGTGCTCCGCTCGCGGCGAAGATGGGAGGCCCCTGTGTGCTGCGAACAGTGCGCCGGGCCTTCATCTTTGCCGCGAACGGAGCGCGTCCTGCAGCACACGCAGGACGCGCTCCACGGCATGCCGGTCAGAATGTGTGTGTGTGAGAGGGGAGGGTGAGAGAGCAGGAGGTAAGAGGGGGGTGGGGGGATGCTTGAGTGTGGGTGCTAGAGAGAGGGAGCCTATATGAGGAGATTGTGAAGGAGTATGCATGTGTATGAGAGATTGGGAGGTCATGTGTATAAAAAAGGGATTGTGTGTATGTGAGGGAGCTAGCCTGTGTGAACGGGTGCATGAGAGAGAGACATAGGTAGCCTGTGTAAGGGTGTATGCGTGAGAGAGAAAGGGAGCTTGTGGGGGTGTGTATGCAAGAGAGAGGACCTTGTATGAGGGGATGTATGTGAGCGAGAGAGTGAGGGAGCCTGTATGAGGGTGTGTGTATGTGTACTAGAGAGAGGGAGCATTGTGTGTGAGAGAGGGAAGGACAGATGGAGCCTGTTCTGAGAATGGGATCAAACTCTGGGAATGGAGATAGTTGAAGGGATTGAGCCTAGAGGTGGAGGGGAGAGATACTGGTAGGTGGAAGAGTTGGGGCCTGAGAGGGCAAAGTGGCCAGGGGAGTAGGGAGTGCGAGTGGAACGGACACACTTACAGTGAATTTCTAGGGAAATTCTGCATCTCTAAGGAATAACTTTTTTTTTGTATTAATTTAAAATGTAATTACTTAAAAACTGTCATGTAAATTGTGTTATTTTGACCAGAATAAAGTTTGCAGAATTTTAAGTTTTTGTGCGCAGAATTCCCCCAGGAGTAATATAGGGAAAAGTAACCTTATGTTCTTATGTTGTAGTTACACGATGTTAGGTTCCACATTAAGAGTTACCACCCAAGAAAGATCTGGGCGTCATAGTGGATAACACATTGAAATCGTCAGTTCAGTGTGCTGCGGCAGTCAAAAAAAACGAATAATGTTAGGAATTATTAGAAATGGAGGATATCATAATGTCTCTGTATCGCTCCATGGTGAGACCGCACCTTGAATACTGTGTACAATTCTGGTCGCCGCATCTCAAAAAAGATATAGTTGTGCCTAAGAAGGGCGACCAAAATTATAAAGGGGATGGAACAGCTCCCCTATGAGGAAAGACTAAAGTCAGGGGTGGCCAACTCCAGCCCTCAAGAGCCACCAACAGATTAGGTTTTCAGGATATCCACAATGAATATGCATGAGATAGATTTGTATACAATGGAGGCAGCGCATGCAAACCTATCCTCATGTGGATATCTTAAAAACCTGGCCTGTTTTTGGCTCTCGAGGACTGGAGTTGACCACCCGTGGCTAAAGGTTGGAGAACAGATGGCAGAGGGGGATATGATAGAGGCATATAAATTCATGAGAGGACTAGAACGGGTAAATGTGAATCGGTTATTCACTCCTTCAGATAATACAAGGAATAGGGGGCACTCCATGAAGTTAGCGATTAGCACGTTTAAAACAAATCAGAGAAAAGTTTTTCACTCAATGCACAATTAAACTCTGGAATGATTGCCAGAGGATGTGGTTAGTGCAGTTAGCATAGCTGGGTTTAAAAAAAGATTTGGACAAGTTCCTGAAGGAGAAGTCTATAAACTGCTATTAATCAAGCTGACTTAGGGAACAGCCACTACTTATTACTAACATGCAGGCCGATAGAGTACGGACGTGCTAAAAAAAAAAAAAAAAAGCGTCCATTTTCGGCACCCGCTCGAACGCATGCTCAGCCCCCTCTTCTGGGCCCGCAATACAGAATGCAAATGAGGGTTCACGCTAAAAGGAAGCGCTTGGAACAATTGCGTGCCCCTTGGCCCAGGAGAGGTGACTGTCAGCGGCTTTTCCTAACCTGACCCACCAACACATTTTTTTAAATTTTTTACCGTTTGGTGATGTACAGAAAAGCGGTATTTTCTGCCTTTCTGTACACTTTATTGGGCTGCTCAGAAATTAACGCCTGCCCTTGGGCAGGCGTTAATTTATGAGCATAAAATGTGCGGATCGGCCGCACATTTTTTTTTTTGCATGTGATGAGTGCTATTAGTTTCGGGGGGGGGGGGGGGGGGGTCTGGACGCGCATTGTGGACGCACTAAACCCCTTATTGTATAAGGGGTTGTGGACGCGCGTCCAAACCAGGTAAAAAAAAAAAAAAAGTGCGCTCAGCTGAGCGCACTTTACAGTATCGACCTGATTAGTAGCATGGGATTTATTTACTGTTTGGGTATTTGTGATCTGGATTGGCCGCTGTTGGAAACAGGATGCTGGGCTTGATGGACCCTCGGTCTGACCCAGTAATGCAACGTCTTATGTTTCTTATTGTTTGATAAACTCGCGAGTATACCTGGCTGGAAAAGTATACTCACCACAGCTTCATATAATCTACTGAACTCCATAAGGTTAGGAGTGAGAATAGCTCGCTGGTACCCTTGGATGATAGATGGATGTTGAGCAACGAGCCACAAACCATCCTGCAAGAAGAGGGAAGGAAAACTAATTTCAGCTTGCAATTGTTTCAGAGCACATTAGAAATCATTTGCAAAGAATAAACAAACGCTACACTTACAGCGTCAATGACAATAGGGATGCCTTTGGCCTTGGTTTTTTCTATTATGCCCTACAAATAAATGCAAGGATTGTGAGAAAATCTTTTCATATTTAACATTCATAAAATACAATGGGGAAAAACCACAAACAAAAAAAGGGCAATTGCTTTGTAACAAGGTGGGGGAACTATATGGCCAGCGCTTTGCTGCTGATTACTTTTTAATTACTCTCATGACGAGCCCAGCATACAAAAACCTTCTTCTCTTGATGCAGGCTTTATATATTTGGCCAACTGAGAATGAAGAGGAACCCTGAAAGTACAACCCAGACAGACAGGACTAGAGACCACTGAAAACCCCCTACTGAAGTCACCAATCGTGATCTGGGACATGCAGAAGACTACATATCTTTAGTTACAATATGTCCCCTTTAGGAAATTAGGAAGTTACATGCATGCTGCCTACGTCTCAGGCATTATTTAGAAAATGGGAAAATCTGGGCCTGCAGAGTTCAAGCTTGCAAACTCAAAAGCGTTAAACACCAACGCTTCTGAAGGACGTACAGGGCCGAAGCCTGCAAAAGGAGAACAAAATCTAAGGCCTGATTCAGCCAATTGCTTTTTGATCACCAGAGGGTGAAGAGTATAAAAGAATTGTGTGTTTTTCCCAGAACAGAAACCATTGTAAAATGAGATTTGTCCAAAAAAAATGATTTTCATGCTATTGTGCAATCACTGATCCTCTGAAAGGTAGATCATTGCAACTCTCTTTATGCCAGTTATGATGTTAAAATGTCTACAGGCCGTTCAAACTTCAGCTACCAGGATGATGACCAGGACAAGACATTTGGTAATATAAACGTTGGTCCTGTGATATTCACACTGGTTTCTTATCTACTGGAGGGTTCAATTCAAAATTGTAAGTTTTGATCCATCATGCATTAAGTAATCATACCTCGGGAGTGGTAGAGTTTTAAGCTCTACCACCAGTTAAACAGGGACACCTGGACGAAACAAGGGAGAGAACATTGTTTGTGGCAGGTCCTATTATTTGGAACAGCTTCCTGGATGAAATACAATCAATCCAATGTTGTTTAACATTTAGAAAGCAGGTTAAGTCCTTTTTCTTTAAGCAGGCATTTGGGCCCAGCAGTTACTGAGTGCGTTTGTTTGTAATTCACCTCTCTTTTGCATTTTTATGTTACTTTTTCTTAAATCTGACATTTTGGTTTTATATTGTTTTACTCTTATTAGTTCATTATGCCTATTTTATGTTACCAAGTGCCTTGGACTGAGCTAAAACGGGCTAAAAACGTTTTAAATAAATAAATAAAAATAAAGTTTCTACCGCAGTCTGAAACTAATAGTATCTGTGGTGCGGAAGAGGAAACACCACAGATGTTCCATCAGTGCCCCTCATTCTGACCATATACACCTTCTCGTCCAATGAACCTATGCCTCAATTCAACTACAGAAGCCTCAAGACTCAAATATATTAACTCTTCCCCAAGCACTGCCGTTAAGCGACTTCCATCGCTCCCATGCAAAAGACCTTAGGTTTCCGGCGTGAGCCAGCCGGATTGGGGAGGCTGTGGAGGCAGCACTCACAGCCAGTGGTCAATGTTGACGGACTAGGCTCTATATTAGTCAGGCTGTGGTTTGTGGGCACTCGCCAAGGACTCTTGCTGCTATGGCTGGAGTGAGATAGAAAAGGAGGGGGAATCTCCCTCCCTTTGGCCTCCGTGCCCAGGTAGTGGCAAATGAAGGCTCACTGTGCTACAGCATAAAGAAACAGAAAAATAAAACCGCTGGACCAAAACCAAAACAATTTCCACTTCTGGAAAAATGGGAAGAAGCTGGAAAAACCCTCAGAAATAACAAAATGATTTAAGAGCCTACTCCTGATTTTAAACATGGCCTAACATAGAAGACCCTTTTTTAAAGGGCCAGTGCTCCTGATCCCTTTTTTTTTTTTTAATTTTATTTTGACTCGGCGGTTTCCTCTTGCTCTTTTGTACTTCCAGTTCGAGTGGAACCGGGGCTGGGATCTGATGCCGTAAGCCTTCTTTCACAACTACCCGGTGATCCCTCCCCTCCAAAGCATGCCTAGTCTGCTCACTGCATCGACGGTCCTGTGCCAGAGCTCAGTCCGTGTTACAGCAGAGCAATGTTTATGCACATGATATCTCAAATAAGATGAGGCACAATGCTGCAGGCGGTCAATTTTAGAATGGTTAACATCTCAACTAAACAAAAAGGCACAGAAATCAATGTGTCAAGGTATATAAAAAATAGATCAGGGAATAACTCATAAGAGAGGTACTTAAGGCACATCAGGGAGGTACTAAGGTACTTTACGTTAGAACACAAGATTTAAGGCACTTGTGAGGTAGAGAATAAAGGAAAACACATATAGTTATTGTTTTACCATGATAAAATAATTTGGTTTTTGTGTCCCCAGTGGGCTCTTAAGGAGCCAATATGCTGCAGTATTTTAAGGATCCGGGAACATGGCTTGAGAAATGGGCCCGCTTATGTCAGTGGCCCAAAACCCGGCTCAAAGTGCCAAGCTTTTAGTAGCTTTCTAAACACTGACAGATTTGGAGTTAGGCTAGTGTAATGTTGGGTGGTAAAGCGTTCCAAAAGCATTGGGACAGAAGCAAAGAAGGTTCTCTGGCACTCGTATGACCAGGAGCGTGGGATCCGTTTGCACACTGTCCTCTCTCAACTGCCATCATGTCAGACCTTCAAGGCCAGAGCCAGGATTTTGAATTGCATCCTGTAGAATATCAGGAGCCAGTGCAGAGCACGAAGACTTGGAATAATCCTATAATCATCAGCAGCAGCAGCATTCTGTTTGAATTGCGGGCACCGGTTGACTTTTTTTTTTTTTTTTTATTAATTCCAATGTACAGCGAGTTGCAGTAATCCAGGCAGGTCGTCACACAGGCCTGGATGACTATGGCGAAAGCAGGGCCATCAGAGAAGGGATGAAGTTAAGAGGTGATATAGATGAAAAAGCAGTGACAGGATCTGCACTTCAGTGGTGAGCTTTGGGCCCAGCACATATCCCAGACTGCTGAAAGTTCCTGGAGGAAACCATTAGGGACAGTTGTTTTCAATTTTTATTTTATCTGGGAGTTTCAATATCAACAAAATTGTTTAAAAAAAAAAAAAAAAATTAGTGAAAAAAATGACTTTTCCCATTGATTTTTCTCCTGTTATACCAATCATTTTTTCACTGTTTGTTTTTTTGTTAATACTGAAATTCCCAGGAAAAATAAAATTAAAAAATGAAAAGGTTGCTAACCGTTATTAACCACGTAGCCTAGAGGAAAGCCACTGCTTATCCTTGGGTGTAAACAACATGGAATCTATTATCTGGGATCCTGCCAGATACTTGTGATCTGGATTGGGCAATGTTGGAAATAGGATACTGGGCTTGATGGGACCCTTCTGACCCAGTATGGGAACTTCTTATGTAAAGAAGAGGTTTTCCTTTGAGAATCACTGCCAAGTTCAAATTTCCCAGATCTTTTTCTTTCGTATCCACAGTACTTTTTAACTCAGTTTTCTGCTTGCTTTCTTAGTTCCATTTGCATCTTGGTTCCTTTCATCCCATCCCCGTAACAAATTATTTGCAAATTTTCAACCTTTAGTTCTAATGTAAACCGATATGATGTTGCTACTAATATCGGTATAAAAAAAAGTTATAAATAAATAAATACTTCTGTCTTTTGTAGATCTAATCCATTTGGCATAGCCAGTCTGATGTCGTTCCCAAGCATCTGGTCCGGTTCATCTTTGCTTCATCAAGTCTGGGCCGAGAGGGGCCAGTAGCCAAATGTCATCAGCATGAGTAGCAAGTGATCTGATAGTTTGAGGATCTTGCCTAGGGGTGCATCACGTATATATCCAACTGTGTTATTTATTTATTTATTTTTAGCTTTTATATACCGGAAGTTCCTGTATACAATACATATCACTCCGGTTCACATTTAACAGAGTTAACTATCGCCGGGGAGGCGATAGTTAATTCTGTTAACTATCGCCTCCCCGATAGATGTTAGCGCTAGGACAGATTCCTGAGGCACGCCACAGGATGTAACAGCAAAGATGGGACGATGCTGATGCCAGTGAAACAGTTTGGGAAGGATTTTGAAGGAAGGGATTGAACTAGAGAACTGCTGCCTAGCCCCAAGTCTTAAGATGTACAGAATGTCATAGTCAATGTCATCGATGCTTCAGACAGGTCAAGGAGTACCAGCAAGGCTACTTGTCCAGGGTCCATGCATAATTATATGTCATCAAGTAGGCTCACTAGCATAGTCCCTATGCTGAAATGTAGCCTGAAGCTCTATCGAAATGGATCCAGATCCTTTGCAGTCGGCAGGAAATGAGATAGCTACGTTAGTACAGCTTGTTCACTGACCTTATCTAGAAATGGCAGGTTTGAGACTGGGCTCACTGGGGTCCAGGTTAGGTTTCTTTAGAGTAGTTCTAACTGTTACTCTTCAGGCAGTCTGATACGTGACCTTCTGTTAGCGATGCATTTATAATGTTCAAAGGCAGTTGAATAGCCCAGATTTGGCATTCTTGATTAACCAAGGAGGGGGCAGGGTCTTCAAAGCAGGCTGTAGTTTTAAGGTTCGAGAGAAAAGTCTCTCTCATTTTCTAGTAGTGAAATTGTGGGAGTATGGAAGCTGCTGATCCATTTCAGGGAACAAGTTCTTCGGAGGTGTAAAAATGGAAAAAAACTCCTGCCAGCTTTTGGCAGTGTGCTTCCAAAGCCAGGATAGGGTATAGAAGGGTTGTTGAACCCAGTAGCTTATTCACTGTTTGTGCGGGTCCTGCCTGGTTGATCATTTTTGAGCACTAAGCCTTTTCGGCCTCTGCAATGTGATGCCTGGTGTCGCTTACAGTTGTTTCTATCCAGTTGGAAGGCTGATTTTCACCACTTGCGTTCTAATCTGCCCATTTATTTTAGTTCTGCGGTGAACCAAGGGGTCAGTTTGGTGGGTGTTGTGCTTCTCTAGGCGTAGCGAGAATGGATCTGTGGGACTGTGTTTTTCTTTGCAGTTTAAGGGGCAATTATAGTGATAGGAGAGGAGGCAGGCTGGATGTAGGGCAAGTTTCTGCAGAAGCTCATTTTGGGATGAGGATGGTTCAAGGGCAAGTGGGTCCCGTTATTTATTTATTTATTTTTGTAGGGAGGAGGTTTCCTCCTTGATGTGTAAAGCTAAGGCAATGAGGGCAAACCCCCTGTTAAAAAGGAAGGTAGTTTTTTGGTTTTCACTTTAATTTCTGCATATATGCAAGACTTTCCTAAAATCACATAGCATTCTCCTTCACATGAGGGCTTTTCTACTAGGACTGAAAGATTTCTATTTTTCTTTTTTTTTTCCCCTTCTTCCTCTCCGACTCCTACAGCACATTAAGCACGGTAGTGTGGTGACTGAAGTGTGGACCTGCATTTCTGGCTGCTCGCCCTTACGTCAAGGCAGAATCATTCTGAGTGGCCATCTTCATTTCCAGTATATGTACATATATTCTGTACATATGTACATTCTGTACATATGCCCCTTAAGATTTTGTCAGTATTAGTACTATAATTCATGTATGTACACTCTAAGCTCCACTAAGATCCTCGTCATGCCGCTGTAAATTGTTAACTGTTAAAGGTTACGGTTTAATTGTTAATTTGTAAATTGTTAAATGTTTCAATGTAAAATGCCATCGAGGCGACAGTTTCTTTCTTGTAAACCGGTGTGATATGTATACTTTACAGGAACATCGGTATATAAAAAATTAAAAATAAATAAATAAATAAATATATGCCGGTGACAGCAGGCGAATGATTCATGACCGCACAGAGCTACTGCAGGCCAATCTCAACTTGAGCCACTATTGATATTTTGTGTATCTTTTGTACTCTGATGATATACAGCATGTTAAAACATTCAATAGTATGTTAGTGTAATAATATGGATTATAGTTCCTTGAAGAAACTGTTTTTACAGCAAAATAAGGGTCCCTTGTCGGGATGAATTTATCATGTTTGGGACTTTTTAGAGCGTTTTTAACATATGTATGTTTATGTATTTGCAATTATATGATAATTTGGGGAGAGAGTTGTAACAGCATTTTGGCCAATTTGGGTGGGATTATCTCGATGTATGTTTTTAGGTATATATGCATGTAATTTGATATAGATAAATAAATATATATTTTTTTGTATTTATTGGATTATATTAGGTGTATTTTGCATGTTTATTAGCCAGCATCATGCTTTAACATGTCAAACCTAGGATCAAGCTTTTTTATTTATTTTATTGTATTAGGCATTTTTATATTTCACCTTTTTAATCTCATCCAAAGAGGAGAAGAATTAGCATGCAATCTTAAAATAAATTTCTATTAACCAAATTAGTCAAGGTCATGAAGTTTGGAAAAGGAAGTAGTACTAGTTATTGACATCCATATTCAAAACAGCACTAACTGCCAACATTTAAACAGTAGAATCCTACCTATGAAAAGGTAATACTGCAAATAATACACCAGGGCCTAACACACCAATACTCCTATTAAGACAGAACAAGTCAGGCTGCTACAGATCCCTACACAGAAACTACTTGTCAGTAGAGTACCTCACCTCAGTCACACATGCAGAACATAGACAGATCCTCACCAAACAGAGAATAAAGAGACACCATAAAGTATGAAGACAAAAACTGAACTGGAAACTACAAGAAGCCAGCCTCTGTATGCAGTGCAACAATGGAACAGAAGCATCATCATTCCTCATAATACAATAATAAAGTCAAGAAATGTAACACATTAATTGTAATAGCAAAACTATACTAATAGAATAAATGCTGACAAACAGGACATCATTCAATAATTAAGTTTGAAATTCTTTAAAAAAGTACTCAAAAAGCAATAAAATATTTCAACACACACAAACACCACTGAACAATTAAAACTAATAAGAATAAAAAAAAAATTCCTGCTCTCCATACCTGGAATCTTGATTTCCAGTCAGCCTGGGATGGCATGGATTGAGGGAGGATGGTTACATAAACTTTACCTCTCTCTTTCACACACACACACACACTCCCTCTCTCATTAACACGCATCCATGCTCTCACACACACATGCAGACAGGCTCTCTCATACACCTATGCATACTCGCCCTACTAGACATCTCAGCTGCATATGATACAGTCAACCATCAAATTCTAATGACCCGCTTAGCAGAAATAGGTATCACCTGCACCGCCCTCACATGGCTCTCCTCCTACCTCACAAACAGAGAATACCTCGTAAAAATCGACAAATACGAATCTTCACACATACCTATCACACAAGGTGTCCCCCCAAGGATCCTCCCTATCCTCCACCCTCTTCAATATTTATCTCTTACCGCTATGCCACCTCCTCTCCAACCTAGGCCTGAAATTTTTCCTATATGCAGACGACGTACAGATTCTCATACCGTTTCAAGGGTCCATAAGCAAACCTTTGCAACACTGGGAATCTTGCCTCACTACCATAAACACGCTGTTATCTGAGCTCCATCTAGCTCTAAATACATCCAAAACAGAATTACTCGTCATCTCTAATCAGCCTGAACGTTTTACCCTCCCCATGCGACAGAACAATCCTCAGAACACAACCACAGCCCTCTCCCAGCCCCAGTTTGTAAGAGACCTAGGCGTCCTCATAGATCAACACCTAAATTTTAAACCCCACATCAAAGCTCTCCTAAAGGGAGGTTTCTATAAATTAAACATCCTAAAAAAACTCAAACCCCTCCTCCACACACACGATTTCCGCACTGTCGTACAGACCACCATGCTCACAAAACTGGACTATTGTAACTCCCTGCTAATAGGACTCCCTGCCACCACCATCAAACCCCTGCAGATTCTACAAAATTCCATGGCCAGAATCATAACAAGTACTCGTAAAAGGGACCACATCACCCCCATCCTAAAGGACCTACATTGGCTGCCCATCTCCTTCCGCTCACAATACAAAACCCTAACCATCCTTCACAGCTCCCTTCATAAACACAACCACACCTGGCTTGATGAGAAGCCTCACTACCGCTCCTCTGACCGACCTACAAGAACAGCCCACACAGGCACTCTCCACACACCATCCCTCAAATCAGCACATTCATCTCATACCAGAGGGAGAGCGTTCTCCATCGCTGGCCCCACCCTCTGGAACTCCCTCCCCACCCTCCTACGCCAAGAGACATCACTCCACAATTTCAAGAAAGGAGTCAAGACATGGCTCTTCCGACAGGCCTACCCTGACACAAACCAAACATAAATTCTTCCCTCCAGCCCCTCCCTGTCTCGACCATCCTCCGGCTGCTCCCCCCCTCCGTCAGACCCACCCCTACCCCTCTTCACTCCTAGTCACCTTCCAATCCTTTGTCTCCCAACCGCCCCCTTCTACCCCCTACCCCCCCGTACACCTTTCAATCTCCCTCAAATAACCTTTCTCCGAATGAACACCTTAGCCCAAGTAATACTGGTGGCTTTCAAGTCCTCATGAGTCCCTCCTTAAGTAAATGAAACCTGTACTTAAGTTACTGATACCTATACTCAAGTTAATGAGACCTGTGCACTCCGTCATCTGTACATAGTTTCCCTCTATTCCTATAGTTTTCATTCCTTTACTTCTCTTCTCTCTATCTGCCTTTGTTCTCCTCTCTTCCCCATCCCCACATTGTTAATTGTTATTGCCAGTTATTTATTTACTATCATTATTATAAATATTGTTTTATCGTTACACTGTATTTTCCACCTGAGTTCATTGTAAACCGGCATGATGTGCTGCACGAACGTCGGTAAATAAAAGTTAATAAATAAATAAATAAATAAATACTCACTCCTTGGCCCATCCAGAGATTTCTTCTATGTGAGCAGCTGGTAAGAGAGTATGACAGGAGAAGGACTGCTGCCACTCTTTGTGTCATTAGATATCTGAGCCTGAAGGTAACAAGGATGCCAGCTCATTCAGCCACTGGAGGCTCCAGCTCTCCCAAGCAGGAATGGTCCTTGGTTGATGACATCATTCTACTGGAGGGGCCAAAACGGAGCCTGGATGGAAAGTCCCTGTGTAACTTTGCCCGGCTGCCTGGATTCGAGGGAGCTCAAGCAGTGGAGACAGAAGAGGCTGGGCAGACCGTGCAAGGAGTTGAGGTCGAACTAGGCCAAGTATCATTTGCTTTGGTGAAACCCCAAGTCATTACACTAGAAAAAATATGGTTGCTATTGAAGAACTGGGAAGATCTCTGTCTGCACAAATAGCTCAAGTTTTTGTTAATTCTCAGGATATAAATGCAAGGATAGTGGCACAGGAGAAAGCCATGGAGGAATGTAATAAGAGGTTGAATGAAATGGAACAAAGAGGTCAACCGGTTCAGATCAATTAAGCCATTTTGGTTAAGGATGCATCACAAGCAGGAAAATTTGAAGAACATTTCTAAGCGCAAGACCTTGAGACTGATTACGTTTCCAAAGTCGGACGTGATTTCTCTAAAGGAAATGTTCAAAGAATACCTTATTGAGATTCTTAAAATCCCAGCAGGGGCCTTACTCCTGCTGCAAGAGCTTTTTTATTTGCTACCGCCTAAGAAAAATCTGAGAGAAGAGGATCAGGTGGATTTGTCACTTATTTCATCAGATAGCTTGCAAATAACTTTCCCGGAGACTTCGGGTGAAACACACGTAAAATCAGCAACCGCAGTCACAAGCCTTGCCAGACCCTTAAATCAATTTCAATGCGTGCAAGCTCGGAGGTTCCGGCTCTAAAGGTCATTATTCCCTCACTTCTAAAAGATAATTCAGTACTGAAGTGCGCTCACACCCTCAGTCAGAACACAAGGACAGTTTGCACAGACTAGGAATTCAGATCGGAAGACTCCCAAGCAGTGGGCAGACCTATTTTCCACTGCTTTCCTTAGTTTCACGAGTGTTCACACTCTTCTCCATTCTTCCTCCCCCCCCCCCCCCCCCCCCCCCCAATCACCCCACTCCCTCAAGTCCACCTCTTTTCAAGCCCCCAGTCCAGTCTGCTAACCCCTTCCCGTGTAATGAACCCAACTTGGAAATATACCCTCACAACTGCTATTGGATTCCTCAGTTCCTCCAGGCACCCAAGATGTCCTCTGGTGGTTCCCTCCTTGCCCTTTTCTTTGTGGGTGGTTGACCAGATGCCCTTTGCAAGCCTCAAGCCTGTCCCTTACCCAACCAAAGGTTACTCTTTGCAGCAGCCTCACACATCCGCTTCAAGCAGGGATTCTCAAGCTGACAGATGGTCCTCACATGCGTGACACACTGAACACGTGACAATCACAGGGCTAACCCCATCCCAGACCCTCAGTAATGGGTATAAAGCAGAACTAGGCCATTCCCCGTACAAATCACCATATAAAAAAGATATTCTGGTGTTAGCGCAATAACAGCAACACAAACTCCCTCTACTACCAGGCGCAATTGCCCTACTTATAAAAAGACAGCAGTTCACCACCAATGCGTGTCCTATTGAGAAAACACAACAGATAAGATGAGGTATTTTATTAGTATACATCCAAGATTGACCTTCACCAAGTACAGAAAGACCACAAATTACAAAAATGAAGACAAACTGGAATGAAAACCCCAAAAAAGCCACTCTGTTCTGCATGCAAACCTGGAGAAATGGAAACAGAAATATAGCACCTAACAAAGTCCCAGGATCTGCAATAATGCACACAACCTAATCCGCACAAAGTTATACCTGCATTATGGCATGCACTCAAATGGAACAACCCTATCTATAAAAAGGCACCACTACAAATATTAAACCAGGCCCTAAACCCCAATACACCTCCCATTAGGAAAACAGAACAAGCCAAGCTGCTATAGAGCCCCACACAGAAATAATAGTAAAACTATACTGATAAATGTTACAAAACAGCTGAGAACAGAACAACATCTAACAATTAAAAACTCTGAAGAATTTTTAATAATTTTTAAAACACCAATAAAATTTCAAAACAGCAGACACATCACATACTACCCAATAATTAAAATGACAGTCAATCAACAAAAATGAACTTTAAAAGCCATCTTTACATACCCTCTCCAGCAGTTCTCCTACTCCTTTCCCTGGCAGGCCACACCAGAAGCAGCAGTAGCCGCTGAAGCTCTGTCCTCATGGTTCTCTTCCTTAGGGACCACAACCAGTCTCTTCTCTCTCTCACTTACGCCCCCCTCTCCCCTGCCACACGTGGCCTGCAGACCTTTCTACAAATTCTGCGTAAAAAAATACAAATTCTGTGCCCCGCTGCAGCACAGAATTCCCCCAGGAGTAAATGCTATAAACAAGCTAATAACGTATGACAAGTCTTAGCAGGAACCAAGCCCAACTAAGGAGGAGCTTTGCTCGCTTTTCTGAAAATAAATATGCAGGGCCTGTGAATTCTGCTCTTTTAAAAGGATGTAATTATTTATATTTAGCCAAATTAGAAAAAAATATTTAATAAGTCTCTGATCTGGGTTAACTTAAGCCAAAGTTGTTTGTTTTTTTTTTAATTTTTTGTTTCCAATAATTACAACAAATAAAATAAAACAACATTGCATAAATTAGCAATAATGACAATCTTACAAACTAAAATACTTGAAATCTTATCCTTCATGTCATTACTTACTATGATACAAAGAAAATAGAAGTGAAGTACATCTCTAAGTGAACGGTAATTCTAAAGGTAATTATGCACTATTTAGATCCTTCTACTGCTCTATTCCGGTCATTAAATTCCAAGGAGGTTTTTAAGACCTATTGGATCTGTAAATATGTAGTTATTACCATTCAGTTTTATAATACACTTGCATAGATATTTCAGATTAAAATAACCTCCTTTTTCCCAATACTTTCTCCCTATACTGAAGAAAAGTTTTTCTACCAACTTGTGAAAGTCCCTCGTGTGTCTTTATTTCTAACTCTTCCTGAGATTTCTGTAATAACTCTGATACGTCTATGGAACTACCATTATTCTCTATTCCTTTATCAATCGTTTCTTTTTTATCTTGTTCCACCCCACTTCTCTTACCCCCCAAGTAAAAACGCCCTTATTATGACAGGTAGACATTTTTCAGGTATTTTCAATATTTGTATCAAATAATTCCTAAATAATTCCATAGGATTTATCTTTTTTTATAATAGCAAAATTATTGACCCTGATATTTAGCGAAGCCAAAGTTATTTCTTAACTAGAGAGACCTGGTGCTTGACAAAGAAACCCTGTTTTCAACTCAGTGGTGTTCAAAGTCACCGCTGGGCATTAAAAAAAGTCACCAACTCTTTCAGAGGCATCCTAGCAGGCAAGTCGATGCAGAAAGGTGCGTTCAGCTGAAAACCAGCACCCAGTTTCTTAATGCTCAGGTTACTGCAGTGAGTGAATGTGAGGGAGAGAGGACGGCACCAGCAGAGCACAGTTAGTGCTATTTTCTTATTGCAAGGATATCCACGCCCTCAATGTTTGGATTTTACAGAAGCAGGAAGCATTTCATCCTTATGAGCTTTTTAAGTTGACCAGGTTAAAATACCGACATAAATGAGAACTGCCAGCACACGCACAGAGTTTTACAGCACATCAATGCATGGGCTAAAAATTACTTCTGATGCAGGAAGCTCATAGTATGCAAATGCCTTGTTCGATATTGGGTATTTTCTTGATTGTGACCCTTGCACATTAAGAAGATGTTTAAGGCAGTTTTGTTCACTACATATAAAAAAAAAAAAGAACAAAATATATATCACTTGTATCTTACTGGAGGTTTTTTAAACTAATTATGGTGCTCTGATTCACCTGATTAAAGGCAGTTATTGCCGAGATTAGGCATTTGAAGTTTTTTCTCCAATATAGATAAGTCATTCTGGTGCACTAAAGAATGCTTTACTATGTGTCTTTTTCTAATTGATGGTTTATTTGAACTCAGGTCATCTTTGAAGTCATTTTGGAATAGGTCTAGTGGAGTAGTTCATCAGGGCTGGCGGGACTCTGTCCTCTCACCAAACTAAATTTACATCATAAAAAAAGGTAAAAAAAAAAAACCCTGGTATTAACTCTGCTGGGAAAACCTGTGATCCCATCCCTGGGGGAACCTGATTGGTCTTCGAGACCACAAAAAAGGGGTTATTGACAGAGAAGATGTTCCAGCAACTTGAAGGCTCCTTAGCTGTGTTGCCAGACCTAGAGAGTAAGCTCCATGGTGCTCAACGTGAAAGACTAGACCTGAACCAGTTGCTGAAACCCTGCGGTGATGTGAACATGTGCGGTATAATATATCCCTGCGCTTGGGACCTAGCAGTTTTACTTCCTGCTCTCACTCATTTTACCTCTTGATCTATGAAATGCACTGCAGAGATGCACAACAATAAAAAGGGCATAGAGAAAAAAAAAAGTTTGTTTCAATGCATTCGTATGTTAAAATGGGTGATGCAATGGTGCAGATGACACTACTGTCAAATAAAACGGCTCTCCAAGTTAGCAGATTTGTATATCAAGTGTCAGATAAGCCCACAGAAAAGCAGGGATTTTTAATTCCGATTGCATGGTTATGGTGCTATTGTCTTCTATGCCCTACACAATGATAATCTGGGCTCAAGGAGTCAAATAAACTGTGCTACGCACTATCATGTTATACCTGCATTAGGTAACTTGAGCGCACTAGAAACTTAACTGTGGAGAACAGTTTTAAGCAGACTGGAGGAGTAAAGGATCTGCCTAGTGGTTAGAACAGGGGACTACGAACCAGGGTTCACATCCTAGTGACCTGGGGCAAGTCACGTCAACCCTCCAGTGCCTAAGGTACAAACTTAGGGGCTTATTTACTAAAAGGTTTTTCTCCCATTTTGTGTCCATGGGAAGAATGCTTAGTAAATAGGGCCCTTAGATTGCAAGCCCTTAGAGAACAGGAAAATACGTACAGTACCTGAATGTACTAGAGGATTTGGAGAATGATTGCTAATAATCAGGCTTTCCTGAGAGAATCATAACAAAAGGAGAAATCTCCATGTCAAAATCAAACAGAAAAATTACTTTACTACGACCTTTCGTCATCATGATCTGTATACATTCACAACTTAATATGAATGGCTGAATGGAAAATGATACCGCCATCACCGTTATCCAATCAAGGTCCAAAACAGTGCTTTGAAGTAGTATTATATTGAAATGACTTGACACAGGAAGATTATAGTCTTATCCGGGCGGCTACGTTACCTTTGCATGTTCCAGTATTACTTCATCTCTACCCAAGCCGGGTCCTAAGACAACTGTGTGAAGCCTCGGCAACCATTTCTCCACTTCATTTACAGCGTTAGGAATGTCACTGGGCAGAGAGAGCAAGGAGAAATAATACATGTTACCGTCTGCACTTGGGTACGCATTCAAGGCAGAGTAAAACACCCCATAAAATGCCGCAGTTTCTCGTTTCTAAAGAAATGGGACAAAAAAGGCTAAAACATTTCTTGGAGGCAAGAAAGTCAGTGTGAGCTCATTCGCTGAAATGCTTCAGTTTATTTTGGGTAGATTTTATGGATTAAGACCTCGGCAAACAACAAAATTAGAAAACCAAAAGTTACCACAAAAATATACGTGTAGGGCTTTTCTTTTTCCCCCAAAACGTTGGTGCTAGCTAATCACACACATATTTTCAACTTACGTGCCAAAACCAGGGCGTCCGCAGAGCCTGCCTTCTAGAGATGACTAGGTATCCAAATCAAATGGCTGATTAATCGAACTCTAGCCATCTTTAGGCCTCAGACATTTACATTCTGTGGGCAACAGTTAGGGTGACCATACAACTCCATATGAAGGGGAACAGACTAAAGCAGTCCTACTTGTACGCCATGGCACGCATGGAGATGTAGACCCGCTTTTCTTAGAAATCAACCGGGAATTCAGAATCACATCTGCAAGCCTGCCAAGGAGTAAAAACCAGGAATGGCCCCCGATTTGTCTCCCTTGACATGGAGCAGTAATGGTCACCCTGAAAACAGTTATCAATTAGAAGGCAATGCAGTGGATGTCCTAAAAAAAAAAATAAATTTGCAGCCATGAATTACTGCAGAAGTGCCTTCTTGAAGGTGGTCGTGACAAAAAAAACGTTCACTAAAAGCCAAGGAAGCTCCAATTACTCTCATACTCTGTACATCAAATAAGCAGTAGGGGAAGACATGGCCTAGAGGTTAGAGCAGCAGCTGAGAAGCAAGGAATCCAGGATTCAAATCCTGCTTCTCTCCTCGACACTCCTAGTGACCCTGAGCCAGTCATGTCATCCCCCATTGCCACAGACCGTATGCCCTCTGGGGCAGGGACCTGCTTACTGTATTTGAAATGCAACTCATCTTAAGCACGGGTTGGGAAAGATGAGCAATTCCAAATCCAATTATTTCTCACCTCCTTAAGGCAGCAGTGCCAGGAATCAATTAAATTCCGTCAGTTAAACGGAAAAAAAACAAACTGCAAACGATGCAGCGGAGGAGTGCCCTGGCACAGACGTAAAAATGGCTGAATCAGCGTGGATGTCTGGAAGAGAACGTGCACCAGAGTGGGTTTTTCTTAGAAATATCTAGTACAGGGTTTTTTTTTCCCCTCTCTGCATCCGATTCTGTACAAGGCTAGGAAGATTTGTGAGACACCACAAAAAGATTTTATTACTCCTGGCCTGCAGTAATAATGGAAGGGGAACCAGAAACCTGGGACTGTGCTGACTTCACCCAGCACTGCTGGCTCTGCCTGAAAATGCCTCTCACTGTCTTGGGGTTAACCAACTCCTGAGGCCAGATCCTCTCTCGCTATGCAGTCGGCACGGCACGCCGACGTGGGAGGCCAGTCCAAGTCCCAGTGAACTGCTGCAGATCGTTTCACGGACGAGGCAAGTCATCAGGCCACAGTCCCACCCACCCTCTCCTAGTGTTGTGAACCTTCTTCCCGTGTGCATAAGAAATGGTAACAAACAAAAAAACCCCACACAAAACAAGACACCATCCAAATGGAAAGGCAGACCCCTTGATGCGTATCAAAATTCAGTTAAGATGTTTACTATGGTTCTGCACGCAGTGAGTAAGTGAGGCACAGGGTTTTGGGAACATTTTTTTATTTCTTTTTTATTTTGGACTTAGCCGTTCCTGCTTTCCTTCTTCTTCCAGCTCAGTGGGAACAAGTGCTGGGGATTTCAGCACCAGGAGAGGAAAATTTGGTTCTTACCCGCTAATGTTTGTTCTTGTAGTACCACGGCTCAGCCCAGACTCCTGGGTTTATGCATCCCCGCCAGCAGATGGAGACGGAGAAAGTTTCACTGCCACTGCTTGATAAACCCTAGTGCCACCTGCAGTTCCTCAGTATTGATCTGTACCCAAGCAATAAAAAATGGTTACAAAAACCAAACTAAGGAAAACCTTAAACTATACTAATAAAATGGCCTTCCATAATAAAAAGAACAGCTGAGCGGGTGACTTGCCACCTCCTTAAAATCGGGCAGGTTCTGGACTGATCAGTGGTACTACAGGAACGAAAATTAGCAGGTAAGAACCAATTTTTCTTTCCCTGTACGTTCCCGGATCAGTCCAGACTCTTGGGATGTACCAAAGCCCCCTACTTAGGGTGGGACCTGGAGAGCCCGCTCTCAGAACACTCTCGCCAAAGGAAGAACCTGGATCTCCCACATCCAAGCGATACTGTCGTGCAAAGGTATGTAGTGACTTCCAAGCCGCTACCCTGCAAATCTCCTGAGGAGACACCAGCTACACTTCCACCCAGGAGGTTGCCTGCGAATGCGTAGAATGAGCCCATAAGCCCTTCGGAATTTCATGACCTCCTGTAATGTAAGTAGACCCAATCGCCTCTTTCATTCAACGCACAATAGTAGCCTTAGAAGCTTTGAAACCTTGCTTCGTGCTGCTCCACAAAAGAAAAAGGTGGTCGGACCTCCTGAAATCATTCGTCACCTCGAGATAGCGCAATAGAGCTTGCCAAACATCTAACCGCTTGAGTTCCTTCACATGTGGAGCGGATGCATCTACCGATGGAAAAAGTTGGAAGCTCCACTATCTGGTTACTCCACTGTCTGGTTCACATGAAATGTGGAAACTATTTTCAGCAAAAAAGAAGGCACTGTTCTCAACGAAACCACTGTCAAAGATAGTGAGGGCTGGAAGCAAGAGAGTTTGTCAGATGGACATACCGGTAATAGTCTTGCTTGGCAAGTGCAATAGTAAACTGGAAGGAAGTCAATCTGTGCATAGAATTTTAGCCAGAGACGCTTTGTAGAGTGAGCAAAGGAACACAGGAAGCATATTCCAATATTCTCTTTTGCCCTGTATATTTGTCTGTCTTGATTAGATTGTAAGCATTACTAAGCAGAGACTGTCTTATGTGTTTCTGTATATGCTGCGGACATCGAGTAGCACTATATAAGTGATTAGGAGAAGTGATACTAAAACTACCTATGCTTGTGTGAATAAAGTAGCATAGTTCAATATATAAAATCGCCTAATCACATCAAGCTCTGGGCAAGATACAATCATTAAAAACATCCACAATAAAAATGCAATAAAATGTGTGTCAAACAAAGAAAAACAGAATAAAAAAAACATGATAAATAAGTTTTCAAAGAACGAAATACCATAACTGCAATATATAACACCAAACACAATCAGTATCACCAAAAGGAGTGCAAGAACAGGAAAACAAAACTTATGAAAACCAATAAACTAAAACAGCCTGCTGGAATCACCAAATATTAGCTTGCAGAATGGAAATATTCAACCGATAAATGTGCCTCCAAGAACAACGAACTCTACAGATTAGGGGGAAGGGGACCACACAAAAATGCCTGAGCACAAGTTCCCGCCGATCGGACAATCCAGAGAGAGTTCTGGCAGTAGCGCCACTTGTAACAACCTTAATAAGTAGCCAACCAGTATTGCATTACCTGCAATGCTTTGTCAGGTTGATATTGTAATTACGTACGACAATAAAATCTGCTTACAGTCGAGCTGTGGACTGCACGATGGTAAGCAGACCACAGTATTCAAAGGAAACAAGGTTTCCATACACCGTGCCTGAAGCTGTACAAAGCGACAAGCGAACTGCTTTCCACAGTTAAAGTGGCACTTTCTGACAACATGCCCCTTCATTAGTCTTCCCCAAGTGGTTGGCTACCTTTCTAAAAAGTGCCAGATGCTGCAAACGCTATTCTAAAATTAGTTAAAAAAAAAAAAATAAATAAAAAGGTCAAGAGTAGTTGGGTAAAGATTCTACTTTATTACTGTAACATTTTTCAAGAATATTGAACACATTTTTCAGGGGATGGGCCTGATCATGAGAGGCTGATAGTCCAAGTCATCTGCCGTTTTTAGACAGCTGGCTAGCAGGGCTGAAACACAAATAGCCCTGGCGCTCTCTGGAGTGCCAGTGCAGGGACACCGATTGCATAGTGTGCAAAACCGCTGCTCTTTTGAAAACACACCAACAAAAACCTACATGATCGATCAGCTCAGAGCTGTATGACGAACGTTATTAGCCCAATGAAGGTACCAGCTCTAACCCAACCACTCTGTTAGCTTTCTTAATGGATTACTGTTAGCAGGCTGACATGCTACTCCTGTCTTACTCTGATATATATTTCTTAAAATGAGCTAAAATTGCCTTTTATTAAAAAAAAAAACAAAACCCTGTCATTTGACAGCTAAAGGCCTCGAGGGGAATCAGGACACTAATTCCTATTGCATCCTGTGCTATAAGGAGAGGCCAAGATGTAAAGAGGAAAAAAAAAAAAGACAACAGTAATGGAAAGCAGAGCCAGATCTGGTTGCGACTCATAGCCTCTCAGTACAAAGAGCCCTTTAAAATAAACTATGGAGCAATAGCTTAGCACACATCATTCTAGCTAATTTTATGTCACACAATTACTATGGAAGCTAACCATAATTGTTCACACACTGAGTTAATTTGGCATGCTTCCTTAAAATCAACAAAGCGGAGCTGCTTACCTGTAACAGGTGTTCGGCGAGGACAGCAGGATGTTAGTCCTCACACATGGGTGACATCATCAGAAGGAGCCCCGTCAAGGAAAACTTAGGTCAGTCTTTCTAGAACTTTGACTGGGCACACTGAGCATGAGCAGCCTGCCCTATACCATGCATCCACGTGGGGTCCCTTTCCAGTCTTATAACACAGAATTCTACGTATAACTGAAAAATGAGGAGAAACCCAACTCTGCAGGGTGGCGGGCGGGTTTCATGAGGACTAACATCCTGCTGTCCTCGGAGAACGCCTGTTATAGGTAAGCAACTCAGTTTTCTGAGGACAAGCAGGATGGTAGTCCTCACACATGGGGGAATCCCTAGCTATAGGCTGCTCCCCAACACAAAAGGGGACCAACAGACACCCAACCAGGTGCCAATGGGCACAACAAGAAAGTGCCGTTGATAACAGATGGGAAAAAGACAGCCTGAAGAGCTGGGTTCTACACCTCAAACAGGTATCGAAAGACAGACTGGCCGAACCTACTGTCACGTCGGTATCGAACCATGCTCCTAAGAAGTCCAGGAGCTGAGAAGGATGAGGGTGACTCTTAGACTAATTGACGACCCAACCGAAGGACCGCAGACAGTGCGAGACTTTGTCCTGCGCCTGCTTGCAGAGTTCCTCAGACCTTGCCTGAATGAGCCCGTTGTTTAGGTACGGGTGGAACCAGAACCCCGTCGCTGCGGAGGGCTGCTGCTACCACTTTGGTGAAAGTGCATGGAGCCGTTGCCAGACCGAAAGGAAGGGCACAGAACTGGAAATGCATGCCGAGGGCCATGAACCAAAGAAGCCTTTGAATCCTGGTGGATGCATGTGTCCATGTGGACGTCAGATCCAGGGAAGCCAAGAATTCCCCGCTGCTCACCGCCACAATGACTGAGCGCAGGGTCTCCACCCGAAAATGCGGGACCTTGAGAAACTTGTTCACCTTCTTCGGATCCAGAACTGGACAGAAGGAGCCTTCCTTCTTCAGCACCACGAAATAAATGGAATAACACCCCATTCCTACTGGGGAACGGGAACAATGGCCCCCAGGCATTCCAGCTTGTGGATGGTCTGCCGGACTATTTGTCTCTTTTTCAGAGGCCTCCGACTTAATATAGTTTGATGCGCTACCTTTACCCCTTACTCAGTAAGGGGTGATAGCGCGTCGAAAACGATATTAAGTCGGAGGCCTTAAAATAAATTCATTTACTGTATCGCGCACACAGGAAGAGTGTCCTGTGCGCGCCGGGAGAGCTCACTTGCGATTTTTACTGTATCGGCCTGTTAGATTGTAAGCCCTCTGGGGATAGGGAAATACCTACAGTACCTGAATGTAATCCACTTTGAAGTGCAAAAAGCGGAATATAAAAATAAATAAAATGTTTTCTGTACAGAAAATGTTTTAAAGTGTATCAATATTTTGTGCGCACCAAGCCTGTCTTCCGTACACATTTTCAGATTAGTGTCTTTTATTAAACGCCTGATATATTTATTTAAAAAATGTCTGTATACGAATATCAAAGCAGTTACCAGTAAAGCATACATAATAAAAAGAAAGTGAAACATTACAAAATTAATACAGTATAAAACAAAGAGAATACACCAAAATAGACAGCTCAGTGTGCTGCAGCAGTCAAAAAAGCAAACAATATTAGGAATTAAGAAAATGTCATAATGCTCTGTGTAGCTCCATGGTGAGACCGCACCTTGAATACTGTGTACAGTTCAGGTCGCCGCATCTCAAAATATATATAGTTGCGATGGAGAAGGTACAGAGAAGGGCAACCAAAATGATAAAGGGGATGGAACAGCTCCCCTATGAGGAAAGGCTGAAGAGGTTAGGGCTGTTCAGCTTGGAGAAGAGACGGCTGAGGGGGGACATGATAGAGGTCTAAGATCATGAGAGGTCTTGAACGAGTAGATGTGACTCGGTTATTTACTTTTTCGCATAATAGAAGGACTAGGGGGCACTCCATGAAGTTAGCAAGTAGCACATTTAAGACTATTCGGAGAAAATTCTTTTTCACTCAACGCACAATAAAACTCTGGAATTTGTTGCCAGAGGATGTGGTTAGTGCAGTTAGTGTAGCTGGGTTCAAAAAAGGTTTGGATAAGTTCTTGGAGGAGAAGTCCATTAATGGTTATTAATCAAGTTTACTTAGGGATTAGTCACTGCTATTAATTGCATCAGTAACAGGGAATAGACTTAGTTTTTGGGTACTTGCCAGGTTCTTGTAGCCTGGTTTGGCCTCTGTTGGAAACAAGATGCTGGGCTTGATGCACCCTTGGTCTGACCCAGCAGGGCAATTTCTTATGTTCTTATGTTCATACAAATAAAAGTAGAAAATATGTGAACTCGCATCAAAGCAGGCGATGGAAAGGGCTCAAAACAGGGACTAATGGATTGAACACTAAACTGTAGAAATAGGTCTTTAGTTTTTTCTTAAATTCTTTGGAGCTGGATTGAAGCCTTAGAGAGTCATAGTATGGGCCCTGCGAGCGAGAAGGCACGCTTTCTTGTTAAGTGTAATCTGGCTAGTTTTACGGAGGGTATTTCAAGCAGACAATTGTTTAGTGAACGAAGATGGCGGGTAAGGTTGATAAATCCGTAAGCCTGAGCACAACCAAATCGAGGAATTCTTAGAGGAGGTTGTGAATATGGTGAGGATTTTATACTGAATGTGGTAGCAGACCATTAGCTTACTGCACTGGGGAGCTAAAGCACGCAGTAAAATAAAATTTAAAAAACAACTGCACTTCATTTCAGAGCTTATTGCATCGGCCCTGCAGATAGCAAATGAGTAGGCCAAGACCCACCCTTTCCCTCCACAAACCCATGAAGGATTTAAACCTAAACCAAGCATTACTGAAATATTCCTAACTAAATATCCCTACAATTACGTGTTTTGTTTGGTTTTTTTAAAATCAAGTTCTTTGTAGCGTGGTTATATGAAACGATTCTGACTCAGACATCAAAACATTGCTTTCCTCAGCAGACATCCTCCTCCCTTAGGAAGGGGGAAAACTAGGGTCTGGGGAAAAGTGAGTTTCCAGGGGTTAAAGTTATATTAGCTTTTTTTTTTTGTTTTATTATTCACTATTACTATTGCCTCAGTTCCTGGTACTGAAAGAGTTTACAGAGGGGTAGCTGGACTGCACAAGGAGAAATTCTGATGCGCTATGAAGCAGACCGCATCACATACAAACTCATTGCTTATTTAAAGTAAATAAATAACTTACAGAACTGGATGGACGATGAGCTCCGGACTATACGACTTTATTGCGGCTGCGGCATCTTTGGTACAAAATACGTGGGATAAGTCTGCGCCCTGAGGAAAAGAACTGGCATTAGAATTTCGGTTAGCAAAAAGTCCTCGTCCATTTCATCTTCTTAAAATGATTTCTTGGTTGCCTAGTGAGCCACGCCCTGCACGCATCAAGAATTTCAGTATGACCCATTGCCAAGCGGTTAGCCTCGCACCCTTATCCATCTCTGTTCCGCTCTGGCTGATAAATGCCGTGGCAGCCGTTCTTAAGACCTAGACGTCCAGGAGTGCCAGAGGCATGCAGCCGTCAAAAAGAAGGCTGCGTGCGGCTGCGGAACCCTCTTAACAGCTGCAACCATAGAGCGTTGGCTCTGATGGGGGCGGGGGGGATACCATGGCAAAATCGTGCAAGCCACTGAAGACAGCATCCGAAAGACTTCACTTACGAGCAAGGGGTGTGAATCATGGAAATAAAAAAAAAAAGGTTCCAATCCCAGTTACCACACTGACCCTCCTTGTGAATGTGGGCAAATAACTCTCTCTCTCTCGTATCATCTCACCTACCCACTTAAGACTGTAGGGCAGGGACTTATAGCATTTTAATTCTAATGTAACCCCACCCTGGTGTGCCCGTAAAAGAACGTGTAAACTCCTTGGGACTGGACCCTGGCTAACTCTTCTCAGCGGCTCTTTCCCCAGCCTGTGGAGCCTTTTTAGGAGTTGACTTTCAGTGTCCACTGTTGGGGTGACTGACCTCCTCTGGGCTCGTCTCTGGGCGAGGGGGCAATTTTCTTCACTGTGCGCCCCAATAACCACACCGGACTCCCTGGGTTAGAATCCAAAATGAAATCTTTACTGTCAAACGCTGATGAATAATGGTGCAATGAGCATGACTCCAGCACCACAGGCTTTACAGCCCTTTTCCTCTTATCTGGGCAGGAATAACTTACACCAGGGTCCCAGAACTTCTAGCCTCCAGGGTCTGGATAACCAGAGCTCCCAGGTGGGCAGGAGACCCCATCCAAGCTGGCAAAAAATGTAAAATTCCCCGTCTCTCCCCAGGGGTGAAGACCCTGGATGGGTTCTTTTATTCACGGTTAGCGGACCTTCAGTATTATTATTATTTTTTTTTAATGTTTACTCTCTCCTCTGCACCCCTGATGGAAGAGATCCCTGGATGCAGGTGACTTACCCTGCTCCAATTCAGAAACAATCTTCCTCCTGGATCTTATTTAACAGCTTTTCTATACCATCGTTTAGTAAAACCATCACAACGGTTTACATGATTAAGAAAATAAATTCATCATTACATTCTAAAATATAAATACATAACATGAAGGAATAATACTTATTTATTTTAGTTATTCTATTTGTAAAAACATCAGAGAAATATTAAAAAATAAAACAGAATAAAAAGAATAAGATTGGTAACCTGACTCAGCCTGCTCCCTTACAGGCTCTGTTAAATAACCAGGTTTTCAAGTTTCTTTTAAAAACCTTGAAATCAGATTGCATTCTAATTTCTTAACTTTTTGTCCTTTTCTCTTTCAAACAAAATTAACACCAGAGTTCCTCCTTGCAGCAGGTCACTGGGGGCCTGCACAGCCCCAGAACCAGGGCTCCCCGTTCCCCGAGTCCAGGTGGTGTGCAGGCTTTCACAAGGTTCCTACCATGAAAAATCTTAACACCCCAGAAGGGTGTCCCAACCAGCTAAGTGAGCAGACTGGAAGGAACAGCCCTCCCAACACCGGTCAGGATCCCCAGGCTGGGTTAGCCCACTTCCTCTGATCGGGCCTGAAAAACTCCAATCAGATTAAGCTCCTTGATTACCTCCAAACTCTCCAAAAAACAGAAAGGATTACCCAAGACTCTCGGAAGAGAGCTGTTCTAAAGGCTTTCAGGAGGACGGCCATTCCAGACCCTACAAAGGGAAGGGGCTGAATTTCCATGGATCCTCCCTCCATTCACTAATCTATAATCTATTCTCATCTTACTATAGCACACCCAGGCCTTAATGGTAACAGACTTGCTGTCGGTTAAACTAATACAGTAAGCTGCCTTAAGCATCGTGCAGAAAGGCAAGCTAAAAAATCCAGAATTATAGGTTTATGCCTTGTGAGGAGGGAATGTGAGTACAGTGCTGACTATACGGCTAAAAAATGGGAGGGTGAAGCTGGACGTTCTGGGTTAGGGAAACTGAATTATGTTGGCACCAGATTTAAATTTCAGACAAAGAATATACAAACCATAAAAACAAAATGCAGCCAGCATATCACCCTTTCTCATAGCTTTGAAAGAAAGCAGAGTTCCTTACCTCTAAACAGGAGTTCTCCGAGGTCAGCAGGATGTTAGTCCTCACACATGGGTGACATCATCGGATGGAGCCTGGCACGGAAAACTTTAGTCAAAGTTCTAGAAACTTTGACTAGGCATGCCGAGCATGCCCTATACCACGTGTTCACGCAGGGTCCCTCTTCAATCTCGTAGCATACAATTACGATAAAAAAATAAAAGTTAAAAAAATTAGGAGAAACCCAATTCTGCGGGGTGGCAGGTGGGTTTTGTGAGGGCTACGGTCCTGCTGGCCTAGGAGAACACCTGTTACAGGTAAGCAACTCTGCTTTCTCCTAGGACAAACAGGATGGTAGTCCTCATACATGGGTGAATCCCTAGCTACAGGCTGCTCCCCAAAACAAGAGGTGACCAATGGGCATAACAACCATAGTGCTGTTGGTAACAGCCTGAACCCAAACAATGGGCCCTAGGAAGGGGGAGTTGGATTCTACATCTCAAAGAAATTTCAAAGGACAGACTAGCCAAACCTACTGTCGTATCGGCCATCACTATCCAGGCAGTAGTGAGATGCGAATGTGTAGAGAGAACTCCACGTCACAGCCTTGCAGATCTCCTCCATAGGAACTGCTCGCAAGTGGGCAACCGACGTTGCCATGGCTCTGATAGAATGAGCTTTGACATGTCCCCCAAGATGCAATCTACTAGCCAAGTGATAAGTTTCTGCTTGGCAATGGCAACTTCCAATCTATTCCTGTCAAAATAAATTAAAAGTTGGGTGAACTGTCTATGGGCTTCTGTCTGCTCCAGATAGAAGGCTAAGGCTCTCGTGCAATCCAAACTGTGCCTTGGTGCGAATGGGGCCTGGAGAAGAATGTTGGCAGGATGATTGACTGGCTAAGATGGAAATTCGTCACCACCTTAAGTAGGAACAGAGTATTCTTGCATACACACCCAGTCATGATAAAATGTGGTATAAGGTGGATAAGTCACTAAGGCCTGGAGCTTGCTGACCCTGCGTGCTGAAGTGACCGCCACCAAAAATATGACCTTCCAGGTCAGATCACAGGTACACAGGGGCTCAAAAGGATTTCATCAGCTGAGCTAACACCACGCTGAGGTCCCAAAACACACCAGGAGGCCTTAGGGTAGGCTTCAATTGAAGCAGGCCCCGCATGACGTGTACAACTATAGGCTGTACAGAGATGGGCGTACCATCTACACCTTGGTGGTATGCGCCAATTGCACTTAGATGGACTCTAACGGAGTTGGTTTTTAAGCCAGCTTCCGATAGGTGCAGAATGTGATCGAGCAGTTTTTGAGTGGGGCAGGAGAATGGATCTAGAACCTTCTGCTCATACCATATGGAAAATCTCTTCCAATTCAGGCTGTAGGACTTTCTAGTAGAAGTAAGCAGGACCCGAGACATCTTCAGAAAGATCAAGCAGCTGAAGAATCAGTTTTTCAACATCCAGGCCGTGAGCAACAGGGCCTAAAGGTTGGGATGCCGCAGCCTGCTCTGACCTTGCGTGATGAGATCTGGGGAAGTTCACAGACTGATCAGACTTCGGACAGGTAAGTCCCAAAGGACTGGAAACCAGACCTGTCTCGGCCAGTGAGGGGCTTTGAGGATCATAGTCCCTCGGTCCTCTCAAAGCTTCAGAAGAGTCTTCGTCACTAGAGGAATCGGAGGATACATGTACAAGAGATCCTTGCCCCAATGGCAAACAAAGGCATCAAAGGCTGGTTTACCATCTGACTTCTACAGGGAACAGAACTAAGTCAGCTTTCTGTTGCAGGAGGATGTGAACAAGTCCACGTCTGGGTTTCTCCAAAAGTGTAATATTTGATTCACCATCCCATGGTCCAGCAACCACTCATGGGGTCTTAAGGCTTGACTCAGTCTGTCTGCTATCACATTCTCCATTCCAGTCAGATACATGGCCCTGACCACCATCCCCTGGGACAGGGGTCCATTGGGCTATGCGCATGTGTAAACGTACCAAGGGAGCAGAGCTCACATCTGCTGGCTCTGTTGAATCACCTCTGCTATGGACCCCAAAGTGACCGCCTTGGAGCATGTCTGGAAGGCTTTTGCCTGAGCCGTGTCTAGCAGGGCTACTATGAAGTCCAATTGAGGTGATGGGCAGAGATGGGATTTCGGGTAGTTGATGATGAACCCTAGTGACTCCAACACCTGGATAGTCAAGCGCATGGATAGATCTGCCCCTGCTTGAGAGCTGCTCGACAAGCCAGTTATCCAAGTAAGGCAAAGCATGCACTCCCAAGCCTGCAGAGTTGCCCCCTCCACCATGGCCAGGCACTTTATAAAGACATGTGGGGTTAACACTAGCCCAAACGGCAACACTCTGTACTGGAAGTGCTGTTTTCCCACCACAAATCTGAGATACTTCCTATGACTTGGAAAGATCTTGATGAGAGTGTATGCATCCTTTAAATCAAGGGAGCATAGCCAGTCCCCTTTTTGCAGGAGGGGAATCAGGGTGCCCAGGGAAACCATCTTGAACTTTTTTTTTTAATTTTTTTAGAAACTTGTTCAAAGCCAAAAGGTCTAGGATGGGACGGAGTCACCCTGTTCTTTGGAATCAGGAAGTACCAGGAGTAGAATCTCTGCCCTCTTTACCTTGGTATGACAGGCTCAACTGCGCTGGCTGTTAAGAGGGCTGAGAGCTCCCATAGTTGTACTCCTGGATGTACTAATCGGCTCCCAAAATGAGCACGGAGCAGAATTTGGCAGGACGCCAATAGATTCAATCGGTATCCTTGGTGGACGATGGACAGAACCCACTGGTCCGATGTTATACTGGGCTACCGATTCGCAAAGAATCGTAGCTTGCCCCAACCAGGGGTTCCAGTGTCTCGGGTAAAGGTGTATGGCTTATGCTTCCTTTGATCCAGTCAAAACCCCGTTCCGGGATTTGGCTGGGGCTTGGGAGCTCACTGTTGCCTGGGATGGCCTCAAGAGCTCATCCTCTGCACACAGGAGTGAGGTGCCATGGGATAGTACTTCCTCTGATGACAAAAAAACCTCTTCTAACCTTGCCTTGCAGACCTCCTGGCTGAGGAGGGTGGGTCCAAATTGCTGGCGGAAAGATGCTGGAATGTCTCATGGTGATCCTGCAACTGGGCCACTGCATCCCTCACCTTATCCCCTGAAGAGATTCTCTCCTGTACACGGCACGTCAGCAAATCTTTCCTGTACCTCCGGTCAGAGATCTAAGGCCCACAGCCCTGCCATTCTGGGGGCTCCAATTCCCGCTGCATAGACTCTTGATGCCGTCTTGAAAACATCATAGGTGGTATGCACCTTGTGTTTTTCGCATTCCAGGCTCTGACGCACCAGCGACAAGACTGGGTCTTGCTGCTGTTGAGACAGCCACTTGGCCACCACCTGTACCTGCTTTCAGAAGTTGTGCGAGTATTAGCTCATGTAGAGCTGGTAGGAGGTGATGAGGATAATGAGGATGGCCCCCTGAAGTACCTCTTTCTCCAAAGAGCATCCATCGCTCTGTGATTCTTCCTTGGGAGTGCCTAGGCATGGGTCTGAGAATTCTTGGCCCTCTTGAGAGCGGATTCAACCACTGATTGGTGTGCTAGCTGATGCTTTTCGAATCCGGTAGCCTATTGGACGAGATAAACCCCATCTGCCTTCTGTTTACAGGAGGCACTTTGAGGGGGTGTTCCCAAATACTGAACAGCAATTCCTTTAAGATCTCGTGCACCAGGACAGCCACAATCTCTTTAGGAGCCTCCACAAAGTGGAGGATTTCCAGCATCTTGTGTCTGGCATCCTCCTCTGTCATCAATTGAAACGGGATGGCTTCTGCCATCACCCTCACAAAACCTGCGAAGGTCAGGTCCTCTGGCGGAGACCTCTTTTGTTCCTCTGGAGGAGACTGGTCTGAGGGGAGACCCTCAAAGTCCTCTGAGGAGGATTCTGCCGTGTGATCCTCCCGGGGTCATAAGGGGCCTCATCCGTGCTGTAATCCAATGTCCCATGACCTGGAAGAGATCAACAGGGCCCAGTTCCTGGTGCCCCTATCCACCGGCGGCATCGATGGAGCCGACGGCTTGATGTCCATCTGTGCAGCTCCAAGGTCCTTTGGCATCAATGCCACTGATTCAGACATCAATGGCTCAGACTTTCTTGCCCCCAAAGAGCTTCTCCATCTTGAGATGAGCGTGACATCCCTTTGGGGTAAATTGGTCGCACAAGAGGCAACCCCAGACATCATGTGATGCCCCCAGGCAGAGGATACACACGATCCTTTGACACGTAGGGCATTGACAGAAACCCAAGACCATGTGGAAGCAAACAGAAGGGGAGAAACAAGATATGGTGACGATGGGTGACCAACGCTGGTGGACATCGTGACACCGCCGCTACAGGGAACGGAACGAAATAAAACTTACTGACTCGCCGAAAAACCTGGCTAAGAGGTTAAGGGGGACCGGAGAGGGACCCACACCGAGAGACACGAAAACCCGAACATGATCAGTGGAAAAAATTCTTCCAAGGCAGTTTTAAGCAAAAAGCTTCAAGCTCAAATCACCGTGATGCAAAGCTCCGCAGAAAACAAGAGAGAGAGAGACTGAAGAGGGACCTCTGTGTGGACGCATGGTATAGGGCATGCTCAGTATACCCAGGCAAAGTTCTAGAAATCTTTACACATGAGTTTTCTGTGTCAGGTTCTATCCTATAAGGTCATCCATGTGTGAGGCCTAACATCCTGCTGTCCTAGGAGAACACATGATCCTCTGCACAACTATTTCATTTCCTGCAACTTTAGAAAGGAAACAAATGCTCCACTGGACCAAGCATGCGAGCAAACCCACTTACACTCTTTGCCCTGATTTCATCCAAAACTTCAGTCTGGCTTCCCATTCTAATCAATTGTTTTGTTTGGTGTTTGGCATTTCTTTATTATTAAAAATGATATCCAATGGGTTCAGATTCGGGCTACAGAGGCTATCCTGGTCACTCTCCTCCCACCAGTCCTGATGTCCCATTGTATAAAATTATGACGACTACAAGTGAGGCTCCAAAATATAGAAACATAGAAACATAGAAATGACGGCAGAAGAAGACCAAATGGCCCATCTAGTCTGCCCAGCAAGCTTCACACATATTTTCTCTCATACTTATCTGTTTCTCTTAGCTCTTGGTTCTATTTCCCTTCCACCCCCACCTTTAATGTAGAGAGCAGTGATGGAGCTGCATCCAAGTGAAATATCTAGCTTGATTAGTTTGGGGTAGTAGCCGCCGCAATAAGCAAGCTGCACCCATGCTTATTTGTTTTACCCAGACTATGTTATTAGCCCTTATTGGTTGTTTTTCTTCTCCCATGCCGTTGAAGCAGAGAGCCATGCTGGATGTGCATCGAAAGTGAAGTATCAGGCACATTTGGTTTGGGGTAGTAACCGCCGTAACAAGCCAGCTACTCCCCGCTTTGTGAGTGCGAACCCTCTTTTCTTCTCCCCTGCCGTTGAAGCAGAGAGCTCTGCTGGATGTGTGAAGTATCAGTTTTTCTTCTCCCCTGCCGTTGAATCAGAGAACTATGCTGTATATGCATTGAAAGTGAAGTATCAGGCTTATTTGATTTGGGGTAGTAACCGCCGTAACAAGCCAGCTACTCCCCTCTTTGTGAGTGTGAATCCTTTTTTCCACATTTCCTCTTGCTGTTGAAGCTTAGAGCGATGTTGGAGTCAAGCCTGTGTATGTTTATTTAATAAGGGTATTGACTCCAGGCAGTAGCCATCATTCTGGCGAGTCACCCACTCTTCATTGGCAGCCTCTTGACTTTATGGATCCACAGTGTTTATCCCACGCCCCTTTGAAGTCCTTCACAGTTCTGGTCTTCACCACATCCTCCGGAAGGGCATTCCAGGCATCCACCACCCTCTCCGTGAAGAAATACTTCCTGACATTGGTTCTGAATCTTCCTCCCTGGAGCTTCAAATCGTGACCCCTGGTTCTGCTGATTTTTTTCCTTCGGAAAAGGTTTGTCGTTGTCTTTTGATCATTAACACCTTTCAAGTATCTGAAAGTCTGTATCATATCACCTCTGCTCCTCCTTTCCTCCAGGGTGTACATATTTAGATTCTTCAATCTCTCCTCGTACGTCATCCGATGAAGATCCTCCACCTTCCTGGTCGCCCTTCTCTGTACCGCCTCCATCTTGTCTTTGTCTTTTTGAAGATACGGTCTCCAGAACTGAACACAGTACTCCAGGTGAGGCCTCACCAAGGACCTGTACAAGGGAATAATCACTTCCCTTTTCTTACTCGATATTCCTCTCTCTATGCAGCCCAGCATTCTTCTGGCTTTAGCTATCGCCTTGTCGCATTGTTTCGCCGACTTCAGATCATTAGACACCATCACCCCAAGGTCCCTCTCCTGCTCCGTGCACATCAGCCTTTCCCCCCCCATCGAATACAGTTCATTTGGATTTCCACTCCCCATATGCATGACTTTGCACTTCTTGGCATTGAATCTCAGCTGCCATATCTTCGACCACTCTTCCAGTTTCCTTAGATCCCGTCTCATTCTCTCCACTTCTTCCGGTGTGTCCACTCTGTTGCAGATCTTAGTGTCATCCGCAAAAAGACAAACCTTACCTTCTATCCCGTCCGCAATGTCGCTCACAAAGATATTGAACAGGACCGGTCCCAACACCGATCCTTGCGGTACACCACTTAAAACCGCTCTCTCTTCAGAGAAGGTTCCATTTACCATCACACATTGTCTTCTGTCCGTCAACCAATTTGCAATCCAGGTCACCACCTCGGCACTCACTCCCAAGCTTCTCGTTTTATTCACCAGTCTCCTGTGCGGAACCGTATCAAAAGCTTTGCTGAAATCCAAGTATATGATATCGAGCGCTCTTCCTCTATCCAATTCCTTGGTTACCCAGTCAAAAAAGTCAATCAGATTTGTCTGACAGGATCTTCCTCTGGTGAATCCATGCTGCCTCTGGTCCATCAATTCTCCGGACTGTAGATAGTTCACTATTCTCTCTTTCAACAGTGACTCCATTACTTTTCCCACCACTGAAGTGAGGCTAACCGGTCTGTAGTTACCAGCCTCCTCTCTGTTCCCACTCTTGTGAAGTGGGACCACCACCGCTCTTCTCCAATCACTCGGCACCACTCCCGTTTCTAGGGGTCTATTGAACAGGTCGCACAGCGGTCCCGCCAGCACATCTCTGAGCTCCCTCAATATCCTTGGATGAATCCCATCAGGCCCCATGGCTTTGTCCACTTTCAGATTCTTTAGCTCTTCCCATACATTATCTACTGTAAATGGATTTTCCTCTGTTCCGCTTCCCTCCAGTTTCTTGTTGTGTAGAGATGGTCCTTCTCCAGGGTCTTCTTTAGTGAACACAGAGCTGAAGTATTCGTTTAATATTTCTGCCATTTCTTCGTCTCCCTCCACACATTGATCATTTCCACCTTTCAATTTCACTATACCACTTTGGACCTTTCTCTTTTCGCTGATGTATCTGAAAAATGTTTTGTCACCATATTTTATCTCCTTGGCAATCCTCTCTTCTGCTTGACTTTTTGCCAACTTGATTAATTTCTTTGTCTCCCTCAGTTGATACAAATATTCTTCTTTGTGCTCCTTCCTTTGGGATCTTTTGTATTTCTTGTATGCAATTCTTTTAGCTTTAATTTTGTCAGCCACCTCCTTTGAGAACCAGATAGGTTTCATTTTTCTTTTGCTTTTCTTTACATTTCTAACATATAGAGCAGTTGCCTTGGCGATTGCTCCTTTTAGATTGGTCCACTGTTGATCCACATCTCTCTCATTTTCCCATCCATTTAGTTCTTCCTCTAGGTACTTCCCCATTTCCTCAAAGTCTGTGTTTTTGAACTGTAAAACTCTGGTCGTTGTGCTCCTTTTCCATATTCTTTTAGTGATATTAAACCATACCGTTTGATGATCACTGGTGCTGAGGTGGGCGCCCACCTTGACATCAGAGACTATTTCTCCATTATTGAGCACTAAGTCGAGAATATTTCCTTCTCTCGTGGGTTCCAATACCATTTGTTTGAACAAAGATACTTGCATGGCATCCAGTATTACTCTACTGTTTTTAGATTCTGCAGATGGGATTTTCCATTCTACATCTGGCATATTAAAGTCACCAATGATCACCACTTCCCCTTTCTTACCTATCTTATGGATGTCTTCAACCAGATCTCTGTCCAGCTCTTCCTTTTGGTTTGGAGGCCTGTAAACCACTCCAATATAAATGGATGCTCCATCATCTGTTTTTAGGTCTACCCATAGTGCTTCTTCCTTGCCCCAACTTCCTTGCAGCTCAGATGCTTGGATATTATTTCTGACATAAAGAGCCACACCTCCCCCTTTTCTATCCACTCTGTCCTTCCTTAACAAGTTATAGCCTGGTATTGCCGTGTCCCAATCATGAGATTCTGTGAACCATGTCTCTGTGATAGCAACGATGTCCAATTCTGCCTCTGTCATTAGGGCCTGCAGATCTGGGATTTTATTTCCCAAACTATGAGCATTTGTAGTCATAGCTTTCCAGGTACTCTCTTTACGGTTATTGCTTTTCCTGGACTCCTTATGAGACTTTAGTTGAGATTTGTTATTCACTTTACTCGTTCCTTTTGCAGTTGTGCCATTGATGACAGAGTTATCCATCTCAATGTTTTTCTCTAGAATTTCTTCAGTTAATATAGGGAGGGCTTTATGTTCTTGTTGCATATGATACTGTGTGTGTCTCCTTGTTACAGGTCTAATTCTACCAGAGCCCACTGTGATCCTGTTTTTTAATGATTTACTTGATGAACTGATTGAGTGGGAGGGTGTACTTGTTGGTTTCCCATCTGTCAAGAATGGGTGACTGTGGGACACATGTGTTATCCTACCTGAGTCTACTGTATTTCTTTTTCTTGACTCCTGGTTATTCTTTGGTGTTGGGGAATTATTTTCTGAGTAATGCAATATGGGTGTAATCCTTTTAATTGAAGCTAATTGAGCTTTAACCTCAGTCAGCTCCGTTTTCAAAGAAGAGAGCTGTGCACAGATCGGGCAAGCTCCAAGTCTCCAGATGCTTTCCCTCAGAATAAAGGCTCTACAACAGTTGCATTGGATAGTTCTCATATTGGTTAAGTTTGGGATTGGTATGTCCTTAGCTGTTAACTTACTAATTGATCTTGTTGCTAATGCTAATTTAGACAGTCTATATTAGTAATCTAATCCCAGGGGTGGGTGGGAAACAGTTGAACCTGGGACAAACAGGACACTTTCTGGAACTTTATTAGTCCTTTAGCTATTAAAGGACCCCCTCAGCACGTCTGTGCCAATATTAACCAGATTATTAAAGAACAGCTATACAATAATAGAAAAGCAGGTATACTGGATCTTAAAAATAACAGTTTGCAAGCAACAATTACTGTATAATAACAGACCTAGAGAAAGGTATAAAACACAGAAGTTCTACTGCTCAGAGAGCCCAGATGTTAGTGCAGCACAAAGCAATTAGAAGAATAGTGAAAGAAAACAAGCAGGGGTTTTTTTTTTTTTGTTTTTTTCTTTTTTCCCTCAGAAGAGCACCCCAGAAATTTAAGAGTCTTTTATCCCCCAGAAGAAATTTAAGAGTCTTATCTGCACAGGAACAGAAGAAGGAACCTCTCTGGGACTGCCTCAAGTAGTCTGCAATGCCCAGCCAGGTCACTATTTACCTTCTCTGCCACACCCAAACTGGCCTTAACTGGACACCTTAGGAAACTTCTAGTTCTTACCTATTAAAGGACCCCCTCAGCACTTCTGTGCCAATATTAACCAGATTATTAAAGAACAGCTATACAATAATAGAAAAGCAGGTATACTGGATCTTAAAAATAACAGTTTGCAAGCAACAATTACAATTATTGTATAATAACAGACCTAGAGAAAGGTATAACACACAGAAGTTCTACTGCTAAACTCTAGAGTTGCAGAAATAAAAAAAACACCCCAAAAATACCACATCTGATGATGGGGGTTTGGAGGGCTGGGGGAGAGTGAGGAAGCGCTAATATTTTCCAGCAGCCGTAACAACTTTGAGAGTTAGAATAAGAAACCCTGACAAACTTTTACACTTCTTAGGATAAGCTTGCTTGTTACAGCAAAGCGCCCATGCTCTACTCCTATAGCCCCAACTCCACACCCCCAGCATAAACCCAACACTGGGTCCTGATGAATCAAAAATCATGTTAGTTATTAAAAGGAGGGAGGTTTTCTGTACTTGAAATATAGAAACTTTTAACTTAAAAAGGGACAGAACTGTGGAGTTCTGTACGCATAGAAAAACCAACCTGCCAGATATCTAAATTTGGCTTCAAACAGAACAGATGCAGAAGACAAAGCACTACCCAAGAGGAAAGTAAAGATCACCACAAATTGCCTTGTTAAAGCAGAGGTGGTCAAATGCAGCCCCACAGGCTTAAATCAGCGGCCCTTTGCTTCTGGCCTGCCCACGTCCGCTCGAAGTTGCATTTACTTCCAATCCCGACACTGATCTGCCTGCCCTTCATCATCAAAAGGTCCGGCGTCTCGCACGTCAGCGCATCCTCAAGGAGGACATTTTGGGCCTTCGTTGATGTCGGGAGGGCAGGTCAGAGTGTTGGCGGCCCGGAGGCGTCCTCTCTTCATCTGGAAGCCAAAAATCGGAGGCAGCAGGAGCCAATCTTGCTGGAAGAGCAGCTGCTGAATTCCTTCCTCGGCCCTAACAAGGTAGGTAAATAATGCTGCCGGGGGGCGCAGGGAACAAGGAAGGATGGTAAGCACAACGGAAGAGGGAAAATAGAGAGGGCTGGGCAAGGGATACTGCTGCCGGGTGGAGGGTGCGAGGCGCACTCCGTGCACACGCTCACTCACACTCCTCTCAGCCACTCACGCACCCCCACCCCCTTGTCACTTGCATCCACATACTGCACCCGCTCACTCAGACAGCCCCTGCCTACTCACTCAATGCGTAACCTGCACACCCTACCCACTCCACCACTCATATCCAGCCATACAAACACATTATCCCACCCAGTCCCCTCACACGCTCATTCAGACCCCTTTGCCCACCCCTGTGCAAAGTGCCGCTCTGCTCTCAGCTTGTTTTTTACAAATAACGAATACTTTGACTCCAGTTCCTGCTGCTGGTTTGTTAACAGTGCAAGGGCAGAGGTGGTCAGGATAAAGGAAATGCAACAAAATAAAGTTTAACATTAAAACACTTAAATCCATCCAGAGTATTAAAAGATTGTCCCCTACACAATTCTATATAAAATAAAGACGCATTAAAAAAAATAAATCATTAGAATTGGCAGCTCTGGGTCAGACTGCCCATAAGACGTGAACCATGAGGTTGGTCACTTTCTGGATTTTCGTTCTGCTGACGTGTGTGTGGCTCTTTGTTCTGGGTTGGGAAAGGCAGCTCTTAGTGAAAGGTAGCCATGTTGGGGAGTTTTCCTTCTTTTAACCTTATTTGACAGGGGGGTGGGGAGGGTACAATTACCCCAGCTGAGATCTCACCACATCCAAGGGTATATACAATTTTCCTGGGTTTTTTTTTTGGACTGGTAGATTTGTTTGATAGAAATTTATTCTAGGATTTTTGCCTTGGTCCGTTTATTCTGTACTATAAAATGATAATACACGTGCGCTGGATGGATCTGAGCGTTTATCGATCAGATCATTTTGCGATGGACTTTCTCCTCCTTGACCACAACTTGCCTCAGGCTGCTGTTCCTGCGATAGAGTACTTCTCATTTTAAGCTCGTCTATTTACTAGCAGCCTGAAAAGCCTCGAGGCACAGGCGGTGGGAGGGAATGAGTGTAGGATGCCGCGAGATGCCGAGGTACCCCTCTCACATGGCCTGCGCATCCTAATCCTCCTGCCGGCTCAGCACCAGAGGCAGCCAGCACAGAGAGGTCCTCCAAATTTGTGAGGTAAAAAATAAATAAATACATTTTAAATTTGGCTCAGTTTCCTGGTTTGGACACTTTGGGGGGGGGGGGGGGGCATTTTTTTGATCCCTTGTAGTCTTTCAAAAGGAGAAAAAAAAAAAGGAAAGAAGTTGCCTGGCAATGATGGAGGGATATTTTAAAATCCTAAAAAGAAGAGAAGTGGGCAAGGCTGACAAACACAGCAGTCCAATTTTCCAACAATCCAAACAAACAAAACCCCCCAAACAAATGTTATAAATGACCTACCACTTTAAGAGCAGAAATCGCAGCAAAATATGGGGCTCCGGTGTACCTGAAAAAAAACAACACATTGCAGCCATGTTAGGAAGTCTTTTGAAGGCCTGAAGGTTGCCATGAACACACTGGAGCCTCAGACATAAAACGGACGGCCATCATTCTGTCAAGGCAGGTGTCCAAGTGCCCTGGGACAGTCAGCAGGCACCAATGTAGGCTGGCCATGGCAGCAGGATGAGGCCCCGCTGCTCTGTTTTCCTATCCTCTCCTTAATGTACGACCACTGCCTGTGCTCACACTTGAATTAGCTTGTGAACACTCTGGTGTGCAGGGCACAAATATATATATATATACACACACACACACACACATTTATTTCTGCCGAGCAGTTTCATTGCACTTCCAGGTCAAATCTGAATAGGCCTCTACTAGGCGAGGGTGTCTTCAGGGTTTATACCCGCCACTATTTTATAACCCTCTGTCCATCCAGCCCAGCCATCGACCACAGTCTTTGGTCAGGAGCAGGAAGCCCAAGGTGTCACCCCCTCACATGACGGCTGAGAGAAACTGCCTCCGTAGCATCTCCCGAGCCACCCCTTCCCTAAAAGAGCAGAACCGTGGCTGGGGAAAATCAGACCCAGGCCACCCCCTCCACGTGGCAGTACTGAGTGCTTCCGCTGAGACAATGAGCCAGCCCAATAAATACGCTAACCAAAAAGGGAGGAAACCCAGACCTTTTATGGAGGCTGAAAGGATCAGAGCCAAGACATACTGGACTAAGGCAAGACACCTTGCATGCCCAGAAGATATCAGGCACTAAAGAGATACCACGTATTTCACACCAACTAAACCGTGAGCACATAACATTTCTTTTTCACAGCATGCATTTTTTTTTAACTCTTATTAAAATGATCAGAATAGTGTTACAACCATTTTTTGCAGCAAAACCCAGGTTCCAAACATTTCAAATGAAAAACAGACTTACTCTTGACATCCTCCAATGACGCCTATCCTTCCATCTTGACCTTTATGCTTTTTTGCAGTGAGGGGAGGGATAACATTTCTCACCAACTGAAAAATATTCTCCATGTCCTTTAGAGTGTGAGCGGAGCGGATGGGAAATGACCTCTGTATAACTGAAGAGAGGGCGATATTTAGCATGAACAGTAAAGCAGGATTGGAAACGTTCTTAAGGAATCAGTTACTCCAGTGGCAAAAAAACCCCCAAAAACCCAAAATGCTAAATCAGACACAGTGCATATACTCCAATATACATCAACTTAAGGTGTACACCTTACTAAACTGAGGTTTCACGTTAAAGAAAAGGTTCACCCGTCACCTTCCACCCCCACGTGTTTTACAGGTTACGTGCAGCCACGACTGGGGCTGGCACAAACACTAGTACACGCCTGGCACCCATATGGCATGTAAGATTCGAAACAGGAAGGGATAAAAGGAGCAGTGTTATTGTAACACTATTGTTACCAATTACTGCTAAAAGGAAAGCACATCACTTAGAAAAACATCAATATATAAAATTGTTTCCCTAGGGATTCTTGTGATTTTACCCAGAGTTCTCACCAGCAGGTCATATGTCCAAACACCAGTATCTCACAAGCCTAAAATTTATTCCATCGCAAAACATTTCAAAGCACGCATAAGAAAATTATTTTTCAATATTCAAGAATGCAAGTTTGCTTACCATAAAACCGTGTTCTCCATAGACAGCAGGATGAATTAGCCATGACATGTGGGTGATGTCATCCAGCAGCACCGAACAGAGCCCTCTCTCTTAGCTGGTAGAGTTCTTACTCTGAGCACGTGCAGGAATTCCTGCTCAGAAATTGCCTCGTGAGCCCCCTCAGTCAGTTTTAGAGCCAATACTAGCTAGGTAGTCAACTCTCCAAGGAGGCTGTCAGGTATTCAGTATAGCTAATTCATCCTGCTGTTTACAGAAAACATTGTTTAGGTAAGCAAACTTGTTTTCTCAGCTGACAAGCATGGCTGAATGGGCCATGAAAAATAGGGAATAAATTGAGGGTTGCAGCGGAGCGTTTATTTGAATTAAAAACCCAGACTCCACTGTTGAGAGAGTAGACTACTGGGTGAACAGGATACACAGAACTGGTTGTATGAATTTAGTCACTCTTTAAGAGATTGTCTAGACCAGAGCTTTCCAAACTTTTCATGGTGGTGACACACTTTTTAGACAAACATAATTTCACGACACGGTAATTCAGTCTACTAGTAAACCAGAGGTTAAAGGTTAAACGAACGAAACATATTTCGACAATTTATGTATGTTTCCTTAAATATATACATAAATAAAATGTTTCACGACACAACCTATCTCATGAAAACCTTAAATTTATATTAAAAATATATATTCCAAGATTCATGTTATTGTTATAATTTATGAGAAACAATAATAAAACAAATTGTCTGTCCCCCACACACTCATCTCTCTCCTCCCCCCAGCACATGTCTGGCCCCCACACACTCATATCTCTCCCCCTCAAGCACATGTCTGTCCCCCCAGCACGTTTGCCCCCCACTCACTCATCTCTCTCTCCCCAGCACATGTCTGGCCCCCACACTCATGTACCTCGTCTTTTTGATTGTTGCCAGTTAAGTGCTTCACTCCCTTCCATGATCACCAGACACTGCTGCTTGCAGTCAGTACTCCTCATGGCCAGGCCTCATCGGCAGCAGCAGCCAATGCAAGGATGGCTGGGCTCGTTCCACCCACCAAGCCCCCCCAAAAAACGCGATTGACAGCAAAAATCACCCAATAATAAGCAACCCATAAACTGAAAAAAAAAAGTGAATCTCTAGAAAAAAAAAAGCTCAAACTCGCATCAAAGTTGACCGGGCTTGCGCGACACACCTGCACACTGCAGGCGACACACTAATGTGTCCCGACACACAGTTTGGAAAGCTCTGGTCTAGACAGTAATGGGAGGCAAAGGTGTGTGTACTGATGACCATTTTGCAGCTTTGCAGGTATCTGAGAGGTCTGGCTTGCAGATGAGCCACTAATGCAACCAGCCATGGTTCTAAATTTATGAACCTTGATGGTGTCTAATCTGTAGTCCTAGTAGCGTACAGCAGTGCATGATGCAGTCTGCTAGCCAGCCAGTTGCCAATGCACGTTTGGCCATTGCTATGCCCAGTCTGTTAGAATTGTAAGAGACAAATACTTGTGAGGTCTGACCACGTGGCAGAGTCTCTTTTGCAGTATAAAGTATGAAGAGCTTTTTCATCTTCATGTGCATGTAGCCTCAGGAGAAATGTAGGTAACATGATGACTTGATTAACATGGAAAGCTGATGCTTCTTTTAGTAGAAATTTGGTGTGGGTGCAGAGCACTACACTATTGTGGAAGAACGGCATACAAGATAGATAATGAACTAAAGCCTGAAGCTCATCTGTTTTGGATGACGTTACTGCTACAAAGATTATTACTTTCCATGTTAGAAACTTGAGATAAGCAGACTCCAATGATTCAAATGGCGACTTCGTCAGCTGTATCAGGACCATGTTTAAGTCCCATGGAAGAAGTGGTTTCACCACTGGAGGTTTAGTATACTATAAGCCTTTCATAAACTTGGAAACTAAATGGATGAGTGGAGATAGGCTTACCCTTGATTTGAGCACGGTAAACTGCTATGGAACTGAGATGCACTTTGACAAGGTGGCTAAGTCCTAAAGCAGAAAGAGATTAAACAGCTCAGTAACGCTTTGGATTCGCATGTGAATGGATCCAAGGAATTGTGTTGATGTACATTGAAAAGGTTTTCCACACGGTAACGCTTAGATTTACATTAAGAGATTCACAAATTTTAATAAAGATTAAAAGATTAAAACTGCAGGCTCTTCTAGTTGATGGGTTTCTGGCAGACACTATTATGTCCTCAACCTCCTTGGGCAAGGACAATTCGGCGATCATTGAGCTCTCTACATCCAAACTGTCAAGTAGAGGGACGGAAGGTTCAGATGAAATAGACGTCCCTCCTCTTGAGTCAATAAGGATGTATCTGATCCAAGGGAGATCATAGGACTGTTGGACAGCTGTACTAGATATGCGGACCAATCTTGTCGGAGCCACGATGGAGCTATGAAGATCAGCACTGCTCTGGCTATCAGCGGAATTAATGGAAAAGTGTACATGAGATCTGTATTCCAATCAAGCAGAGAAGTCTCCCGAGTGGATCTGAGTTTGCAGGGAAGAATGGAGCAAACTTTTCAGCTTTCTGCTTTGTTCTGATGCAAATCATAGACTGAATAGTTGTCAGCTGTTGACTGTAGCAGAGATCATTCATGTGGTCAAAAAGCTCTACTGAGGCGATCCGCTAACATGTTGGAGATCCCTAGAAGATAGGTTGCTTGTATGACAGCCTGTTTGCTTGCCCATTTCCATATTTTTAAAGCACTTCTTGGCAAAGAGTCTATGATCCTGTGCCCCTTTGCTTGTTCACATAGAACTTGGCTACTTGGTTGTCTGTTTGAATGATAAATGTTCTTCCCCTGGATGAAGTGAGGGAAAGTTATTAGAGTATATCTGATCAGTGTCGATACTCTGAGGTTGATTTGAAAGTCTATGAATGACCAAGTCCCTTTGATCAACATTACTTGGTGAGGAAGTAAGCAGTGTGGTGCTCCTTTCTGAAAAAAGGAGGAGTCTAGCCACCAGTACAAGTCCCATTTCATTTCTTTTGAAATCTTCACTTTGATTATTAAGGGTTGAATAAGCTAGTCCCACTGGGAATGAAAGCCTCATTGCAGGATTCATATGTGAAGGCAGGTTACCGAAACTACATGAATTGCTGTCACCATGTAGCCCAGAACAACCTGCAAGTCCCTGGCCAATGGACTTGCTAGCCAATCTGCGTTCTACCATCTGTACCCAAGAAATCTGAGAGTGCTCAAGCTCCAATTCGTTTGATTTTCTGGGAGATAATTAGAATAGATTTCTCGAATTTCACCAGCAATTCCAATGACTGTAGTAATTTTGTAGGGAAGTTAGTACACCATCTTGGGAGTTCAGAAACCAGTTGTCCAGGTATGAGAATAATGATTCGGACACCCTGTCATCATAGATGCACTGCTATTACATCCAGGTACTAGGTAAAAACCATCTGTGTAGCTGACAGGCCAAAGGGAAGGACTTTGTACTGACAGTGGGAGGAATCTACCATAAAGCACAGGTAATGCCAGGGAAGGGATGGACAGGAATATGAGCGTGATCATCCTTTGGATTCAGAGCACACATCTACTCCCCTCTCTTGATGAAAGGGAAAATTGTGTGGAGGCAATTCATTTTGAATTTCTTCTCGAGTATATACTTGCTCAAGCTTCTTAAATCTAGGATAAGCCTCAGTCCGCCAAATGCAGAGGAACCGGTTTTATCAACTGCTGATAAGCAACTCCACTTCTAGGCGGAGCTGAATAGATATGGATCCAGTCTGAAGGCTGAATGAAGAAGCAGCATAGTAAACCAGGAGAAAAACGAGTAGTTTTCAGACTCCACAATTTCGAGAACCCAGCAATCTTTGGTTATTTTGCGCCACTCCTCCAGGTAGTGCTGGATTCTCCCCTTTACCAGAGAGGATAGTTGCTGGGTTTTATAAGTGATCCAAAAAACTTGGTCCAGGCTTGGGCTGGACTTGCTACGAAGGTCATGTTATCTAGCATGAACTGGAAGTTGTTGCAACTGCAGAAGTACAAAAAGAAGCCAATCTTGTTGGATTGAAGAAGGGGTATCTTTGGAAACACCTTCTTTTAAGAATGTAGTAATTTTGCCTTGCAGAAAACTGTTGTTCTGGTCCTGTAAAAAGGGAATGGACCACCATGTGCTGTTCCATTATTTAACCTGTTCCTCTGAGCGTCTCTCTGAAATGATCACTCAGACAGGGAAAGACAATCAACTTGTCATGCAGGCTACTGGCTCTCAACCAAGCTGTGTGGCATGCTCCAACGGAGACTACTGAAGAGCGTGCCATGATAATCAATCATAGACAAATCAAATGAGATGGCGTATACACCTCTTCAGCATCCAAGAATGGCTGAGGGTATGCAATTCCACCTTCACTGGCCAGAAAATACGTACATATGATCATGTACATATTGAACCACATAGAACTGGTGAGCAGAAATCCATGCATTAAGCATGGAGCTTTGGAACATCTTTTTACCGAAATTATCCAATAGCCTGGGATCCTTCCCTGGCGTAGTACTCAAATATATTCTTGTTTTCTTTGCTCTTTAAAGGGCAGATTCCAACACAACTGAATGATGGGGTAATTGCACTACTCCAAACCCTGGAGATGTTTGCACTGTATATTTGAGGTCTAGTTTCCTTGCAACTGCGACACATGAAATTGGGATTTTTCCACATTCTTGTTTGCAATCTTTGCAGGATATCGTGGATTGGGAAGGTTGCTGGCTCCACTGGTGATTTTGGAGGAGGCTAAAGATGTTTACGCGAGGATCTTTATCCTTATGCACATTAATTCCAAGTGCTTTTCCCAAGTAGTCCAGAAATTTGGAATAAGAAAAATCCTCTGGTGGAGAAAAGTGTTCTGGAGGCTCCAGGAGGGAGGTCAGAAGGAATCCCTGTAGATCCATCTTCAGAGCCTAATGGTGAGGGAAGATTCCAATAATGAAGAAGGTGACTGAGGAGGGATCCTTGGTCACCTCAGAAGAGTATACTCGGTGCACATCTTACTGGCTGGACTTTGCTGCAAGCGAATGCCGTGACTAGAACCACCATGTGGGGACTCTGCTGAAGCATCTGTGCGATCTGGGGATACTGGGATTCCTTCTTGAGGGAGTAAATCTGATATCCTGGAAAGGAGAGAGATTGTAAGGTACCCTTCTTATCCTTGGCCACTAAAGAGGTAAAGAAATCCTTCACTATCTCTGTTCCTTAGTCAAAGGTTTAACGTGCACTCTGCCCTGGCATGGTGGCGGAACATCCTCTTCTGATATCATAATGAAATTAGGCACATTTTCTGGGCTCAGCAAAATATGAATAGGGACAAATTAGATGTGAGAAATAACAGAGAGCAAGTGGAATCTGCTATCTTCAGAAGTAGTCCTTGTTCCCTTAATTTTATTGGAGTAAGGGCTCTGGTAATTAGTGGGGGATATCCTAGCCCCTTCTGCCCCTGTCAAAATTCTCAACAGATCAACATACAGGTACGCTGGAAGCACTGCAGTGCTATTCACTGATGATGAAGTAACCTGCTCTGATGGCAAGGGTGTTGAGGACTGATGAATGTTTTTGTTGCAGGGCTCAATGAGACAAGAAGTTTTGTTACAATGGTGCAGATACACCAGGGGCGTGTGCAAGCAGTGCCGAGGCTTGGGTTTTTTTTCAGTGCCAACTGGACCACAGCTCCGCAGAATGGTGCCTCATTTTCTCAGAGACATTTTCTAGACCAACATGAGGACATCTTGTGAGAAACCTAGCTGCTGTGTGATCTTCCTTCCAGCAGTGGGCCTCAGTCTGAACTGCACAGGCCTATGCCTTGCAGGCTCCCTAAAGCAGCTCAGCCTCAGCTTGGGTCTCTCTGGTCCTGGTTGTGACAGCTGAGTTCTAGCCTCTGCTTATTAGTACTGCCTTGCTTTGTTCCTATATTTGTTCTTAGTGTTGGCCCTTTTATTGTGGCCTTCTCTCTGTGTCCTTTACTTGTGTTTTGTTTGGTTCTCTTTGATTGAGGCCTTAGTTTGTGGCCTCCTGCTTCCTCTGTTTGTTTGTCCTGTGTTCCCCTGTCCTGGTCGTTTGCCTGTCTCTTGTGGGCACTTGTCTCCTTTGTTCTGCAGTTAGACTTGCTCTTGTGGGTGCCCATAAGCCCCTGCCCTTGGACCATTCCAAGTTCTGCCGGCCACCAAAACCTAAAGGGCTCAACCCGAGGTGGAGATAGCTGGTACAGGTGAAGACTCTCTCTCGTCCTGGCCCTGCTCCAGCCTACCAGCCACTTCAGGCCCCCCTTTACCATGACACATCCAGCTACAACCATGACAGTTGACCTACTCTTGTTCCGGGTCCAGGCAGTAGCAGCACAGGTCGTGTACGGTAGAGATGGCTATTTTCTTCTCACAAATACAGTCCTTAAAGCCATCACAGTGGCTTTCTTCTTTTAGTTTTTGTAAAGTAGCTCTGAAAAGTAAGTTTGGGGGGCTGCTGAGGCAGCGAGGCAAATTGTAAGAGAAATATGAAGAATTTACAGAAAAATTAGAGGTACATGTCCGCGCTGGTGCTCAGATGAAGAGAGACTGAGGGGGCTCACGAAGCAACACCTGAGCGGGAATTCCCATGTGCTCAACAGAGCAAAAGCTCTACCAGTTAGAGTAGGGGTCTGTTTGGCGCCACCGGATGACATCTCCCAAGTCATGGCTAATTCAGCTCTGCTTGTCGATGAAGAAACTGCAAATATGACCCGCCAGTACTCGCTTTAAACAGGACAAAGATGAAGCAGTCCAGTCTGTGCGATCATTTTAAGAAAGGTTGGACAAGCCAAATCCAGCCACATCATTAGCTGCGCCTAAACAAATAGGCTGTTAGTCAAAGGATTCTGAGCACCTGACCTAGACACCTCTGTTTTAGGTGCCTAAAAGATCGGTGAGATTTCAGATGAAATTAGGTGCTTCAGTTTTAGGCTGAAAAGGTTTGTCTCTTGGGGGCCTAACTTTAGACATGCTATTCACTTGACTAAATGTAGATGGCTACGTTAGGGGCTTTGCATTGGATATCAGCAGAGTGTCTAACTTTTCCCTCCCCACTCTGGGTCTTCATACTTTATAAGCACCTAAAAATTCAAAGGGCCAAAAGGCAGACACCATTTTCACAGTATTAGAATGGATACATTTGGAATTAAGACACAACATCCTATCTCCCTGCATGCCAAGTGCTCGGTTAGCACCTGCCTAGTTCACTGGCCCTCAGAAATTTGAAACTTCCATTTAGGTCACATAAACGGCTGAACTAAATACTTTTGTTTTTTACTTCAGAAGCTGGGTGAATAACGGATCAGCATTATGATATCGGGGTGTCGTTTATATTAGTCAGAGTTCACGTCTTTAAGACTTGCAGAACACACAGGCTACAGAAAGTACATGTCAACAAGACAAATGAGGAAAATAGTTTAACACATGGGTACCTGACAACATTTTTAATAACGAGAGACAATATGACCCCCCCCCCCCCTTCTTATTGTGTGTTTTGTTTTTTTTTTGCAGCGAGGTTGCAGTTTGGATTTTTTTGTCCACTTTTCTCCCTTCCATGTTACTTATCTTCTCACCTCCTTCCCATGCCTCTCTCCTAAGTCTTTGCACCATCCTTCCTTCCCAATCCTATCCCCCCTTTCCATCTCATCTTCTGTCCTGTGCAGGCCATAGCAATGGTTTCTTAACTCCATAGCCCAATGTCAGATGCCAAGAAACAAGGGTTTTCAATCACCCCAATGGCTAGGGATCTAGGCTTTTTTCCCCCACCCCGGCTGAGCAAACATGCAAGTCTAAATTATTCAAGAAAAATGGTCTTTCCTTCTCCCCCTACGTTTCTGCCATGCTCCTACTTCCCTAGACAGCATATTTCATCAGGGCAAATCCATTGGCCGGATCACCAGCGCCTCTCGCTGGACAGAGCGACTCCCCATTAGAGCGATGGCCGTTTCTTGCCCAAGTGTACAACATCTTTGGCATCCCTAGGCCTGGAAGTGGATTCTTAACCCAGCACATAAACCAGAGCTATAGGGCCAAGGCCACTACGTAAACACTTTGTAAAGACCTGAAAACATTTTTAAAAAACAGGGTCCTTGCCCAACCTGTACAGTCGTGTGTTTCTTCACCATCAGAGGAAAATCAGAAAAATTCCATGACCAAACAATCCTCTTACAGAGGATAAACACTTAACACATGGATATAAAGAGGTCTGAAATGATTCTTTTATCCCAAATGTATTTGGATCAAATATGCGAACGTCACCATGTAGTACAGTAAAGGAATCCTGCAATATACAGAAGAGATGGGCGTTTTGACGTGAAAAATGTACAGAAATGCATTTGTTGAAACCTATTTTCTCATTTAAAAAAAAAATTAAAAACCTGGAGATGCTTTCCGATCCAGAGAAGTCATTAAAAAACAAGATTTTTTTTCCACATGTAGGATCGGTTCTCATCCTGTGGATCCTCGATCTTGTTTCATCTCATCTGTTTGCTCTCCCCCACCCCACACACACACACGGTGTCCACCATGCACCCACTCTGCCAGCCAGTGGCTCGAGGCCCAACGTTTGTTTCTGTTCAAGTTGTTGAAAGGCGCAAACACGCACAATTATACGAGCATGGAGAGGAAGACATAGCACCCAAGGGGCACGGAGAGACACACAGGCAGATGTACATCACATGCAGAGACAGAGACCACATATAAATAAATACAAATACCACAATAATCAGAGCTGGAATGTTTTTCAAAAAATAAAATAAAGCAAAAACAAAAAAAACCACAACATACACCACTCTCAGGTGCCAGCAAACATTGTTTTGCTGAGAAAAAAAAACAAACTGTCCCATCCTACCAAACTTTATTTTTGCATATTTTACAGTTTTCACTAATTTTTTCCTATTTTTCTTAGTTTGTGGTTGATGTTTTATTGTAACCTGCCTAGAACAGAGTGTGGTAATTGGCAGGTTACAAATTTTGCAAATGCATAAATAAATCTTTATTTTCTCATGTTCTGAAGGTAACAGGGACTTTGTCCCGGGCTTTCGATGCAGAATTAAAGAGTGGGGCAATAAAGGTAGACAGGTATTGGCACATTTGTTAAATGAATCTGATGAAATCATCTCATTTCCAGAATTTAAAAAATGCCTATGACTTAAACAAACAACTGTAAGCATCTCTCCCTATATCAGTGATGGCCAACCTTTTGAGCTCAGTGTGTCAAAATTCATAAAAAAAACCGAGCATAACTCGGGTGGTGTGTCACTTCTAGAAAAATCCATAATTGTGATATTTGTAGCTCTAATTAATAACAAAGTTATAATTTTAATATGTACTGTATTTATTAATAAAGCAAAAACAAATAATTCTTTACCTTACCTGCTCAGTGACTTTTTTGTTGCTGAATTTCATCGGCTAAATCTTCAATTAAAACACTCTCTCCCCCTCCACCCAAACTCTTACTCCCCTGGATTTTCTCATACACACTCATGCTCTCACACTCACTGGCTCCCTCACATACACACACACCCAGGCAGGCTCCCAGTCATTTTCACACCACTCCCGCTCCATCCTCCAGGCAGGCACCAATTCATTCTCACACACACAGACCCCAGGCAGGCACCCATGCATTCACACACATACACCCCCAGGCAGAGTCCCATTCATACACATGCACACACTGAAGGCAGACCCCCCTCTCTTTTGCCAGCAACCTCAGAACCTCTCTCATTCCTCTGCTGCTACTGTCACTGCTGCCACATGACTACTGGGGATGTTGCTATTCTTGCACATTCCCAAAGATTACATGTGCCAATCACTAAAAAAGAATTTTTTTTTTTACCTTTGCTGTCTGATCTTTGTTTTCTAATTGGTTGGTCACAGGCTTTTTTTTTTTCCACCTTCCCTTTCTTATATTTTTTTTTTGCCAATTCCTTTTATATTGTCTTTTTTTCTGTTTCTTTTCTCTTCATCTTCTTCCCTCAAACACACAGTCAGGTTCTCATTCTCACATGCATTTCTCTCTCTCACACACAGGCTCTCACTGTCACATGCTGTCTCTCATACAATCATTCATACACACAGGCTCTCACTGGCACATGCTCTCTCTCATACAATCATTCATACACACAGGCTCTCACTGGCACATGCTCTCTCTCATACAATCATTCATACACACAGGCTCTCACTGGCACATGCTCTCTCTCATACAATCATTCATACACACAGGCTCTCACTGGCACATGCTCTCTCTCATACAATCATTCATACACACAGGCTCTCACTGGCACATGCTCTCTCTCATACAATTATTCATACACACAGGCTCTCACTGGCACATGCTCTCTCTCATACAATCATTCATACACACAGGCTCTCAGTGCACATGCTCTCTCTCATACAATCATTCATACACACAGGCTCTCACTGGCACACGCTCTCTCTCATACAATCATTCATACACACAGGCTCTCACTGGCACACGCTCTCTCTCATACAATCATTCATACACACAGTCTCTCACTGGCACATGCTCTCTCTCATACAATCATTCATACACAGTCTCTCACTGGCACATGCTGTCTGACTCACACTCACAGGCTCTCTCTCACTCCCACATGCTGTCTTACTCAAGCACATGCAGTCTCTGCAAACATTCAGGTCCTCACACACAATCTCTCAACTCATCTCATACACGCGCGCACACACACACCCACCCACCTTCTACAGACCCTCAGCCTCTCTCTCACCTCTCGGCCTCCTCTTCGCGGGTCGCCGCAGGATGGGCTCTGCAGCGGCCCTGCTACCGGGCTTCTTCCTCTTCTCGGGCCGCTGCGACTTGGGATTCGCAGCGGCCCGTAAGCGCAAGCGATGCTCCTCTTCTGCACGCGCTGATGCTTCTCTCCTTCCTGCCCACGTGGCTCCGGCAACGTTTACTTCTGGGGCCGCACAGGAAGAAGGAGGAGCATCAGCGCGTTTAAACGCGATCTTTTTCTTTGGGCTGTGGTGACGTGGGCCTGTCGCTGCGCCGCATGCGCCCGGGGGCATTGGGGGGATACTAAAAAAACTAATTTTAAAGGGTTGGCGCAGCCGAAAAAAAAAAAAAAAAAAAAGGCTCGGCGCAGCCAATTAAAAAAAAAATTCGATAGTCCCGAAACACTACGCGTGTCAGCAAAAACGGCTCGGCGTGTCACCTCTGACACGCGTGTCATAGGTTAGCCATCACTGCCCTATATGTAGCCCTTGGATTTACAAGATTAGAATCAGGAAATACTTTCTGAAATATTGAATCTGGAAGACCAGGGCCGATATACCATTGCTTATTTTTATAAAATTCCTATTAAAGAAGGAACCCCCCTATTGAGTATGATAATGTTATATGGGGGCGGAAACAGGAGATTGCTATAGATATTTTGTCAGATAATTATGCAAAATTATTTTCTTGGACTTCGCTCTCACATGTAAATGTGGGGCTCCGGACTGAATATAAATTTTTGATGCGAGCTTACATACCTAGTACTCGTGTTTGTACAATGGGACTGTCAGTCTGATAAGTGTCCCTAAATGTCAAGTTGCACGGGTTCCTTGGGGGCATGAGTTCTGGTTGTGCAGTTGTGGGGCAAGGTGCAGAGATACATCCAGGGGGGTAACGGGGACATTGATTCCTACGGAGGCCCCGGTGCCTTCTGCTTGATGAACTTCACAACCTCATTTTTCCCCAATGTACATATTAAGCAATGGATGCAAAAAAATCCTATCATTAGCAAAGAAAGCCACCTTTCAAAAGTGGCTGCTTCCGGAGGTCCCCTATGGTTACGCAACTGAAGACAGCTGTAACCTCCCAATGCGCCATGGCACGTCATGAGGAGAAGACTGATCTGACCATTAGGCGCAGAGAGTTTTCTTTTGGAAGTCTGGGATCTTTATATATATATATATCTATATATATCTACACAAGCTTTGCCCCATAGGGCACGGAAGCCTTTTCCTAAATACTATGCAATAGAAATAGGAGTCATACCAGCTGAATGGTTTCCAGATGGGTTCATGGATGGCCGCCTAGTGCCAGGGTGAGAGCTGGAGATGAGTGGGGGATGAAGGGGAAAAGGGAGGGTTTATGGATTGTTGGTTTGAAAATATTGATGTTAAAATCTATTAACTGTACGTTACAATGCCATGTGAAGAAGAGAAGAGTATACCATCTTCACGTGCATGGACCATTCCCTTTTGTCTTTCTTGTATAATGTGAAAATTCAATACAATATATTTCAAAATTTAAAAAATAATTTAACACTTTTTCTCTTTATACTCCTTTCCCTACCACCTCATTCTCTCTGGCATCTTTGACCATTCCACTCCCCTACCTCACCACTTCTTTTCCCCGGGCAGGTTACAGTTATGATCTCTCTCTGGGTAGGGACCCGGAAGCTGCAGGGAACTCCTCCCGGCCTGAGGCTTGAGAGCGACAGCTCTTCCTGGTGTGTGGAACCCAGCAGTGGTTCCCCCCATGTCCGGTTCTGCTGCAGAGTAAGCAGCTCCCCACCCGGGCACGCCGCAGCTCGCTGCTCCTCTCTCCAGCCTAATGAAAGAGATGCATGGCTAAGCCGAGGCATCCTTATGACGACAACATTACACTCTTGCTGCTCCTCTCTCCTGAGCTTGCAGTGCCTCCTCGATGCACAGACTCAGTATAGCCATTTTTGTTTTCTCCTTTATTGGGCACCCAGCGTGCCCCTCTTCAGGAACATTCACGCCCTGCAGTTTGCAATCATCCTGTTGGATCATTTTATGTTTGAGAAAGAGCATTAAATGTCTTTTTTTCTTTTTTGCCAAAAAAAAATAAGCAAACAAAAATGCATCCAAGCACAGCTCTTTTGAACACATTCAGCTGCTTATACAATTAATTCCTTGTAAGCTTCCTCTGGATAATATGGGGGGGGGAATCATTATTTTTATGCAGTTTGAGGCATTTTCCTCTTCCACTCCTCGTTCTTGATCCAGCTGCATCAGATTCTCATTTGACAGGTCTTCTCCATGCATCTGCAGCAACTTGACCACATCCAATTCTGTGCGCTCCTCAAATCTGAAATCATCGTGGAGGCTCACTAGGTTTTCTTAAAATGATTTCTGCTTGATGGACCCTGGATGGCATGAACAGAGGCCATATCTTGTTTCACATGCCAGTCAAAGCTAATGTTTTCGGATCCTTGCATTCATGATGCTGTAGTTTCACCAGAACTCCCTAAATGTTGGTTTATCCTCCCCATCAGTTCCTCTTAATGTCTGTGTTTGCTGCAGAGAAGCCTTGAATCTGGCTGTTCTCAATGCTGTTCAATATCTGGGGAGGTACTCTCCCTACACATTATCAAATCTCCTAGACTGATGGGATAGTATAGGCCATGGTCTATGAGCAGCAATGCCCTGATGGCAAGACCGGTCCTGGTTCTGTAGCACTCATTGCAAGAGCCAAACCTCCCCCCGCTGTGAAACACTTCTGAAAAAAAATCTCATAGTTCAACCAGGCAGTCTTCTTTGATCTCCAAATCACCATTGCATTTAGCTTTGTGTAACCTTTAAAAAAAAAAAAAAAAAAAAAAAGTACACTAGCAGGGGTTCAGTTTAAAAAAAAATCATCCAAAGCCATTGCCTTCTGGGACAAGTGTCAGATGATCTTTGGCAGCTTTAGAACCTGGCACAGACTTTTATCAAGTGCAAAGAATCTGGCAGGCATTCACTTCCAAAAAAAAAAACCCAAAAACCCCACAAAACAAAAAACAAACAAACAAACCACAACCTCTCATCAATATTGAAAAGCCCTAGTTTGTACTGCACTTCCTCAATGATTTTCTCCAGGAACACCACGAGTCTCTATCCGTGCTACATCTTCTGCTGTTATGGTTAGTGTTGGGGTGAAAGTATAAATTAAATATAATTAGTAGATAGGAAGAATGCCTGAAGGGTATCCTACTGGAATATCACGTAAGCTTCTCAGAATGTGTGGATTAATGGACACTCAAAACTCATTACAGATTAAGTTTCTGCAATGAACTTCTCATATGGATAAAATGGACATTTAAAAGAATGATGGCTATTATACTAATATAAGCCTTTCATAAGAAAAGCCCAGAGACTGTTTCTAGTTGTAATTGGGACAGAAGAAAATTTTGCAATATTGAAAAAAAGACTGCCTGTCAGTGAAACTGCAAAACTAACACAAAAGCTTTGTGAACATGGGCGGTCATTAAGCCTAGGCTGAACATAACAGGAAATGAGCCTGGAGTTACAGTATTGCCAAATATCGATTAAGCTGCAAGAGAATATGTTAACAAGAAGTGGAGACCTATTCTATATGTGGAACACTAATCACAAAAGGCCTCGTATCCAAAAAGACTCTGCCATCCCCTCTACCACGAGGAGAAGCAAAACATGCGATATAAGAACCACTGTGTCCAGGATTAGTTTGACCTAAAACCAAACAGATTCAACCAATGAATTAAGAGACATGCAATGTTGCATATGAAATGCTCTATAAAAAAAAAACCCTGAGGCTGAGACCAGAACACCAGACAACCAGCCCAACACAGATGTGACCAGAACCATGGCATACAGGCATACTCCCAGCCCAACACAAATGTAATCAGAAGGCGACCAGAGCAGACCATGCAGAGGCATCATGGACACCTGGCCATGTTCTTACAAGACACTTCATTTTGGGAGCCGTAAGAGGAAATCATGGGTAGTTAGAAAGGCACAGCTTTGCATAAACATATGGTATGGGGAACTGAACTGAAAATGGATATATTTACTTATAAAATTCAGTAATAAAATACATTTATCTAATACTATCTTAGGCCTGGATTTATCAAAATGTGATATGTATCGCATGCAATAGCAAAAGGGGCGTGGTTTATGCTAATAGTTTATTGCAATTTGTGCTAATTACCTATGCGAAGAGCTAAGTTAGCACAAATTGTGATAATGTTTTCAGACTTTGTGATAAGTGCCAGACCTGTTGTATTTCCTGCATACAACCACTGGAGGGAGAGAGACTAGCCATAATGTCTTCTTCCTAGATAGGTATTTGTATCCCTATGGGAGGCCCACCTAATAACTCGAGGTGAGGGTTAAGTATTAGTGTAGGGGGTTAGGGGCCACTTTGACATTCAACGTGAGACGTACGAACAGAACAGTGGTCCCTTGTAAAAATTAATGACCTATGGAGAGAGGAAACTCACCCAAAGATGAGATTTGTGCAATGTTCTCTCCACCTAGCTTGATGTTACCCAGGTAGAGAGTCCATCAAGCTAGGTGGAGAGAACCTTGCACAAATATCATCTTGGAGTGAGTTTCCTCACTCCGAAGATCAACAAATCTTCACAAGAGAGCATTGTTCTGTACGTCTCACGTTGAATGTCAAAGTGACCCCTAACCCCCTACACTAATACCTAAACCTCACCTCTAGTTACTAGTTGGGCCTCCCATAGGGACACAAATACCTATCTAGGGAGAGGACAGTATGGCTAGTCAGCCTCTTTCTTTCTCTCTCCCGGTGCTCTGGGAGCTTCAAACCTACTAAAACAGGCCTTTCAGGAGACATTGCGAAATGCGCTAACATCTTACCGCCTCATAACGCAAGCCATCACATGGCTTAACGCCACTGAAAAAGGTGTACTTAAAATCGGCATTAAGTCTGTGTGATAGCACTTCACAGACTGGCAAACCCAGCCCACTCTCACCCCTAACTCCTCTTCTTGTTCGGATTTGCATCGCATGCGTTAAAGGCCTATCGCATGCGAAAATGCCTTAGCGCATTTTGATAAATGACCCCCTTAGACAGTCTTTGAATTTGTGCCAGAGTGTATGTGTATTGCGCGGTTCATTGGTACACATTGCCCTCTCTTCCAAGTAGGCTTAAGCACAAGGGTACATGATCTACAATAGGCTAAGTGCCCAACCCTTTCCATCATAAAACTTCTCGTAACACTGCTACTCATCTAGAATTCCCTTTAAACCTTTTACTGGAAGCTGCAGGTTTCTCTTTCAGATCTCTCTCTATACTCACGCTTTAAGTCTTCAAACATACTGCACTCTTCTGAATTTTTGCTGTGCTTCTGTGTATGGCTCTGATCTTCAGGCCATACATTCATTCTCATCTTTTGTCTTTATTTTCATGGATTGTTCCCCCTGTAAATGTCATAAACCTTCATATGCCTCTGAGGTTTAGGTCAGCTTTTCACCAGGATTCAAAAAGTACCTTAAAAAGCTTGTAGACTCCTAGCAAATTTAGTCAAAACCAAGAAGGGCATAAATACACAGAGGTTTTACAAGGGCCTGATGGGGTTAAATATACCTCCACAACGGATATATGTCATATTCCAGAGGACTGTCGTTAATTAAACCTTCACCAGTACAACAATGTATAAGACAGACGCTTAGGTTAATAATGACCTGTCATAATAGGCTTCATCTCATGTCCAAGTTTGTAAAGATAGATAGCCTTATATTTAATCATTACCGACAGTGTGGTATTCTCACTTCAGTACCAACACAAAATTCCGTATATATAGGAGTTCATGTGAATTATGTTGATATTCCAGAGGACTCCACGGAAAATGTTAGAGAACTAGAAGAAGCCTTTTTTCAAGATCTAGAATTACCAACAGTGATAGCACAGCAGCTAGATGAATTGAACAAACCCTTTACCATTTCTGAAATTATGGAGAGAATAAAATCAAGCCACTTACATAAGACCCCTGGCCCAGATGGGCTCAATGCCAATTTTTATAAAATGCTCAGCAGGGAAATCAGCACTACCCTGAAGGAATATTTCTCAGCAGCCTCGCAAAGAGGTGGTTTCCCCAGGGATGCAAAAAAGGCCTTTATTACGGTACTCCCTAAAGGGATGCAAGGACCCCACACTTCACCGTCCTCATATAGGCCTATTTCGCTTCTAAATTTCATTTTAAAATTATTCGCAAACATCTTGGCAAACAGGCTGAAGGGGGTCCTGCCAGACCTGATATCCGTAAACCAAGTGGGCTTTGTTCCTGGGAGGGCAGCAAGTAAACATCTGGTAAGATTATGGACGGCTATGTTGCAATGTAACTTCACACATGCACCTGCCGTAGTCGTGGGATTCGATGGTGAAAAAGCATTCGATCGAGTGGCGTGGCATTACCTATTCTCAGTGTTGAATAGATATGGCTTACACGGGGAGGTGGTGAAGAATCTCTCTCTATGGTACCAAGAACCTTGCTCCGTGATCTTCGCCAATGGGGACATGTTGCAAGATTTCGAGCTGCAGAGAGGTACAAGACAAGGCTGTCCCCTTTCTCCTTTACTTTATATCCTCACACTGGATCCTTTATTAAGGAAGATAGCACATTCTCCAAAAATAGCAGGTTTGGAATTGAGGGAAGAATCCTTTAAGATAACTAGAATATCATCTGCGAATGCAGCTTTCTTAACAAACTCTGTCTCCTCTTTGCAAACAGGTTATGCCTTTACAGAATCATTTTGGTAAATTCTTCAGACTCAAATTCAACCAGGATAAATCTGAGGCACTAGATGTTATAGGATTCTTGAAAGTTCCTGGCCAGGCCCCTTCCCCCTACGGTGGGTAGAGAAAGAAATGAGATACTTGGGAATTAACATACCTGTAGATATTCCAAGGATATATGATAGTAATATACTTCTCCTGCAGGAATGGCAAAAATCTGCCTTTAACATCGGGTGAGCGAATCAAACTTTTCAAGATGATAGAGCTCCCCAGGTAGTTGTGTGTTTTTCAAATGTTACCGGTCCGTCTTAAACGTAAACATCTATTGGAGCTGGATATGGCACTCCATAGTCTCGTGTGGGGCAAGAAACGTGCTAGGCTAGCCCTGTAAAGTGCAATTGTCCTGGGAAGCGGGGAGACTGAACTGTCCGAACCTGCAGATGTACAATGTTGCTTATTTACTATGGCAGGTCTATGATTGGATATGGGGCACAGAGACTTTTTCCCCTCTGCTTTTTTTTTTTTTTTTTTTTTTTTTAAACAGGCTTGGTGCTATCCATTACAAATTGGAAATCTATTGCATGTACCGGGTCATTTGTTATTAGGGGGAATTCAGAACAACCCAATAGTAGAGGCATGTAGACAAGCCTGGAAAGTGCTCTGTGCCAAGCTTCAAATACCTTGGACATTATCCCCTATGTTGACTATAATGGGCCATCCCAGGTTTATTCCAGGCCTCAGCAATGTGGTTTTTCAACAATGGGCCTATAAGTGTTTGACCTATTTGTACCAGTTTGTACAGGAGGAATGGGGCTTAATACGCAGCTTTCAAGATCTCCAACATGAATATTTGCTATCACACAGAAGTTTATGGGTATTTGCAAGCCATTCATTTCATGACAGATCTTCTTAAATCCCCAATAGCATTAGAGTTAAATTGAAGGGTTTCTTCTCAATGCCGCTGGGGAAAAAGATGTCTTGTACCTCTTTAATAGTAGCTTTGCAAAAGGTATAGGGTGCTTCGGAATTGCCAGAGTTGGTCAAGGAGTGGAATCAGGAGATGCCTATCCCAATTACTCTCCCCATGATCCAAAATTGTTATGTACATCTAAATGAAGTATCTGAAAATGTGCAGATGAGAAAAGTGCAATTTAAGTTTTTACGCCGTATGAATGTCTCCCCGGTGTGGGCTCATAAAGTTAAACTAGCAAATTCCACCCAATGTATAAAGTGTGGGGGCTCCCCAGGAACATTATATCATTGTTTTTGGGAATGTCCATCGATACATGTTTTCTGGGAAAAAATCCTTGGATATCTGGGGACATACAGTGATGGGCTTTCCCTGTACCCCCTCTAGTGTGCCTATTCGATTCCTTGGCAGAGATTAAAGAAAGATGTACCCGATTACCAAGGACTGCTACTAAAGAAGGCAGGTTTACTGGCCCAAAAAAATCAATTCTGGCGCATTGGCTGGATACGAACGCGCCATCCATAATGTACTGGAGAAATCAGCTACATCGCTTAGCAGTTTGAGTATCTCACGGCTCACTGTTCTTCCTCACGGAAGTACACACTCTTTATGGATAACTGACTTCTCTTTCAACACGAGCAAGAAAATCTATTATCACTCCAATAACTATTCTATATGTGGCAGTTGTAACTAAAAGTGGATTCTATACTAGTAGCTGGAACCTATGGCAATGGACTTGCTTTCATGCATCCATGGACAACCTTGGAGAATTTGCCTTTAACCGGAACTCTGGATAGGGTTTCAGGAAGTTCACGTGTTACAGTTATTAATATTGATAACAGTAAATTCTCTGTTAGCATTCAAAGCTTGTCTTGTCAAATGTTACAATATGACTTCACATATAAGGTATGTTCATCGGCGAAATACATTACGGTATACCATCTCATTATGCAGAAATAAAGGAGCCTATTTTGCAGAATGTGCATCCATGTGGATCAAATAAAGATACACATCAGGATCCTCAAATATATTGAAAATGTGCTGTGGATGGGATACTAAACACAAAATAGGCTAAAGAGAGAGAAAGATCTTGTGTGTAAGATCAGACAAGGAAACTAGAGCACTACATTCTGAAAAAGCCAGCGAGTATCACCACTGTAAATCACAAATAACTCCAGCCACTCTTCTACAGTACAACCCAGAAGTCAATTTTATGCTGTGCTCACCTGATTTTATTCTAGACTTTTCCCCAAGGCCATTAACATTCAACAGCTCATGATGGCATAATGGACAACCTAGGAGGGTGCCACGTTCATGACAGTAGGAGCTGGCATGACTTAAAAATAAAAGATCATACAACACTCTCTACTATAGGTACATTTCATCATTTAACTGAATAAAATAAAAGGACCATCAATAAGACTAGCTGATGTTAACCACCTGGATCTAGGGAAGTATGATCATAGGACCATAATTTTTTTTTAGTCTTTTCAAAGAGGAAACATTTTGGTGGATGCAAATAAAAATCGTTACATGAAAACTCTGGATCCAGTATCACCAGGATGTTATCTGAAATGTGAATTCATACAAAACGCGTACATGCAGAAACACGAAAACAGATTTATATTACTGGATCACGTGATCTCACCACTGCAAAATTTGGAAGTGTGCAACAAAAACACACACACACGCGGACACAGCATTGTATGGAGGATAGCTGCAAATAAACCTATTCTCGCTGTATTAAAAAAGCCACAAGTCTTAGCATGATTATATATATATATTTACACTTCATTATTCTATTTAACTACAGCCTATTTAGTATTGATCTTTGGTTATTGATCTGTTCAAGTTCCGTGTCAAACACTAATTTAGTGTAGTTCTCTGTTTATTGTAAACAGATGTGATCTCTCTATTGAACGTTGGTATATAAAAACTGTTAAATAAATAAATGATTGGTTTTTTGCTGGGATTCACTAGCTGGGGGGTGGTGTGGCCTCATTTCAATATCTCCTCCCCTCAATATCCATCATTTCTCCAATGGCACCATGCACATCTGGAAGAGAAGGAGGCTACTGAGCGGGGGAGAAAACATGAAGCCAGCCAGAATTTCTAGGAGCTGGGGGGGTATGTTGAACAAATCTTAGAAAAAGTTTGCCTTATTTGTTCTTTGAGATTTTTGTTTTTGGGGGGGGGGAGGGGGGAAGGGAAGAGGAAGATTTTTCGTTTTGCTCTCTCTCTCTCTCATATCCCCTGCTTCACCTTTTCACACATGAAACTCACAGGAGAGGCAAACTGGGCTGCTGCGGGGACTAAACCGTGCACGGGCCGACGGTCCCACTCGGTGAAATATATCGCAGTCCATTCGAATGAGAGAAGTGCCTGGACCAGCCGAGGGGTAGGGGGTGAGAGTGCTGGGGGCTGTAAGTAGGATTTGTATTTAGGCGAGGGCCTGCTAGGAGCATGCAGGTTCTCGTAAAGCTTCAGGATTGCGATACGAAACGTCCGCTTCTCGAGTTCCCAAGGACTTCGATGTCATCATGAACACAAGCGAGCTGGCCAATGCCGCTATGCGGAGACTAATCACAGCCCGACACAGGCTTGTCAAATCGAGCAACGTAGGAACCGAAACATGCACTTGGAATAGGATAAGTCTAAAGAAGTGGGTGTGTCCAATATATCAGGCACATTTATTTAAAAATTATATTAAGAGAGGGAAATCAAGATGATGGCTAACCCAGCTGTTGGGTGTGGTCCGAGTTTCATGATTCTGGGCAGTTTTCCTTGATGTTTTGCCTTGGGTGGCTCTTTTTACCCTTTGAAAATAATAAAAAAAAAAAAAGAGAAGGGGTAAAGTTCAGTCTTACCCGGCAGAGCCTCCGGTGTCTCCCCACGGATGTGTTTTGTTTCATCTTCGGTGTCACCGAGAAGCTGGCTCATAAGCTGGAGAGCTGCGGGGGACCAGATGCCCTCCCTGGCTGCCTGAATTACTGCACCTGTCTGTGGATCCTGAGTCCAGAACTTCACCGTGGACGTCAGCAGATGTCTGAAGAGAACGTGTGCCTGCTAGGTCAGGTCCTTTGCCAAAGGAAAAAAAAAAAAAAAAAAAGGCGGATTGCAAGATAAAAAGCTGCTGAAGTGGCGCTCGCTCCCTACGTAACGCTTCCGGACGGCAGGGCCAACTCCCAGCCTTGCAGCGTGGCTACCAGATCCCAGTGGTCCCAACCTCAAAGAGCTCAGCTATGGAAAAACTCCAGCAGGCTATTCTGAGAATGGAAAGTATATTTGCTTGTTATATCGTGTAACTGCTGGCTACTTTAAAAGGTCCAGGATAAAAAAAAAAAAAAAGTTAGTTCACGAGGCTAAGATAAGTGCAATGGAAAGTCGGATTTCCGCCTTACAGTTATCTAACATAGCTGTCCTTAAATATTATCCAGTGGTTCATTAACTCTCTTAGACAAGGCTAACATTTCTCTCTTGGAGACATTTAAAAAGAGTATCTAATGAGGCATATTCCTTCTATACATATTGATGCTATTTGAAGACACTAAAACATGAAATAGGTCTAGAAAAATTAACAATACTTCCGATGGCCTGGACATGTCTGCTGTCGTGTAGAACTCTCGAGAAAAAGGTTTCCTCACGCGTGCTCCGGACAGTCTTGTCAGAGTGTGGATACTGAACATGAATTTCCGTAACAGAAGATTTTTGAGCCAAAAGGTCAGAATATTCTCAGACGTACGTAGAGCAACTCAATTAAGGAGGAGGCCTTTCCTGCAATTATGTTCAAGAGGGTTGACCATAGGAGATTTTTCCTTAAATTCGCATGTAAGTGGCCCAATAAGACTGAGGGAACCTCTTTATCTGGACCCTTTTACTAAGTCTCCCCAGGACGGCAGAGTTTCCTTCTTCCTTTTAGATGGTAAAGATGACTTTTTGATTGCGATGCTTAGGTAGGGTGTACACATAAAACATTTTGCTGGATGTATTTTTTTTTATACTAGCTTCCCCTCCCTCGGGGATTTGTTAAGAATATTCACGTTTGTAAAATTGCTTTTCCTTCTTTGGATCATGCGTTTTGATTATATTTAATAAATTATATCTAAAATGGAATGAGGTGTATCCTCATTTTAAATTATTCATAAAGACTGTATTTTGGAAATTTGGGTCATAGAACAAAATAAATATACAAAAATCACCAAAAAAAAAAAAAGGACACCTCCTATCAATAAAAACGATAACAGCAGACACAGGATCAGCTAGCCCACCTTGGCTGCGTCACTGTTTGGCTGTTCCTGTGTACACAGCTCTAGCTAAGGATGTATTCCAGCTGTCAGCTGTACACACTTGCCTGGCAGAATATTTCTCCTTATCCAAGTTAATTCTGTTACCTTCACTCTTACTGGGAAGATGAGCTTGAAAAGCGATGGAATGCACTCGCTGTGTATTCTCACCTTACCCTCTCTCTACCAATGTGTTTTAAAGAGGAGAGTAGGCAGGAGTACCTAGCAAAGGGTATTTTTTCACTTGTAAGTACATCTCCCGACCCCCCCTCTCCTCTTCACCCCAGTGTAGTCCTCCCTCCACCAAACCATTTCCTCTCTATCCCTCCCAGGGGCTCCAATCAAAAAAAAAAAAAAAAGAGACTCTGCCTGCTCTTCTAAGGGCCTCGATCAGGGCCAAAGACATGAGTTCCTCGCCAAAATCCATTCATCTCAGGCAAGGATATTTTCCAGCAAACACGTTTTCACACTTAAAGCAAACACCCAGAATCCTACCACATCGTCTACTCCAAACCTCTTAACCCTGTTCTTCCTACTGCCCTATCTAACCCAAGCATGCTTGACTTTTTCTTAGTATTGGTTTTCACCACTCCTCTCCGTAAAAATATTTCCACATTTTCTCCGAGCCTCTCCTCAGGATGCCTTGTGCTTTAAAATTTCTCTTTTTCTATGGAAAAATTACACTTTCCAATAAGTCAATCTCTTTTCATTTCACCAGGGAGTAATTTTTAGTTCCTTAAGCTCCATAGTACAAGGTTTATGATGCAGATCCTCTGGTATGTCAGAAGCGCAACATCTGAATTGTCCATGCAAGGGTACAGCCTACAGAAAAGGATGACAGCGCCATCTGCAAGGTAACTCTCCAGAATCCCTGACAAACCCAACCTGCTGACTCATCCCTCTTCCCCCAGCTCAATGAACGGAGAAGACCACCACACTTAAGTGTGAGACTGTGGGTCGGCATTCCCGTGGCAGCCTCACAAGCCCCCTTCCCCGATTTCCTTTTCAAATCAGGAAACCCGCAGGAAGGGTCAGGGCTGTGAAGGCAATGCTGTTCTTAGTTCCAGGCTCGTCGGGTGGCCACCTCTGCTCCCCTCAGCCGAGCCTGCACATCCCTCAATCTGATGGTAGCATACAAGGGCAACATTAAATCCCTCTTACTGGCGAGAACTCTAATGCACCGGAACGTACCATTAACTTTCCCTGTTGCTTTATTACATTGACAAGCAACCTTCAGGTTATAAAAGAGACCTTTGCTTCTAGATCTCTTTCCTGTATATGTGGCTAACAGATTTTTGCACCCTAGCTTCATAAATTTTGCATCAAAGCGTAGCTTCCAAATCCTGACAGCTTTCCATTTTTTCAAGTCCCCCTCCCCGTGTTAACTGCCCTACTGCAGATTTTTGTATCTTCTGCCAACAAGCATATTTTACTCTCACATAAAACTCAGCGATACTGAACAGAAAAAAAAAGTGGCCCACCATCAAACTCTGCTGGTCACCCAGCTTCTTGCCTAATTAACAGCTTTTGTTCTTATTTTTAATGTTGGCTGGTTTAAATCCGTCTTCTATATGGAACAGACTCAAAAGCCTTATCGAGATCCCAATAGGAAATATCCCCTGCACCTCCCTGATTCTTCACTTGTCACTCTCCACAAAAATTTGCCCGACAGGATCAAGAAATCACAAAAGTGACATTCTGAAGCACCTAGCTTAGCAGCATCGCTTCAAGGCCGTACGCACAAGTAAGTGCAATATTTAAAATTTAAACAGATCTCAGTCTGTCTAATAGAAAAGGTTTTCTTAAGACAATTATACTTTAATTTGCACCACAATAAAAAAAAAAAAAAAAAAGACCCCCACAGATGTTAACAATTCAGTTTTGCATACCGTTTTAGAGACAGCCATGATGTTTTTCCCTAACTTGCCAAACACCTCATCTAAGTTACAGGAAGATTATACCTATGGGTGGAGAAAGTGCTGTGTCTGCAGCATTATAGTTAATGGGCTCCCCGTACGACTGGCGATTTGCTCTCAGGGGGGGGCTGCAGGCTCTAGAACGTGACCTTTGCGAGACCGCAGAAGAAATGCCGGCCAGCATCTGTCCCAGCATCTGTAACATCTGGAGCTCTCGGGCATGCTCGGCTTCCCGGCGCTTGTCTTCAATTTTAAGTCGCTGCTCCTCATATTTGTAGAACTTCTGCTCAGCATCCATGCTTTGATGCAAGAATTTTTCCATCATTTTATCCAGTGTTAGATTTGTGTGGCGTTTTTTCGGTCTTTTAGGCTGCAAGGGTGACGGGGCATTGGTGGGAGCACCAAGTTGTTTAAAACCTAAAACAAAAAATGTCACAAAATTATTTGGGGGGAAAATGCAGAGGAACTAATCAATAAATAGTGTTTTGCAAATCTAAAATTTAATATGATGTGCATAAAGATAACTTACCTTTCCGAATGCTAAACACACAATAGATTTCTTTGTTGGGGAGCAGAGAAGAAAGATCAATGCTAACCTCTCTCTTTCCCTTTCACAAAGCTTATCTAAAATGATGTAAGAAAAGTACTATAAACTCAAAGGGGCCGATGAAATATCGGGTGCTGAGCTCAGCAAACCGCTAAATACGCAGCTGGATGCACTAGACATACACCCAATGCAATATCGGGACTAGCGAGTCCTAAATGTGCGTACATACCGGGGCATAGCTAATAGTGCTCATCACATGCAAATGCCGTGTTGATGAGGATATTAGCTAGTACCTCGAATGTACGCACACATTTTAACCCTTAAAAATTAACGCCAGCCCAGGGCTGGCGTTAAGTTTTGAAGCACCCCAAGCCATGCTCATAAAAGCAAAAAAAAAAAAAAACACAGCTTTTCTGTGGTTCCTCCTACTTAATATCATTGAGATACTAGGCTGCAACATAAGGGGGGGGGGGGGGGGAAATGACATCTGTCAGGTCAGGAAAAGGGAAGATCAATTTACGAGCGTCCGTTTTCCTAACCCGTGCATGCTCAGAAAACTGAGTGTCTGTTTTTCTTACCTGTGCACAGCCACTTCTCCTGGGCACTCGATGCCATGGGTGCACTAGGGACACGCAATTCATCCTCTGTGCGTACGCTTTAGCGCACCAGCTCATTTGAGTATTACATCGAGCCCCAAGAGAGGGGATGTGTGCGCATTTAAAAAACGTGCATCCAGGTTGGATGCTTTTGTGCGCATGATATTGCATTGGCCCCAAACTGCTCTTAATTTCAACTACCATTCATTCATTCTCTTCTATATCCCAAGGTGTCAGTGTTCACAGAGGATTTCTACCACAGTGCCACAGCAGAGCTTTACCAAACTGGGTGCTAAGAAAGTAATGGAACCTGTACTGATGCATTTCTGATTTTAAACATGGAAAGTGTAAGCACTTTTTAAGCAAAACAGCACCACCAGCTCTGGGTGGGAATCAAGCAGCATCCCCTCTTGTGCTGACAAGGGGGGGGACAGCCAAGCTAGAAACCTGCTCGACCACCTGGCAGCGATCTCTACGGATAAACCCGGACTCCGATCTCAGCAAAAAGGGGAGACACACCGGGAGGCAGATGCATGCACATTAAACAGCCACCCGGGTTACTGCCACCCGCACCCTTGGCACTCACCTTCGCCCGGCGGCACCGGGATGGCGAAGGGCGGGCACTCCACCTTGATGGCACGCTGGGCGTAGGACGAGCACTCCCCCGAGTCCTCGGCGAAGGGGTCCCGCGTCGCCTCCGCGCCGCCGCCCGCCTCGTCCTCGTCGGGGGGCTCGGCGGCGGCCGGCGGCGGCGGCGGGGCCGGCCGGCAGCTCAGGATGCGGTCCATCTCCTCGTAGTACTTGCAGACCTTGCGCGCGTGGCCGTTCCTCTGCGGGCCGTCGCGCGCCTGGTAGTACTGGCGCTTCAGCCCCTTGATGCGGATGCGGCACTGCTCGGGCGTGCGCTCGAAGCCCAGGTCGGCCAGCCGGCAGGCCACGTCCCGGTACACATGGCTGTTGCGGAAGTTGCCGTCCAGCGCCGACTGCACGTCCGCCTCCCCCCAGATGTCCAGCAGGGCGCGCGTCTCCAGGTCCGACCAGAGGAAGCCGCGGGTGTTGGGGAGCATGGTCCGCCGGCGCCCCCCCCCCCTCCCGGGCGGCAGCTGCAAGGGTCCCGGCCGCCCTCCTGCGCTCCGGGGCCACGGCTCCCTGCGCTCGTGGGGAAAGGGGGGGGGGGCACAAAGAAAAACAAACAAAAAAAAAAAAACCCCCACGCGGAGGCAGATGCTCCAAAACAGAGGGAGGAGGAGGCGGAACTACACAGCTCGCGCATGCAACTGCAAGGGAGCAAATGTCACCTGCAACCCCATTCCGCGGGAAGAGGGAAGGAGTCACCGCCTTCCCCCCCAGCCTTGGGCGGCCAGCAAGGTCCAGACCGTCCCTCTTTTCCCAAGCCACTGGTCCGGAGGCCCCCCCCGCCCCGCCCCGCCCCAAACCCACCCGGCAAACAAACAATCCCAGGCTGGGCTGCTTCAGTCTCTTTCTCCCCGGGACGGGCTGGGGAAGGGACGAAACGTCAGGGCCGAGCTCGCGGCTGGAAGGGGAAAGAGCCAATCACAGCCAGGCAAAAAGAAAAAAAAAAAACCAACCCATAGCAGCTGCAACTTTATTATCAAACGGGTCGTGCACAAACGGACAGCGGGAGGGTTCCTGGGTAAGAGGCCACAGGGAGCCCAGCAAGGGCCGGCAGCTCACTGGAGGGAAGAAGGCTTTACTAGCTCTTATGTGTAACACGTGTCAGTCACCAGTAACATTTCCTGCATTTGACAGAGGGATTACCACCTTTCTGGACAAGGAAATAGGCCACTACTCCCATGCAAGTTTGTTTGTTTTTTATGGAGCACAGAGCAAATCTAGCTAGTGGAAGGAAAAGAACCAGCATGTACCCTCTGGAAAAAAAAAAAGCCCTGTATCTAAATATAGATGTATGACTATCAGAGTGAGTGAGAGAGAATGTGCTCTAGCCTGAAGACACCCTCTGCCAATTTACACCAATGTTAGAGCAACCCCAACTCAAAGCAGGAGTGGGGAGACAACAGGTTAAGAGTAGGGTATAGCACAGTTTGGGTGGTAAGAGGAATAGGAAATCAGGGAGATGGGAGTTGTATTGCTATTTAATACTACAGTAATTTGTAATGCCACATCTGAACTTATTTGCATATTCAAATTCATTTCTGCTAATTATATACACAAATTCAGTGTAAATTTTAGTTATGCATTTTGTCCTTTTGAGGTACTCAGAGTTGACCACGCTCCCTCCAAACTCCCCGGATCAGGATAGTTTGTTAGGAACTGTAAGTCATGGGGACCAATATTCCTTCTAATTTTTAAAAGGGTGTGTGCTCAAATATTTTCTTATGCCGCTTTTTGTAAGCTGTTCAACTATATGTACTATAAGCTAGCATAATGCAAATATCATCAGGATTTTTTATGCATGTTATGTTTTCCCATGTGCACATGCACACAGTTTAGAGGGAACAGTGATTGAGACAATTCACCCTCCCACTGCCTATCGCACATACCTAGCTAGAGACATGGAATCACATACATGTGAAGGAGCACATGCTCAATGGAAGTTTCCCTGGCCAAGCAGAAAAGGAAACAGGGAAAAGGTGAGGAGAACAGATAAGGGAGGTCAAAGTGATGTTCGTTCACCTGCCTCCCTGTACTTGCACACCTACAGGTGTTGGTCCCCAGCTACTTCCAGCAGTGGTCACAAAAGTCAGTCAATGCCAGATTCATCAAAGACAATGAGCTGCATGTGCACCAACACATACATGGCCTTCCGCTCTGGCCCAATGGAACTGAGCCTGTTGTCTGGCATGACCATACTGCAACACTGGAAGCCAATTTCCCTGTCCACAGAGCTCCCTCAATAGCATTGCACATGTCACCTTCCTCCAAGTGTGGCATAAAGCAGCTCTTGCATCATAAGCAGGGAGCTTGCAGCATGTGACAAGCTAGAAAAACATGTGTCTCCCTTCACTTACTTTGCTTAGACACCTATGGCTCTTAACTCCTGTCACCTCCATGTGGAGGGAGGAATAAAAAGATGTCATTTCCCTCAGTGTCAGAACTACATACAAATTTTCTAAATAATGCATGTGCTGTATGTCTCTAGGGATAAAGTCCAATGGTGTTGTCTCCAAACTTTCAGTTTTCTAAAGCAGGGGTTTCTCAACCCAGTTCTCAGGCCACACCTAGCCAATCAGGTTTTCAGGCTATCCACAATGAATATGCAGGAGCTAGATCTGCATTCAAGGGAAGCAGTGCACCCAAATCTAGCTCTTGACCATCCATTGTGGATATCCTGAAAAGCTGACTGGCTGTTGAGAGGACTAGTTTGAAAACCACTGTTCCAAATACCTGCAAAAGTGACTAAGCCATTTGTCCCTGTCAGTAACCTGGCCCTTAGATTCCCTCTCAGTTGATGTGCACCTGTGCCCAGCAGCCTTCCTTTGGCACCACTGACCAGTATCAACCCTAGGGTTTGCCAACTGACTCCATAATTTTCAGGACAGGTAGATCCAGTCCTGGTTTTTACCCCATTGCAAGTAGGGACTATTTTTTGTTTCCCTACTGCATTCCCTAAGAAAACCAAAAGCATAAAGTACCTGCATGCAGGGGACACAAACCAGGACTGGATCACCCTGTCCAGAAAATCTGAAGCCAGTTGGCAACCTTAAATCCCATCTCCTTCCCAAAATTAATCACTCTTTAAGCATCATCTCCACCTAACATGCAAACGTCATCCCTGCAAAGCACCATCTGAAACTCCCAAATGAAAAATCAATTGTAGCGTGAAAACTGCGTGGCAGAAGATAAGATATCTATAAGCCACACTCTGCACCATAGGTCTAGCTCTAGTCATAAACCGCCTGTGCTTCCCGACTCCTTTCTACAGCAATAACGCGGCTCCTTTCCGCTGCATTTACATTTCAATAACGTTGACACTACCACTCTCTTTAAAATTTACCTTCATCATGCAGCCAGAAGACCAAAGCCGAGACAAGTGCGGTTACTACACATACCAGCGTGCCCCTTCCCCGCGGCATTCCGTGCCCGCGCCTCTGGACCCGGGGCCCGACTCGGAAGGGGAGCAAGAAGCCCGGAAACCCAGCCCAGAGGTGACGCTCTTACCTAGCAAAGCCACGGGACTGACAACTAATCCAGCTACAACCCGCACGCGCTTCCAACAACTCATGAGCCCCGCTCGCGCCCCGGCAACACTGGGCTTCCCTACGTTCGGGCCGCACGGCTTTCCATTCCGAGAGACCTCATGGTCTAAGCAGCCAATCAGCGATCCCCCCCCCCCCCTCCCAGGGCACTGAGCGGCCAATGGCCATTCACGTCCCGCCCCTCACCCTCGCGATTAACATGGGGAACACTTCTTTTGACAGCAGAATGGGGCGGAGAGAAAGTGAAGAGGTCAGCCAATTAGGAGGCTGTATTAGTTAAACGTTCACGAGCCTTCCCGCCCGCCCACCCCTAGCGTCTGCTGGAGCTCTGAGCTCATTGGCAAAGACGTGCAAAATTGTCCGCCTAATAAAGTTATCTGAATCTGCTAGCAACACCCCCTCTGCTTTCTATTGTCCCTACCATCAGCGGTTTAAGAGCCACCCTTGTTCATTTTTTGCTGCTGCAGCTATTTATTAGGGGTTTTCAGCTACTGTATCCGGCTTCTAGCACCTTAATTATGTGTTGAGTAAAAAAAAATAAAAATAATTTATTAGTTTTAAATGTACAACTTAGTAACTTCATTGGGTCGCCCAGTCTTTGTACTTTTTGAGAGTAAACAAAAGATTTACGTTTACTTGTTCCACTCCACTCATTATTTTATATCTACCCTCAGCTCCAAGCTGAAGAGTCCTCACCTCCTTATAGGGGAATCATTTTAGCCCCTTTCTCGTTTTGGTTGCCCTTCTCTTTACCTTTTCTAAGTCTGCTATATAATCTCTTTTGCATTCCTTGTAGGTACCCAGATCAGTTCAGACTTCTAGGTTTTGCCTCCCTTCCAGCAGATGGAGATAGAGAAATGTTTAGAACCACCTGCTTATAACTTGGTGTACCACCTGCAACCCCTCAGTATTTCTGTCTCCAGCAGATGGAGGAGGTTCAAAACATTCAGTTCTAAACCTCATTTAAAAAAACAAAACAAAGAAAAAGGATTTCCCTCCTAGGAGGTTGGCAGGTCCTGGTTAGTAGCAGGGCTGGACGAACAGGGATTGGTGATCCAAATTTGCTCCAATTTCCCATGCCAGAGGTTGAAAGCCGGTGGTTCAGTTCCCTCACCTTCCAGACTTCGGGGGTGGGGGGGGTGGAACCTGAGCCAAGGCTCCAGATAAGGCTTTCTTTTTCTAGTAAGCTTTATTTCTTTCTCCCTTGTTTACATAGAAACATGACAACAGAAAAAAGTCCATATGTCCCATCTAGTCTGCCCATTCACCAAATTAATATTTCCTAAGATTACTCTGGGGCCTACCCCTTTTCAACTTCATCTCATGACCCCCTCGTTCTAATCTAGAGTCTCCTTTTCATTGAAGAAGGCTCACCTCCAGTGCCTGGAAACCTTTGAGATATTTAAATGGCTCTATCAAATTTCCCCCTATCTCGCATTTCCTCTAGGGTGTACATCTTTATGTCTAAGCCCATATGCTTTAGATTGAAGACCACCGATCATTGTAATAGCCACCCTGTGGACCGAATCCATCCTGTTTATATCCTTTAGAAACTGCGTGCAGTCTCCAGAACTATACAGGGGCAATATCACCTCCCTTTTTCTGCTGACCATTCCTCTCCCCATGCAGCCAAGCATCTTTCTGGCTTTTTCCATCACAATTTTCTCCAATCCCGCTCTTTTTTCGTGCTTAGAAGAATTTTGCCTCCAATACTGTACCTCTCCCTTGGATTTTTGCATCCTAAATGTATTACTCTGCATTTTTTAGCATTAAGGGTGGCTCTTAAACCACTTCATCTTCGACCCCAGAGCGCTTTTTTCTTTGGTTTCATCCCTCACTAAACCCCCATTGACATCCATACCAGATGAGAAAGCGGCAAGCAAAGCAGAAGAACTTGCAACCTATTTCAAAAACAAGATCCCAAATCTACTAACTCAATCAAAGAATAACAAAAACCCTACGACAGTTACACCACCAGTTGCCTCTCCTTCACAAAAGGCAAGATTTGGGGAATTCGAACCGACTTCATCTCTAGAGATCGAAAACATCATAAAAAAGCTCAAACCTTCTTCACATCCTCAGGATACCATCCCAACCAATCTACTCATCACTTGTGCTAAAATCATCTCCAAACCCATTGCACAAATCATCAACTGCACATTAGCTCAAGGGTTAGTACCTGACCCTCTCAAAATGGCAATCATAAAACCACTCCTAAAAAAACCTAATCTGACTCCAGATAACCCGGCCAATTTTCGCCCAATAGCTAATCTACCCTTCATCGCAAAAATTTTGGAACGAGTTGTAAATAAACAATTAACAGAATACCTAAACGATAACAACATCCTCTCCCCGTCGCAGTACGGCTTCCGCAAATCTCGAAGCACGGAAACCCTCCTAATCTCATTAACGGACTCCATCTTACTGACTCTGGAAAAAAGACAGCCCTGTCTTCTCATCCTCCTAGACCTAACCGCAGCGTTTGACACGGTAAACCATAACACTTTAATAGATCGTCTGTCAGACATTGGAATTAGAGATGTGGCACTAAACTGGTTTATATCATTTTTACAGAACAGACAGTATAAGGTCAAAGTCAACAAGGATGAATCTCAACCAGTCAACTGCAACTTGGGAGTCCCACAAGGATCCTCACTTTCTCCAATCTTATTCAATATATACCTCCTCCCACTCTGCCAGCTCCTCCTCAATCTAAATCTCATATACTATCTATACGCAGACGATGTTCAGATTCTGATTCCAATTACCGAATCTCTCCAAAAAACCCTGGACTTCTGGAACTCATGCCAACATGCCATCAACAACTTGCTCTCTAGCCTCAATTTGATCCTTAATCAGAACAAAACAGAATACCTCCTCATCTCCCAAGACGGAACCTACACACAATCAATTAACAACCTGTCCTCACAACCAACTCTCTCACCACAAGTCAGAAATCTAGGAGTAATACTAGATAACCAAATGAATTACAGATCTCTCATCAAGAACATCGTAAAGGATGGATTCTTCAAATTACAAGTCTTAAAAAGACTGAGACCACTCCTCCACTTTCAAGACTTCCGATTAGTTCTACAAGCAATCATTCTCACAAAAATAGATTACTGCAATGCACTTCTATTGGGCCTCCCTGCTAACGCCATAAAACCACTTCAGATGTTGCAAAATGCGGCTGCAAGGATCCTAACCAAGACTAACAAAAGAGAACACATCTCTCCTATCTTAAAAGACCTACACTGGCTTCCCATTAAATTCAGAATACACTTCAAAGTGCTTTCATCAATCCACAAGGCACTACATAACTTTGCCCCACTCGAGCTCAAAATCCCTCTCAAACTACACACCTCTACCAGGCCAGTGAGACAAGCCTACAAAAACAACCTTCAGATTCCACCGATAAGATCATCATTAAGTAAAAGAGCCTTCTCTACAGCCGGCCCCCAAACTCTGGAACACTCTCCCGTCAGACCTCAGATTAGTGCAATGCCCCACTATATTTAAAAAAAGACTTAAGACTTGGTTATTCAATCAAGCGTTCTCATAAGCAACAGCCTGCCGAACTATTCATGCCAAGGACCCTTCTTTAGTAACCCCCCCAGAGAACTATATAGATCATATCCAGAACTCTCAGGCCTTCTTTGAATCCTTAACAGACTTAAATCCATTCCCAGATTGATACCTTGCTTCTTTGTTTTAGCCTACATTAGGCTCTGTAGCATTTACGTTATGTTATGTTATTACCCCATATAGCTGTATCCAAGTTACTTTTACCTGTTCATTGTAAGACATTAACTTGTCATTGTTCTGTTCAGAATGTAAACCAAATTGATCAGTAGCTCTGTTATTGGAAAATCGGTATATAAAAGTGCAAAATAAATAAATAAATAAATAAGTCTTAGCTGCCAGTCTCTAGATGATTCCACAAGCTTTGCTAGATTCCTCCTCATATTTTCCTCACCTTGTTCTTTGCTAAAAATCTAAAGCCCTCCGAAGGGAGAGGATTTCCTTTCTCAAAAAGAAACAACCCCTCCTTGACGCAAGTGTGGCAACTCAGTGGTTAGCCACTAGATGGCCCTAGATCACTGCCCATATATTTTCCAGTTTAGGAGGACACCACTCTTAGACATCCCCTCCTCTTGAGGTTGGCTGTGATTGGTGGTCTAAGTCTACTTGGAGGGGGGGGGGGGGTGGCTAAGAGAAGGAGCAGTATGATCATTTTCAGTTAGTCTTTGAACAGTGAGGAGCTGATATTTCTTTCCCTGCTGGATTCGGCCCAATCTAGTGCATATGTGTTTGGAGGAGATTCCTCGACAGTGCACTCCCTGCCTAAGAGGTTCTGCCTCATTGTTGAAAGAGAGACTTGGTTGAGATTTTTAGATATTTGGTGACTGGATTGAAACCTTGCCCATGGATCCAGAGGATAAGGGCTGAAAGCCTATGAGCCCTCCTCCTAGGTCAGAGAAAAGGCAAGATCAGGGACAGCATCATCCCAGCCAGAGAGAGAGAGATTTTTGGACTGCTGAAGGCGTTCCCCTTTTTAGTGTGAGAATTCTGATCCACTCCTTCTCACAGGGAAGCTAGGTTGGTATAGCTGGTTTCCTACGTACATCAGATTTTTGCTTCAGAGAAGTCACATCTATTGAAAGTTCAGGAAGAAGGAAGAAGATCAGGAGACCCTCAATAGGATCTCCACTCTAAGGGACCAGGACACAGGCTGTGGGCAAGATACAGAACTGAGAACTCTGCCTCAGGACTTTTCTGTGCTTCAGGGGATTTCCCTAACATTGGGACAGTTATATACTGAGCGGAAAAATGATAAGCTCCCTCCCAGAACTTGAGAGAAGGACACCAGAACTCAAGAAGAAAGTGTAACTATTCCCACTGTACAGTTTCATTTGTGGAGTCCCTATTGGACATTGATGAAAGTTTTTGAGATAATCAGTACATTTTATTTGAACACCCAGTTTGTGTGTCCCAGCCCTAAAGGCACCACCAGAGAAACACACACAACTGTCTGCACCACACCAGCTTCTCCCTTCTTCTGCACTTATATATAGAGGGAGCTGGTCCATCAGGGCAGGGTCCATCATGTGTGTCTTTGCCCCTTCTGTCTCTTTGTTTTAAACTTTGGAAGAGGTTGGTGGGTGGTTTTAGTGCTTCTGTAGTTCTTCTTTTGGCCAGATGATTCCTATTCATGTTCACACTGCCTGTTTCATGGAGGTGGATGTGCCACACTTTTTTATTAATACAGGTGTACCGTGGGCTTGAAAAGGTTGGAAAACACTGTCTTATTGGACATTATTGTCAGTTTCCGCCTGCTGCGCAGCCTCCCCGCCAGTAGAAGCCATCAGCGAGCCTCGCTCACAGCTGCCTTGGCCACTTCCTCGCTGATCACATGACACGGTATTCCGGCCCTGCTTAACCTAGCCTGTCCAGTCTCCCCTTGCCTCTTCATCGAGTCATCTCAGCTCCTTGACCTGCACATCCTTGCTTTGTGACCTACCTTGGCCTCCTGCCTTGCTCTGTGCCCTCCCAGGCTTCTCTGCCATGCTCTGCAGCCTTCTAGGCCTTCCTGCCTTGCTCAATGGTCTCCTGGGCCTCTCCATTCTGCCTTGTGGCCTTTGGCCCTTCTGGGTTTGCCTGGCCAGCTTTGTGCCCTGTTTGGGCCTTCTTGCTAATTGTTACTTCTTGCCTGTCCAGTCCTTGTCCTGCCCTGCTTAGTCCAGTTCTTGTCCTGTCCTGCCCAGTCCCTGTTTCCAGTCCAGGCCTTGCCTTCACTTCAAGCCCTTGTTTGCCTGTCCTTAGTCCCAGCATTGTCTCCAGCTCCAGCCCCAGCTTTGTCCTCAGTTCCAGTCTAAGTCTTCAGCCCTGCCTGTATCCAGCTCCTGCCTGCTCTCGGTCCCAGCCTGCACCTGGTTCCAGCTCCCAGCCAGGGTCTTGTTCCAGCTAAATCCTGCGGTCCACCAGAACCCAGGGGCTCAACCTGCAGGGGAGGTGGCTGGGGCCAGGCCCTGACTAGAAGTCCTCTGGTGCCCCTGTGGGGTGTTCCCCAGCCCGAGCCGGACCTCCAGCCATGACAATTATAAATGTAGATCATGTACAGTAAGTCCTTCATACTAATCTGTCATACTTTTGCTAGTTTTTCTGTTATTGTAGTACGCTTGGGTTTTATCCAGTCTAGGCTGTCTTGCTCATAGAGTTGCTCCCAGACCCACAGGTCTCTGAAAGTTCTTCTTTTCCATTCGCCTCTTTTTCAAACTAAACTATTGGCAGCTCTTCCTCTGTCATTGTGTTTTTTCTTTCCTAATTATGGGAGTTTGCCAAGTCTTATGACTAGAGAGTGTTATAGGTTCTCTGTGTATTTGGTGTGTAGCATGATCGGTCTTATGAGCTGGCACAAGCAGGCTGGGCCCATGTGAGAGTTACAATTTCTTTTTTCCATTAGACAGAAGGTGCCCTGGCTGACGCCATAATCTCTATAGTTGAACACGTTGCTCTCCTCAGCTTGATAGAAATGACTGCGTGTGTCACAGGTGTGCTGCCCGTTCCAGCACAGTGTGTAAGTGTGCAGCACATCCAGGGGTGGGCAACGGGAGAGCTGCCCCTGAAAGCACGAACGCAGAAAGCCGCGGCGCAGCCTGTTGTTCTCTTAAAGGCTGCCTTCCACTGGCCTCTGACCTGCAGAGCTCACTAGCTCCTAATTCAAGGGCCTGCTGAGAAAAGCTCTGTGCTCCCGCATTTGCCGCCGCAGGCCTATGAAATGAGATGCCCGCATCCACATCCCCTGTGCACCCGATGCAAGATTTAAATGAGAGAGAGAAAGTGGAGCGGCGCGCAGAGAGGAGAAACGCGCATTTCCGGCACCGAGAAGTTTATTGCATCGGGCGCGTGGACATCTAAACTTGTACGTTCCTAAGAAAGGTGCACCGTACACATGAAATTACGGAAATATGCAAAGCCGGTTGTTTACCAAAAGGAAAGGAATCACCCACGGTTTTTTAAGGTGGCCTGTAGCTAATCATCATACTCTGCTCCATTACTCCGAATATACATTTTTTAATTTTTTTGTTTTAACTGCAGATAACTAAATCTTACACTAATCACTCTAAACAGCTCTACCCAGCAAGGGATACATTTGTCACAACACAGACAAACACATTTTTTTGTTTCTCATGAGCCCTCGGGTGCGAGTAAACTTTACTCCACCTCCAGAGCTGGAGTTCATTTTCCCGTATTAAAAAATGTGCATTGGGCTCCCAGCCTTCGGGGGCACTTTCCTGCGTTAGGTTGTAATAGGCTAATGTCTTCATTTCCATGGGATTTAAATGCGATAGGCGCTATCCAGCACGCATGTATTAGGGCGCACATTTTAGATGCGCTAATCTCTTTGCTGCTTCGGACGCTATTATTGCGCGCCCGAAACGTACCACCCAGCTGCAGGTAACACCGTGGCTGGGCGCACTTTATTGCAGCGGCCTGAATGCACAGACTTCAGTGATTGGATCTGGCACCAGGAGCCTTTATTTGCAATTATCCAGAAATGGGGGATATGATAGAGGTGTTTAAAATCATGAGAGGTCTAGAACGGGTAGATGTGAATCGGTTATTTACTCTTTCAGATAATAGAAAGACTAGGGGGCACTCCATGAAGTTAGCATGGGGCACATTTAAGACTAATCGGAGAAAGTTCTTTTTTACTCAACGCACAATTAAACTCTGGAATTTGTTGCCAGAGGATGTGGTTAGTGCAGTTAGTATAGCTGTGTTTAAAAAAGGATTGGAGGAGAAGTCCATTACCTGCTATTAATTTCACCTAGAGAATAGCCACTGCCATTAGCAATGGTTACATGGAATAGACTTAGTTTTTGGGTACTTGCCAGGTTCTTATGGCCTGGATTGGCCACTGTTGGAAACAGGATGCTGGGCTTGATGGACCCTTGGTCTGACCCAGTATGGCATGTCCTTATGTTTCCCCTGTTTTATATCTTTCCACCCCGCCTCTATTATATCTAGGCAGAGCATTGCAATAATAGATCCTGGCCTAGGGGGCCATGCCCCAGGGCTCCTTCTGGAACCTTGCAATCATGGGCCCTGAATCTGGCCAGCAGGTCTTACTGTAAGCAATGACCATGACTCCCTCCCTCTCTCCCAAATAGTATTGCCAGTTGGCTCCAGATTTGCCCGACAGGGTTGATCCAGTCCTAAGGTTACCCCATTGCATACAGGGACTTGTAGTTTTGATTTTTCTATTGCGGTCCCTAAGAAAAACAAGACCACAAGTCCCTGCATGCAATGAAGTAAACCCAGGACTGGATCAATCCTGTTGGGCGAATCTGGAGCCAGTTGGCAACCCTACTCTCGGAGGCTGTGAACATTGCATTCCCATCTGACCTGGGTAGCAGGAGATTTGACTTGGGAATTGAACCGCGGACCTTCCACATGGCAGTGCCCAGCACTTTCTACCAGCCTGACTCTCCATTTATAATTTTAATGTAATATATTTTTCCTTCTGAAATCTGAAAATAGAATAAAAAGTATAGATAGAAACTGGAAGTTCCACAGAGAACTAATGGAGCCTATTTTCCGTAATACGCGCGCATGCCTATGTAGCTATGGAAACAAATACCTCTTGGCCCCTCCCCCTATCATCTTCTAAAAATTTCGTGTGGATTGGATGCAAAACCAAAATGTTACCAGCTGGCATAATTACATGCGGGTCTCATGGACTGCGTGGATTCCCCCAAAGAATGCCCCGGTCACGAGCCTCATAGATCCTCTGACATGTCCTAAAAATTTGGTGTGGATCGAATACAAAACCCAAAAAGTTATTAGGTGGCATAATTGTGCGGGCGTATTCATGTTCTCCAACTACAAGCAGGTTGACAGTCCTCACGCATGGGTGACATCGTCCGATGTAGCCCAGCACAGAACTTTTATGTCAAAGTTTCGAAAACGTTGATTGTGCCTCACTGAGCCCGCCCATGCATGCCATTTATACCACACATCCTGGCGAGGGCTTCTGACCAGAGGCCCAGGAAAGATTTGCGGACAAGCCATGTTCTGAAGAGAATCTCTTTGGAGAAAAGATGAAAGCTGCAGTGGCACAGATCCATGAATACTGTGCAATGCTACAGCAACTCTCCACTACCACCTGAGACCTGCACTCCACTTCCAGGAGCTATCCAAGTCTGGACAGAGGAGGTTCTTTTTCCAACCAAGGAAGTGCAACCCTTTACACCCTCAGCCCTGATCACAACAGGTCTGATGCTTGTCTAAGGCAGTAGCGGGCCCCTAAGCCTCAGCCAACACTCTAGTTAACTCCTGGGACAGGGTTTTGACTGGATCACCGAGAGCTTAGCCTGCATCCCGGTAGTACTGCCAGAGGACCTATGTTCGGATGCAGGCTGAGGTTTTGCATAACCATCGGCCTAGTATAACTTTGGACTAATGGGTCTTTGGCATCATAAGAGGAGGGTAAAAATGGAATCTATTGGACATCCCACCAAATCAGCCCGCAGAACCAAAATAGTGTCACCCACCACATCAGGAACTGCTTCAAAAAGAAGCTTTCCTCCCTTTTAGAATCCAAAGCTTTCAAACCTGTCCCAACAGGAGAAAGAGGGTGAGGATTGTACTATATAGCACCGTTAGAAGTGTCTGATACTGGGTTCAAAAACTGAGGCCTTGTTTTGAAACCTATGTGTTGCGTCCGTCGGTCGCAGACGGCTGTGACCGTTCTGCCTTACCTCTTTTTCTCCCCTTTAATTCTCTTTGGGCAAGATGGCTGCCTCCGGTGCTGAGGGCCTTGGTATTTTCAAACCAGCATGAGCGTCCCCATCCGCCATGCTCACTCCCGTGGCCTTCTAGGGCGCGAGTGCGCACATCTCCTCTGGTGAACATCGGTATAGAAAAGCAAATAAATAAAATCTCCTACGCTCAACTACACGTCATGGTGGGAACCTCGTGGGCGGCCCCTCCAAATGACGTCAGTAATTCCAGGTATTTCTAGCCTTCGCTTCGCTACTCTGACTGTTCTAAGCTGCACGCTTAGATGCCGCTTTCACTCTAAGGGCCTCACTCCAGTAAAGAAGCTCTAGACACCTGCTCCTCGGACATCTCTCGCTTCCAACTTCCCTTCAGGGCTCCTCACTAACTAAGACAACCGCTCCTCGGGGGGCCTTTCTTTCTATTCTACATTTCAGGATATTGGACCATTGGGTACTCGCTCCTCGAGGGCCTATCCACCTTTATATCCTGCACCACGGACCTTCGGTCCTGCCATTCTACCACCAGGAAGTCGCCTTCATTCCTGTGAGTACCTCTACGATCCGGCGCTCCAACTCCACCCACCAGCCGCGGCGTTACCTGCACTGCGGGCTCCCACCTATCGTGAACATCTGGGTGAGACTATACTTCTGAGCCTGTTGAACGTACTGGCACTTCGTGGATCAGTGCCTTGCCTTCCTGCTTTCACCATCTATCTACAGCAGTACAATAAAGACTCTATCCTTACTGTGTCTGCTATCTGAGTTCAGCCTATCGCAGTGGTTCCCCATGGGGCTCCTCCCCATGGGTGGAGTCATCTCCATTGCGACCAAGGGTCCACAATGCCACAAACACAACACTATGTATTTCAAGAGCATGTATAAGTAAATGCACATAGGGAAAAATAATCCCAACTACAAGTATACAATGCCGGGTTCCTTGATAGGAGTCACCACCCAAGAAAAGGACCTTGTAGACAATATCTTGAAATCTTCATCTCTGAGTACGGTGGTGGTCAAAAATGCAAATGGAATGCTAGGAATTATTTGGAAAGGAATTGAGAACAAAACAGAGAATACCATAATGCCTTTTTATAGACCCATGGTGCAACCGCACCGTGAATATTTTGTGCGGTTCTGATCAAAAACCAATAGAATACATAGAAAAGGAACGAAAGGGTGACAAAAATGATAAAGGGATGAAAAAGCAGAGTGGAGGAGTAGCCTAGTAGTTAGCTGTTGTGTTCGTCGGTTCCCAACGCCCTCTCTCCGCCCTCCTCACCTCTTTGGCGCCTCCCTCTTCGTCCACGGGAAGATTGGCTGCTGCGGCGTCTTCCTGTCGTGGTCCTCCGGCGTCCCCGGACCAGCTCCACTCTGCTAACCGCCATGTTTCCTGGAGGCCTAGGGGCACGCGCGCGGCGCGGCCCCGACTGAAGTACCGGCGTTGGCGCAAACCTCTGGGGCGTCCCCCAAAGATGTCACCCGCGATGGATATTTAAGGTCTTAGAATTTGCTAACACATCGAGTTAGCAAGGATATGGATATGGATATGGATTCGTTCTATCTACGCTACTTTGCCTCCTTGGACTAACCAGGGGTACCTGCTCCTCGGGGGCCTCGCTCTCTCTCTTACTTTGTAGATTGCAGTCTGGAACCGATACTCGCTCCTCGAGGGCCCTTATTTCTGGACTTCTTCGAATTCACTTCTGCCTGGAAGTCAGCACTGCCTACTACATCTGTGAGTTACCATCGCTCTCTCAGAGCTTTCCCTGGAACCAGGTACTCGCTCCTCGAGGGCCTATACTTTCCAGCTCCTGGGCTTCTATGAGACATTGTGTGAGTCTTACCATCAGGTTCGGTACATGAACTCTGCTTACCCTGCCTACTCACTATATTTCAGTTTCTCTACAGCTCAGCCTCCAGGGATCGCTGTTCCGCTTCTGAGGGACTACAGCCCAGCCGGGCATTCCAGCTCACTACTGCCACCTCTGGTGGTTCAGTATACTGTCTAATAAGAGAACTAGTGTGTGTCTGTCTCCATACTCTGAGCCTGATCGGTGGTCCCTCTTGGGGTCTCCCCGGGGGCGTGGTCATCTGCCACTGGTCCAAGGATCCACCCACAACTCTCCTAAATACTACAGATTGCTATCTCCCAAGCAGACTGTTAACTCTGAACTGAACAGATTGCTAACTCCTATCTGATTGCTCCTCCCATCAGATAGCGGTTTCATCACATTAGCACAGTAGGCTATGAAGTAGAGAAACCAGCATTCAAATCCCAATGCTGCTCCTTATGATGTTGGCCAAGCCAAGCCTCCATTGCCTTAGGTAGAAGCTTAGGGGGTCATTTGTCAAATCGCATTAGCGCCCTAATGCATGTGATAACGCCATAACACATGCGACAAATGACGCATTGTGAGATGTGTATGCAAATGTTTGAAATTTAGTCAAAAGGGAGGAATTTGGGCGGAGTTTATGAAAATGATGGATGTTTAGTGTTACGGACGCTATTGTGCAATTTAACGCCGGAAATAACTACACCTCTTATCTTGGTGTTATGGCTGAAACGGGATTTATGATAAAAATCGAAAATTCCATTTTGGGAAGGGTGAAGAGGGGAGTGGAGGAGAGAGAGAGAGAGCCTCTAGGGAGGCACACCTATTCGGCAACTTTTTATACCACTGTAAGAGGGACCATTATGAATTCGGGGTGAGGTTTTAGTGGTGGGCTAGGTTTTGGACTCTCTACCTAGTTGCTATCAAGCTAGGTCAAGAGTACAATGTACAAATGTCATCTCTGTTTACCTGTCATCACTCCAAATCACATAGCATCTTCACTGATGTCTACTGTACTGTTCGTACCTCTGACTGTGCATGTAAACCTGCCCCCCAAAACCTAGGCCACCACCAAAACCTAATCTCGAGATACTAGTTTCCCCTCTTAGGTTACCGTTCAGCAGGACTCCGGCAGGCTTCTGCGGTCTGCAGCCCGAAAGCTTCGTCCAGCTCGGCGCGGCAACTCGCGGGTGACTCTGCCCCCCTCTTTCGTCAGCAGGCCGACCGGAAGTTCCTGCGGTAACCTGGGAAAATCTGGTATTTAAAGGGAGCTCTCCAGCACAGATATTGCCTCGGCTACAGGCTTGCATGTGCTGGAGCTTTGCTGGATTCCTGCCTGGATTCTGTCTTGACCCGGATTGCCTTTGGACTTGCCTTGTCTTGCTGCCTGCCTGTTGGCATAGTTTGCCTTGGGACCTTGGTCTCTTGCTTGCCCCGACCAGGACAGTCTTTCGGACTGCAGTTTGCTGCCTGCCCTGATCCAGAGTGTGACCTCAACTGGACCAAGCCCACTGAGTCAGGTAAGGCGCTCTTCTACCTTGGTTCCACTGTCTGCTCCGTAACATCTTACTGTGGTATAAATAGTTTAATTACATGAGAGCCTTATAAAGAGTCTCTCTCTCTCTCTGTCCCACTCTCTCTCGTAAGCCTTTATCTATCCAAATTTTACTGGCGCTAAAGGTTCACTAGAGGGCAGCAAGAATTCCACTTTTAGTATCCAGATCCCCTTCAAGTGCATGGGACACACTGGAGAGAGAGAGAGAGAGAAAATCGCATTCACTGGTAGAGAGGAGCTGACTGTGCATTTCAGGGAATATATTTACAAAGGCTTAGGTGCTTTCTATGCAGGTAAAAATCCATGCGGTGCACACCAAGGATTAGTTTTCCTGGACTGAAATTGCACAATATTTAGTCACCTAATGATGAATTATAAGAGCTTATCTGCACGATAACCATTCTCATTTGGTATCCTATGAAGGTTGACTAATTCACCAATAGAGAAATTCCAATTAGCAAGTCCTATATGTATTTGGTAAAAATAGTTCTGCACGGGTTCCCTGATACATACACAAAAAAACCCTTCCAATACAATATCCTTGCACTGAAGACCGGTTAACAAGTTTTAAAATATTAGGAAGAGGAATAATGCAATCGGTATTGAGTTCCTAATGTGACATAATTACATGAGAAACTCTGAAAAAGGATGCCTTCTGGAGCAGTATACGTGTTGTGAATTCTCATAAGGAGCCCTTTACAGATTAATGTAGCCGCCTCTCGTTCTGCCTGTCAAAAGGAACAGATTTGTTTCCCGTAAAACAGCAACTTCTAAGGCCAAACAATTACGATCGAGTAGAACCCTAGTGATCTTTATAGAAGAATTAACACCTGGCGCATTTAAAGGAACAATTCTTAATGCACACCTATTCATCACAAACTTTGAACCCATAGTTAGTACAGCTATCAAAGTCAAAGATTCTGTTTGACTCCCTAAAAAAAACAAAAAAGTTTTAGAATACAACGTTAAGGCTGTTCCCAAGACCCGGTGTTAAACTGAACCTCAGATTTCAAAACACCCACCCCCATTTCTTTGCCCATTGTGGGTCGCAGTGACGCCACTCTCCCTCCCCCATCCATGGGCGTACAGTATATACCGGTATGTATATGTATATTTCCAAAATGTCAAACTAAGCCCAGGGAGTCCCTCTCCATGAATTAACCATTAAGGGGGGACACTGTCAAGCAATGCGCATGGGTGGAAACCAGTTCAAGGCTGCTTTTGGTATGCATACATAAGAACATAAGAAAATGCCATACTGGGTCAGACCAAGGGTCCATCAAGCCCAGCATCCTGTTTCCAACAGTGGCCAATCCAGGCCATAAGAACCTGGCAAGTACCCAAACGTTCAAAACCCGCCCTCTTTCAAAATCAGAATTAGGTGCATGCACTAAGAAGCAAGCCACGCACTTTGCACATGTTTTTTTTCTGTGGGACCCTTTGGGCTGGCAACTTCGATTAACGGCGAGTGGGTGCACGTGTACGCGCGTACGCTGGCTCGCGCCAATGGACGCGGCCATTTTATAACGTACGCGCATATATATGCGTGCATGGTACAAAATAGGCTGGTCGTGTGTACGTGGGCACACGGCAAATGCCACCTCTGCCACGTATGTGGGGGGGATTTTAGTAGACGCGCCCACCGACGCAATTATCAGTTTCCCCAGTTCGTTGTTCCCAGTTCGCCCCAGGTAAGGGATACAACTTCCTAACCCTCCTGGTTAATCAGCCTCCCTTTTACCCTGTTAGTACCAACCCTTAAAACCCCGCTGACTAGCCTAGATTTTTTTATTTTATTACCTGCACGCTATTCACAGCAGTAGTAAAGTTACGCAGCAAGGGACCCTGGCGCGCGCTTCTGCCAATAATTACGCGCGCATTCCATGTTAAAAATCGTGGACGCCCATGCCCGGCCTAGACCACGCCCACGCTCCATCCGTTTTTGTTTTGTTTTTTTGCAGCTTCTTATTTGTGCGCATACCGGGAGGGACGCGCGTACTCGGGCGCCTTTTAAAATCCACGCGGTGCACGCCAGCCGGACCCTTGCGTATCTCACGGCTTTGGTGCGTGCCAGGCCTTTAAAATTCACCCCAATGCGTGCACGTTTGAAAATGCCGAGCTGCGGGCGGGGGGCAAGCGCAAGGTAGAATGTGCCTAGGGTGCCTAATCCCTGTTGCAACCGTCCCTTCCCGACGGCTTCACTCCGCCCACCTTTCTTTCTTTGCTCCTCCTCCCGCTATGGATGGATGCCTGGCTGCCGCGGCGTCTGCCTGCCGTCCTCTCCGGCGTCCCCTGACCGGCTAGGGCGCTGCCTCCCGCCATGCTCCGCTAGTACCTTAGGGTGCGCGCGCCGCGTGACCCTCGCTCTTATTTCCTACTTGGCGCGAACCTCAGGGGCGTCCCCCCGTGATGACGTCACGCTGCCCGGATATTTAAAGCCTACGATGTTTGCCAGCCTTTGAGTTAGCAAGGGGGGGAATCTTACGGATGGGATTCGCTCTCCGTACCCAGCTACTCTCTGCCTCTCCAATTTCCATTGGACTCTTAACGCTAACAGGGTACCCGCTCCTCGGGGGCCTCAGCTTTCCAGGTCGCTATCAGGAAACCGGTAGTTGCTCCTCGAGGGCCCATGTTCCCTGACTCGCTGCCTGCTCCTACCTTCTCTTCTGTCTGGAGGGATTCGCTATCTTCAACACCAGCGAGTACTGCCATCTCCACCTCAGAGCTGTTCCCTGGAACCAGGTACTCGCTCCTCGAGGCCCTGCCTCCGTTCCAGCCCTGGTGCCATCTCCTACGTGGAACCGCTGTGTGAGTACATCTCCTACAAGCCTCTCAGCTCTCAGGGATCAGGTACTCGCTCCTCGAGGTCCTGCCTCCGTTCCAGCCCTGGTGCCATCTCCTACGTGGAACCGCTGTGTGAGTACATTACCTTCAAGCCTCTCAGCTCTCAGGGATCAGGTACTCGCTCCTCGAGGTCCTGCCTCCGTTCCAGCCCTGGTGCCATACACTACGTGGAACCGCTGTGTGAGTACATTACCTTCAAGTCTCTCAGCTCTCAGGGATCAGGTACTCGCTCCTCGAGGCCCTGCCTCCGTTCCAGCCCTGGTGCCATCTCCTACGTGGAACCGCTGTGTGAGTACATCTCCTACAAGCCTCTCAGCTCTCAGGGATCAGGTACTCGCTCCTCGAGGGTCTGCCTCCATTCCAGCCCTGGTGCCATACACTACGTGGAACCGCTGTGTGAGTACATTACCTTCAAGCCTCTCAGCTCTCAGGGATCAGATACTCGCTCCTCGAGGCCCTGCCTCCGTTCCAGCCCTGGTGCCATCTCCTACGTGGAACCGCTGTGTGAGTACATCTCCTACAAGCCTCTCAGCTCTCAGGGATCAGGTACTCGCTCCTCGAGGGTCTGCCTCCGTTCCAGCCCTGGTGCCATCTCCTACGTGGAACCGCTGTGTGAGTACATTACCTTCAAGTCTCTCAGCTCTCAGGGATCAGGTACTCGCTCCTCGAGGGTCTGCCTCCGTTCCAGCCCTGGTGCCATCTCCTACGTGGAACCGCTGTGTGAGTACATTACCTTCAAGCCTCTCAGCTCTCAGGGATCAGGTACTCGCTCCTCGAGGACCTGCTCTCCCTATCCTGGGGTTCTCCATACTGGGGCTTTGTGCATATTCCACTGTACTCATTATTCTCAGTTCTTTCCACTACAGCACTGCTACCGGAGGAGTCGCTGTTCCAGCGCCTGAAGGACACTAGCCCAGCCGGGCTACTCCTGCTGCTCACTACTGCCACCTCTGGTGGCTTCATCACATTGTCTAATAAAAGATATAATCTGTGTTTGTGTGTCCTAAGCTGAGCCTGACCTGTGGCCCCTCACAAGATTTCCCCCCCCCCCGTGGGCAGGGTCAGCTGCCACAGTGTCCAAGGGTCCACCCAAACCTCACTAATTATAACAATCCCCTTGCACCGGTCCTGACTGTACCCCATAATCCAGTCTCTCCTTCCTCCTGTTGATTTCCACCTCCCCGCTCCCCTCCATTCCATATAGGCAGAAGCAGGGAGCAGGGATAAATACTGATTTACCCATCAATTTGGCAGCAGGGAGCAGCTGCCAGATAGCTGGATAAGTCAGTACTTATCCGTCTACCTGGTGCAGGTCACCACCACTACTTAGCTAGATAAGTACTTTATCCAGCTAAGTAGCGGCGACCTGTGCCAGAGAGCTGAATAAGTATTGATTTATCCGGCTATCTGGCGGCTGTTACCCTCTGCCAAACAGAGGGATAATTAAGTTGATACTTATCCGTGTAAGTAGCAGCAGGCACTGCTTAGCCAGAGAAGTCTGTACTTATCTGTGGACATTTTTAAACTATTGAAACTTGTTTTTTTCCCCATTTTTAGGGGCTTGAAGTGCCAGTGCCGGAAACCTAACTCCAGCTCTGACCTGGAGTTACATTCCCAGCACTGAAGAACGTGCGCCGGCCTGATGCAGTCTCACTGCATGGGGGAGTTCTGCTTAATGCCCTCAGTTATATGGGATTTCCATGCCAGGGCTTCTCAACCTTTTTTCTGTCGGGACACACCTGACAGATGGTCCTCACATGCGAGACACGCTGAACATGTGGCAATCACAGGGCTGACCCTCAGTAATGGGTATAAAGCAGAACTAGGCCATTCCCTGTACAACTCACCATACAAAAAAGATATTCTGGTGTTAGCTCAATAGCAGCAACACAAACTCTCTCTACTACCAGGTGCAATAGCCCTACTTGTAAAAAGACAGCAGCTCGCTACCAATGCGTGTCCTATTGAGAAAACACAACAAATAAAACACACACACAAAATCGACCTTCACCAAGTAGAGAAAGACCACAAATTACAAATATGGAAACAAACTGGAATGAAAACCCCAAAAAAGCCACTCTGCATGCAGAGCAAACCTGGAGAAATGGAAACAGAAATATAGCACTTAACAAAGTCCCAGGATCTGCAATAATGCGCATAAACTAATCCGCACAAAGTTACACCTGCATTATGGCATGCACTCAAATGGAACAACCCTATCTATAAAAAGGCAACACTACAAATATTAAACCAGGCCCTAAAAACCAATACACCTCCCATTAGGAAAACAGAAAAAGCCAAGCTGCTATAGAGCCCCACACAGAAATAATTGTAAAACTATACTAATAAATGTTACAAAACAGCTGATGAACAGAACAACATCTAACCATTGAAATCTCTTAAAAATTATTAAAAATTCTTCAAACACCAATAAAATATTTCAAAACAGCAGACACATCTCATAATATTAAATAATTAAAATGGCAGTCAATCAAGAAAAATAAACTTTAAAACGCCACCTTTACTTACCCTCTCCAGCAGTTCTCCTACTCTTTTCCCTGGCAGGCCCTGGTCAGTCATTCTCTCACATACACAAACATCACATGCTCTCTCTCACACACACAGGCTTTCAATATCACACATGCTCTCTCTCTCTCACACACACACACACACTGAAGCATCCTCCCTTCTCCCATACACACGACACACACACACACACAAGCACCCTCACTGTTTCAAATACACACCACACACACGCACACAGAAGCTCCCTCCCCCTCACATACACACTGTGCACACACACGCACACACAAACACCCTCACAGTTTTAAATACGCACCACACACACACACACACAGAAGCACCCTCCCCCTCACATACACACCGCGCGCACACACACACACACACACACACACAAGCACCATGACAGTTTCAAATACACACCACACACACCTACACACTGGGCCCCAGCTGAACAGCTCAGTTTTTGGCCCCTGCCGGCCTGGTCTATGGAGACAGCCTGCGCTCCGATCTTCGCTCCGCCGGTAACAAGCAACACTCCTGCCGGTGCTTGGTGACACACGGCTGTGTCGCAACACACCGGCTGAGAATTGCTGCTCTAAGCCGTACTCCCAATTAGGAGCGCACGTTTTCTGCAGGCAAAACTCCTTGCTGCATCGGGAGTAAATTTTGCGTGCGCAAAATGCGCGCTCCTGACGGGCAGGCGAAAAAGGCGCGTCTGACTGAATGTACCTTTCTGCATCGGCCTTTTGAACAGAGTCTTATTGTGCATAAACTGAAGATTTCAGCGAACAGCGTGGGTCTGGGCTATAGAAATAAGGACAGGTGAAATGAAAATAGGCCCGACCTCAGAAACTCCAGGGCACCTCTGCTTCAGTCAGAAGTTCACCCTTTCAAGCCAGCTGCACTGAATACAACAGCAGCTGTGAACATGCAGGCTGACCACCAGAGGGCAGTGTAGCAGGAACTGCAGGAACAGCAGCGTTAGGAACAGAAAGGCTGCTGTGGAAGCAGGACAATAGGGACTACACAGGAAAGCGCCTGCGGAGACAGGACACACTATTTCTTTTTTTTTTTTTCAATTCTTTATTTATATGTTTTATAATAATACATACAGAAAAACATTCTCTTTCCTGATTGTAATACATAAAGAAACCAAAGGATCAAAGAATTAATTGGAACATCATCAAAAAGAAACTTTTCAATATTTAAATTATGGAGAATTCACACAGCCTATTTTAACCTAATGCACCTGAACCGATTATGTGGTGGGAGTCTCATCTTTGCAATTATCCAAAAAACCCCTAAGTTTTATTGGTTCGTAAAAAATATAACTTTTCCCCTTATATTGCAACAAACATTTACATGGGTATCTCACATTTATCTGTATACCTAATGCTCTTGCTTCCTGACACATTCCAACAAATAATTTTCTGCGAATTTGCGTGTCTCTCATGATGTCTGGGTATATCCATACCTTTTTCCCATAAAATAACTTATTACGGTTTTTAAGAAACAACCTTAATACTAAGTCCCTATCAGAGGGATGTATGAAGGACACCAATAAGGTTCCCCAATATTCTATTTGATCAATGGATGGAGCTTCCAAAAAGGCTGTCAAATCTGTTTCAAGATTTATATTAGGGAGTTGTAATCCAGTATTCTCAGTTGTTTTTGGTACTGGTGCATATTAATATATCTTAGATAACAAAGGTAGTGACTCAGAAGGCATTAGGAGAATCTCCGTTAAATATTTTTTTAAATGTTCTCTAGGGGAGATTAGTTTAATATACGGGAAATTTAATATCCTTAGGTTTAAGTATCTTAATTTGTTCTCAATATTTTCTATTCTCCTACTCATCATATTATCAGATTGAATCAGATTAGTTTGCACTTCTTGTACTCCCTTTATTTTCCCAGACATATCCTCAATAATGCCTTCATGATTATTGACTTTAACTTCCTTCTGCTGGATAGTGTTTTGAGATACATTGATTGAACTAGCAAGTGATGATATAGAATTTTCTAACTTTGTTATAGCATTCCAAATAGCATCCAATGTAACTTCTTTCGGTTTTTGTAATTTTTGCAAAGTAAAGCTGGCACTCTTCCCACCTTCGCGGGAGATCTCAAAGATCTTATGGATCTCTCCTTTCGGGTCCCCTCCCTCACCTATATATTTCTTAACAGATACTCCTTCTATCACTTTCTTTGTTAGAATCACATTCTCTTTTACATTTTTATCAATTGGAGCTCCACTAATCAGATGTAATTTATCCAAGGCATTCCCCTCAGGTGCCCCCTCTGCAACAGAGTTTCCTACGGCTGATAGCCGAATCTCTCGGTCGGGTTCCTGAAGGTTACCGTGGCAAGGAGGGGAGGGCATTACAGGGCTCCTGGGCTTAATGAGATGTTAGTGTCTAAGAGGGATAGGTTATGTTCCCCCCCTAATCCCTCAGCAGACTTTGCTCCAGGACTTGAGGCTGCTGCCGGGGCAAAAAAACCTTCAATACATGGCTGTGATAGAGCGTTTGGAGTTGGGGCAGAGGTCTCAGTTCGCAGACGCCCCTTCCGCTTTGTATGAGGCATGTCTCTGAGTGATAATCAAGTTTAATAGAAGGCTTACCCTCACGGCTTCTCTTCGTTTTCTTGATCCTTTTGCGGAGGTTGAGGTGGAGTCCACAAGTTGATAGTCCACGTTCACCTTAAAATAATTCAAAGTCCATACCAAAGTCCAGAGCAAAGTCGGAGCTAAGTCGCGCGTGCCCCTTGGGCGCGTGCGGCTTAGGCGACGCGCCGGCGGTTGCGACGCGGCGTAAAGGGGCTGACTTTAAGGACCCCGCCGGTCCCGAACGGATGACGTCACACGGGAGGGCAGGAGCTACCCCGTAGGGGCCGGAAACAGCTGGGCTCTCACCCCCGGTAAGCTTGCAGATGAAATTCACTCCTTCTCCTCCTCTCCTCGAACTCAAGTAGAAATGTGGGCTGGCTTTAAGGACCCCGCCGGTCCCGAACGGATGACGTCACACGGGAGGGCAGGAGCTACCCCGTAGGGGCCGGAAACAGCTGGGCTCTCACCCCCGGTAAGCTTGCAGATGAAATTCACTCCTTCTCCTCCTCTCCTCGAACTCAAGTAGAAATGTGGGCTGGCTTTAAGGACCCCGCCGGTCCCGAACGGATGATGTCACACGGGAGGGCAGGAGCTACCCCGTAGGGGCCGGAAACAGCTGGGCTCTCACCCCCGGTAAGCTTGCAGATGAAATTCACTCCTTCTCCTCCTCTCCTCGAACTCAAGTAGAAATGTGGGCTGGCTTTAAGGACCCCTGCCGGTCCCGAATGGATGACGTCACACGGGAGGGCAGGAGCTACCCCGTAGGGGCCGGAAACAGCTGGGCTCTCACCCCCGGTAAGCTTGCAGATGAAATTCACTCCTTCTCCTCCTCTCCTCCCGGACACACTATTTCTAAATAGGGGTGCACTGTTTGCCGAAATTAAAAACACGAAAAAACAAACAAAAAAAAAAGCCCCTGATGCAATGAAACTCAGGTGACCACCGCCCTCCAGTGAAATGACACAACTGGGGATTGCTCCTGCCTCTCTTAACCCTTAGACTGGCATTAGAAAAGGGGTAAGGGGGGGGGGGTGTGGCAGAGGATAAGATATTTTTAAATTTCTTGTCAAAAAGTTCGCACTGTTTGCCAAAAGAAAAAAATTGAACATTTTCAGATTTTTGTTTTGGAGCTTTTAAGGATGCATTTTATTTGAAACGAACCAACCTGAAAACAGTCATTTTTTTAATTCGGACCGCTCATTTCATTTCAGACAAATGCACATCCCTAGTACCGGTGTTCTGCAGCCTGTGGTAATATTTACAGCAAGGTCCCCTTGACGTCCCTTCAGTGAACTACGCCCACGACATAGGGGCCTTTCCGCTGGCTGCTCCAGTTATGTGGAATAAGTTGCCGGCTTCCCGCAGGCTAACTTCGGACGTTCCACTTTTAAAGGAAAACACTTTTGCTTAAAGATGCCCTTAGTTTCCCAGAATAAATCTTTAATTCCCAGCCGGCTTTCTTTTCTGGCTCAGATAGGCTGCGATAAGCGCGCAAGTCGCTCGGGACTTTGAGGGGGCTCCGCTGGTCGGGCTTCTCGAGGCTGAACTCCTGCTGCAGGATCCTGGGAGAAAGGGCTACGGCACCGCCAAGTGCACTAATCCACCTCGAAAGGTCACGAGGACCTAAGTTCCGGGGCCATTCCCTGCCAACAAGATGGGCCCTTGCCTTCCTCGGCACCAGCTGTTTTCCCCCAAAATAGTTCAAACGGGCTTTTCTTTTCCTCCGTACGGCAGCTTGGTGTGCAGTGTGCAGTGCAGTGTGCAGTGCAGTGTGCAGTGCAGTGTGCAGGCCTTTACCACACAGTCCCACAAGCCGTGCCTCCCTTAGCCCTAGCACAGTTCTTCCCTCCAAACACAGTTGGTGGACAAGTAATAAACCCAACGCAACAAGGCCCGCAGGCCTATACGTCGTCAAACAGCAAGGGTTAGCAATACAATTTTCGTAAACTGAATCCCTTTCCCCATCCTCCCCCCTGCATTGCTGATGATCATATATCCACTGATATCACAATTCACAAACAGGAGATAATCATAAGTGAGAACAACAAGTACTGGAGTTCTTAGATCAGTGCCCGATAGTAATGTTAAAGAGGTAGACATGGTATCGAAACGATTACATTAGGGTTGCAGCCATGCAATAGATCCAGACCCAGAGGCACACAACAATGGATGTGTTTGGCACCAGGTTAAGCATGCTGTCCAAACTTTATCAAATTTGTCCGATCCGTGACGTTTGGTAGTGGTAATCTTATACATTGTACAGGTTTTATCTGTTCTTGCCAGGACCTCACGGAAGGTCGGAGCTTAAGCTCGCTTCCAGGAACAGGCAATCTCCACTTTTTTTTTTAACAGGGTCTTGTGTTAACTTCACTAAATACCTGGAAGTGGATAAAGTTTGGGTCACTGTTACTGAAATGACAACTGAATTTGATTTTTTTTTTTTAAGTAGTAAGAGGAAAAACTCCTAGTTCGGCCCAGCTAGCCATTTCAGAGATTACCTTAACCCATTACAGTATGGATTTCCATTTTATTTTTTTTATAAATTTGTTTTTCTTGATTTTTTTTTTTTTTTTTTGCAGTTTCAACAAATCACAGATGACACATTCAACAGGCAGTACCACCTCATTTCTGAAACATATTCACTATGTATATATATAATTATGCATATGAGAATTGTTTTTATATATACGTTTTATTGTAAGTCGCCTAGAACACTGCAGCGTGGCCTATAAATAATTTAAATAAAGTTTTGAATACTTTTGCCATTTACCAATTGTAACAGCTGTTGCCTCCAACTCCAGTCACTCTGTTGATCTGAATCTGTTTCAATTATGTCCCGTCCTCCCCAACACTGACTCAGTCCTCTATAGGGCTTGACCCTAGCTGGATCTGCCACTGGGGTCCGAGGTGGACATGATTAACTGTTCAGTAGGCACTGGCTCAGTCAGCTGTACACCCCGTGCCCTCTGATTCTGGATATCAGATTTTATTGGTGATTCATCTCATTTGGGGAGACTCGTTTTTAAGCTAAAATTACCCCAAATGGTGGCGGGTTGCCTTCCTGTACGACCCATAAATTCCCATGCTTACCGCACTCTTCCTCCATGTCTTACCGCACGGCTCATCGATGTTACAGGTGAAACCATCTGCACTCTGCGCAGGCTATCCCCAGCCTTCTTGTAAGCCTAACGCAGCCTAGTGCTGCTGATGTTGGGATTAAAATACATATAAATATCGGGAGAAAAGTGGGCAGTTTTCCCCATAGGAGAATTGCCCCAGAGCTATCAATTATTTCCCTCTCCTTTTAATGGAAAACATTTCGGACCAAACTGGAATGATCAGTGCACTAGAGCGCAAGGTTGCGGCTCTGCTTGACAGTGGATAAGACAGAGTGCAAACTGACGTGTCTGTGATAAGCAGCTTTAGAAGATTTTGTCAGGCTATCGCTCTTCAGAGCTAAGCAAGTATTTTTCTTTTATAAAACATCAGTGCAAATTTAGTAAATAAAGGGGTAGATGGAATTCTCTGGGAAACTTGAAAAAGGGGGCTTTATTTACCCACAGGTCATTTGAACCCTCCTGCTTATCAGTTTAGAGACAGAAGGTTGCTGCTCTTAATTGCACTATTGTTAAAGTTTTGTTAGCACTACAGTAGTAATCTAAGTGAGAGCCATCCTTGACCAGGTCACAAACAGGTCTGGTTTATCAACATTTTTTTTTCTCAGTCTGTAGCACAAAGCAGAGAGGGTCACTTTGGCCTTATTTAGCCACAGGAATTAGCATTTACAGTCCATAATTTTACTGGACAATGCCCCCCTCTCTTTGGATTACTTCCATTCTTCACTTTTACACACCAGGCTTCTTTAGATCCGCCAATCAATTTCTTTTGGATGTCCCTCAATACACACCTGACGAGCTCTCACCCACGAGAGATCTTTTTCCATTGCCGTCCCGAATTATTGGAACTCACTTCCCCTTGCAATGAGTTCCGTTACAGGTCCAAAGGAATTTAAGAAGGCTGAAAAAAAGTAAAAACCTAGCTGTTCTCACATGCCTTCAACCCTTACAGCCTCCCACTGTGGCACCCTGACTGGAATCTGATCTACAATCCTTGTTATTGTAGCATGTTGTTTTACTGATACTTTGTGTTTGTCCTTGTTTGTATTTTGTTTTAATTATGTTTTCATTATGATAGCTATGTATGTTTTTAATGTAACCCGCCCCAAATTTTGGATACAAGATATAAATACATATTAAATAAATAAATAAATAAAATTCAAGTCCCTTTAAACTGGGCTCTTTATTTGCTAACATGGGATAAAGTTTGGTGGTGCTTGTTTCTGTCAGGGGGGAGGGGTTGCCATAGTCTTAGTGCACTTTTTGGAATTAAAATAGCTACTGATTTAATAAAGGTTTTAGTACATATAGACTTTAAAACAGTAGTAAAAAAGATGCAGACTTTTCATGCAAATAGCATGTTAATGATTGCAGTATGTACTACTGTGCAATGCGCAGGCATGATCTCTATTACAGTCCTCGAGGAAAAGCAAAACTACAAGTCCCTGCATGCAATGTGGTAAACCCAGGGCGGAATCAACCCGGCAGGTGAATCAGGAGCCATTCGGCAATCTTATGAGCCAAAAGGCCTCTGACCTGGGACTCCCGAGCCATTAAACCCTCTGCCTCGAAATCCCCGGGCTAGATTCCCCCTGCCCCAAGACTTCGAACCATAGACCCTCAAGTGGGTTAATGGGTTGGGGGTGTCTCTTGGGGGAGGCGGGTGATATCCTGGGTGTCTCAAGGCAGAGGATCCCTGGCTCAAGGGTCCCAAATAAGAGAGTCTCTGGCCTGGATGTCCTGGATCGGAGGATCCTGGTCCTTGGGGTAGTAGGGTCTGGAATCCTTGACCACAGGCTCTCTGATGCTTTATATTTCAGTGCGTTACAGGTGTGAGTTAGTTTTAACTTTCAACTCTAATCACTGAAATTAAAACCAGTAGTAAAGTTAGAATTAAGTAACATTTTAGCTCATTTTTTTTAAACTACTGTGCTGTCTGCATAGCATTAGCTTACTACATTGGTAGTAAAGTTAATTTGTAATGTTGTAGTTATGTGCTAAACTTTAGACTTATTATTACTGTCTGATTACATTGGTCCAAGGATTAGATTAGTCTCCAGGTTCTGAGTAATTTGGGTATGAGTGAATGCCAGGAAGTTCCAATCAGCTTTTTTTTTTTTAATATACATTGTTTGTATTAAAGGTTGGTTTGAAAGGGTAGGGGTATAAGGCTTATAAGCTGCATCTGGAGATGGGTTATGTACGAGGACCCTTGCCCGGGTCAGTAGTGGCATTTTATTTACTAAATTAGTTTACCTGGTGCTTTTTACTTCTCTAGCCCCAAATTGGGGGCCTCTCTAGGAGTCCACAGGCACAAAATTAAACACTGGGGCTTCTGATCATCTTCCCATCCACACAATCCATTAACCCCACTTTCTCCAGAAATCCCTGGGGGAGAGGGAGGGAAGGATGGGGAATACTCTCGTAGGCCCTGGGTGTCCTTTTACACGTTCTGTACTCGCAGTATCAGTGTTCACGTTGGACTCTTGATGAGGTTCCGACCTTGTTGCCCAATGGAAAATAGCAGTTTACAAGTCCTTTTCTTCACATCACCCATAATGCCTCTTACTGAAGGTAAACTTGTGGCTCTGTAGTTCTATTTTACATGGAAATTCCCAGCCAGATACCCTCCAACTTTAAGGGCAATTTTGAAGCTTCCTCCTTGAGGGATGGTGAATGGAATTCAATTCCCAATACCTCTAATCAGATGTCTTGGTATTCAAGTCTCATCCTTCATTTGGCTTTTTTTGCCTCTTCTTGTACCTGTTGGGTGCTCTTCCAACGCCTTTTCCAGAATATTAGGTAGACACCTGTATGGAACTGCGCCGGTGGGGTGTCGCTCTTCTCCTACTCTTCCCAAGCACCCAATGAATGTCCAGTTGTCTTTCCAAACCTCTGATGGGTATTTGAGTCTCACAAAGAGAGAAACCCAAGTGGGATCAAAAACAGATTGGCCAACTAACTCCAAACACAGAAGGCAGGATGGGTGGATAGTAACTTCCCTTCAAATGAATTCACAAATAGAGAAAAACCCTCTCCTCCAAGAAACAAACTCATTCAAAATTCTTACCCTTCTGCACTACTAGACCTCATAAGGAAGGACCAGAAGTTCTTACTTTGTTTCCAAAGGAAAGAAAATGGGGAAAGAAACGTTCCTTCTCTTTCCAAACCACAAGCTCACCAGGTGTCACCCTTTATAGAAATGGGTTGCACCCACTGCAGCATGGAGGAGCCAACGCATGCAGGGCAGACGCTTTCACTAGATGGGTCGCCTAGCGCACCAAACCTTGGGGAGGAAGCAAAATCCCGCCAGTCGCTGGCAGAGCCCATCCTGCCAGCAGCAGAAAAAGACAGAGGCGCCCTGCGGCCGCCAGCAGAGCCCATATCACTGGTGGCTGAAGCAGGGGAGAGATCCTGGGCCGCAGGTGGCAGAAGCAGAAGGAGACATGGCCTTAAGAGGAGAGAGAGAGAGAGGGAAATTAATACTGGGAGAGGTTGAGAGAAAGAGAGGGTACTGGATAGGTGGGGGCTAAAGAAAGAGTGTGTGCTCTGGGTAGGTGACAGACGATAATATATGCTAAGCAGATAGATGGTGTGGAGAGAGAGAGACAGAGAGAGAATGTATGCTGAGTGGGTGGGGGTGGAGAGAGTGTATGGAGCAGGTGGCGAGAGAGACAAAATGGAAAGGCGCTGAGTGGATGGGGTGGAGGGAGGGAAGGTGTTGAGCAGTGTGGGGAGAGAGAGAGGATGCTGGGCAGAATGTGAAGGAAGAGATTGCGGGGGGAAGACTGAGTGCTGGAGCTGTCCGCCAGTAGGGTAAGTCTCATGGGGGGAGGGTGCATGAGACTGGGGGGTTCACTCAGGGCGCCCAATACCCTTGCACCAAGATGGATAGACGGGTTATGCTCCTCTCTCACTAACCTACAATGCATGTTCTTTCCGCAAAGCTACTACCTCAGTAGACACCCAGTGGGGCTCCACACGTCACTAAATCTCCCCCATTCTGTGCCAAAAGGAAAAATAAAACCCAAGACTGGAAAGGTGTGCTCCACGGAGCATAGAAAATATCCAAAGGCATTCCTTACATTGAGGGCTAACCTCAAACTATTTGAGACATGAGAAAGCTGGGTTTATGCATATGAACGAGAAGACGTTCTTGTGTGTGTGTGTGTGAGAGACAGAGGTAAGGATTGTGGATGGTTTTTTGTGTGAGAGGGCACTATCTGTGTTAAATGTAGTCTTTGTATGTGTATTTGAGAGAGAGTTTGAATTTGTGTGTGTTGATGCTGTCATGGTGTAGGTGTGTCTGCATGTGAAATAGAGGATGTATATGTGTGGCTGTGGGTAACAGAGAAACATAGAGGCATGATGGCAGAAAAAGCCCGTAAGGCCCATACAGTCTGCCCATGCTGTCCGATTCATTTAGCATTATAATTCTCATCACTTCCTTAGAGATCCCCTGTATCTATCCCCATGCTTTCTTGAATTCAAATACTGGTTTTGTCTCCACCACTTCCATGAAGAATGGTAATGTTTCTGCTTTTCCATTGTTGCTCTGCATACAGAGGCTGGCTTGTTGTGGGTGCCAGTTCAGTTCTTCTCAGCACGTTTCTCTTTATTTTGGATTTGGTCAGGGTCTGTCTGTGTTCCGCATATGTGACCAAGGTGAGGTATTTTGCTGGCATGTAATTCCTGTCTAGGGATCTGTAGCAGCCTGGTTTTTTAATAAGAGCTTTTATTGGTGTTATAGGGCCTGGTGCAATCTGTGCAGTTGCTAGGGTTGTTTTGGTAAGGGAGGTTTACTATATTGCAGTGATAATTCTGTTTATTCACGGCTTTCTGAGGGCCAAGCCCACACCCAACACACATTGCAAAAAGTCTTAATTCCTTTTTTGCAGAGTTTTCTGGTTGGCACCACACGAGTGCATGTAAATATAACGTGCATGTTGTAAGTGATATTTTTGCCTCGGAAGCCTGTACTCTTGAATGTTCTTTTTCCTGTAAAATGTGTTATAAATGCATCATTTAATAGTGTAATGGGTGTGTGTGTGTGTGCAAGGCTGTAAGGTTTGCCTAGGGTTCCAAATACCCTTCCCTATCCATAAGTTCTGGGATGCGGGGGTCTGTATGTCAGTTTTTAAAAATATAGATTGCAGGCGCTGGCCTTTAGCTGATTGGCCCGGGACAGACACTGAACGAATTGGAGGGGGGGGGGGGAGGGAGGGGGACAGCACAGTCATTGTTCACACACAGGGCAGCAAAACAGTTAGCATCGGCCCTGGGGGGGGGTCATGATATGAATCTCCAGCGGGGAAGACTTGGGGGAAGAATGTCAGGAAATGCCAGAAAGGTGGTGGACGCCTGGGATGGGCCCTCCCGGAGGAGGTGGTGAAGGCAGAAACGGTGACTGAAATCAGAGGGGCAGGAGGAGGGAAATGCACCCCTGGGGTAAAATGTGGTAACTTCCCGCCTGGTACATCAGTTACTCCCCTAAACCGAGGGCTGGGGGGGGGGGGGGGGGGGAACCTACATTGGAGCGCTGGTTACAACCCGAAACCCCCTGGCCAGGCAGGCTGGATGGGCCGGAGCAGTCGCCTACTCCATTACAAGGGCAAAATAAGCTTCCTTTTCTCTGCTTATGCAACCCGAGCAAACCGTGAGGTTTCCGTGCTGCTCTGTGGCGCTGACCGGCTGCCTTCAGCTTATCTGACATCTTTTTTCCTTGCTCGGCCGTTTCCCACACTTGCCCTTGATATTATGTAGTAAATGGATTTATTTTTTTTTGCATCCCAGCCTTACGAGTTCCAATCCGCTGATCATTCCTTTGGTTGTTTCAAGTCCCGTTTATTTTTATCCTTCCGGCCTAGCCGCTCTGGTTACGGATTTTCGCGTTATCCGCTAACGAGAGTATATTCCCCCCCCCCCCACCCCCCCTCAAGCTCCTGGGCAAACCCTGCTGATAAAGACGGTGAGAAGAAGCAGTCCCCAGGCTGGGCCCGGTGGCGGTGCTTCCACTCCCAGGTCGGGTTTCCTGCACCCTGGGGGTGGCTGCACAGGCGAAGCGGGCGTCCAGGACATCAACCCAAGGCAGCTCTTGGTGGCTCACAGTGGGGGTCTGGGGGAGACAGGGGGGGGGGGTCATTTTGCATCTAATAGGAGGGGTTAGAATATGGAGCAGGGCATTGCCACCTGAACTTTTATTCTAATTTTAGAAACCTTTTGGGCTTTCCCTCCAAAGACTCTGGGGCCCATCACATTCCCCATTATATATATATATAAATTTGCAATTGCGTAGGGACATATTTCGATTGCGAGAGGACAGGGTGTTGCGTCCGTCGGTCTCAGACGGCTTCGACCTCTGTGCCTCGCCTTTCTCTCTGCTCTCCCCGCTAGCCTCGGGAAGATGGCTGCCGCCGGGTCTGCACGCCGCTCCCTCCGGCGTCCCCGGAACGGCAAAGGGAAAGCCGCACGCCACGTTTCTCCGAAGGGCCTCCTGGGGTACGCGAGCGCACGCCACCCACGAGCGCCCGCTCTCCCGGCACGCACACAGATCACTCTCCCGGCACGCGCAATTCAGGAGGGTGGCCTACGCAAATTAGGGCCCGCGGTAAAAGGAGGCGCTAGGGACACCAGCGCGTCCCTAGCGCCTCCTTTTTGACAGGAGCGGCGGCTGTCAGCGGGTTTGACAGCCGACGCTCAATTTTTACCGGCGTCTGTTCTCAAACCCGCTGAGAGCCACGGGTTCGGAAAACGGACGCCGGCAAAATTGAGCGTCCGTCTTCCGACCCGTGGGCTGCGGGACGATTTTTAATTTTTTTATTTTTGGGGCCTCTGACTTAATATGGCTATGATATTAAGTCGGAGGGTGTACAGAAAAGCAGTTTTTTCTGCTTTTCTGTGCACTTCCCCTGTGCCGGCCAAAATTAACGCCTGCGTTAATTTCTGAGAGTAAAATGTGACGCAGGAATAACTAATAGGGCCGGCAACATGCATTCGCATGTTGCCGGCCCTATTAGTTTCGGGGGGAGGGTTGGCCGCGTGTTTTTGACGCGCTATTACCTGCAAAATCCTGCAAAATACAGCTGCTCGGATCCTTACTAACACAGGCAGAAATGAGCACGTCTCCCCTGTGCCAAAGGAATTACACTGGCTCCCCATCACATCCAGAATCCAACACGAGACTCTCTCTCTCTACCTTACACAAGGTCCTTCACAATCCCGAGATGAACTGGTTTAATGATTCACTCACTTTCCATGAGTCATCTAGACCAACCAGAAATCAATACCTTGCCACTATTCGTACACCTTCCCCTAAAGGCACCAGCCTGGCATCCACAAGAGCACGTGCGATCTCCTTAGCCGGTCCCGCCTTATGGAACACTTTTGCCGGTAGAGTTACGCCAGGAGGACCGACGTAAAAGCTTCAAGCATAAGCTGAAGACCTGGCTTTTCACACAAGCTTACACCTAATCCCACCCATCCTCTGCCACCCAGCACTCTCCGCCATTAATCCTTTTCCATACCCTTGATGAATGTGCAATCCTATCTCCTCCCGCTCATTCCTCTCTCTCTCTAACGGGCCGATTCAGTAAAGTCCGCCGGAGAGCGGACGAGCGCCCGCTCTCCCGGCGCGCGCACCGGCCACTGAATCGCGCGCACCGGCCACTGAATCGCGCGCACCGGCAAGTGGCCGGTGCGCGCGATTCAGTATTTAAATTAGGTGGTGCGGTAGAAACAGGCAAAAGGAGGCGCTAGGGACACTAGTGCGTCCCTAGCGCCTCCTTTTAGCCCGGAGCGGTGGCTGTCAGCGGGTTTGACAGCCGCCGCTCAATTTTGCCGGCGTCGGTTCTCAAGCCCGCCGACAGCCACGGGCTCGGAAACCGGACGCCGGCAAAATTGAGCGTCCGGTTTTCGACCCGACAGCCGCCGGCCCATTTTAAATTTTTTTTTTCTTTTTTTCTTTTACTTTTTTTTACCCTTCGCTCCGTCGGAGCGCACTGTACTGTATCGGCCTGTAAGTTAGTCTCAGCACTATACCTTTTCACTAACTGATATCTTTCCCCCTTGTGAACTATAAGCAACCCTGTAAATAATTTCCGTACCGTATACATTTACCGTTCCTTGTATATTTACCTAGATTCATATATATATATATATATATATATATATATATAAACGTTTAGACATGTTTATTGTTCTTGGCATTGTACGTACCTACTCACGGTTCTATTTCTGATTGTTTTCCTGTTCCTTGTCAAACGCCATTGAAGCGTAGTTTCCAGTTTATTGTAAACCGATGTGATATCTTTGATGAATGTCGGTATATAAAAACCATTAAATAAATGAATAAGGGGTAAAACTAGCGCGTCGAAAGCGCGCGGCCAAACGCGGGCTAGCAGTGCGTTGGAGCGCACTCTACCGATATCGGCCTGGAAGTTTGTACCTGAGGCAACGGAGGGTAAAGTGACTGGCCCAAGGTCACAAGGAGCGACCCTGGTTTCTCTGGTCCCTCTCCCACTGTCTGACCCCTGGGCTGCCTCTGAATGACGGTATCAGTGGGGTTTATTATGTGCATAATTTGCTTCCATTCCATGCATGCGGTTTTATATTACGCTCACTGGTGTCTTTAAATAGAGACAGAGCAGAGGAGCTGTTTGCAATGGAAATGTCATTCAGTTCGCGGTTTGCATCGGCTCCGCACGAATCATCTACAAAGGGTGCGAGATCTTCGGCCGGGACGCAGCGATCCCCAGAACTTTTTGTTGTTGTTGTTGTTTTCCTAATTCCTCCACGTTTCACCGTCGCCACCTCCTTCGGTCCCCCGGGGGGGGGGGGGGGGGAGGGGCGTTGACGTTGCCACCGGGCACCCCCCTCCCCCCCCCTGGGAGGCGCGGCCGCCTCGGGAGGAGGAGGAGGAGGAGGATCCGGGGCCGAGTGGCGCTTCCTCTTCCGTCTCCCCCCCGTCCCTAAAGAGCGGCGGTGGGCTCCAGTGCCCCCCCCCCTCCCCGCCTGGGTTTGGGACGCGGATCGCCGGCCTGGGCCGCCATGTGGGCGGGGAGCAGCGCCGCCGGTGCCGGGCGGCCGCCGAGCTGAGGCCCCCGCCGCCGCCGCCATGCTGAGGAAGCCCGACGTGAAGGTGGTGCTGCTGGGGGACATGAGCGTGGGCAAGACGTCGCTGCTGCACCGCTACGTGGAGAGGCGCTTCCAGGAGACGGTGAGCACGGTGGGGGGCGCCTTCTACCTGAAGCAGTGGGGGCCGCACAGCATCTCCATCTGGGACACGGCAGGTAAAGCGGGGCGCCGGGGGGGGGGGGGGGGGGGGGGGGGGGGGGAGGGGGTGCGATGGGGGGGGGGCACCGGGAGAGAGGGGGAGGGGTGCGATCGGGGGGCACCGGGAGAGAGGGGGAGGGGTGCGATCGGGGGGGGGGCACCGGGAGAGACGGAGGGGATGCGATCGGGGGGGGGGCACCGGGAGAGAGGGGGAAGGGGTGCGATCGGGGGGGGGCACCGGGAGAGAGGGGGAAGGGGTGCGATCGGGGGGGGGGCACCGGGAGAGAGGGGGAAGGGGTGCGATCGGGGGGGGGCACCGGGAGAGAGGGAAGGGGTGCGATCGGGGGGCACCGGGAGAGACGGAGGGGGTGCGATCGGGGGGGGGGCACCGGGAGAGAGGGGGATAGGGGGGTGCGATCGGGGGGGGGGCACCGGGAGAGACGGGGAGGGGTGCGATCGGGGGGGGGGGCACCGGGAGAGACGGAGGGGATGCGATCGGGGGGGGTGCACCGGGAGAGAGGGGGAAGGGGTGCGATCGGGGGGGGGCACCGGGAGAGGGGGGGGAAGGGGTGCGATCGGGGGGGCACCGGGAGAGAGGGAAGGGGTGCGATCGGGGGGCACCGGGAGAGAGGGAAGGGGTGCGATCGGGGGGGGGGCACCGGGAGAGAGGGGGAAGGGGTGCGATCGGGGGGGGGGGGCACCGGGAGAGGGGGAAGGGGTGCGATCGGGGGGGGGGGGCACCGGGAGAGGGGGAAGGGGTGCGATCGGGGGGCACCGGGAGAGACGCTTTTTTTTAGTTGATGTCTGGCTTTTTACTGGAACCAGTCAGCAGCTGCTTTTTAACTGGGCTGAGCCAAGGCCCAGGGCTACTCTCCTGGGGGGGTTCCTTGACCCGAGTCTCTCTCCTAGGTTGGAGGAGGGGGGGGGGGGGGGGCGCAGCAACTGTACCTGGGCATAAACTACCGTGACCCGTGCTCGTCGCTTCCGTGGCGCTGCCAGATGTGCAGCTATGACCGGATCCCTGCCCGGGAGAGCTTATAATGCACTGAATGTGTGACCACTCAGGTTCTGCTGGGGCTTTGCACCCAGCTGCATGGGCCCCTATAGTAGTGTTCTGTCTGCTGGCACAGGGCACTTGTCAGGGATCCTATATAAAAGCGCCTGTATCCTATAGGATGTGCCCAGCCCTGTCCTGTACTGGAGGGTCAGGGCACAGAGGGCAATGCAAGGGCTCCTTCAGCCGCTGGGTGCTGGTGACCTTTTCGCTCTTTGCACGGTTGCTGCCCTTCTCCTATATGGACGCTGGAGAATTGCAGTTTTCCGGGTTTTTCTCCTCTCACTAACAACATCCAAAGGCCGATTGTGCGTCTTGTGCCCCCGATAGTATTCTGGCCACCCGCCCTTGCCCTGTTCTGCATGCTCTGCTTTTCGGCGTTGCTTCTGTAACTACCGTCTGCTTTTATCCTTCCTCTGATTCTGTATATGGGGGTCCAGGGCTGACCTTGGGGGGGGGGTGAATGACCTGCAGTGGAGCCCTGGAATGCTGCAATTACAGTGTTGGGGGTTGGGCAGCCATAGCAGTGCCCCCCCCCCCCCCCCCCCCCCCCCGTCCACTGAGGCTGCTGCTTCCAACTTGATGGTTGCACTTTTGGGCTGGCAAAATCCAGCCAGTATGAGCCTTAGAGGGCTGGTGTTGGGCCAAAGCCCATACTGCCAAAGAAGGGGCCATGTTGTTGTTGTGCTGGAGCTGCCGCTGCCTGTAGGAGGCAGTGCTGTGCTGGAGCTGCTGCCAGTAGGTAAGCTGGAGGAAGGGTTTGGTTAGGGCAGTGACATTTCTTGCCCCAGCCCTTCCCTTCCCAGGCTGGTTCTGTCAGGCCCCTTCTACCCCGTTTACTGCTCCCCCTTAATCCATCACTACCTATAGCCACCCCGGAGTAACACACACGTGTCTTCTTCAGGTCTGAATTCGGCCACATGGGTTGTTCACGTAAATGCACAGAAATAAGAGGTTGACTAACATTATCTAGGGGAAAGGCCTTGTCTGTCTGTTCCTCCCAAAAGAGAGGCAACAAAAGTGACTAAGAGGAACCAGCGTATTCCACAGTGCGTAATCTTGAGTAGTTTCTACTTCTGCTTGTAGCTTCCTGAGTGGGGAACTTTTCGGTCTCCCTTCAGCAGTGTAAATACGCAGCAGCCTCTTGTGTATAGTAGGAAAAATTAATTTTTAAATGTCGCACACCCAGGCAATCAATCGTCTCGTTTTTCTGGTTAGGCTTAGATTTAAAAAAAAAAAAAAAAAAAAGTTGCAGAACGTGGTTAGAGCAATAAGAAGGAGCCGATCTGAGACGTGGCAGCTTTGTAAAGTGGGTGCCTTGTGTGGCGGTGGTGCTTGTTTCGTTGGCAGGTTTAGCACTGGCAAAAGTAGAGCAATGCTGAGCTGCATTGCTTTCTTACTCCTTGGGCCTCTGAACATGATGTAAGGTTTGCAATATAACAACTTTGCTAAAGAAATCTTAGGTACACTAACAATAGTTCTTCCTAATAAAAAAAGACCCCACGGTTTCTGGTAAATGTTGGGGTTTTTTTTTCCCCTGCTTATGTGGTGAGCCGGTTTACGTCCATGCTCCACTGTGCTTGTCCGCACTGCTGCCCAGTCAGACTTGGGGGAAGGGAAGGGGGTGTATCTGTCCTGAAAACTGTGTGACCCGGCTTCTTTCAAAACCAAGATTACTCCGACAGTGCTGCCACAAACTTGGGCAAATGGCCCCCCGCTGGGGATTATTGGGCAAGGAGTGGAGAGCAAAACTGAGAAAATATCTTGATGCCTCTTGCAATAATCCACGGTGTGACCGCACGCTCTTGAGTAATTATGTCCAGTTGTGGTCTCGTCCCCCCCCCCCATCTCAGGAGAAGCAGTGGACGTGGAAAAGATACTGAGGACCCCAAAAATGATAACACGGAAGAGAGTGGCTGCTTTAAGAGCAGCTTAACAGGTCAGGGCTCTTCAGCGTGGAGCAGCGACACGACAGAGGGTTGTTAAATCACGAGTGGGGCGGAACAGGTAACTATGAAAGAGATTTACCCTTTCAAACAGTACAAGGACTAGGCATGCTCTATGAAACTAACTAGAAATTGATTTAAAACGCATTGGAGAGGTTTATCTTTTCACCGGGTACACAGTCAAGCAGTGCAGTTTTCTACAGAGGGACGTAGTCAAGGCATCTAGGTTTAAAGGTCTGGACGAGTTCCCGTAAGAGAAGTCCATAAAAGAATTCATCTAGCCAGCTGGACTTTCGGGAGAGCCACCGCCGCCGCTCTCTCTCTGCGAATGAGCAGCGAGGAAGGAATCTGCTGGCTAAGTCCTGGAGATCTGGCTTGGCCGCCGTTCTTGGAGACGGGATGCCAGCCCGATGGTCCAAAGCCCGTCCGTGGCTTCCTGCAGAGCCACGGGGAAGGGCCACGAAAGCCAGGCCTTCCTGTGGGAATTCCTCTAGGATTGCTGAGGGAGCATCTGGGGCAGGAGCTGGGTCCTCCCCACTTTTGGTCTGCCCTGCCTCCATCGGCGCTTGCTAGGAGGAAGCAACTGTGGCAGTGCAGCACTTCAGGCCACACTCCCCCCCCCCCCCCCAGTGTGGCACTTTGAACGGCGCAGCCCACCCTGGTGCTATGTGGTTCGGGGGGGGGGACCCGGCCGCAGGGGCCTGAAATGCTGCTGAGATCAGGGCAGGGAGTGAGCGGGGGACGGGCGCGCTTGTCTCTGATTTTTTTTTTTTTTTCTGTCACTGTTTCGCCGCTCCACGGTCTTGGGGGGTCAGAAGATCTTCCGAGGGACAGCCGTGGTAGCAAAAAACTGACAGGAGGCGAGTGGCATATTTTTTTATAGACTATAATCTTACTGCGGCGTGAGCTTTCGAGGGCAGAGTCCACTCCTGTCAAGGAGGTAGGTAAAATACGCATAACGACGTGAGGGTGGGGAAGGCAGGACAGGGTATGGAAATAAAGTTAATGGGGTTACAGTTCAGCCTTACCTACAACTGAGGTGAGTGTGAAAAGAGTTCACAGGATATCCGTAGGGAACCGCGATGCCATAGTCTCCAGTCAGACCTGGGGGGGGGGATGGTGTTGAGTGTTCGGATGAGTTTCGTGCCGGCGTGCTCCTTGGAAGTTCTTTTCAAATTGAAATTTGAAATTGAAATTTAATGTGGATAAGTGCAAGGTGATGCATATAGGGAAAAATAGCCCGTGCTATAGTTACACAATGTTAGGCTTATTCTGCGTGACTTGTATCCTGCTTCCCAAAGGGAAGCCTATGAGCTCACATACTGTGTCTCGTTACATTTGTTTGTCCTGTCCATGCCAAAGTTTGGGGACATGAGGACTCGGGGGGGGGGGGGGGGGGGGGGGGGATGTTGCGTTTTTTGTTTTTTTTAATCTGCCACAAGATGAGGTCTTACGGGAATGAATAGAATTCATTGTGTGCGAGATTTATCCAGGCCGGTTATTTACCTGTCATATGCGTAGGTCTTCCTGCTGTAGTGGTTTTGAGTAATTCGGGAGATGCATCTTGGCAGCGGTCAATAGCACACGTAGGATACAGAAGGTCGATCTTAAGTTTCTTTGTGCAAGAAAGGGATGTGCTGCCAGTTAGGCTTCAGGTGGAAAAAATTGCCCCGGGGTGGGAAGATGACCGGGGCAAGATTCTCTTACGGTTCTCCAGGCATTCCCAAGGCAACAAGTAATTTTCAGTTCATTGAGTGTTTGTGTGTCTCTCTGCTTTGTCTGGAATTGTTCTGCAACCGACAGGTGAAGGGTCTGTTTGCACATGTGTGGGTATAATCCTGTCTGTTTTTGACAGATAACCTGAACAGGTCCCCATTAAATTTCTTTTTATTTACATTTCTTTTTTTTACCTTTCTTTCCTTCTTTTAGGCTTCCCGCTCAGTCAGAATCTGGTGTGGTGCTACCAGCCTTGAAGGCTTTCTGCCCTCAATTAACCCATTCCTCTCCAGCCCCAGCTATCTCAGTAACGGTCTTTGGCCAAGGGCCCTAGGCCACAGCTCTCTCTCTCTCTCCAGTACACATGCACCTTGAGTCGGTGTTGCCCTTGTGTGGCGTCTGGGTCTCCCTCTCCCCTCTGGGCCGTGAGTGCTGCCTCTGCAGCCTTCCTAGCCTGTCCGAGGGCCCAGAAGCCAGGCCTCCATAGCAGCAAGCAGCAACCCATGTACTTATCTGATTGATGTATAATATGATCAAGAAGTCCAAATCCTTAACTTTTATTTGTAATTGTGTTAACTCTGACGTAAAATCTGTACAAGTGTGAACTGACAGATGTGGTTGTGCTCTGCTTTGTGTTATAATAAGTAATTGGGCAACTCTCTGTTTTTTTTGGGGGTTTTTTTTTGTGTAGACCCTATGTCATCTTGGAAATAACTGTCTTAGAAATTAGTGTAAAAGGCGAGTGAGTGTCTGTCTTCTTCCAACAGTTCAAATGGTTGACAAAAAGATAATGGGCTAAGTAAACTTCTAGTTTGGTCTTTAATATTAAACATTTGATAGTGGGCACATCTGTAACCAACGTGCTTTACATCCACCAAATATATTGGTTGCTTGACATTGTTATGTATCTCACCATGACTTTCCTTGGTGTGGGGATATTTATTCAGCCTGCTTTCACACTTTCTCTTGGGTTAGAAGTACCTTTGAGTGTGGCGTGAGCTATACTGCCCGAAGGGGCTAAGAAAAGGGGGGAGAGACTATTTATTTGGGTGGGGAGGGTCATCGGCTGCCCCCTCTCTGCTGTACCACAGCCATTCAAAGCACCCAAAGAAGGGATACGGTCTAAATCTGTGGTTCTCAACCTTTTTTTGGCCGGGGCACACCTGACCGATGGTTCTCACATGCGTGACACACTGAACATGACCATCACGCGGCTAAATGTAAACATCCACTCTGCATCCACAGGAATCCCCTCAACCCCTCAGCAATGAGTGCAGAGCAGATCTAGGGCATTACCCTGTACAACTCGCCATACAAAAAAGATATTCTGGTTCTGATGACATCCCAGGAAAAGCAAAACAAACTCCCTTTACTACCAGGCACAATAGCCTTCCTTATGAAAAGACAGTAATTTACCACTAATGTATATCCTATTGAGAAAACACAACAAATAAGATTGATACAAATGCCTACATGCTAGTAAAATACCTTACCTCAGTCACACACCCTGAACTGACCTTCACCAAGTACAGAAAAACCACAAATTATAAATATGGAGACAGAAACTGGAACGGAAAACCAAAAAAGCCACTCTGCATGCAGTGCGAACCTGGAGAAATGGAAAGAGAAATATAGCACCTAACAGTCTCAGGATTTGCAATAATGCACACAAACTAACCCGCACAAAGTTACACCTGTATTATGTCACATACTCAAACAGTAACAACCCTATCTAAGAAATACAACTATTAAACCAGGCCCTAAACACCAATACATTTCCTATTGGGAAAACAGAATAAGCCAAGCTGCTATACAGCCCCACACAGAAATAATTGTAAAGCTATACTAAAAGTGTTACAAAACAGCTGCTGAACAGAATAATATCCAACAATTAAAAACTCATAAAAATTATTAAAACATGTCCAAATATCAATAAAATATTTCAAAACAGCAAACCGCATAATACCCAATAATTAAAATGGCAGTCAATCAAGAAAAATAAACGTAAAAAGCCACCTTTACTCACCCTCTCCAGCAGTTCTCCTACTCCTTTCCCTTCCAGGCCAATAGCACTCACCAGAAGCAGCAAGGGCTGCTGAAGCTCTGTCCTCACAGTCCTCTTCCTGCACACGCAAAGGCTTCCTCCCTTCTTCCTACTCCCACTGGCAGGTAGAATGAAGGAGGCTTCCCATTGGGCAGAAGGGGCAAAAGAATGAAGGGGGCTTCCCATTGGCCCACGGGGGGGGGGGGGCTGGAAAAAGAGAAGGGAAGTACAACCGGGGCAGTGGGACCCCAGGAACTGCGACACACCTGCCAGTGCCTAGTGACATGCTGGTGTGTCGCGACACCATTTTGAGAATCGCTGATTTAAATGACTTTTTCAGTGGACATTGGTGTGTCGGGGTACAGCGTCATTTCAAGGGACATGGGGGATTTTCTTATTGGGCAGTACTTTTTCTTTATTTTATTTTTATAAATTTGCACAATCCACAAGAATCATCTTACAGAAAAGAGAATATCCTGAAGAGAAAATAAAAAAGTAACAATCAAAATTGTATAGAATATACATATTCTCCACATATAGGAAACGGGGGAGGCGAGTGTAATAAAGCGGTTACAATGCAAAAAGAAAACATCGGGATTATTTCACCACATAACTAAAGCCCCTAATCCAGAAGGAGTTAATCAGGAATGTGACTTGGGAAATACACGTAATTGTGTAGGTTCGAAAAATGCATATTTAGAACCAGAATAATAAACCAAACATTTACATGGATATCTAAAATTTAGCTCCATGTGACACAACATCCATCCTCATTTCAGGAGGTGTTTTTTTCTGCGTAACTGGGTGACCCTTGCTAAACCTGGGTATATCCATATTTTCTGACCATGGAATAATGAACGATTAAGAAGGAAAAATCTTAATATAGCATTTTTATCAGAGACACAGGTAAACGGAACCAACAAAGTGGTCCTTTGATTTAGAACAGTATCCATGGAAAGTTCTAAAATATCAGACAAGTTGAAAGACTACTCCGCTTGTTGAGCTTCAGATTGTCCCTGGTCTTGCTCATTCAGAGGTAGATAACACATTTTTTAAATCACTGGTAGAGAATCGGAAAACCCCAATATTTGAGTAAAATATGACTTAGATTTCACCTCTTGATTTGTTTAACATATGGGAAATCAAGAACTCAAAGATTTTCAAAGCATTTTTGATAATTTCAAGCTTTTTTTGTATGGACTAGTTCTGATTGAACTAAACCATGCTGTATATTCTCCACAGCTGTTAAACGAGTATTTCTGTTCCACTTTCTCACCAAAGTTCATTACAGTAGATGTTATCCGTTGGTTAGTATCCAAAGCTATATTTGCTAATGTAGTTATTGCCGACTCCAAGGAAATTAATGCAGACCACAAAGAGTCCATTGTAATCGTGGAAGGTTTTGTCTAGGAATTGAACGTACCTTGGAGTCAAAATCTCCTGCTCCCAAGGAGACAGCAACGCCTTCCTCGGATTCAGAGGTGCCAGCCATGTCTGTTAACCCTGAGGTCCGGCCAGGACTCTCAGCAAAAGAAGCTGGGGGCACCACCACTACTCCTCCTGGGGCCTCCAGCTCGTGATCTTCTTCCGACATTTTCCTGCAGCTCTGGTCCAGATGTAACAATTGGGAAGTCTGCCCAGACGATAAGTTGACAAAAGAGTGGGGGAAGGTGTGTAATAAGTGCACCAAGGCTCAAAGATTCTCCTTCAGCCACTGCAAACGCTCTGCCTCGGCGTTTGCAGTGGCTCTCTCTCCCAGCAGCGTTGTCGGTGGAGCCGCGAAAAAACTTTCAATCCGTGGTTTGTCATGTAATGGAGAGGAAACAATGTTTTCTCTAATCTTCGCCTTCCTTTAAGTATGAGGCATTGTTGAGGGGAAAAAATACTTCCAAAACAGAGGGGGAAAAAAGGAGAGCTAGCTTTTCAGCGTGTTTCCCGGGAGGCGGCCATCTTGCCCCCTTGGGCAGTATATTTTTTACTTTGTCGCCTTTTTCAAAAGATCTTGTGTTGCTATCTTTATCACACGATGACTTGATGTCATTTCATCAGCCACCGTTTTTGACCGGCCTTCTCCCACCTTATGGTCCTGGGGCAGTGAAATTGGATCTGGAAGATCATGGATACGATGGGATAAAACCCAGGCTTGGCTTGGCCTGTCCCTGACGAAATAGACTTATCTGGATATCTGTTCCGTTAACGTGGACAGATGTTGTATTTGTTTCCTCTTTGGGGGGAGGCTGGGATTTTGGGTTTTACCATTCTGTATTGATCAGTATGATGGAGTTGGCATGCAGCACAAAAGGGGCAGACAGTTTTTTAATCTTTGCAATCTGAGTTAGCATGTATGCACTTTGCAGGTCTTGCAGCTGTAATGGATGACTACAAAGTACCTGTTTTTCTCTGTTTATGGTTGTTCTCCATTTCCTAGATTAATTTTTCTTTTCTGTATTTGTGGGTTTTTTGTAATTACAGGCCACACTAGAAAACAAACAGGCATTCTGATTTTGAATTTGAGGGTAATGTTATGGTCTCTCTTCTGCCTTCCACCCCCTTCTCCTGTACCTTTGTGTCTTTTTTTTTTTCCACCTCATAATTGAGGTTTTAGGATGAATGCGCTGTGTGGGAACACCGTAGGCTTTGCTTGGCAAAGATTTTCATTTTTGCTTTTATGTTTGTGTGCCTTGATGAACATCTCTGGCCTTGTGTTTCCTGGTCGTGCCAGCCGCCCCGTTGTGGTTGGTCAATGAAGAAAAAAAGACTTCTGCTCCACATCAATAGCGTTAATGTTGCTGTATGACCTGATTTTTTTTTTTTGGAAGCCGTTGCCATGCTATGGCAGGTCCTGGGTTTTTTCTGTAGCTCAGAAACTGGCCCTGAAGGGGAAAGGCGTAGCAATATTTTCTTTAATGGGCACTTTCCAAGATTGCTTGTTATGTAGGGTAGAATTAGTCAGGAATGTAATGGCAGAATCTTTTTATTTTTTTTTTAAGGGCATTACTGTTCAAAAACTCATCCTCAATAGAAGCAATCCCTGGCCACCAGTGCTCCTAGTTACTGTCATAAGTCAAAATCCTATACGTCCTACAATTTATTTTTTTTTGTAGTAATGTTTAACCATATTTTTAGTGGTGCCTAAATGTGATGTGACGTGTTTCAGCTTGATAGCACACCCTGCTAACAGAATTACATAAGAGATATGAATACAATAAAATCCTAACCACACAAGACATCCTAAAAACATAAATACAATTTATTATCCTAAAACAATCATAATCACATCTCATGCATTAAGCAATTAATGTAAGTTTTCATTTATTTTCCACCGACTTGTAAGTCATTAAAGCACACTCAGATCGTGGCAGTTTGCCGAATCTTGCAATGTGCTGTAAATGAAACCTGCTCATTTTGGGAGTTATGTGAGATTTAACATGCCACTGTGGATTAGGAAGCTTTCGTGAAATGTCTTGCATTGGCTTTTTTTTTTTTTTTTTTAACGTGCTGTCTAAACCTTGGGCACATTCAGTTTTCTTAGCTACTGGTTTAATCCTTCATGTCACAAAGAAATCCCAATAGAGCCACAGAGTATTCCATTAAAAAATCACTGTCTTTATATATAGTGACTTTCCAAGAGCGATCTGTTACAAATGAAAAATATTCAAATGGACTGAATTTTTGTTTATCTAGCTGGAGTATATCGAAAGATTTAGAATCCTTTTTTATAATTAACTTTTATACCATTATTATAACTGCATAAACCAAGAAAACATTATAGCATGAAAAAAAATAAAAAACCTTCCCAACAAATTAAAAAACAAACAAACAAAAACCATTCATAACATAATGTTAAGCCCACAACTAAGGTGGGAAAGGGGAAACTAAAATACTGTCCAGTTTTCAGAAAGGAAAAAAGCTATGGCCTAGTATTCATCTTTATCTTAGAACCTGAGATCTTTACTTAATAGTTCTTGAACTATCATTCTCTAAATATTTAGCATTTTTAGCCAATAAAAATCTATCCAAATAAAGAGGGCAACCCCCAGGAGTTCTTGCAAATGTATTGTTTAAAGCAATGAAATGTGAAAAATATGCTCCCTCAGAGCCAATGCTTGTTCCTTCAGAAGGGAAAGCTGGGCGGCTCTGCAGACATCAGTCCCAAGAAGCGTGCTAGAGTGTGTAATCCGTATTTGATTTGGAGCGTAAAGTGACAAGCAATGTGGGCATAGTAGATATTCTATTTTGAGAGGTTTCTAAGAAAACAGATCAGCTCGATATATCTAAGGATACCAAGGCATGCAAATCTCCATTCTCTCCACCATCTGTATCCTAGGAGGAAGATAAAGCATGGAGAGGGCCATGTCCTTTTCTTGATTTCATTAAAATGTCCTGCAAACGCTTCTTGAAAAATTCAGAAGCAGATGACAATCTAACAATAGGGAAATGGAGGAAACAAAACAAAAACAGGTTCTCGACTTTCAACATATTCTTGGCCGATTTGCATCTTTAGTACAGGCCGCACAGGATGCCTATAAAGTCGAAACGTGGTCTCTAAAAGAGAATAAGTTCTGGTCCAAATGACTGTCTCATATCTTGCTCACTCAGTTTAGATTTTCTTTTTTTAGAAAAGTCATGCAACCATGGAATAAACTTTCAGTTTTGACTGTAAGAAGGAGATGTTTATGGGAGTGTGGACTGCAGGCTTATGCTCTGAAGACTCTCATGACTCGGCACTGCCACTCCCTGAAAAGGCCTGCTTCACCCACGGTTCCCTGCCTTACCTTCCGTTGGTTTCTCCTAGCTGTGGCCACAGTTCCTGGTCCTTGGATCCTTCCACGTTGGTGGCCTTCCTAGTTAATGTTCTTTGTTTGTCCCTGGGTTTAGATTTCGTTTGTCCCAATATTGGCCTTCTGGTTGACCCTATTCCTTTTGGTATACACCCCTGTCTGTGTCCGTCATGTACACTTTCGTGTGCCCCTGTCCCTCTCTTCAGGCACCAGAACTGGAGAGCTCAATTCAAGGGGGGGTTCACAGCAGATGGAACAGGTAACTCTAACACCAAAGGACCCCTTACCGAGTCAGGTACCTGAAGTTGTTCTCCCCTCCATGACGCCTCCATCCTAACAGACTGCTTTCCAGAGCCATATTGTATACTGGAGGTTATTCTGGTGAACAGTTGCAACTCTGCCCTTTCAGCTCCACAGTGTTGGTCTCATTCAGGGATTCACAGATCAGACTGCACATTCAAGAACTGATCCTCCAAGGGAAGCCCTCCTCGTGGTGCTGAGACTGTTCCCTCCGCATCTGCGTCCCACAAAATCTTGAAGGAGGGGATTCTCTCAATCGGGCTTTGTGATAAACTCCCAGATACGCCGAGGAGTTGCTCAAAATGACCCGCTGCCACTTGGCACCATAAGGTCAAAAATGCTGACGAGATCGGAAAACGGAAGATATTCCGAGCAGTGTGCAAGGATTATAGTACCTCGTATCTTCAGAGATGCGATTAAAAACGACCAAAAACCCGATGCAAAATTTGTTCGAAATGTGGACTGTTGGGATTTGCCGCTGTATCTCAACCTACTAAAGATGCCTAAGCAGCAAGATAAGTAGAATTGAATTTTAATTGCATAATAAAAAAAACTAAAGAAGGGTTTATAGTCCATACTATTGGACTAGACCGAAGATTAAAAATAATGCAATTGAAGGCCCTTAGAGCTTGGTCAGGAGAGCCTATTAAAGTCTAATTGACTTATAAAGTGTCATTTCTGTAAGATTACATACATCGCAACTAGTTAGAGATGGGAATTTCGGTTGTTGTGCTTCCTCTAATACGATTGACACTGTATGTTGTATTAAAAAAAAACCTAAGATCTTCCTGGATCTAATACGATTGGCACTGTATGTTGTATTAAAAAAAAACCTAAGATCTTCCTGGATCCTTTCTTAAAACGCTAGAACTCCAGAAATCCTGAGCTAATCTGCAAAAGCATGGTACAGGTGCTGACTCGCCCCTTCATTCTGGGTAGGGTATTGCCTTCAGCCTCACAGGCATGAGGCTACTCCCCGAGGAAGACTCTGCATTCAGATGTTGGCTGATGTTCATATTTCATTATAACTTGGCTTCACAGGGACATAAGAGGTGCCATCGAGCCCAGCCGCCTGTCTCCAGGCCATGGCCTACGTAGACAGGAGGTTGGGCTTGCACGGAGACAGCGGGGCAGCTCTTGTATCTTCCCCTGGATTGCTGTTACTGACTTAAGAGGAGGCGAGTCATGAGTTGGGATGGGAGGGAGAGATTTGGCGCCCATTTAGCTTCTCTCTCTTGCCCTGTAGCAACATTGAAATAGTCTAAATCCTGGGAGCTGGAACTTGAGTTACATTGCTTATGTCTTCTTGCCTTTTGAAAGAGCACATAAATTAGCAATTTGTGTATTCCCCCCTGTAAGTTCTTCTTGGTGCTGATGTAGTGGTTGGAACTGTTGCTGTTTAGGATTTTAGATCCTATATATTAATGCATCGCATACCTGAAGCTCTTTAGCAGAAGTGATGCATTTCGTTTCTTTGGTTCGTTTCAGGGGGGGGAAGCTGCCTATCACGGCGTGTTGCTCCGTTACCCAGCTGGATGTACAGTATGCGCATTACAATTTCTTCTATTCCGCTCATCTCAACAAAAGTCATTCTAAGCAGCTTTGCCGGGTTGCGCCATTAGAGAACGGGCTAGGATGTGGATTCTCGACTTCCCCCCCCCCCCCCCAAAGGGCTGTGGATGGGTTTTTGTTTTGGAATTACCAAGCTAAGCAAGTTAGCCTCGTTCTTAGACGGTTATGTATGCAGATTACATCTGAATATTCATTGAGGCTAGCCTGACCCGTTTTTCAGCCCTCGCCAAGAACTCTCGCCTCATTTTAGGGCCTGTGGCTTTATGGGAGAACTGCCGTCTTGGTAGGGCAAGCGACGAATCTGTCGCTGCCGCTGTGATGTTTTTAGAGGAATCTTACTAGTGGGGGAGGGGGGTAGGAAGGCTTAAACACGGTGCTTGCACGCTCTCGGACACAATCTTTATGTGCTGGATGAGCGCTGATAGGATTGGGGGATGCAGGATCACTGGGTGGATAGAAGGGGGCTCTGGCAGGGCTGGTGCAAGAGTATTTGGTGCCCTAGGCAAACCTTTGGTGATGCACACCCTGCCCCTCTCCCCCCCAATTTACCCACTGGTGGCAGCTCCGGCACAGCGCTGCCTCAGGCGACATTGGCTCCGGTGCAGCACCGAGGGCTTCCCTCGGAGGATCAGTTCTTGAATGTGCAGTCTGATCTGTGAATCCCCTAACTTGCAATCCCCTAACTTGCAATCCCCTAACTTGCCTCATGAAAGCACCGGCCCTGATCTCTGGTGACCCTGGTCCTCCACCCCCACAAATTCCCCAGTGGTCCTAAAGCCTCTAAGTCTATTCCCCCTACGCCTGGCGACCTCTCGACCCTCCTCTCCCTGGCAAATCACCCTCTCAGCCAGTAAAGTACAGGCCGCCGCTGCTTTGGGGGGCAGGAGCAGACTCGTACGCACGATCCTCGATCTCTGGACAGGGGTGTGGGGTCTGGAATTCAAAATCCATGGCCTGCTCTTTGCCTCCTGGGGGGGAGGTGGAAGGGAGCAAAGCCACATGCGCTCCTCGCTCTCTCCATACTCTCTTCCTCCTCCTCCTCCCGCCCGCTCTGATTGTCTCTCTCACCTCACAGGCCCTCCAGTGCCCTCGCCCTTGCAGCGCTTTTAATCTCCTGGACCCTTCCCTCCCCCACACACAACCCTCAGACTCTCTGATCCATCGCTCACTCTTCTTCCCCTCCCCTCCCCTCCCCCACCACATCCCTTCACTCACGCTCTTGGCTCTTTTCCCGGTCACCAGCAATGAAAGCGGCAGGGCCTGGGGATGGAGGCACACGAAGCAGAAAGCCCACGCAACCCAGGAGAGGGGCAGGAGCTGCGGGGGCCGACGGGCCTTCGTTTTGGCCGCCGTCCTTCACGGCCTTCTAAATTGTGCTGGGGGAAACTGCACAAAACGCCAAGCCACGCGGCTGCCCTTGTCTCAGATTTACGGGGGCCCCCCTCCCCAAGCCTTCTGCTTCCTCCCAGGGCTTTGGGGGGAGGGGGGGGGGCCCTGTAAATCATCCAAGCGATTACTGGCACCGTCCTGTCTTCCTCAGGGGACCCAGAATTGATCTGCATTGTGGGCCCTGCTCCGCCTTCTCGGGTCTCGGGGGGGGGGGGGGGGGAAGTTCGCAGAATGCAGTTTTGGGTGGTTCTGCCAGAAATTAAGCCCTTGATAATGGACACAGAAACAGGGTTGAACTCGTGAGCAGTAGCGCCGTTCTTCAAGGCCGGGATTGAAGCAGTGACCATTGGCTCGCCTGCTCCCGAGTTTCAGACTTCTACCAATTCAAACCCTTTTTTTTTTTTTTTTGGTGTCTGGTCTCTGCTTCGGTATCGCCTTTTTTCCTCCCGCCTTTTTCCTGTGATACAGAAGCAGGGCCGACGCAATACCGTGCGCCGCACGGATTAACGCGCGTTTTTGCACGCAAGTCCGCAAACCTCCCCACTCCCCATGCAATACAGGGATTGGCGCGTCCGGGTCGAGCGAGCAGCCGATAGGGCTCATCACGTGTGGATCCCATGTAGATGAGGCTATTGGGCTAATCCCCCCAAACCCCCCCCCCCCCCGGTCATTCAGAAAAATTTCCCGCGGGGCCAATGCCCCCATTACAACGCGGCAAACTTTTACGCCAGCCCCGGGGCAGATTCCTGGTGGTGGGGGGATAACGGACGACCGCACGCACTGACAGCCACCTCTCCTGTGCGTACGATGCGGAGGAGGCGCTAGGGACGCACAATCTTTCCCTAGTGCAACCCCCCCCCCTCCCCTTATTTTAAATAACGCGTCGCGCGCCCGGGTGAGGTGGCCGGGCGCGGGTTAGAAATATCACGAGCTCCCGTTCCACGTGAGCGGTCTGAAGGAGAGGGGGGCTGGAGGGGGCCTGGATTGAGGAGCAGAGGAGCTGGTTCTCCTCTGTGTGCCCCAGGCTCGCCTCCTCCTCCTCTTCCCTGCGGGGCTGCCGGGAGGGGGAGGGGCTGGAGCGGGCTTGCTGCTCGGACTCTTAAGCCTGAAAGTCAGTGTTGGGAGCGCAGTTCCTGGACCCTCCCCACATTAAGCCTTTTTCTCACTTGTTTATTTATTATTTATTTAAACGCTCTTCTATACCGTCGTTAAGTTAGATAACCATCACAACGGTTTACAGCAAGGCACGATAATGCATAGATTACAATTAATCATGTGCCATCATAGTGCGGTAACAATTCACTTCAATAAACTATGTGTGTACATTAAGCTTGTCTGTAGGGCGCATATTAGACGGGAGGAATGTAACCTTAATGTGCATTTGTAGGTTACAAATAACAATTTCTAGTTTGGTGCATCCTAATCAATCAGCTGTTTTTTTTTTCCTTCTCTTTATCTTTATAAAAAGCTTGTTTAAGGAGCCAGGTTTTCGGATTGGATTTGAATAATTTCAAATTTCTCTGCAGCCTTATTTCGAGAGGCCTGGAGTTCCATAGCACGGGGCCAGCCAGTGATACTGCTCTCTCCCTAACTTGTGTGAGGCGTGCTGTGTTGACAGAGGGGATAGTTAGTAGAGCCTTATTAGCAGATCTTGAGTTTCTTTACGGGACATATACGTGCAGAGCAGTGTTAAGCCAGTCGGCTTTTTCATCATGGATTAGTTTGTGAATTAGGCATAAAGCCTTATATTGAATTATTTGTTCAATTGGGAGCCAGTGTAGATCGGCGAGCGTTCCTGTAATGTGATCATGCTTTTTTTTGCCAGTCAAAATTCCAGCAGCTGAATTTTGTTGTGCGCTCGCTTGGCAGGACCCCTTGCAGCCGGGCCACTTTCGGAGCGTGGCGCATTGCACATCTTTACCAGTAAGACGGCATGGAAGCAGGGAGCAAGTCAGATTGTCTAATTGTCCATGGCTGGTTCCCCTTCTCCTTAATGGCCCGAGAGACTTCTGTTTTTTTGTTTTTTTTTTTTTCATTCAAATTTTTGTCAAAGATTTTAGTCATACTGCGCTGTAACTTTAGCTTCTTTAATATTTCACCTCACGCTGCAAAGGGAAAAGCAGTAGACTTTTTTTTTTTTTCCAGCTGAGTCACACTGGACGGTTGCGAAACTTCTCACAAACGTTTCCTTTGTGCTCAGAGTGGAATAAATTCCTGTAAGGTTTGACAGTGCCTGCTTGACTTTTTTTTTTTTTTCTTTTTCTGCACAGTTGCAAAAAGTGCTGGTAAGCAATGGTTTTATATCTACACTTGATTGCATCTAATCTATTGCCAATTGTTAAGAACATAAGAAATTGCCGTACTGGGTCAGACCAAGGGTCCATCAAGCCCAGCATCCTGTTTCCAACAGAGGCCAATCCAGGTCATAAGAACCTGGTAATTACTCAAACACCAAGAAGATCCCATGCATCTGATGCAATTAATAGCAGTGGCTATTCCCTAAGTAAAATTGATTAATAGCCATTAATGGACTTCTCCTCCAAGAACTTATCCAAATCTTTTTTGAACCCAGCTACACTAACTGCACTGACCACATCCTCTGGCAACAAATTCCAGAGCTTTATTGTGCGTTGAGTGAAAAATAATTTTCTCTGATTAGTCTTAAATGTGCTACTTGCTAACTTCATGGAATGCCCCCTAGTCCTGGGAGGGTAATACACTGGATTTGGAAGCTATCCATGACCACAAGCCATTGGGGCTGCTTGTCCTGGATTCTTGTAGCCTTTGAATATTTAAAAGTGAAACAGAAATTGTGTAGTTTTTTTCCCAGATGTGTATGAGTGCTGCTTTCAATGTCAAAAGTATTTCAGCAGGGTTAACTCAGAGCCACAGAAGTTCCTCTGAAAGGGAATTTTGAAATCGCATGTAAAGGGTCATCACCCTTTTGTATGTTGTAATAAGCTTCCCGAATTTCACATGGACATCTAGGAGGAAATCCAAGCCAGCAGTGTTGCAAGCTGGAGACTGAAAAACCAGAGCCGTGGCCAAGAGACAGTGTGAACACAACATACTGCACCACAAGGCCGGAGCCTCGGTTAAATGTAGGGGCTTTCGCTTCTATTCTTAATTTTCACCCAGTAGTTTCCTCCTGCTCCTTTGGGTTTCCAGCTCAACTGGACCCTGTATAAGGATCCCGGCACCATGAGCCTTATGTAGTTATAAGTGTATAGTGCACTCTGTCTACAATTCTAGGTGGAATACAAAATTACATACAGATTAAAATGCTTAACTGTGAAAAGATTGACAAACAAGACAGACAAAAATATTTACATATGCATGCTTCAAATATTATTCACCATATTTAAATTAGCAAGCTTCTAATGTTAGAATAATAAACATGGAAAATTGTATCTGTATCTTACGGATAGGATTCAATATCAGACAACCAATGCACCCAATGTAAAAGGCTGAGAGATTGCCCACGAAGTTTCTTTGAAAATCGGGGGGCCAGTCGGAATCATGAGACTTTGCACCTGCTATCATAAAGCACCTGCAGGAATTTCAAAATTAAATCCCAGCACGTTGCTTTCCGGTTCCACCCTCCCCCTTAAAGCCTTGCGCGCCATACCAGTCACATCCTCCCCACAGAGAATTAAAAATTATGCATTTAGAATATATAAAAAAGAACATTCAAACTACAATCTTCTGAGGCAAAAATAGCACTTACAATATGTATATTATATTTACACTCTCTGCTGTGGTTGCCAATCTTGCAAAAAAACTCTTAGACCCCATATAGTATTAAGCCTGTCATAACATGTGTTGGGTGAGGACTTGACCCTGAGAATGCTATGACTAAACTAAATTACAAAACAGTAAGCCTACTATACCAAAACAGCACTAACTGCCAGCTCTCAAAAAGTAACAACCGTACCTGTGAAAACACAACACTACAAAATATTACACCAGGACCTGGAATACCAATACACCTTCTTATTAGGAAAAGAGTACAAGCCAAGCTATTACAAATCCCTACACAGAAACAACAAGCTAGAAGAATCTTTCACCTCAGTTTTACATGTAGAATAGAGACGCTCAAATACAGAATAAAGAGACCATAAAATATTAAATTGAAAACATGTAAACAAAAACTGAAATGGAAACCACATCAAGCCAATGAAACAACAGAACTATAAACAATCAATCATAATAGTAAAACCATACTAATATCAAAACCAGCTGATGAATAGAACTTCCAATAATTACTCAAAACTTTTACAAATGTCAATAATATATATTTCAAAACAGCAAGACACATCAAATAAAACTCAATTAAAAAAAAAAAGTAAGGAGTTAAAAAAAAACCCCCAAAAAACCCTCTGCTTTCCATACCTGGAACTGGATTTCCAAATGCCTTGATATTGTCAAGGATTAAAGGGGGAAGTACTGATTGTTGCACCCAAACTTTCTCCTTTTGTCTCTCATGCACTCAGACTCTGTTCAATCTCAGGCACAGATACAATCTGCTGCACTTAATCTCACACAGACACATGAGCACTTGCACTCTGCCGCACACACGCAATCTCTGCCTCGCTCAATCTCATGCACGTGCACTCGCTCTCTGCCGTACTTAATCACATGTGCACCGGCACAAATGCTGTCTGTGCTGTGCTCCATCACTCATGCACACAGACCTCTAACTCTCGTTGCCCTCCTCTGGAAGGACAAGGAGCAGCAGCAGCCTACAGTCCCTCCTCCAAATTTGAGATGAAGACAGCAGTCCAGCAGCAAGAGGGGGCTTCCTGGTCTTTTGTGTAGTGTCACATGTACAATTTCTCACCAGTGGGTAAACAAAAATCATACATGTGCATGCATTGCAAAGAGCTCCTGTCAGAGAACAAGTCTGATCTCTGGAGGCTAGAGTGGCAGACTTGGAGGAGCTGAGGCAGACAGAGAGGTACATAGATGAGACCTTCAGGGACATAGTAGTCAAGTCCCAACTTCAGACTGGCAGCCCTGGTGCTGCCTTGGAGGAAGAAGGTCTCATGATCAGAGATCAACAACCTGGTGTAGCAGGAAAGGATCCTGTAGCAAGGACCTGCTCTCCAGGTGGTGCATTGTTCTTTTGCACAGAGGATATCTCCCCAAGGGCTACTGCCCAGGAGGGAAGGGTTAGGTCGGCCGTCATAGTTGGTGATTCGATTATTAGGAATGTAGATAGCTGGGTGGCTGGTGGGCGTGAGGATCGCCTGGTAACTTGCCTACCTGGTGCGAAGGTGGCGGACCTCACGCGTCACCTAGATAGGATTTTAGACAGTGCTGGGGAGGAGCCGGCTGTCATGGTACATGTGGGCACCAAAGACATAGGAAAATGTGGGAGGGAGGTTCTGGAAGCCAAATCTAGGCTCTTAGGTAGAAAGCTTAAATCCAGAACCTCCAGGGTAACATTCTCTGAAATGCTCCCTGTTCCACGCGCAGGTCACCAGAGGCAGGCAGAGCTCCGGAGTCTCAATGCGTGGATGAGACGATGGTGCAAGGAAGAGGGATTCAGTTTTGTAAGGAACCAGGGAATCTTTTGGGGAAGGAGGAGTCTCTTCCAAATGGATGGGCTCCATCTTAACCAGGGTGGAACCAGGCTGCTGGCGCTAACCTTTAAAAAGGAGATAGAGCAGCTTTCAAACTAGAACAAAGGGGAAAGCCGACAGTCGCTTAGCAGCACATGGTTCGGAGAGAGGTATCTTCAAAGGATACTAATGATGCATTAGAATTAGGGCATCCCGACAGTGAGGTTCCAATAATTAGAAAAGTAGTCCAAGTGCCTGTAACTAAAAACTCACCTGAGCTAAAAAATTCTAACATCCCTATCAATTAAAAAGCAGAATAAAAATACAAACAAAAAACAAACTTTGAAATGTTTGTATGCTAATGCCAGAAGTCTAAGTAGTAAGATGGGAGAATTAGAATGTATAGCAGTAAATGATGACATAGACTTAATTGGCATCTCAGAGACATGGTGGAAAGAGGATAACCAATGGGACAGTGCTATACCAGGGTACAAATTATATCGCAATGACAGAGAGGAGCACCTGGGAGGTGGTGTGGCGCTTTATGTCCGGGATGGCATAGAGTCCAACAGGATAAACATCCTGCATGAGACTAAATACAAAATCGAATCTTTATGGGTAGAAATCCCTTGTGTGTTGGGGAAGAGTATAGTGATAGGAGTATACTACCATCCACCTGGCCAAGATGGTGAGACGGACAGTGAAATGGTAAGAAAAATTAAGGAAGCTAACTAAATTATCCCAATATTGATTGGGTAAATGTATCATCGGGACATGTTGGAGAGAGGAAATTCCTGGATGGAATAAATGACTGCTTCATGGAGCAATTGGGAGGGAGCAATTTTAGATCTAATTCTTAGTGGAGCACAGGATTTGGTTAGAGAGGTCATGGTGGTGGGGCCACCTGGCAATAGTGATCATAATATCAAATTAGAATTGACTGGAAGGGGGATAGTAAGCAAATCCATAACTAGTGCTAAACTTTCAAAAGGAAAACTTTGATAAAATGAGAAAAATAGTTAGAAAAAACTGAAAGAAGCAGCTACAAAGGTAAAAAGTGTGCAAGAGGTGTGGACATTGTTAAAAAAAGAAAAAAAAAACCATCCTAGAAGCACAGTCCAGATCTATTCCACACATTAAGAAAGGTGGAAGGAAGGCAAAGCTGCTACTGTCATGGTTAAAAGGGGAGGCGAAAGAAGCTATTTTAGCCAAAAGATCTTCATTCAAAAATTGGAAGAAGGATCCAACAGAAGAAAATAGGATAAATAGGATAAAGCATAAGCATTGGCAAGTTAAATGTAAGACATTGATAAGACAGGCCAAGAGAGAATTTGAAAAGAAGTTGGCCGTAGAGGCAAAAACTCACAGTAAAATGCTTTTTAAAATATATCCAAAGCAGAAAGCCTGTGAGGGAGTCAGTTGGACCGTTAGATGATCGAGGGGTTAAAGGGGCACTTAGAGAAGATAAGGCCATCGCGGAAAGATTAAATGATTTCTTTGCTTCGGTGTTTACTGAAGAGGATGTTGGGGAGGTACCCGTAATGGAGAAGGTTTTCATGGGTAATGATACAGATGGACTGAATCAAATCACGGTGAACCTAGAAGATGTGGTAGGCCTGATTGACAAACTAAAGAGTAGTAAATCACCTGGACCGGATGGTATACACCCCAGAGTTCTGAAGGAACTAAGAAATGAAATTTCAGACCTATTAGTAAAAATTTGTAACTTATCATTAAAATCATCCATTGTACCTGAAGACTGGAGGATAGCAAATGTAACCCCAATATTTAAAAAGGGCTCCAGGGGCGATCCGGGAAACTACAGACCGGTTAGCCTGACTTCAGTGCCAGGAAAAATAGTGGAAAGTGTTCTAAACATCAAAATCACAGAACATATAGAAAGGCATGGTTTAATGGAACAAAGTCAGCATGGCTTTACCCAGGGCAAGTCTTGCCTCACAAATCTGCTTCTCCTTTTTGGGAGAGACACCTGATTGCAGGGGAAGGTGTGGGCAGTGTTCATATTTTTGTTCCGGTGATTTCCTGCCTTTCTCTTCAGAGGATGCTGAGGGGAGTGGGGACACCGTGAGCAGGCAGAGCAGTTAAATCTTCTCCTGTCTGCGGCTGAGCTCTTGAAGGACCAAGCTTTTATCTGGAGAAGGGAAGGAAACCTGTGCGCCACATGGTGAGGGGCGCTCCATGGCCGTGGCCATATTGACCATAGGCTAGCTATGATACGAGCCAAAGCTGTCTGTGTGGAAGTAATTCAGAACCGCTCCTTGATCAGGTAGCGTTTACCTGTTGAGTCATAAGTTACGGTGGCAGCGTTCCTGTTGTGGATAGGGCAGTGCCTTGATATGACCATGTCTAGTGAAAGCGACTCTTTAAATCCAGCATGTCAAACTCTATAAATGGGGAGAACTTTTTTTTTTTTTTTTTAGCACCCCGGATTTAATGCAGACTACTTGCAAGTTTATAAATACTAAGAATTGATAATGACTAGGAATAAATGCATTGAAGCAGTGCTTCCCTAAATTTATTCATTCCCCCCCTTCCCCAGTGTGACCCAATTCTAGCGTTTGTCTGGGATCATCTGATTTTTCAATCAAAACAAATTTGGGGGACAGTCCTCCAAAACCACTCCCCTCTTCTGTTGATCTTCTCTGAAAACCTCATTACCGTTCCTGCTCTTACATCGTCCCTAGCTGATTCCTCTTGTTCCCCCCACCCACAACAGCTCAATCTCCTGTTCACTCCCCACCCCATACCATCCACACTGGGTTGGGGGACGACACCGCTCCTCTCGTTTGCCCCTAACTCCATGGGGTGCCACATTTTGAAACTGGGCTAGGGAAGCCGTGAGCCCAGAAGTGGGACGAGGAGAGCAGAGATCCTTGGGGCCACTCCTCTCCCTCCGCTGGAGCGATCTTCTTCTTGGCCCATGCCAATAGCTGCGGCGACTGCAGGGAAAGGGAGCAGGCCTGCAGCAGTGGCGCGCTTTGACTTCTGGACCGGCAGCGTCCGTTGCGATGGGGGGGCAGAATACTGGCTGACGATAAGTAGCGGAGATTGGGTGACGACGTTGGTCACGGGACAGGCCGTCGGGGGATATTCGCCGTCCTTCCCGCCTTGTGCACTCCTTTGCGGTTGGCGAGCGCACAGAGCAGTTGAGGAACGTGGAGGCTTGCTTGCCGGTCGGCGACCGCGTGAAGGGGGTGGTGCCAGCTTCAGAAGCGGCTGTTTCTTGAAATGCACAGGGTTGCATTCACTGATGGTTTGCAAACACCCTGCCCCTCCCTGGCACCAATTTGGGGGTTAGAATCCACTACTTGTCCCGTTTGTAATGAGGCGCACACGTTTTTTTCCGCACGGAGCTTTTGCTGCATTGGGAGTAGTCGGTGCCTATGTGTGCACACACGCTGGCGCGCTTCCCTTTATAAATTTCATGTTAACGAAGGCCCTAGCTGCAGTGAGGCGTGTTGGGTTGAGCTCGCGGTTTCTTAATGCTGAAAACGTTCACGCCTGGTCAGAGTTGGAGTCAAGGTACGTGAGCTAATGGTAAATCCCGTGAGGCTGCAGCCAAAGTTTGTGGTGCAGGAGTCCTGTGCTCAACTTCCATGCATTAAAAACACAATTTGGGTGCCAACTCTGCACAGAGTGCTTTCCGTGCAAAGATACTATTTGGGGGTCACAAGTTCTCTTTTCAGAAAACATGATTTATGTGCACATTGTCAGGTTAGTATGCTGCTTGTTTTTTACACCTGACTCATTCGCTTATTGCATCGGGAGGTTTTTTTTTAGCATGTGTTGAACTGTGTGCTGAATTTAAGAATACAATTTATTACACGGGTCCCTCAGACTTGAATAAGTAAGGAGTAATTTAGTTAATGGTGCTGGAGCTTTGGTGCAACACTGAGCCCGGTTTCCTGTTGGCTTGCTGCCGTGGGGACTGACTGGAACCTGCTGTCTGTCCTATAAAGGAAACGCATGTGACCTTTCTTCCCCCGTTATGCCAAATGCCATTACAGTGCAAGAGGCTTCCTCTCACTCCTGCTAATGTAGACTTTGCTGTGTCGTGTGTTCTGCTGCCGTAACACACTTAAAATTCTTTCAGGCTTGTGAGAGGGAATAATGCACTTTTTTCAGAGATGTGGCATCTAGATAACACTTTGCTTAAAAAAACAACTCTTTAGAAAAGTCTTTCTCTGGGGCCAATGTAATAAAGTGCACAAAAATAACTACCTTTTTTACATATAGTGCATAAAAATCTGTGCACCTCCTTACAGAGACAGCAGGGTAATGAAGGAAATTTTATGTACTACTACTACCAATCCAAAGAACTGTGTTAAGATCAATAGTTAAATGCGGAATTTTTACTTTGGGATTTTTTCCCCCCAACTATTGGGGATTAAAAAAAAAAGAAATCACACCCCCCCCCCCATAGACCTGGAATTCCCAAGCTGGGGAGTCCCTCTTACCCAGGACTCCCAGGCCAGACTCCTACACCAGGCCTCCCTCGGCCAAATATAATTTTTCCGAAGAGGAGGACCTGGATGCTGTCTCTGGTGGCCATCTTTAAAAATGGCTGGCTGTCAGATGATCTCACCACCTTTGAGTTAGCTTAGCTGTTAGGGAATCAGGCTCAGTTTGGTGTTGGCTTCAGCTGAGTTCAGTGGCCTTGGCTGATCGAATGCCATTTTGAAACTTGTTCCCCCAGTCACCTGAGCTGACCTGATAGTGAGGTCAGCTGATTGGCAGCCATTTTTAAAGATGGCCTTAAGCTCCACAGATAGTGTTGGGGTGAGGTAGTCTAAGGGGTCTTTGGGTGGGTGATAGAGGTATGGGATAGTGGGTAGGTAGGCTTAGTTTTGTGTCTTAATTATTCATCTTTCTAAACCCTTGCTCAAGGTAGTTAATAGTTCAGGTGCCGTAGGTAACTCCCTCCTCCTTTGACAGTGGTACTCCAGCAGAGCATCCCTCTCCTCCCCCCCCCCCCCAATTCAGTGCCTACCACAGGTGAGCAGAAGAGGGGGAGGAGGGGCCTTCTCCTTCCTTATAACCCCTTGCTACCTCCGGAGCCCTCCGTTTCTGCCTTCAGTACGTCCCTGGCTGCCTCTTGCTCCCTGCCTCAGCCTAACTGAGCTGTGAGAGCTTGCACTGTGGCTCTTTCGCCGCTGCACTTCCTCTTCGGTGCCAGCATGGCCAGCGTGTCTGAAACTCATGGGCCTAGGCGGCACTTCCTATAATCCTGAACGCACATCTCTAGGAAGGGGGGAGGGATGGTATGCTGAGTTTGGGGGTGGGCTTTGAAGGCAGGGGCGTGGATGCTAGGGAACAGGAGATGGAAGTGCCACCGCTGGCCCAGTGGGGTTTGAACATGGGGGAGTGCTGGCATTGAGGTGGGGAGGGGTGGGGAGTCGCGGCACGAGTGCGTGCTGCTCTGCCTGGCTACTTCCTTCAGTTTTCGGCTGGTGGGGACCTGGGATCCCTGGCCATCCAGGTTGCTCCGCCCTCAGTGTTATCTTCTGTATGTTGGGCCCTGGTGGATCACTTTTACTACCTCTGCATTTTAGCACACTTTTCGTTTCTTTTTTTTATTACTTTTGGTGCATATTTTCTTTTTTTTTTTTTTAACTGCAGTGTACTATGCATATCAATTTCCTGTGTAATCTATTTTTTTTCCCCTGTAGCATGGTAGTTTAAAGGAGGAGGATTTTGGCGATTGAGACAATCTGTAAGGCAATTCACAAATGCTGTTTTAATAAGTGAAGCAGATTTGTGAGGCAAGACTTGCCCTGGGTAAAGCCATGCTGACTTTGTTCCATTAAACCATGTCTTTCTATATGTTCTGTGATTTTGATGTTTAGAACACTTTCCACTATTTTTCCTGGCACTGAAGTCAGGCTAACCGGCCTGTAGTTTCCCGGATCGCCCCTGGAGCCCTTTTTAAATATTGGGGTTACATTTGCTATCCTCCAGTCTTCAGGTACAATGGATGATTTTAATGATAAGTTACAAATTTTTACTAATAAGTCTGAAATTTCATTTTTTAGTTCCTTCAGAACTCTGGGGTGTATACCATCCAGTCCAGGTGATTTACTACTCTTCAGTTTGTCAATCAGGTCTACCACATCTTCTAGGTTCACCGTGATTTGATTCAGTCCATCTGAATCATTACCCATGAAAACCTTCTCCATTACGGGTACCTCCCCAACATCCTCTTCAGTAAACACCGAAGCAAAGAAATCATTTAATCTTTCCACGATGGCCTTATCTTCTCTAAGTGCCCCTTTAACCCCTCGATCATCTAACGGTCCAACTGACTCCCTCACATGCTTTCTGCTTTGGATATATTTAAAAAGGTTTTTACTATGAGTTTTTGCCTCTACGGCCAACTTCTTTTCAAATTCTCTCTTAGCCTGTCTTATCAATGTCTTACATTTAACTTGCCAATGTTTATACATTATCCCATTTTCTTCTGTTTGATCCTTCTTCCAATTTTTGAATGAAGATCTTTGGATTAAAATCCATCATCCTTGTATCTTTAGATGGGAAAAGCTGAGGCAGTCTGTAACACCTAAATAGAGTACCAGAAGATGTAATAGCAGGAAAAAGAGCATAAAGGGGGACTTCACGGGTGCAGTTGCAGCCCATCCATGCTCCGCCTTTTTTTTTTTTTTTAAATATCTGCGTACCGGGAGATTCGCATGCGGCCGCGGGCCTTTTAAAATCCCCGCGCGGCCGAGTCACGCGCATACCTCCCCGCCGGTTTTGCCTTGGGGCTTTTAAAATTCACCCTGCAAGGTCTGCCTTCCTTTCTGGAGAGCAGACTCCCTTGCTAAGCTCTGGGAAGTGACGGGGGTGCTCCTGAGGTGCTGCGGCACGAGAGGGCTCGGTAAAATATTTCCTGAACTCTGGAGGGCTGGCTCTGCGTCTGCCCTGTTGAATGAGGTCATCCACGTGTTATGGCTATAACTCCGTCCTGCTTGCAGATAAGCAAATTTGGTTTTGTTTAGCTTGCTTTGTGTAAATGTCTGTCCCTTGGCAGGGTGCCGGAATATAATGAATTTTTTACCTTTTGCTGTTTCTGCTGCTGTGGGAGCTTCTGTTTTTTCTTTTCAACGCCCTGCCAGAAATAGCCTGCAGTGGTGATGACGAGAGCAACAGCTTGTTGCAAGTGCCGTGTGCCAGCCCCTTGCAGAGACTTCAGCCTCTTATTTTATTTCATTTATTTCTAAGCAACAGAGACCTTCTGTGTGCTCCAGAATTTAACCAATCGTGTTCATGTGGCAAAAGCAGAGGCCTGAGCATTTTTCTCAAAGTGAATTTTATTGCATCTCTTGGGAAATGTCAAGTTGGCCTCATGCCCTGATGCAAAAAATACCAGAAGGGGCAACTTACTCTCATCCAACTCTTTAAAATCCAGTTAGGTATTCGGCTTTTGACTGACATCTTGCATTGCTTTAAAGGGCTACCTTATTACTTGCTTGACCAAAGCAAGCATAAGACAGGAGTTCGCCTCTTCTCTAGTGCTCGAAAGGCAGTGAGCAAAACTGGTTGTTAGGTGTCCGGCTAATTTACCACATATCAGAGGGTCGCCGGCTGAGACGCTCCTGGGAAGTGAAAAAATCATGGGTGTAGGAAAATAGTGAAGATGGCTTATGAGTTCTGTGTTAGAAGGGATCCTGTGCAATCAGGAGAGCTGGAAACTTGCAGATAGCTTTCCTGTGTGTGTGTGAACGCTGATACTCAGCTGAGCGTGGGAGGCGATCTGTTCGTGCTTGCAGTTTGGAAATGGTGCGTGTAAAACAAACTTAGGTCGAAGGTTCATTTGGAATAAGTTGTGGAGTGCTCGTGAATGTTTTATAGTGCGAGGTGTGAATGTGGTGGTACGAATGGACATGATGATAGAAGTAAGGGGGAACATATTCTTACGCATTGCAGAAAACTTTTTTCTATAATATTGATGTGAAACCGTGTTAAGGTGATGTGGGCAATAATTTTGTAAAAGATTTGGTATAAAAATTTAAAAAGGCTTTGTACGATTGTTATCTTTAACAGTTTAGGGGGTGTTACTCAGTTCTTTATTGTATTAGCAATCAGAGTAATCCCAAGACATCTACTATCAGACAAAATTGTTATATATAAATAAGTATATTACATATAATTTATGCCACTTTTTAGAAATCTTACAGTATTTTCTACTTCTAGTTGCCTGGGGCTGTGCTGTGATATCTGATCCCTGACAAATCGGGGACATTTTTGGGAGTCTCAGCCACAGCCCCCCGGTGAGGCCTACCGTGTTTCCCCGAAAATAAGACATCCCCCAAAAATAAGACCTAGTAGGGATTTAGCCGAATTCTTAAATATAAGACCTCCCCCGAAAGTAAGACATCCCTTGTAAACAGGGGCGGATTGACCTATCGGGGGATCGGGCCTCCCCCGGTGGGCCGGTCAATCCTGTGACGTCATTTTTTATTTATTTATTTTTTTTTTTAAAATAAAGTTTGCAAAGTATTAGGGGCAGACGCGAGCAGTGGTATCCGGAGGGGAGCCGATGCGCCCGGGCGCAAGGAGGCTCATGCGGCCGCTGAGCCTTCTTGCCCGAAGAAAAAGATCGCGTTCAAACGCGCTGATGCTCTTCCTCCTTCCTGCCTGTGCGGCCCCGGAAGTAAACGTTGCCAGAGCCGCATGGGTAGGAAGGAGAAAGAGCATCAGCGCGTGCAGAAGAGGAGCCGCCGCGGGCTGCTGCAAATCCCAAGTCGCAGCGGCCCAAGAAGAGGAAGAGGCCCGAGAAGTTCAGGGCCGCTGCAGAGCCCATCCTGCGGCGACCCGCGAAGAGGAGGCCCAGAGGTGAGAGAGAGGCTGAGGGTCTGTAGAGGGTGCGTGCGTGTATGAGATGAGTTGAGAGATTGTGTGTGAGAGTGAGGATCTGAATGTTTGCAGAGGCAGCATGTGAGAGCCTCTGTGTGTGTGAGAGAGACAGCGTGTGACGGTGAGAGCCTGTGCTTGAGCAAGACAGCATGTGGGAGTGAGAGAGAGCCTGTGTGTGTGAGCGTCAGACAGCATGTGCCAGTGAGAGACTGTGTGTATGAATGATTGTATGAGAGACAGCCTGTGCCAGTGAGAGACTGTGTGTATGAATGATTGTATGAGAGACAGCCTGTGCCAGTGAGAGACTGTGTGTATGAATGATTGTATGAGAGACAGCATGTGCCAGTGAGAGACTGTGTGTATGAATGATTGTATGAGAGACAGCATGTGCCAGTGAGAGACTGTGTGTATGAATGATTGTATGAGAGACAGCCTGTGCCAGTGAGAGACTGTGTGTATGAATGATTGTATGAGAGACAGCATGTGCCAGTGAGAGCCTGTGTGTGTGTGAGAGAGAAATGCATGTGAGAATGAGAACCTGACTGTGTTTGAGGGAAGAAGACGGAGAGAAAAGAAATACGGAAGAAAAAAGGACAATATAAAAGGAATTGGCAAAAAAATAAGAAAGGGAAGGTGGAAAAAAAAAAAGCCTGTGACCAACCGATTAGAAAACTAACATCAGCCAGCAAAGGTAAAAAAAAAAAAATAAATTACTTTTTAGTGATTGGCACATGTGATCTTTGGGAATGTGCAAGAATAGCACTTTCTCTATGCAGATCTCACAATGTACGAGATCAGCATGGAGGAAGTGGAAGCCCACGGGGCCTGCACAGAGGAGGCAGCAGAATGGGCTTCAGTGTCAGTAGCAGCAATCGGCACCTCCCCAATAGCCACGCGGCAGCAGTGACAGTGGCAGCAAGATTACTGACATCTGGGGATGGTGGCAGTACCAGTCGGGGGACCCCTTCCAAGCAGTGTGCAGAGGTTCAAAAGCAGCAGAGTCAGCCCAAGCTGACTACCATGAATGCTGCACACTCTTACCTCTCTCTGACAGCACACTGGTGGGGCATGGCTGAGGCAGGGGCAGCCAGCAGCTCTATTAGACATCCCCTGAAAATAAGGCCTAGTGCATCTTTGGTAGCAAAAATTAATATAAGACACTGTCTTATTTTCGGGGAAACAGGGTAGGCCACGGCACTAAGTTTGGGCCTCTGCCTTTTCCGTAGGTGAGGCCTTGGCCTAGGTCAGATGGATGACTGTTTTATTTATTTATTTTATTTATTTAGCATTTTTTATATACCGAGGTATAGCAGAGTTGCCTTCACTCCGGTTTACATTATAACAACCTGTTACATTGAAATTTGATACATTACATTAAACCGACTGAGAAACTGACATATAAAATTAGCCTAAACAAAAACAAGATATACTAAAAGTTAGGTATACTGAAAAACAGGGTTCATAGATAATAGGAGATATCTGTAGTTAGAAGCAGGATAAATTGTCCAATCAGTGAACTGATAGATTATGAGATCAAAAGTCCGAGTTGTCAGTAAGAGATTGGCTTAGTAGCCAAGATTTTAATTCTTTTTTAAAAGATTTAGGGTTTTCTTGACCAGCGAGGTGCTGAGGTAGTGAGTTCCATAATTTTGGGCCGATGATGGAAATGGCTCTATTTCTGGTGGAAGAGAGTTTGGCGAGAGGGAGAGATGGAATCACAAGTTGTAGTTTACTAGTTGTTCTTGTATTGCGTAGGGAGTGGTGGATATGTATGACGTCATCAAGAGCAGTGTAATCTGCTTTGTAGATTGCTTTCTGCAGTATTGAGAGGACTTTGAATTCGATTCTTTTCTCAATTGTGAGCCATTGTAGTTGGTTGAGAACAGGAGTGATGTGTTCAAATTTTCTTTTCCCCGTTAATATTCTGGCAGCGGTATTCTGAAGAAGCTGTAGAGGTCTTAGGGATGACTTGGGTAGTCCAATCAGAAGAGAATTGCAGTAGTCCAAACAGGAGAATATTAGGGCTTGAAGGACTGTTTTGAAGTCATGGGGGTGAAGCAGTGGTTTTAGGTGTTTGATTACCTGTAGTTTGTGGAATCCTTCTTTTGTTCTAGTAGAGATGTGTTTTTTTATAATTTAAATCATTGTCCACCCAGAAGCCTAAATCTTTAACATTGTCTTTAAGTTGGATGATGGAATTGTCAAATTGGAAGGGTGGAATAGTTTTAGGTCCGGAGTTTTTTCTGGCGATAAGTATGCATTCAGTTTTGTTCATATTTAAACATAATTTAAGTTGGATTAGTCTGTTTCTGATTGTGTCCAGGAGAGAGGCTGCACTAGACGTATCTTCTAATGAGGAGGAAATTGGAATCAGAATTTGTATATCATCGGCGTACATGTAATATAATAAGCCAAGACTGGATAAAAAATGGCAAAGAGGAGTAAGGTAAATGTTGAATAAGATTGGTGAAAGTGCAGAGCCTTGCGGTACACCTGTTTCGAGGGGGATGGCGTTTGATAATATGTTGTTGTAGGAGACTTTAAAATATCTATTTTTGAGGAAGGATGAAAACCAGCTGAGAGTTTTTCCAGTGAGCCCGATGGATTCAAGATGTTTTGGTCTTGAAAACAAAACCTGAAACTTTGTCAGATTTTTCAATTGGTTTTGGTTTGAGAGCGAAATGAAACAAAACTGGAAATTTTGTTTTTATTTCCTGTTTCATTTCTCCTGCATGCACATCTCTGATAGCAGGGTTGTGTGACGGTGCAGTGGAAGATGCTAGTGAGCTCCATGCTAGTGAGCTCTCTTCACCCTGGAGGGGGGGAGAGGAGGGTGTGGGGGCTGCGGCGTAGGAAAAGTATGGGGGAAAACAAGGGGTTGGTGGGTGATAGGCAGGTAGGGGGAGAGGACATGGAATGCCTGGCAGGGATATTGGTGGGAGGAGACTACTGAAAGGGAGCAATTGGGAATAGTAAGTGATGGGGACACGAGGTGGGGGGTGTGATGCAGTGCAAGAGCCAGGTCAGTTTTTTAGAAAAACGCATTTGTTCTGTCTTTGTACTTTGCTTAGTACAGGGAGGAAATGTATTTATTCTCCAGAGTGGCTTTTTAGGATTTCCTTTCCAGTTCTGCCCTCCACATTTTTAGTTTGTGGTCTCTTATTCCATAGTTGCTTAAGACGGGTTCTGTGTGTGTGTGTGACCGAGATGAGGTATTTTAGTAGCATGGAGTTATCCGTCTGAGTCTTGTTTGTTTGGGTTTTCGCAATAGGACGTACTTTGTTGATGCACTGCTGCCTTTTCATAGGTAAGGCTGTTGCTGTTTGCGCTCTCGCAGTTAGTGCTGCTATGGTCTGGCTGGCTTTGCTACGCGTGTTCTGAACGAGTTGCGTGTTTTTTTTTTCTTCAGCTTGTGCTTTACCATGTGCCTGGTAGTAGAGTGAATGTGTTGTTGTTAGCAGAATCGGAATATCTTTTGTATGGAGAAACGCTAGTACTGCACCGCACCCATTGCTGGGGGGGAATCCAGTGGATGCAGAGTATAGGTTTACGTTTCACCCCACGGCAGTCGCGTATTCAGGGAGTTGTGTGGGTGAACATCCGTCAGGTGTGTCCTGACAGGACGAAGGGTTAAACCATGCATATCGTCCACTGTGCTGGACGATGTGCATGGTTTAACCTCAGTTGTACATTCGCAGGTTGGGTATGTGATCAACTCCCCTGCTGCAGCTCAGCGAACGGGACAGATGTTCAAAGTCTGCAAAACCTTGGCCTCATGTCAAGCCTGTAGGTTTACCGTTGGCTTTTCTCTTTGGTGGCTGTTTTTTGCGTTGCTTTGATTATCTTCTCACTCTCTTCAAATATCTGAGGCAGATCTCGTTGACATTTGAAGTTGGCAGTGGTAGGTAGTTGATGTAAAGACCAACAAGCACCTGATTTACTTAAAAACAAAACACAAATGTGACAGAATAGCTCGTAGCTGACACTTCTTGATTTGAATTTTGTTGCTGCTTTTAAAAGATTGTTAAAGGCAAATATTAAAAAATAAATAAATTGAAGAGCCTGCTGGCTACAGAGGGATAATAGATGTTAATGCTTGTTCCCTTCTTATCTGAAGAAGGGAGCTGTGTGTGTATCAAAACTGGATGTCTTATGTTGGGCCAATAGAAGGAATCCAAAAATCCCATCGTGGGTTTTTTTTTTCTCCTTTAACAATGGCTCTTCTGGGTTTGTTTGTGTGTTTTTTTGTTTTCTGCCGGGCCTGCTCACAGCTTATAGGCAGTCCACGAGCCGTCATCCTGATCCCCAACTTCCTAAAAGAGAAAACAGCAGTAGAACCTGCTTTTAAAATGCAGGAAAACGTGTAAAACGTCATCAGTTTTTTTTTGGAGGCCGGCAATGGTTGAAGCTGTGGATTGTTCCCAGAGAGTCTTCCAGTGTCCTTCCTAATAAGACGCAAACACTGCAGTCCTGCTTGTACGCCTTCCTCGAGGGAATCCATGCCGTTCCAAGAGGGCGGTTTGCTTTTGCTTTGCTGCTAATGCATCCGAGCATTGCAAAGGCTTTTATTTATTTTTTATTTTCTTTTTTAACCTGGATCAAAAATATTAGCATTGCTAAGCTGCTGTCAGTCTCCGATTGTATGGCCCCCATGCTGTTCTGTTGTACTCTGCCTTGGGTGAATGGCAGGTAATAGATTAACAATATTGTTAATGTTTGTTTATATACGTCAATCTGAAATACAATCTTGGTGGTTTCAGAGTAACTTTTCGTAATGACTGATCCTGATTTTAATGTACTTTAATGTGTAACGAACGATGTGCTTGTGCTCTGTCTTAAGAATTGTTTTGCAAGGTACAGTGGTTTCTGTTCCCTGACACAGGCTTTCCATTTTCTCAAAACCTCCCAGGTCTGTGGGGTTTTTTTAATGTAAATATATGAATAAATATTTTTTGCCTTTTAGGAATGAAGTGGTTAACTTTTTTTTTTTTGGTCCGATAGTCCACATGAAAGTCTGTAGTTGACCTTTTAAGGGAGAGGCTGACAGCCAGTTTCACCTGTGATTGATCAATTTGCATGGTTGGTCCCCTTTTGTGCTGGGGAGCAGCCCGTAACTAGGGATTCACCCATGTGAGGACTACAATCTTGCTTGTCTTACAGTTGGTCATCACGAAACCTGCCCACCACCCTCCAGAGTTGGGTTTCTCCTATATTTTATTTTTCATAGTTCTATGTTACGAGACCGAAGGACCCCGCGTAGATAAGGATGTGCAGAAGGAAAAGTTTTTTTGTTTTGCTGGGACCCAAATTCGTTTCATTAATCTCATAGGGGAAAAAAACAATTCGTTCATTCGTTTCATTTGTTTTTTGTTTGCCATTAAAGTCAATGGGGGAAGTATTTGCAGCCTATTTTTGGCTGCAGAATTGGGGTTTTCTTATCAATTCTGATGAAACTTCTGGGGAGCAATCATAAGAACAAGAAAAGTGCTCCAAGATACTTAGACTGTGGCAAAGTGGCACCAAAGTGGCATGAATAGCCTAAGGCAATGTAAAGGGGCAAAGGGTTACCAGGAGTGGCAAGAAGAGTGCTTTAACAGAGGTGCAAAGCAGCAGCGAGAGTGTCAAAAACACACCACAGCTTTAAAAGAGGGCACCGATAGCAGATGCATGAACCCTCAAAGGCAGCACGACAGGCAAAGTGGCAAGCAAGTGGCATCAACATCCTACAGCACAATGAAGGGGGGACATAGCAAGCAGAATGGGTTTAAGAAAAAACCACAAGGTGCCGATAAAGGGACAAAGCAGCAGAAAGATTAACATCAACACACTGAGGAACCATGATAGTGGCAAGAACACCAGAAGACCTTGCCTCGACGCCAGCTGCCACGAGTGCGGGGAGTGAGAGAGGGAGTCCTCCGTCCTTGCGTTTCCGCTGTATGTTAGACTGGTGGGTCCGCCTCCACTTCTCATCCCGCTGGGGAGCCGAGAGAACGCCAGCTTCCCCAAAAGGGAGAAAGAGGGCGGGCCGGACGGATCGACGTCCAAGGGGCAGGGAAATTGGCAGACAGGCGCCGTCTGGCAGAGCACCCTTCCCTCTGCGAGTTCCAGGTACCTAGCGCCTTTCCCCGGGCCTGCTCTGACAGGGCTGTGAGGTCACATGACTCACAGGAAAGGGCTGGTTGTTGCTATGGATACTCCCACATGGCCTTCTCCTATTTCAAACGGCTGCTAAGAGCACTGTGAACCAAAAAATGAAACTGTTTCATTCGTGGGGGATCGCCATGCGTTTTGTGAACCCACGAATCAAACGAAGTGGGACCTATTCGTTTGATTCGTGCATTCGTTTTCGTTGAAAACGAATGCACATCCCTAGTAGACATGTGGTATAGGGCATGCTCTGTATGCCTAGTCAAAGTTCTGGAAACTTTGGCTTAATTTTTCCGTGTCTGGCTTTATGCGATGTCACCCGTGTGTGAAGACTAACATCCTGCTGTCCTAGAACACCTGTTTCAGGTAAGCAACTCTGTATTCTCCCTCCCCTGCATCACCCCTCCAGCCATATCCAGATCACTTGTCTCCAAGGCTTTACCCAGACTGTAGTTCTCCTTCACTAGCTGCCCAGACTGGTCCCAACATGGCAAGGGAGCAGAATCTGATATGTGGCCAGACGCAACACATTGTAGCCAAGAGGCAGGCATAGAAGCAGCGTGATAATGGAAGGTGGGGGGGGGGGGGAAATAGGTGCCCTGTTGCCTAATTCTTTGTCTCATGGATTGTGTTTTTGGGCAGCTCTCTGCACGCTGAACTAGCAGAGTGGTGTGGCCCATCCATGCTTGTTCCAGCTGCTGTCCCCAAAGTCATGTGGCTCTAGCAGACTACCTCATTCATCTGGTCTTCCCTGGCCTCTGTCACCGGTCCAACGAATAGGAACTGATGATGCATTTGTAAATATACCTAGTAACTGTCTGTCCCCCTTTTTCTGGCTGTACTTCCCCTGCCTGAGAGAATGGACTTAATGATGGGGGGGAGAGTCCGGAGACTGGGGGCACAGTTTCTTGCTTTGGTTGCTCGGAATGTAGAACTTTGAGGTGGGAAGTGATAGAGCTACTAAGCACCAGTGAAGAAGCAGAACTAGTGTAGCCATCCTAATGGTGTTGGAGCAATGCTGGATGTTGAACTAGGAGGAGGCAGGCAGGGCTGGTGCAAGGGCATTAGGCACCTTGGGCGAACCTTCTGCCTTGCGCCCAGACCCCGACTCCGATCTAATTCACTCAAGAAAGGGCCCCTCTCTTATACACACACTTGGGTTCCTTGTCTCATTCACACGCGCACCCTTACACAGGCTTCCTCCCTCTCTTTCTCACTAACACCATTGCTGTCTCGTACACTCACAATCCCTCTGACACACACACACACACACACACACACACTTAGGTTCCTTGTCTCATTCACACGCGCACCCTTACACAGGCTTCCTCCCTCTCTTTCTCACTAACACCATCGCTGTCTCGTACACACACAATCCCTCTGACACACACACACACACACACACTTAGGTTCCTTGTCTCATTCACACGCGCACCCTTACACAGGCTTCCTCCCTCTCTTTCTCACTAACACCATCGCTGTCTCGTACACACACAATCCCTCTGACACACACACACACACACACACACACACACTTAGGTTCCTTGTCTCATTCACACGCACACCCTTACACAGGCTTCCTCCCTCTCTTTCTCACTAACACCATCGCTGTCTCGTACACACACAATCCCTCTGACACACACACACACACACACACACACTTAGGTTCCTTATCTCATTCACACGCACACCCTTACACAGGCTTCCTCCCTCTCTTTCTCACTAACACCATCGCTGTCTCGTACACACACAATCCCTCTGACACACACACACACACACACACTGGCACTGCTCGAGGCCCGCAGAGACTCTGCTTCTCTCGGTTGCAAACAAGATGGGCGCGGCCCGCTGAGTCTGTACTCTCTGCCGTGAGTGGGATGGGCTCCACGTGTGGCCCCCACATGGCTTCTCTGTGCTGCCCCCTAATGGCTGGTGCCCTAGGCGACTGCCTAGTTCGCCTGTTGAGACGTGCAGGCTCTAGTAGGACTGAATTCTCCTGCCAGCTTGGCTTGGGGACATTTACGGGTTCCAGAGGGATTGTGGGGAGGGAGAGGGGCTGCTGTGGCAAGCGTGTTGTCTTTTTGTTTTTTTAAACTTTGGCAATTGGGAGGGGAATGGAAGCCATCAGGAAGCTGCTGCTTTTTCTTTATTTTGCCAAGAGGGAGCTGTATTGGGAGGGCTAGTAAAGTTGTGGGGCAGTATTTCCTTCATTTTTGTTTGGCAGCGGGGAAATTTGCTTTGTCAAAAGGGAGGGCTTTTTGTAGATAGGATAGCCAAGTAGTGTTGATTTTTGGAGCTAGCCGGTTAAGTTTAGGCAGGTAGATGAGCAGCCTTGATGTAGCTTGATAAGTAGTAAAAATAAATTAAAAAAAAAACCAAAAAAAACCTGGCTAGATTTAGGATGCATTTCCTGCCCCCAGAAATCTAGCTGAATAGATATAAATTTAGGTTGGTCAAGTTAGGCACTCGGGCAATTTTTTTTTTTTAAATTTTCAATATTGACCTCTAAGTGTAGGTGTAATTCACAAGATGACAAATTCCTCGTTCCGTAAAGTTTTAATAATCCCACGTTTTTGCGCCTAGGGAGTTTGTGAGTTGGTGAAGATTATACAGTGACTAACGTGTAATGGAAGTGAAGAGAGGCAACACTAGGACCACGTCATCGGGGGCTATAGTACTACTTCAGCTGGAAAAAAAGCTGCTGCTGTGGCTTTAGCTCTCTGGCTAGTAAGTTAACGCCGGGGAGGGAAGGTGCATTTTAGGGTACTCTTCCCCCTACCACTTTTCTCTTCCCCTGCCCTCTGGGGTGCATGCTTCAAGGAACATCCTGTGCGTTGCTTAACCGTAGCTATTGGAGTTCAGATGGTGCTGCTTGGCCGTGTGAAGCGCGAGTGTGCAAGGTGTGTTGCGGCCATGCTATGCACAACTGAATGACTGCAGGCACACGCTAGGCTGGCTTGCACAGTCTGAAGCTTTAGAGATTATTTTGCTTTTTGTTGTTACTGCCTTCTATGTTAATGCTGCTTGTAATCTGCATTTCTTAGGGGTAATGCATGCAGAGTTTTTTAATGTTGGTCTGCGCTGTGCGGAGAGCAATAGAACCAGTTTAAAAAAAACAAAAAAAACCCCCAATTCTTCTCTGCCTCCTTGTGCCACTGGACTTGGGTAGGGACTCTCCCTTCTTGTAACTCGAGTGCAACCAACTAGAACTGACTGGGGCTCTATGAACAGACTCTTCGTGGCAGTCTGGCAGCCCAGGAGCCAAACAAATGTGCAGTCAGTCCCAGGCTGTGCGCCTTCCAGCTGCTCGCTTCTTACCTCCTTGTCTCTGCGGCGTGGAGGTTGGAAATGGAGCTGGGCTTTAAGGTGCTGCGTGGCGCACGTCTGGGAGTGGTGAACTCCCGCAGCACTGCAAAGCAGCAGCAGCAGCGCCTCGTACTAGCTCCGAAAACTAGGTGGGCTTGAGAATAAGGATGGGACCTCGGCCCCCACCCCCAGTAAATGTTTGGAAATAGTTCCTAAACGTCGTGCTGAGAATTCCTAATCCCTACTATGCCTCCTCGTCTTGATTTTTGGCAGAGGATGAATGGCACTGCCCAGAGAAAGATCTGCTTTTATATCAGCTTCCTTTAATATCTGTACCGCTCTCTGGCTTCATCTTATTCTTAGTTCTCCCTTTTGTTTTGTTCTAATACATTTTACTGCTTTTTGTATGGCTTTGGCATCCTTGTTGTGAAAAGCTTTTTGTTTTGACCAGCCGTGTGCTCATACCGTCGTCATAACTTTCCTATGTGATGCCTGAATTCTGTTTATATGCGAGAATGTGTATATGGTTATTTATTTTTTTTTTTTTGTGGGGTTGGATCTCTTCTTCTTTTGGTTTAAATGGTGTTTTTAATGGATATGAATATACTGACAGTGGGTGAGGGTCACCGAAAAGCCTCCTTAATCATGGGCCTTACCCTTAACGCCCTTGCCTGGAGTTTGTAGGGATTTACGCTGCCACCTTTCGCACACCCTCTCACGACGCACGTGACTGGTAAAACAGCATGGCCTTGTTTCATTTTGCCATGAGGAGAAAAGACCAGCAACTCAATTGCTCCCGTAGGCTATAATCGAAGCTGCGTTTATTTGGTTTATATTCCGCCTTTTCAGGCTCTTGAAAGCAGATAACATTCGGCTTGCAGCAGTGGGATTTGTAGCCTGGTTTCTCTGGTTCGTAGCCCCGCCGCTCTAACCACCAGGCGCCTACTCCGCTCCGAGGCTGCGGCAAAGAATCTGCCAGAGATATTTCAGCCCCGGTCAGGAAAAACATAAGTTGGATCAGAGGCAATTTTTTTTTTTTTTTTTGGTGATGGTCCATAGGTGAAACATGGGCTCTTGATCTATAATCTCTGGTCCTTCCACATACTCGAATAATTCTATTTTGTGTTTTTGCTATGGAAATAGCTCCCTATTTACCACTGTTACTCTGTGGAAGGGGGGAACAAATATCCCTGGATGTTTGTGCAGATCCCAAAAGGGTCAGATGTGAATGAATCCCTGCATTTACAGCAGAGAGGCTGGTGATCTGGGAATAAGCAGGGTGAAGGTGGAAGTTATAAGGTGTTAAGTTTTTTTTACAGTTCCAGTGGCTTGGATGGAGAGAGAGAGAGATGTGGGAAGGGAGCGTGCTGGTATTGCTTTTGCTCAACAATAAGGCTGTTGAATAAGACTCTTACTAATTAAAAAAAAACCAAGAGCTTTCCCTTGCATTGGATACGTGCATGGAGCTGTGTGTGTTAATGTCGCACTTCCGTGAATAATCGTTGGTGCATGGCACGTGCTGTAAAGGGCTGCCTTTGAGATGTAAAGCCTCCAGGGGTGAGGATTTGCCCTTGAGAGTTCAGCATGCCATAAGTGACTTCCTTAGCAATTTTTTTTTCCCTTCCCTTTTTCATTTGCTCATTCTTGCTCCTCATGAAAATGCCAAACTGACCAGTTTTGTGGTTTTTTTGTTTTTTTTTTTGTTTTTTGGAAATTAAGCTGCCTTGTCCCTTCCCAGGCTATGCAGTGTTAAACACGAGCTAGATCTGGGGAAGGGTTTGTACCCGCCCTGGCCTGGGTTTAGTTACTTGGCATTACCAAGTGTGGTTTTTGGTTGTTTTTTTTTTTTTTATCAGACTTAAACATGCATTTGACTTGCTACAGTAAAGTCAGTAATAAGAATTAATGGAACACTAAAAACATTAAGCGTTTAATAGTGACCCTCCACTTTTGAAGCTTGCTGGCCTGCATAGCTATTGATGAAACGGGGATGGAGGAATAGATATTTGGAACGGAGTTCCCATATTTTATGTCACCTTTGCCACTAACTTTTATTCAAGTCCTCCGCCGGGGGGGGGGGGGCCATGCACCACCGCTCCTTCTGGCGCATGGCCACTCTGTGACAGGTTACCTCCCCTTCCTTCCTCCAGGGACTATGAATGCTGGTGAAGCGTCACTGCCGAGCTAGGATTTGAACCTAGGTCTCTGCTTGGCGGTGGGCAGCACTGCCACTTGGTCAGCATCTGAAACCTAATACACTTAGAACTGCTGCTAAATCTTTGTTCATGACTTTTTATAAGCAGGTAAACTGATCTTTGTTACTGACTTCCTGGCATATAGTGACTTTGTTTTCTGTGTTTTTTCTTCCAGGCCGGGAGCAGTTTCATGGTCTGGGCTCCATGTATTGCAGAGGGGCGGCTGTGGTCATCCTCATCTACGACGTGAGCAACTTCCAAAGCCTGGCAGAGCTCGAGGACCGGTTCCTGGCCCTGACCGACACGGCCCGCGCAGACTGCATTTTCGCCGTCGTTGGAAACAAAGTCGACCTCACCGACGAGGGCGTCTCGGCGAAAGAAAGCGAAGAGGAAACGCCATGCACCGCCACCAGCCCCAGCGTTCGCAAGCAGGTTCACCTGGAGGACGCCATCTCGCTCTATAAGAGAATAATAAAATACAAAATGCTGGACGAAAAGGAAGTCCCGGCGGCTGAGAAAATGTGCTTCGAGACCAGCGCCAAGAGTGGCTACAACGTGGACTTCCTCTTCGAAAGCGTCTTTGAGGCGGTCGTGCCTCTCATGAAGAAGGCCAGCAGACCAGCGGAGACTGTGGACTTAATGAATCCCAAGCCTAGCAAAGGGACCCGATCTGGCTGCTGCCATTGAATTATCCTCGGGGGGGAGGGGGGAGGAATAGGTCTGCGGTGACGTGTGGAGAACAGAAGGCCCCCCTTTACTGTGCTTTTATGCAACATGCATCTCTAGTTAAAAAGGTTTATTTATAAAGTGAACCGTGTGCCTTAGCCCGCTTCCAATACCGTATCAACAAAACGAATTCTGAGGACAAGGACCGGGACCAGTTCGGTTCGCCGAGGTGATCCGCTTTCCGCGTTGATAGCTGCCACGGTCCCGTCGGTGGCTTTTAAGGATTCTGAGGTTGTTTTAAAAAAACGTAATTCTGCGGAATGGGGGGTGCTGCTCGTACTTTCACTATTTTTTTTTTTTTTTAATGCGTCCATATATTACAAAAGAATTCCTTAATCAGTTTAAATGTATTCTTTACACTGTGAAATGGATCCTAAAACCTTGATGATTCTGTTACTTATTTTTACACTCTTCAAATCTGACTTCTTGAACGCAATGCACAAGTACTTTTATATATGTAAAAAAAAAAAAAAAAAATGTAGGTGGCAGGTCACTTATTTGAATTCTGATGGTGCCTTAATATTTGCATTATAAAAATTGATTATGATACAGCAAGCTGGCACGGAGATCCTTGTTTTCATGCCTTTGATTAGTGAAATCTCTTGAGCCTTATACATAGGAGTCTAAATTGTGTCCAACTGTTTGCTTCAATTTAAGCAAATTCTAGAGGTGCTGGACACTGCAGCTTGATGCGTTTTATAGAAACGCAATACCTGAAGATGTGGATCTGGTGGACTTATGCACAGGTGACTGTATGAACCCTTTGCGCTGGGGGGTGGGTGGGGTGTCAGTCCTCTAACACCGCTCATTTGCGGCAGGGACCGCCCTGCTAGCAGTCTTCATCTTTCTACTACCGTGACTTGGGCCTAAGCCTATCATGCCTATGCTGTACCTTAAACCCTAGCTGCCTCTACAAAGGTGAAGGGGTCTGAACCTCTATCCCCAGCGCTGCAGCAAATATCCCTGTGGCCTGAGTGATGGGGCTGCCCATATGGGTGCTTTGCGGACCACCTTGGTCATTCCTTCTGATGTACATAAGCATTTTTTTTTTTATGTGGCTCTAATAAAAGGTATCAAAAACTGCAAACCGTGTACTTAGTGAGTGGGTTAACCCAAGTATTTATTTTACAGGGGGGCAGATTAGCTTTTACTCTAGTACTCCCCATGTGGAAACTCCTCTTTCCTGCCCACCTCTGCTAGAAATGAATGATTTATACCCGTTCAGCACAGCTTGTTCTCTCTTGCTGCCTCGGTGCTGTCAATATTTGATTTGACTGCTGCCGCTGCAAACATTGGAATCTGATAAAGCTGTAGGGAAAAACCAGCGAGCCAGATTTCTGAATGATGCCCTGCCATTTTGTGCTGATGAAAGGAAGCATTTTATACGGAAATCTGTGCATGGCGGGGTCCTTAGCATCGCCAGTGCTGCCTGGAGCTAGCCACAAGTTCCTGCTGTCATATTCCACAAGAATTTGCTAAGCACCCTTAGGCATAAACCATTTTGATCAGTTTTGGGTTTTTTTTTTGTAAATGAGATGGTAATATACAAAAACACATCGATTTTTTTTTTCTACCAGTAGCAAGTACAACAAGCTGGCAAGAGGTCAAGCTTGAATTTAATTCCATGCCTGAGAAAAATATTTCCTAAAGTAACAATCTTGAATGGAATAAACAATAGGTGAGGAGAAGAGACCACTTATGTGCTTCAAATGGCTTTCTGCCTATGCAAAATGCCTTTAACGCAGACCCCCTTGTACACCCCAATCTGAAGTTGGCATGTAGTTTCCTTGCTGTGAGGGGTACTCCTAAGGACACATTGCTCCAAGTGGGGGATACTGATTAACTGTTATCTTGGCCATGACACCAAACAAGAATATGGTAAAACTCCAGTGACCCTACTAAGCTCTGTAAAACTTTATTCACACATTACAGTAAAAATCGACCCTAGTGAAGGGTATAAATTTTTATAAGGTATGGTGGTAGAACAGGCAAACTTTATGGATGCCTTGATTGTGGCATAAGAACATAAGATATGCCATACTGGGTCAGACCAAGGGTCCATCAAGCCCAGCATCCTGTTTCCAACAGTGGCCCATCCAAGTCACAAGTACCCAAATATTAAATAAATCTCAAGCTACTTATTGCTTATTAATTAGTAGCAATTTATGGATTTATTCTCTAGGAACCTCCAAACCTTTTTTTAAACCCAGTTACACGAGCTGTTGTAACCACATCCTCTGGCAATGAATTCCAGAGCTTAACTATGCACTGAGTGAGAATTTTCTTCAATTTGTTTTAAATGAGCTACTTGCTAACTTTGAGTACCCTGTAGTCCTACTTGAGAGAGTAAATAACCAATTTAGTAAATGCTAGTGGGTTAATGTAATGTGGTCCTTCCCTCATGGTTGGCCACAAGTAGGCTGTGACCGTGACAAAATGACACCCAGTAAGTACTTCCATGAGGGGATTTAGTAAACCATGTGCAAAACTACATGCCCCCATCAACTTCTCTAACTTATTACAGACATATCTTACCTATAGGTGGCCCTATCACTATAACCAGGAATGTGGAAAAAAAATCATGTACAGCAAATAGTAGGGTAACATTTGAAGAAGCATTAACAGTTGTGTAGTAGAATAAGGGTAAATGAACTCTAATCCACTATGGTAATTCAGGAGGCAAGTATGGATTTGTGAGTGGGAGTACAGGCATTCAAAGTTAACTCTAATATAAAATATAGATACTATAAGATATTTTCTTGTTTCCTTGCTATAATATAACTTATCATGAAAGCACAGCTGTTAGAATTCTGTTCTGGAGAATTGCAGTTGGTGAAACAGAATACATTTTTATAAAAACATGAAATTTAAGAGAAAGCTTTTTCATAATTGCAAAAATTAGTATGGAAAACTTGCAAAGGAAAGATACAACTTACTTGTAACACAGTGTGGCAAAACAGATCGCTAATAGGCCACCATTTGATAAGTGGTTGAGCTGCATATTTAATTTAAGATTAGAAATCCTATTTGGCTTTTGAGGTAATAAGTTAAAAAAATAAGCACCAAAACTTTTTTTTGTTTTTTTGTTTACATTTTTTTTCTTAAAGAAAAAAATGTAGTTTTGTAGATTCCCTGGGGGTGGCTTCACACGTTCTTCATGCAGACTTGGCAGCGGCTGATGTGAGTTCGGATCAGCCCTGCCTTGAGCGTGTCGGCGGAGGGGGAGCTCTGAAAGCTCTGGCTGATGGTGGTCAGCCAGAAGCTGTACTTGTTCGCAAAGTAGTGGCAGGTCCCTCGGGCGCCGTTGCACTCGATGAAAGGCGTGGCCCTGAAGTCTTCCAGGCAGCTTCCGGGAGAGACGAGGGACTGGCCGCCGCCTTCGGCGCCAGCGGCGGTGTGCTGGAACGAGAGGACAGAAAGGGGGGAGGAGTCCTTGTTAAAAAAAAATACTCCTGCCAGGGGTCTGCAGTAACCGCAGCTTCTCCTCCCTATAGCAGAATGCTCTATGTCCATCAATTCTTCCCTCCCGTGGCTCACAGCTTGCGTGGTCTACAAAGTGCTGTTGCTGTGGGTGGGTCTAGCCTGGGGGGACGGCCCACACCGCACACACACCCTGATTTTAAAATATACGCATGGTATTTTACCTCTGCACAAGTAGGTGCAAAGCATGCAGAGCCCTTTTTTTAAAATTTTTATTAAATGCGCATACTTTGTGCTCCTTCTCAAAGGGGCTTGGCTGTCTTCTCCTGTTTGAAAGTTGCCATTACGTGCCTGTGCCTTTAGCGATGATGGGGGCACTTTCGGTCGGCTGGTGTCACAGGAGCCATCTTAGAAGCAGCCTACAACTATTTGTAGTCAAAGAACAGAAAATCATGGCTCTTAGTGGCACACAAGGACGAAGAAAGCAGCCCCTTTCCTACCGCCATCAATCGTCTTGCTGGTTTCGGTGGCGAGGCAAGCTGGCTCCAGTAATGCTGCCTTGCTCTGCTCTTAACCCCCCCCCCAATCACTCTCCTTTTTTGTTATCTCATCTCATTTTCTCTCGCTTATCTTATTAGTCCCTCACCATACTCTCCTTGTGGCGGTGGCAGCAGTATAAGTGTTGATGTCCCCTCTCCCTCCTGGTCACTTGGTGCACTTCTTGTTTAGAGAAGGGGGGGGGGGGCAGATCTGGTCCTGCAGCTCTTAACCTGTAATACTGCTCCAGGGGGTAGGAGCCTGGACGGGGCAGGTTATGAGAGCTGTCTGTAGCCAGTTCCTTGCTCCTCCGTGGCCTTTCAGCCGGTCTGCTGCTCCGCTAGACTCGGAGAGGAGTATGCAATGCTAATCTATTGAAATTGATGGATGCATGAATCCATTCTCGGGCAATCAATAGGCTAAGGGTGAAATGCACAACAGCAAACTGGGCAAAGAAGCAAGACCGAAATGCACGTCCACCATGGACTTTTGTTAACCAAATATGATGAAAAGAATGAGGTTAGAGCATCTATGTCAAGAAGGATGTTGAGGTTCGATAGGGCATCCATATAACGTGCCATGCAAAAGAACAGTTACATAAATAGCAGCATTAGTAACATCACGGTGGCCCTTGCTTTGCTGGGGGAAAGGTTAGAGAGTTTACATACCATAAGGAAGGAATAGCCAATCCATAAACTGCGCCAGCCCTCGGGACAATGAGGAATGGAAACATCTTGACTATGAACGGCAATGGCAATGGTGGGAGCTTCGCAGACCGAACAGCGGCTGATGTAAGGTTGAATTTCTTCCTCAACCACAGGCATCATGGGGAGCGGAGCTGTGGTCGAAAGCCAGTAAGACTTGTCGTTTCTGCTGGCATAGTAACAGACGTCACCAGGATTGCAGTAGAGGAAAGGCATGGTGCTAAAACGGGGCAAACAGGATCCAGCAAGCCCTGTAAAAACAAAACAAAAATAGAATTTAACTCTTTTTTTAAATTTATTTATACTTCTCATATACACACTTCAAGAATCCTCTTGAAAGAGGAAAAAAACCACAAATCTGAAATGAGGTAAAACTATTAAGAGGTGAAAAAAAAGTCAGATCACGGTTAGTACAGCACAGATTCCCATCAACTACGATGATCCTGAAACTGTAGGAGTAAACCTTTCCCCATTCAGGAAATGAGTCTGCTGCAAGAAAATGATGCGTCTTTATATTTTAGGCGACTATTACATGTGTGTGTGCTAGCAAAAGATGCCCCTAATTGCAAAACTCTGGCCTGCTTCATGAGAAACTGCCGCCTCTTCCTATGCCTTTGTCTCTACACATCAGGAAAATCTTTTATTACAGACCAGCAAAAGTATCTCTAAACCCCCAATCTGTCAGGTGCAAGAAGAAATTGTAACCACCAGAGTTGCAGGCTCACTATTTGATGTCTCAGGAAGAATAGAAATAGTAAGATTTACTTGGGATCTGATGAGATCAAGACTTGTGGTCTTATATCCAAATTATTTCCTCTTAAATTGGGGGCAAATAGTAAGAGACTGGAGGGACGGCTTGGTCAGGATCTTCAGTCCCTCTAATAAATTATCTTTTAAACAGATACTTGGGAAATTAACAGACCTGAGATTCTTCCTGCTCCCAATATTCTTCAGGTTTTCAAGTTTGTTTGACAAAAACAAATTTTCCTTTATGACAGAGTCTTGGAGGGGCTTAACATGAAGGATATCTTGATTAGGTTTGTCTATTTGTTGAGCCATATTATTTTTAGAGAGCTCTAAAGCTCTGCAAATGTACACATTACGGGATTCAATAGTGCACTAAGAAAAATGCCAAGGCCTTCAATAGCCTCCCAAATGGCTTCTAATGTAAACTGAGCAGGCCTCACCAATGAAAATTACGCCGTTGAAACTAACTCCTGTAATAGCAATTTCGTGAGATATTACTTCCACTGCACTCATTCCTCTCATAACAGAAATAACTCCCAACACCACTGAACATGGTCTGATCTGAAAACGCAGCGCTACCAACTGCCTCTGCATTCTGTGCCTAAAACTTAATTGTATGGGTGGCGTCAGCCTGCGGTGAATCCGGACACCCAGTCAGCTTCGCAGGCTGCCGCTGGATTTGTGGGAGAAGAAGTGATATCGGGGGGAAAAGATGTTGCATAGTTTGGGGAAGAGGTAAGCAAGCTTCCTCATCGGGTAGATCCCGACAACTTCTCATCCTATACAATGATTTCTCGCACAACGTAGGCATCCATTGGGCTGAGAGGAGGTTGATCCAGAGTGGTCGCAGAGAGAGCCTTCCTCTTCTGACCAGCATGGGGCATTATCAAAGGTAAGCAAAAAACTTCAGGAAACAGAGAGATCAGTCTTGTGCCGTAAAGGGTTTAAGTGCCATCGTGGATCTCAAAAATCAAGTACATAGAATTTTAAATGAGTGGCAACCTGTACTCCCTTTAGGATTATGGTGGGATGGTTGTGTTTTCCTTGTGGGTGTTGGCTTTGGGTCTGTGCGCCAGTTGGCCTGTCTCTCCCCCCCATAACACTGTTGGCATGGACAGACAGACATGGTGTCTCCTATGTCTGATCTCTTTGTGTATTAAACAGAGAACACACACAAAGTGAAATTTAAAGTAAACAGACAGTAAAAAGTTGAAAGATTTTATTGCAGTATAGTAAAGGCGATAGTGGCTCAATGAAACTTCTTGTTCAGAAATGTTACCAGACTTATTCATTGCAAAATGATGGTTTTAGTTATGAAATGCTTTCATCAAAACATCCATTTGCCTTCATTTGTCTCTCTTTTTTCCCAAAACAAATTAATTTTTTAGTCTGAGATATGTGAATGCTGAAAAAGTACCATCTCCCAAAGCTATTCGTACATTTCTACCCTACAACACAATAGGTAGTGAGGCTTAGGTTTCTCCCACTTTGCTATCTCACTGCATGCCAAATTATTATGCACAGAGTAGTTCATCCAAGGCTTGTAAAACCTATATGTGACATTGAAAAGTGTCTTTCCAGGGCGTCAGGAGCCCCAGCTGACTGGCCCATGCCAGACAAACAACCCTATAGACAAAATGGAACAAACTCATCCCCATATTCTTGTATGATGTTCATGCATTTTTTCCCGTCCTGCCACAGATCATGGCCATCAGCTGACCATTCAAAATATTGTTGTAGGGGACAAGCTGCTAGTCCAGCACTGCAGAAAGTTATTTATTTAAAGTCTTTTCTATACCGTCGCTAAGTTATATACCATCGCAACAGTTTACAAGTAGGCACATAAGTTTGGAGTAAGCGTACTATAGTACATTCTAACAGGTGCCATTAAGTTTCGGTTACATTAAATCATAAAAATATGTACAAATGTTTAGTGATGTAGGTTCTGGCCAGGTGTACCTAGAAGGTACTTTTACAGGTCAAAATAAATCATATTTACTGTGTAATAATTACTTTTATTGTGTACTCAATTTGTTTAAATATTGTAATGCACATTTATGAGAATAGTGCTGTGTGCAGGTGCTCTTCTGTTTATTCCAATGTATTTTCTATTCTCCGGTCTCTTTATAAAAGGCTTGTTTAAAAAGCCATGTCTTTAGACTTCTCTTGAATGTTTTGGGGTCTCTCTGTAATCTGATCTCCAAAGGCATTGTGTTCCCGAGTATGGGTCCTGCTAAAGACAGTGCCCTCTCTCTTACCTGTGTTAGTCTTGCTGTCTTGACTGAGGAAATGGTTAAGAGAGCTTTGTTTGCTGAACGAAGGTTCCTGTGTGGTACGTGTAACCATAGTGCAGTGTTTAGCCAGTCCGCTTTTTCATCATGTATTAGTTTATGTATGGTGCATAGTGCTTTGTATTTTATTCTTTGTTCTATGGGTAGCCAGTGAAGTTCAGCCAGAGTTTGTTATATGGTCTCTTCTTTTTTCCAGTTAGTATTCTCGCTGCTGTGTTTTGTAGAATTTGAAGTGGTCTTATTGTTGTATTTGGGAGTCCTAGAAAAAGTGCATTACAGTAATCAATACTGGCAAAAACTAGTGCCTGAAGCACTGTTCTGAAATCTGCAGGAGTTAGTAATGGTTTAAGTTTTCTGAGGATTATGAGTTTAGCATAGCCTTCTTTTACTTTTAGCGATAATTGTTGTTTTAGATTAATTTTGGGGTCCATTATTATTCCAAGGTTCCTTACTTTTTCCGCTAGTTCTATTTTCTGGTTGTTTTTGAGTATAATTGGGATTTGAATGATTTCGATATTTTTTCTAAGTGTAGAAATTCTGTCTTTTCAATATTGATCACTAGTTCCATTCGGTTTAATAGTTGTTTTATGATGTCTAGGTACATGTTAGCTAGATTTAATGTTTTTTCTATTGTGTTCGATTGGTAGAATTAATTGAATATCATCTGCATAGATGTAATGTATGATTCCTAATCCTGCTAGTAGATGGCATAATGGAAGCATGTATATGTTAAAAAGGGTTGCAGACAAGGCTGATCCCTGCAGTACACCTGTTTCAAGATTGAATTTGTCTGATAATGTGTTAATCTGAACTTGAAAGAACCTATTTTTTAGATATGAGCTGAACCAGTTTGTTTCGTTGTATAGTCCAATCTCTTCTAGTCCTTTTAGTAGAATTTTATGGTTTACTGTGTCAAAGGCTGCTGACAAGTCTAACATTATTAGAATGTATTGTTTTCCACTATCAAAACCTTAGGCTGTTGTCTGTAAGTGAGAGGAGTAGTGTCTCGGTACTGTAGTGTTTGCGAAATCCATGTTGTGACGGATATAGTAAGTTATTGTTATCAAGGTGTTCCGCTATTTGTTTCTGTACCGTTTTTTCTATTAATTTGGCTAATAAGGGTAGATTTGAGACTGGACGGTAGTTGTTTAGGATCAGGGGCGTCACTGGTTGTTTTTTTTTTTTGATTGGTTTTATAATTGCTCCTTTTAGTATATCTGGGATTGTTCCTTCTTTTAGGGATAGGTTTATAATCTTAGCTAAGGTTGGGGAGACTGTGTTGGCTGCTTTTTTTATGTAAAATGTTGGTATTGTGTTGATTTTGTGTGGAGCATTTCGATTCTGGTAGACTTAGGGGTGATTCTTGTTTGTCATTGGTGAGATTTGCTACTATGGAGAATAAGGTTCTTGGGTTGTTAGCGAACTTCTCAATTTTATTGCTGTAGTACTTTTTTTTTTTTTTTTTTTTTAAATGGTCAGGATTAAATTTTTGTAAAAGGCAAGAAATACTTGTAGCCCCATCAGGGGGAGGGATGTTTATAAGAACTTCTGGGACACCTGCTAGCTGGCTTAGAAGCAAAGGGGCCATATTCTCCTGGAGGTAATTGCAATGACGAGAGCCTTGTGTGAAGCCCATGCGGAAGAGAAGTTGGGCTAGGCTGCCCAACTAGGGGCTCCCAAAGGCAGAGACCCTACTTTAAAAAAAAATTCCCTTTGATTCTACTGTGTCCTATTAACTTAGCGCCCATTGGAAACGGGCAGCTTGAACAAATGTGCTGCAATAGAGCAGTCTCCTTCTGAAACATCATGAGGGATCTTGTAACTGTTACTGCAGCTGTGTCTGCCGCCTTAAATCCAAGCTGAGCGGCTTTCAAATTCTGGTCGGATGTTTGTGAGTTTTCACCGCTGCCACACTGTCATAATTCTGATGTGTAGCGGGGCGATGAGCGACAGCCTTGATGTGTCTCCATTTTCTTATAAGCCCGCTTCTGCTGCTCCTAACTTCATATTTTGAGAGCTGTCCCCAGCACTGTGTTTTTAATTAAATAATTCAACAATGACCTCCTGGAAGGCCCCTCCCGTACACGGATGTTGCTGTGTTGTTTTATTGGGGGGGGGGGAGAGATAGGAGAACGTATAACGCTAGCAGAGAAGTTCCTTCTCCATAGCTCTTAACTGCTGGAGCTTGAGGTAATTTAGTCATCCTGCACATTTTTTTAAATCTTTCCTATACAGCTCTTACTCCCCCCCCCCCCCCCTTATTCCAAGGCATGATCTAAAGGTAAGGCAGCACGAGAGAAGAATGACTGACTGACTGCCTTCCACAAACGTCAGGTTTTTGTTTTTTTGTACATTTCTTGCTCAAAGAGCTGAAAAGTACTGAATGGGTGTGTGTACGTACATACATATCTATACACCTTCTTCAAGTTATTATTCATGCTTTGCACCAGATTCCCACTCAAGGGACAATACTATAAATCCAAGATTTCACTAGCTATACAGCCTCATTTACTAAGTTACCCCCCCCCCCCTTCTTGTCTATAGGAAGAAAACTTAGTAAATGACGCTCACAGAATGAATGATCTAATAAAACATTTGAGGAGACGTCCTCCCTAAAAGAGTTCGCAACCACTACAGGGTGGATGGTTTACAGGGATAGCTTCACAGCATTTGGGAAAAGGAAAGGAGCATCCTGCTGGAGTTTACAGCATTTCTGAGCCCAGGAATGGCTAGACGGTAACTTTTGTTTTGTAAAACAGTAGCATGGGGCAGGTACTCCAGGGTCAGAACTTGTAAGCAACATCGATGAGACCTCCCGAGGAAGCGGGTGCTCGCGGGTGCTCAGACTGGGGGGAGCCTTTTTGAGGTTTTATGTGTGCATATAAAAGCATCATTGAACGGGCTGAGACATTTTGTACATGCGCAGAAGGGGCTGCATGGGACACTACAGAGTTTTGGAGAGCAACAGGGCTTTTACGTTTGAAGCAGTCACATATGGGGCTGGAAGGTGGTGTTTTTGCCTGTACTGATGAAAAGGTCTCCACTAGTCCCTGGGGCAGCTTTCGGGTGGCATGAATTAGCTTTGTTCCACAAATTTTATGAGTTTGAGATAATCATGTAGGTAAACTGCTCTATCGCCCATTAGAGGAAAATGTTTCTGCCCTGTAAATCACTCGTGCCAAGCTGCAGGGTCATCAAATAGCACTGGAGTTCTTACCCTGCAAGTTATTTATTGGAAAGGTACTGTGATTTGTTTGGAATTGGTGTAGGGGTGTTTTCACCTATGTGCTTGGTTATTTTATTTATTTATTTAACAGTTTTTTATACCGACCTTCATAGTAAATTACCATATCGGATCGGTTTACAGTTTAACAAAGGGAAAAAAGAAAACTAGAGTAACAAATTCACGTAAACGAAAGATAACAATAAGTAGGAATAAGTCAAAGTTACAATCAACAGGGGGCGAGAACTTGGAAGCTTGCAACAAGCTGGAAAGAAGAAAGGCCAGTAAAAGTAATTTTACCATAGCGTGTACAAGTTAATAAACTTAAGAACGGTACTTTAACCTGAATGTCTCAGAGTCCATTTATTTTTTTCTTTGAGAAACGGAGAGCCAGACCAGGTAGGAATGAAGGCCAACTAGTGATTGTCTGGTGGTTCAGGGAAGGCTTGGTGAAAGAGCCAGGTTTTAAGTCTTTTTCTGAAAGTTAAAAGGCTTGGCTCCAGTCTGAGGTTTGATGGGATACTGTTCCAGATAGAAGGGCCTGCTATCGAAAAGGCTCTGTCTTTGGTTGTAGCGAGGCGTGTGGCTTTAGTGGGGGGAACATTAAGAGTGCCTTTGTAAATGTCTCTAGTTGGTCTGTTAGAGGAGTAGAGTTTGAAAGGTATTTCCAGGTCAAGTTGAAGTTGATGATGGATGGTTTTATGGATTAAGGTGATTGATTTGTATAGAATTCTGTAATTTACTGGTAACCAGTGTAGGTTCCTGAGAATTGGTGATATGTGTTCGTAGCGGCTGGTACTGGTCAACAATCTTGCTGCCGCATTTTGAATCTGCAGAGGTTTGGTAGTGGATTTGGGGAGTCCTAGTAGAAGGGCGCTGCAGTAGTCTATTTTGGCGAACAGTAGCGCTTGGAGGACTGTCCTGAAGTCGTGGAAGAATAAGAGAGGTTTAAGTCGTTTTAGGACCTGTAATCTGTAAAAGCAATCTTTCGTTGTTGTATTGACCATTTTCCTTAGGTTTAGTCGATTGTCTAGAATCACCCCAAGATCTCTAACCTGCTTACATGTGATTTGAGAGTTGAGTGGTGTTGGTTGGTGGATATTGATATCATTTGAGGAGATGAGGAGAAGCTCTGTCTTAGAGGCGTTGAGGACCAAGTTTAAGCTGTTGAGTAGATTGGTGATGGATAGTAGGCAGTTGTTCCAATGGGTGAGCGCTTTTGAGATTGATTCTGTTATGGGGATTAGAATCTGTACGTCGTCTGCGTACAGATAATGAATTAGGTTGAGATCTGTTAACAGTTGGCAGACGGGGAGAAGGTATATGTTAAAGAGGGTTGGAGATAAGGAGGATCCTTGTGGAACACCAAGAGTTGATTTTGTTAGACTCTTTATTGTTGATTTTGACTTTAAAAGTCCTATTGCTGAGGAAGGACTTGAACCAGTTGTGGGCAGATCCGGAGATGCCGATATCTGCTAGGCGATCCAGCAGGATGGAATGGTTGACGGTGTCAAATGCCGCCGAGATGTCTAACAGGACTAATAAAAAGGAGTGTCCTTTGTCTAACCCCATAATAATATGGTCTGTAAGTGAAATAAGGAGGGTTTCCGTGTTGCGTGATTTGCGGAAACCATATTGCGAAGGGTATAGGATCTTGTGGTCTTCTAGGTATTCAGAGAGTTGGGTGTTTACCAGTTTCTCCGTTAGTTTGGCAACGAATGGGAGGTTAGAGATGGGTCTGAAATTATTTATTTATTTATTTATTTTTAATTTTTAGCTAGTACATTGGGGTCTAAGTTGTGTTTCTTGAGTAGGGGCTTGAGTGAGGCGGTTTTTAGACTGTCTGGGTAGCTTCCTTGGGTTAGAAGGCTGTTTATGATGCTGGTCAGAGGTCCTGAGATCGCATTTGGGATGAGAAGCAGGAGTCTCGATGGGATATTATCAGCCGGATGGCTAGATGGTTTCTGACTTTTTAGAAGGGATTCAATCTCTTTAGTGGAGATTGATTCGAAACTGTCAAATTTGGGTCTAGTAAGAGAGTTAGGATTCTCGCCTAACTTGAGAGTTGTTGTGTTTGGAGGAAGGAGGGCGAGGGTGTTTAAAATCTTCTGTTGAAAGAATGAAGCGAGCTCATTGGCCTTGGAGAGAGCTTGTTCGTCTGGGATAGGTGGGGGGGTAGATTTCGTGATTTGTGTTACGTAAGCAAATAGGGCCTGGGCATCGTATTGGAAATGGTGTATTTTGTTTGCATAGTATTCCTTTTTTTTCTGTAGAATGGCGGTCCTGTAGTGATGTAAGAATCCTTTGTATGTTGACAGGGTAGATGTGTTAGGGGTTTTGCGCCATCTATTTTCTTTATGGTTATATACAGGACACCTTGTTCTATGCCAGTATATATACAGTATATATACAGTATATATATACCTTGTTCTATGCCAGTATATATACAGTATATATACAGGACACCTTGTTCTATGCCAGTATATATACAGTATATATATACAGTATATATATACCTTGTTCTATGCCAGTATATATACAGTATATATACAGGACACCTTGTTCTATGCCAGATGGTTTTGCGCCATCTATTTTCTTTATGGTTATATACAGGACACCTTGTTCTATGCCAGTATATTTTTGCCCTTGGAATGATATCAGCCTGAGAATCTGAAATTTGTCCATGCTTTAAAAAAAAAAAAAAAGACATTTCTTAATGTTTTCGGTAGCAGAAGTCTAGTACTAGCTACAGGGGTAAGGAGTAGCAGTGAAGTCTCTTCACGCTTTGAGATAACAGAATCAATACGTACCCAGGTCTTGGTTATGTGCTTTTTCCTGTCCTTCAAAATATAACAGGCTGTAACCACTCCAGAGTTTAGCCATTCCCACTGGACACATTGGCTCTTGGTCAGACTGGCTGTGCTTCACCAGAAGGTAGCCTATGTTAACGCTGCGGCCTGGCATGCCAGGTGCTCCTGGACGACCTTGACGACCAGCGGACCCTTCAGGGAAACCAAAGACATTTTAAAAGAGCTGAAACCACTGCAAAGATATAGTTGGAGGGAGGGGAGAGAATGAACATTGAAATTCAGAATGGTCTGTCCCTTGAAGAAGAAAAAAGTAAGACATCAACAAGACTCAAATTGTTTTATTATGGCTACTCTAACATTTTGCGTAATACATCAGGCTCATTGTACTTATGGAAACCCTGATTTTTATTTATTTATTTTACAAACCTAAATTCTGCACACAATTTCAGCTAAAGCCAAGGAATCCCTTCCTTGAAAAATGAAGTATGGCGTACATTGGCGTGATAGCAGAAGCATGGCCTAGTACCACGGCAGGCCACGGGGGTAAGCAGGTTGGTTCCCCAGAAAAAGTCTGGGTTGTTGATGAGTGGGTACTCCAAGCAAGCAGCAGGCTCAGCAGGCCAGGATAGGCCAATGGAGGCTTTTTTTTTGGGCCAAAATGCGAGCTGTAGAGAGGATATGGTAAGCATATTTAGGATTAGCACCATAAGGGATAATCATATACCTAGCGGGAAGGTGAGGAATGACCAACTTTAATATGGAGGGGAGAAACCAGACCCTCTTCTCCATCTCATTCTGACTCGCCAAGGACAGGGGTGACCAACTCTGATCCTCAAGAGAGCCACAAACTGGCCTGATTTTCAGCATATCCATAATATTTTATGATGAGAGATTTGCATGCACCTCCTCTACTGTATGCATATCTATCTCATGCATATTCATTAGATATCCTGAAAACCTGTTTGTGGTTCATTAGGATTGGAGTTGGCCATCCCTGACCTAGGAGGTAACAACTGTGTGGCCTTGTAAGGGAACCAAGCTCATAGAAGGAGTTAGAAAAGACTTTGATAACAGCTTTTATGCCTTCTGAGCTAGGATTGTGTGGGTGGATATCATCCCAAGGAGAGACTGGAGAAACTAGATGGCGTTGAAAAGAAAATGGGTACACTGGAAAGTATTTAAACTTGTTATTCGGGAGACAAGCATGGAATATGGACGCAGGCTGCAGTGACAGAATTTAAAAAAAAAACAAAAAACCAGCTGGGGCTCTCTGGCAGGCTGAAATACAGTAAGGAAGTCCTACGCGAAAAGCAGACACTGCTGTAGGTAGGTCGGTCTGGCAGGCTGCATGTTAGGGTAACAGGCTTATGGGTAGATATGGGACGGGAGGGTAGTAAGTGTGATCTTGTACATTTATCCACCAAGACGGTGGAAGACTGAGGAGGAAGCTGACATAACCTGTCCCGGAGAGGGTGCGATATCTTATATGCAGTCATGCACTATGGCTGGCAGGTAGGATAGATCCTTAGCAGTCTAGACAGGTAACTATGTAGATGGGATGGGTGGGTTGATTTTTTTTATTTTATTTCTTTTTATCATCCTCTCTATAACTGTCGAGATGCTCATATATTTTTCAATGTTACACTTAAAAGTGCCCCTCAGGTGAGGAAAATCATCTAAAGAAAAAAAAATTAAAAAAAACATGTGGCATTACAAGCACCGGTTCAGTTACTGAGCATAGAGGGTGGGATACAAAGCTCAGCTTGCATTCTTGTATGGGATGTCACCAAGCCACCAGACAGTTGTTATGCCTGAAGAGGGTTTTTTTTCCCCCTCACAAATGGAAATTAAACAATCCACAAACAAAGTTGTAGGGGGGGGAAAAAAACCCACCTGAAAACAAAACGAAAACAAATTTTTTTTTTCTCCTGCACATTCCTAGTCTTTACCAGTAGAAGTTGTCAGGATTTTGAGAACACGGCTGTGTAAAGAAGGGCAAGCATAATTTGCATGACGCATAGGTGAAGGGGAATACATAAGAAAACCCCAGAATACCTTACGAGACCAGATCTGAATGCAAAGTGTCAGGGTGGAATTACAAATTTAAGCACAGACTGCAAAAAAAACAAAGAGGCCAATATGCTTAAAAAAAGCTTAGCTCCTAAATTATGTGCCTATTTTCAGTCACACTTAAAAGCCTACATTTGTGGCTGAAAATTTGCCTAGATTTAGGATCCTAACTGAGATGCCCACTGCTGAACATCAGTGCTAAACATCTCATTTTTTCCCCTGCCTGGTAAAGTTAGGGGCCCAGTGAAACTAGGAGGATACATTTTAGGCACTCAGCACATTTTCAAAAAGGGCCAATCTAACTCCCAGAGTTTGAACATTTGGGGATAAGCAGGCCAATAGTGATGCAGAACAGAACCATCAAGTTCCAGGCTTGGAGGGTTACGAGCACTTTGCTTGACAAATGATGACAGAGAAACGGCAGAGCCCATGAAGCTGACGCGATAAGAACATAAAAGTAAAATTAGACTTAAAAAGAGACTGGAGAAGGCGGGTTAGGAGGAAGACCAGGCCTTTGCATTTCCTTTACCTTCGTCTCCTACCGGGCCCCTGAAGCCTGAAGATCCTTGATCACCTCTCGCGCCAGAAGGACCAGGCTTGCCCCCGATGCCTTGTAAACCTTCTTTACCAGCGGCCCCTCTCAAGCCTTACAAAAAAAACCAAAAAAAACAACAACAAATAATATTTCTATTTCACTAGACAGTAACAATTCTTTTTTTTTTTTATGATGCAAAAAAATAAAAATAAAAAAATGCAATAAGGTTCTAAATGATACCTGGAGACCCTGGCAATCCGTGCGGCCCCATTTCACCCTGGACACCTCTAGGGCCGATAATGCCACGAGGGCCTTGAGTACCTCGCTCGACCCGCACAGCCTGGGGCTCAGGAGGAAGCCCGGGAGAGCCAGGCGGGCCTTGAAAACCTAGGAAAAAATAAAACGATACTGCTGTACCGGTAATAATATAAATCGATTGAACAACAAAATCCCCACAAGACGGAAAACACAAGAAAAAGATGAACGCACACACGTCCTGTGGGCCGAAAAGGTGAAAGGAATGCGTGGAAAGAGGAGAGAGAGAGAGAGAGAGAGAGAGATGGTGGGAGGAGGGCACTTTGTGGACGCGAGCCGGCCAACGTGCAGCCCAACGTCCCCCGCGTCCAGCATGAGAGGGAGAGGACATGGAGGCCTTGGTTTATGGAAGGCGACGTCAGGGACGGAGGTTTACCGAGGGTCCCCGGGGGCTGTTATAGAGCAGGCCCCTCTGCTTATGAAGACTGCATAAGATGTAGAGATGTTAAAGGCTTCTGTGGCACCTCTCATTTCTCTTGAAAATCCATCAAGTCTTAAAATGTGTTCCTTTCCAGTAAAATACGTCTCCAACCGCTTGTACGAGTCTGAATCATTTTTTCCTTTTTCAATTTTCTCCCCGTTTTTCGGTTTTTATTCCTTTCCACCGCTTCTTTCTCCTCTCTCACCACAGTTTGTCACCCTCTCCCCCCCAAGGTGCTTCTTTTTCTTCTCAATTGTCTTTTTACTCGTCTCGGTCTCCTCATCTCCCCTCCCATCTTCTCCTTCAGCCCATCCCGCCCCCCCCCCCTCTGGTCTTTCATCCCCTTGCTCGTTTCACCCCTCCCAAGTCATCTCATTCAACCCCTTCCCATCCAGGGCCCGCACGACCGTTAGGCAGGACTAGGGTGGCCGCTTAGGGCAGCGTCGGTGGGAGGGGACGCTGCCTTTTTCAAAACGTGAAGGCTGACAGCAGTGGAGCACTTGCTTGGTTGGACAGAGCCAGAGAGAGAGAGGGAGGACTGAGGGATGGAGGCCATAACGCTAACTCTCTAGCACTATCAGAGGGACCCTGCTTCCATTGCTCCTGCAGTCTTTTTTTCTTCTTCCTTCTCTCACCCCCTTTATCATCCCCTTCTGATCGTGCACTTCTTCGCAACTTCTTGCAGTCTTCCGGTTCTTGCTCCTTTTACCACTCTCTTCTCTCCTTCCTCACTTGCGCGCACTCATATTTCTACCCCTTTCGCCGCCTTGCAGCTGCCGCTCGGTGCCCGCAGGAACCTTTTGCTTAAAGCAGTCTGGCAGGAGACAGGTGGGGAGGGAGGCAGAGTGCAGCATAAGGTTATTTTGGGGGGTGGGTCCTGGCACAGGTAGTCTTATCTTGGCTCTTGGCTTGAGTTTTGTACGCTGTATACTGAGCATATCTACTCTGGAATTTTTGATGATTGCACAAGTATTGATATTTATTGTAAATTGCTTTGAGCAATGATTTTTTTGTCACTGGATTAAGGGGCCTGTAAAAAAGTTCAGTTAAATAATAGATCTTGTGCGAGACACAGTGCCCAGTGGAGTCAGATATCTTTATCTGCCCTCTAGATGTTTGATTTCTTGAATATCTTTCAAGTCTTTGGGCAAACCATCAAAGCCCTTTGAATTTGCATTCCAGATCAACTGAGAACAAACTACGGCAGGGGTGGGCAATTCCGGTCCTCGAGGGCCACAAACCAGTCTGGTTTTCAGGATATCCCTAATGAATATGCATGGCATAGATTTGCATACAACTGAGGCAGAGTGCATGCAAATCTCTCTCATGCATATTCATTAGGGATATCCTGAAAACCAGACTGGTTTGTGGCCCTCAAGGACCGGAAGTGCCCACCCCTGAACTACGGTAATATGGTTTTAAAACATCATGATGTGTAGGGATAAAACTAGGCCTTTGCATTACAAATGATCGTATTTTCCATCATTTTAGCTCCAGAAATATACTACTTTTATAGGTATTTATGATATGAAAATTGCAATCCAATAAGCAATAGATTAAAAAAACCCAGACGTTTTTTCATGCAGGCGTGCATGATCCTGCAGCCATCAATTATAGCTTTTTGATTTTAGGCTGGATGTCGCCGATGTGTCTTTCAGCAATGTCTGAAAATGTAACCTTTCTTTTTTCATTTTGACCATGATTTTGCATTTGGCAAAGTAATTAAACTGGAGTTTTGTTTCACACACACAAACATGGTTAAAAGCTATAACATGCCAGTCTAAAATTAAACCCATTTTCATAAATTACATTTTATTCTTGAATTTGTAAATGCCAATCTTGAGTGTTGCATATGTAACACATTATTATGTTCAATATGCTGATTCCATACACCATCTGTTTTGGATTTAAAATAATGTTTATCGTGTGTCCCATAGCTTAAATTTGAATTAGATAGGACAAAAAAAAGGGAGTATCTAAATACAGAAATGTATTAAGTTGGACCTCATGGTCATAAACTGGTTTTCTCTCAATTTGTTGCAATGCCACAGAAATTGGTCTTCGGTTGCAGAATCACGGCAAACTACCTTCCCTCCACCCCCACATCCCATTCATTCAGCACTGCTACCAGCTCCCTTCCTCCTTCAGCTCTGTGCCCTCCCACCCCTGGCCAGATGTGCGGTGGCTGCTGCTACTCAACTCCCATTCTGGGGTGGGCTGGGGCGAGGCAGGGGAGCAGAGGGAAGGATGACAGGGGATGGAGGAGTTAGGCGTGGGGAGGGCAGGTGCGAGAACAACCTTTGGGAAGGAGACAGACGTGAGTCGAGAGAAAGAAGCAGGCAGAAGACATGAACTGGCAGGGAAAAAAAAAAAAAGAAAAATATTGGAACAGAGAAAGGAAAGAGAATGAAAAAAACCCCCCAGAATAAAACAAATTAGAGACACAAGAAAGGTTTGCAAGCTCGTTTGTAAAGGAATATATTTTATTATAACAAAATGCAGCTTGTGCATACATTTAGATAAACCTGCCAGAAAGTTACTGACCACAGAATTTCCTAAGGCTTACCCCATAGCATCTATTCCCGAGTTGCTAGGAGAAACTGAGGACCTTGCCTAAGCTCTAAAATACATTCGGTATTACCTACTCTGATAAATTCCTCAATCTCATGGAACCTGCTGTAATAAGACGGGTTTTAGAGTATCCAAGTCAAGCAAACGTGCAGCCTTTGATCACATGTATAGCAGTTGTAAGCTTGCTGAAAGGACCAGTGTGAGAACGTCAGGCCATGTCGGAAGAGAACGAAGCCTTGCCGACAGTAAAAATGTTCAAAAATCGAAAAAACTGGCAACAATGCGACCAAAAGATAACATCGAAAAAGAGAAGTCACATTAAAGCCATGGTTTTAAATTTGAGGAATACCCTCATACCAGGGCTAGTGCACACTTCCGCCTACCGGCGTCTTTTACTTTTATGTACTACTACCAATATGGCTGCCCAATTTTAATTGCAATCATAGGGTAACCTCTATTTTTTAAACCATGATATACTGCCACGCATTTTTTTAGCAGTTTAATTTCATTTCATTCCTCATTACTTCTTTTGAATTTTTTTCCATTTTATATTATTTTTTTTTTAAAGTTTTTACTTTTAAACAGCACTTCAAATCCCGGAAACTCTTTTACTCTCTCTCGTTTCTTATTTCATTTCAAAATTGAAAAGTACTAAAGAACTTATCTGTTTCATGAGAGTCAGGGTTCGACAGTAAAAATGTGAGACACAGCCCCCCCCCCCCCCCCCAGCTGCTGCTACCTACCGGAAGATCCTCTGTCGCCCTTGGGTCCCACAGGTCCTCGGTCACCGAGAAGGCCCGCTCTGCCGATGAAGCCCATGAGACCTTGTTCACCTTTCAGACCTACAATTGCAACCGACAATGTCTCGGTTACTTCGTATTTCCACACTAACATGAAGCTAGCATGCATTTTCTGGCTCCGCCATAGGCTATCAGAGAGAAAAGAAAGGGCAAGTTTACATTCATTTCTAATATCAGTAGGCACATCTGGTTTCTCTTCGAGCTGCTGGAGCTGTCAAGAGGGGGGTTTGGTGTGAAGGTGTCAGATATTTCTTGCATTCTTACGGTTTACTGTCACATCGATGTGCATTAAGGCTGAATGTGACCACTGAAAAAAGCTCCATTATCTTTTGTTACGCTTGCCGATTGTCAATTTCTGTCTGGTAAGAGTGGATGGTGTGAAATCCCATTTGGTCCTGTCAGTGGTAGGAGGAAAGACCTACTGACTGTCCTCTAGTAGCAACCATGCCTAGCCATCTGCTTTACTTCCTGCTGTGGTAAGGAAAGCGCCGTTACTTTTTCCAAAATACAGAATTTACTCTTGGATGAGAGCAGAACATGGAGAAGGTACTGGCAACTGCACGCAGGTTGACACAACAAATATTCAATACAACTTTAGAGGATATTTTTTAAAGCACTGGATTTTTCGTACAAATGGGATCGTTGAGGGCCTCAACACAAGCTCCAGGATGACAGTGTAGAAGGGCCTGTATACCTTCCATGATTCGAAGATGGTTGTAAAGGAAGGGTTGATTAAAATTCATCCTTGAGTTGGGGCATTGGTTGGCAAACCTTTTGGGCTAAGGCCCCCCAGTAAGGGCAACATTGTTCATAGAAGAGTTGCTGGTCTATAGAGGGGGGACCTGGCCAAGAACCAGCCACCGGAGCATGAGGAGCTGGTTCTTCCTCCCCCCCCGCCCCCAAAATAAGCCAGCTGTGCCAGAGAGAAGGGTCCCCCCCCCCCCACACACAGAGAACTTGCTGCACCAAGGGGAAAAGGCTGATCTCCTGACCAGAGCCGGTCATGCCTATCCTATCCATCGTGAGCAGTTTCAGAATTTGTGAGATCAGCTTGAAACTGCAAACGGCCCTGGCATTCAGGAGAGAGAGAGAGGCATGCCAGCCTGGGGTTGCTGACTCCTGCTGTAGGGTTTATGGTATCTGCTGGATATGTTCAGTAAGCCCAGAGCCCAGATGATACTTTGTTCTTATTTGCATTGATTTATTTATAGAGTGCCCTAATCCATGGGAGTATTCAACAAATTTCATGCAGTTTTACAAACTAAATGTGTACCTGAGGCAATGGGAGGTAAAGGGACTTGCCTAAGGTCACATGCATCAGTGGGAGAAGTAATATCCTGGTTTATAGCCTATTTCTCTCATGACCAGGCTACCCCCCCCCCCCCCCTCTCTCGGTGTGCACAAAGAGCTATTCAAGTTGATGTTTTCCTTAAAATTTGTGTTGATCTGAGTGGGCTTCGGCCTTCCTTCGTGTTACCTGAGCAGGACAGGAGGAGGAGGAGGCTGTGAGGGCCATGTCTGCCTCCTCTGTGTTGCTGGGAAGGGGACGGCGGAGGGAGAGGCCGAACTTGTAAGGGGACGGTGTGGGAAGCTTTGAAAGATTTATTTCCTGAGGGACCAGGGGGGGCGCTTGAGCTCCCAGATAGCTCCGGCATCCTTTCACAGCTACATTTTGAGTCTGGTTTGGGACTGTGTGGAATAACCAGGTTGAAAACGCAGCCAAATGTCCTTTTTCAAGCCCCTGTGCTCAGGTCCTACTGTGTTTTAAATTCTTGTCTCTTTAAGGGCTTTCAAACTGTCCATGTATTGATTATTCACTAGAAATATTCTCTCTGCGTGGTAATTTTATTGATGCCATCAATTGTACAGGATTAATAAATTGGTTATCAGACAAGGTAGAGACTGAAGTCTGAATTGATTTTGTTATTGGCGCAGGCATGAAAATGCAAATTAGTAAGTGGTGAAACCTAAGTTGAATTAAAATTCCGTGGCATAACTTGGGCATTTCCACCACTTACTTCCGGCAGTAAGGAGGGAGGGACTTCCCGGTTAGGGACTGGCAGGGTGCTGGGCTGGACGGACCGTTGGACTGGCCCCGGCATGGCGCTTCACCGCAGAGAGGGTTTAAAAACCGGGTTTCCAAATTTCTCCTTTAACCCATCCTTTGGGCGTGGAAGCTGTCATTTGGGTCTGGTTCGGCTCTGCTTGACCGGCCCCAGAGGAGGGGCTAAGTAAAGTTTAAATTGATTCATGTGGATCAAGGCCCAGAATCCTCACCTTGCGTTTCCCCCCTATCTCAAAGCTGGCATTGCAGGAACGGAGGGGCTGGGAAGATGGGGGTAAAACGTCTCAGCGTAATCTGGAAATATTAAGCGTGCGCTTCTCCTTTTTCTGCTTGTCCCCCACCCCCACCCCCACTTACAGATGTTAACATTTCTAACAAAATTATTTTGTAAGGTTTACCTTTTACTCCAGGAAATCCAAAGATACCAGCTGAACCTGGCGATCCAGTATCTCCCCTAATTCCTTTGGGTCCGCTCTCGCCAACCACGCCAAAAAGCCCCACGTCGCCTTTAATTCCGGATAGAGCAGGAAATCCAGGTCTACCTGGGGGTCCCGGCTGACCTAAAATCCAATGTTTATTTCATTAAGAGACAGCTGGGTTCTATGTACGAAAACACAATCCTGTATTTCGATTATGAATTTTGGGATCGACACAGGGATGGTCTACGTACGGATTAACGCCTCTTGGGGAAGCGTACACAGGCATGAGACAGGTGTGTGTGTCTGAACTTCCACCAAAAGTCATTCATATATTTGAACTTTTTTAAAGGTTTTTCTAATGAAAGGATGAGCGGCACAAGAGTAAGAAGACCCTTAGAAGACTGTGTATATCTAAAATTAGTTGCAGATACGCCAAGGGCCAGCTATAGGAAAACCCCTAGGCGGGTTTTGGGAGAAGTTCATGACTATGAGATGGATATTCAGCACCCCTTAGCTGGATAGGTAGGGATGTATCTGGCTAAGGGGTGACATCTGAATATCCAGCCCCGTTCACTGGCCACTACTTAGCTGGATAACTAGATGACTGCCGAGGGGGATCCAGCATGAAAAAGTGGGAACAAGTAAAATAAAATGAGACTAAAAGGTGGTCAACCTTCGGTTTTGCCATTATAGCATGTCCTGGGGTACTGTTTGATTTCTATTGCACCACGCTGTGGGGAGAATATGCATATTCCCAAACCTGTTTACGTACGCACAAGATAACGGGATAAAATGCATGAAAGTCAAGGGACTGCTCTGGCAGTTTCTGCTTGGGCGGCAGGATAGTCTCTTGGGATAGCCATGGTAAGGCTGGCATGGCCATGGTGCACAGATTGTCTATCGATATGGGATGGAAGAGGAGCCAAGCCTTTACATTCAGGCTCTCCTGCAGCTCCCATCAGATGGTGCCGATCCCTTCCAGGGAATCCTGCTGCTACCCTCATGTTTTTTTCTTTAGTTTTTGATTCAAACATGACAGCAGCTTGTCGAAACTTTAGGAGCTTTTACTCACTGGGCCGGGTTTTATAAAATTGCGTGAGCGTGTACTTTTGTTCGCGCACCAGGCGCGAACAAAAGTACGCTGGATTTTATAAGATAAGCTCGTAGCCGCGCGTATCTTATAAAATCCGGGGTCGGCGCGCGCAAGGGGGTGCACATTTGTGCAACTTGCATGCGCCGAGCCCGGCGTGCGTTGCCTGTTCCCTCCAAGGCCACTCTGAAATCGGAGCGGCCTCGGAGGGAACTTTCTTTCCACCCCCCCGCACCTTCCCCTCCCTAACCCACCCCCCTGGCCCTATCTAAACCCCCCCTTACCTTTGTTGGCAGATTTACGCCTGCTTTCAGCAGGCGTAAATCTGCGCGCGCCAGCAGGCTGCTGGCGCGCCATCACCCGACCCAGAAGCTGGTCCGGAGGCCTCGACCACGCCCCTGGGCTGGTGCCACGGTCCCGCCCCCTGACCCCGGACACGCCCCCTCCCCCGCCCCTTTACGAAGCCCCGGGACTTAGGCTCGGCGCGCGCAGGGGGGGTTTGGGGTAGGTTTTCGGGGGGGGGGGTACTCGCGTACCCCTTTGAAAATCTACCCCACTGAGTACAGTTGTTAAACAACATGGGGTTAAAATACTTTATTCAAAGTATTTTTTTTTTGTTTTACCAAAATCCCACAGAAACACTGGGAAAACCTTCCCGAGCTGCCGTCATGCTGAAAGACGCTGCTTAATTCAGTTTTCAAAGAAGCTGCCTTTTGTTACCTTCACTACCGCTTTAGTTTTATTTTCTGTTTCTATACCGCATTTCTGCAAATAGATCGAAAGCGGTTTTCCAGCAGGAATATAAATATATTAACAGAACAAAAAAACCAAAAAAAAATCAAGCAGTAAGCATGTGCACGAACAAAAAAAAAAAAACGTTACTAGCACGGCTGGGATGCCATGTGCATTTCTACAGGCTTGGCTGCCCTTGCCATCTGGGCGCCCATGGACCTGCTGGGTACATCCCGCAATGTGTGGCAACCGCCGCAAAGTATAATGCACCATTTTGTACAGCTAAAAGTAGCCGAGCGCCGAGTGCTGGCTAAGGGAGTTTTCAGGCTCTCAAGGTGCTGGGCAACAGGTGAGCCTCGGTCACGTGTTCCTCCTTGCTTGCACATCTTGCTTTCATGAGCCTTTTACAGGTGGCTTGTCTCCATTCCCGCCTTCGAGGCGTCCCAGTGTCACAGGTTTACCTGGATTGCCCTGCGGTCCTGGGAATCCCATTTCTCCAGAGAATCCAGATCGGTTAGAAAATCCAGGGGAGCCAGGAATGCCATCAAGCCCAGTGTCACCCACTATGCCTGGTTTACCTTTTAGGGAAACCAAAATAAAATAAAACAATTAGCCCCGAGATATATACAGTATTTTTTATGTGGTACCTGGAAACAAAAAACCAACAGTTTTTTTTTTTTTTTTTGCATGGTTAGAATCACGGGAGGTCGTTTTCAAAGAAGTTATGAGCTTAAAAAAAAAAAGGCATTTATCGTAGCAATTTTCAAAAGTGCATTTATGTGCATAAAACCTTTTGATACTTCAGCCCTAGGGAGTGAATTTTCGAAAGGAGTTATGGGCGTCCCCCTTTGTTGCGCCTGGAACCATGTGGTCCTAAACCGTCAGTCAGGCCCTAGCAGGGGAGGAAGGAGGAATTGCCTGAGCACCCGCACGGCCTTGTTCTCTGCCTCCTGTTTTAGGATTGCGGCGGGCGAGTGAAGGAATCAGGGGGGTGGGGGGGGGGGGTGGGGGGGAGGTTATCAGACTGCCACCGATGCTTTTGTTCCTTCAGCTCGCCCCCTGTAGTCGGATGCCCCGGGAGTCTCGGCCCCCTCCCCCCCCTCCCCCCCCCCCCCACGCGCCACTATGACGAGCACTGCATCGCCTTCCTGTTAAATCGATGGATATCATGAACGGCAAACGCCGCACTTCCTAACTGACCTGGATCTCCTTTGTATCCCTTTGGACCCGGAGCGCCTGGGAATCCAGAAACGGTGCTGTGCTCGCCCACATCACCCTTTCTACCTGGGGTGCCGTGGAAACCCCGAGCTCCAAACGCATCTGCGCCTGTTTCGGAGAGCAAAAAATAAATAAATAAATAAATAAAGAGATAAGCAAGCCCACACAGCTGCGGGTGTAACACCTTTGAATACATATTGGGTCTTCTGCGAATCTGATCATCTTCGCTGCCGCGCCCCCTTTCCATTTCCTTTAGGAATTATGTTAAAGAGCGCGGGTCTCAGAACGGATCCCTGGGGCACGACACTGTTGACCCTTCTCCGTTTGGAAAACCAGCTTTACCAAAAAAAAAAATCCCTGTGCCCACGGTGGCTCCCAGAGAAAGGTGCTGGCTGCAGTGTCTCGGCCCGGGGCGGGCGTGGGGGGGGGGGGGGGGGCGATCTCTCCACAAGCACCCCCCCCCCTCCCCTCGTTCAACAGAGGAGGGTGCCCGGAGAAAAAAAAAATCTTATCCTGGAAAGTGGGTGGGGCCAGCCAAGTTCCAGGTGCTCAGACGTCCGGGAGGGGAGGGAGGGTCGGGCAGAGGTTTCCGAGAGGTTGCGTGAAGGTAAAGAAGCGAGGTTCAAGTCTTACGTTCATCGTCCGCCTAATGAGAGTGCTTGGAGAAACGTTTGGAGGAAAACGTGGTGGGAGCTTAGAAAGGAAACCCGTCCAGCTGGGGAAGGCCCCTGAAGGGTTGGCGTCTTGACCACAGGAATTCAGACAGAGGCTCATCTGAGAGCGTGAGGTGAGGAGAGAGAAAGAGAGACAGCTACCAGGGTAGAGCCTGGAGAGGAGGGTTCCTTCCCTGAGAGCTTACCTGCCAGGTGGGTCCCAGCACTGGGATTACAGTAAGAGACTGAGTTTTATGTTTTGTTCTTATGGACTTGGCTTTTTCTGAACTGTGGGTTTGTATTTTTTTTTATTTTCCTGCCACCAGTGACAAGTTGAGGCTGATTTCGGACAACACGTTTGGTGTGCAGTATGACACTTGGTGACCTTGACTGGACTGGTATTCAGAAGAGCCCCAGAGGTGAGAAAAAAAGCCTCTAAGGACATTGGAAATATGATCCCCCCAGTCTGTGCGGGAAGGACCTGGGAGGAATGGGTACTGCCCTTGTCCATGCAGGAATCGGGGAAGGGGCTCCACAGTGTTAAAATATCTACTGTACCTGGCGATCCAGGATAGCCTTTAGTGCCGGGTACTCCATCCAATCCATCCGTCCCCCTGAACCCAGGGAAACCTGTCAAGAGTAAAAGGTCATTGGCTTTAGCGGCAACATTACCACTGAATCTTCATCAACAACGTCAACCAAGAAACGTGTGCACTAAAACAACGGCGCACCCTAAACGGAGAGAAACTGAAAGCAGATAATGACCGTCAGCTCCATCCAGTCTGCTCATTCGTGCCTCACCTACTGCAGCACAGAACAATGGCTTTCCGTGTGCTTTTCTACCACTACAAATTCTATATTTGCAGTGGTTCACAACTTGACCGGAAGGGCTACCTTGCAAACCCAAGGAATGTGCACCCTCTATGGACTACGTCATGAATTGCACTCACTTCTGAACACAGAAGGCAATCTTCAAAGCCATTTTTGTGGGTAAAAAGAGATTTTTCCTGGTTGCCTGAAAATTATCTCCCCGTACTTCTCTCTCTCAGCTCTTCTTTGCTCCTCTCTCTGTCCCCTCCACCCCTGAATCAGCTATTTACAGCAGGAGCTCTTAAGAACATAAGCTATGTCCTGCTGGGTCAGACAAAGGTCCATCACGCCAAGCATCCTGTCTCTGACAGTGGCCAGGTCAGGTCAGAAGTGCCCGGCAGATCTCCAAAAAAGTCAATCTATTTCTTGTTAGTCACTTTGAGGGATAAATGAGGGCTTTCCCAAGGCTGCCTGGCTAATAATCGTTTTATGGATTTTTCCTCCAGAAACTTGTCCAAACCAATTTTAAACCCCGCTCTGCTGGTTGCCTCAACCACATCCTCCAGCAACAGATTCTGCAGCTTGATTCTGCGCCGAATGAAAAAATACATTCTACAACATTTTAAATCTGCTGCTCAATAGTTTCATGGAAGATCTCCTAGTCCTAGTACTATTTGAAAAGTTAAATAACAGTCTTCCATTTACCTATTCCACCCCATTCATGAGTTTATAAATATCTATCATAGCCCTTCTCAGTCGTCTCTTTTCCAAGCCAAAGAGCCCTAATCTATTTAACCTTTCCTCATAAGAGCGCCATTCTCTTTGCCAAGTTTGTTGCCCTTCTCTGAACCTTTTCTAATTCTGCTATTGTCTTTTTTGAGATGGGGGCAACCAGAACTGTACACAGTACTCAAGGTGTAGGCAGGCCAAGGATCTACAGAAGCATTAGGATATCTGTTTTATTCTTCATTCCTTTGCAAATAATTCTTAAAATGTAATTTGCTTTTTTGGACTCCTGCCATGAACTGAGCTGAGGACTGAAAGTATTGACGCAAAGGACCTTTTACTGGATGGTGATTCCTAATATGGAACCCAGCTTTCTGTGCCTGTAGCTGGGATTATTTTTTCACTACGTGCATTGCTTTACGCTTGCTCACATTAAATTTCATTTGTCATTTAGATGCCCAGTCTCCTAGTCTTGTGACGTATTTCTGCAATTCCTCGAATCCGCTGCGATTGTAACACCTTTGAATAAATATTGTGTCTTCTGCTGTTCCCTTTTCCTCTTCCTTTAAGAGGTGCAGGTCTCAGAACAGATCCCTGGGGCACTTCACTGTTGACCTTTCTCCATTTGGAAAACTGAACATTTAGTCCGACTCTTTCCGGTCTTTTTTTTTTTTGTAACATTTATTTAGCATGTCCACTGTCGGACAGGATGTTGGGCTCAGTGGACCTTTGGTCTGACCCAGTATGGCATTTCTTATTTTGTTATCCTAGTAACAAGCTGAGTATATTCAGTGGCACTTCAGCTTAATATTTAACTAAAGTTATCCGAGTACTTTTATCTGGATAACACATAAATAAATAAAATAAATATGTACGCGCGTACGTCCCGGCTCCTTAAAAGTCGCGTCGCTTGCGTGCGGGCGCACATATGTGTGTATGGGGCCCGTTTTGCGCGAGCCTCGCTTTTAAAATCTACCTATGACTGTGATTGATAACCTTCCCTGAGCCTTCCACTCAGGAAATTATGTTTAGCGTTTTCCATAATTTGGCTGGCCGTTTGCGCCACGCTGGGGTATATCTTTAGCGAAAAGGGCAGGCGTGTATGACGCTTGGTGCCTCTGGCCAGCAACCTGTACAATTTCTGGTGGTAAAGGTGAGCACCCTTTTTTGAAAGACTTTAAAGGGAGGATACTGAAGTTTGCTTAATGCAAGATTTCTATCACATTATATTGAAGTCCTGCCACTGGAGTCGTACAACCAGCCTTTTTAAAGGAAAGGACAATTGATTCATCTGTCTGCACATCTTTATGACTGTGCAGTGATGCAACCGCTGTCCTGGTACAGCGATCGTCAACTGAAAGCTGTGGGGGGGATACCTAAGTCTGGTGCTGGTCCGGTTTTGGGACCATCTGAATCCCAAACACACCCTTATGTTGCCCAATGCACAACTCTTTCTGAATCAAACAGAGTCTTGGGTGAACTCTCTCCTTCTGCCCAAATGTGGTTTTTTTCGGCCCTGTTCGTGGCGAGATCATTCGTAATAGGGATGTGCGATACTTTTTCCTGAATTAGGCAACGTCAGCGAAATTGCCTAATTGGGAATGGGTCCAGAGAACTGAAAAATGATTGAATTTTTCCCGAAATTTCAGAAAAAAAAATTCATTTTTGACTTAGCGCGCGCTAAGGTGTCTCTTTTAAACTAACTTAAAAAAAAAAGATAAAGATTCTGAATTAAACAATTTTGGGGAGTAGGACGACTTAGGTTTCTCCTTTCCTTCCTATACGCGGCAACAAAGTTATTTGTTTTGATCTCCGCTCTTCGGAATTTATTTCAATTTAAAACGATTTATATATTCTCTCGGTTTGCCTTACCTGGTTGACCTGGCCCTCCTCTCTGCCCGGCAGATCCTTTTTCACCTGATCTTCCGGGTGTGCCCGGCTGGCCTTGCAGCCCAGGTGTGCCTCCCAGTCCCGGGATACCTGTGGGGGGGGGGGGGGGGGAATGTAATGTACAATTTATCCCAAAATGCCCATGAAAACAAACACCATATACTGGCAAGATTAATTTATTTGGCTGGGTTGCCCGAGACACTCAGTGGCATGGGCTGTGCTGCTAAATGTATTACTCCATCTTAAAATCAGCACAGCTGAGCAGCTAGACTTAGCCGGCTAATTCAGACCCAGATGCATCAGGTCGGGATCTTTTTTTTTTTTTTTTTAAATGGGAGGGATTCCAATATCGCCGGTGGGGGTGTCGCCGCAATAGCGGGGGCCTCCCCTCCAATAAAATATCGTAGCTCTAGGGCAAGTTTTTTCGTCTCGTGGCCAAGCATCGTGGCGGGGTACTGTCATCGACTTAAATAGCCAAAAATAATAGGTTGGGGGGGGGGGGGTGCAGCAGGCTGGCTGGAGATTTCCTGCCTTCCAGCTGTGCTGAACAGCCCTCCCCGTCCTGATCCAGCCCCTCCCTGCCCAGGCAGCAAAATAGGAGGAGAAGGAGCCTGGAGCAGAGAGAGCAAAGGGAGACCATTTTGGTAAGATTATGAAAGGATGAACGGGGACCATTGGGTGTGAGAAGAGAGGATGAGGGATGAGAGCAGATCAGATGAGGGGAAGGGGGGTGGGAAGTGTTTGGGTGTGAGAGAGAGGAGAGATTGATGCTGGTGTGTGAGTGTCTGCCAGATTGGGAGGACAGAGAGCAGTTGTAAGGAGGAGCAGGACCAGAGCAAGGAACAGATACCTCTCTCTCCTCTCCTTCCTCCTCCCTCCTCTCCTTCCTCCTCCATACCTCCCTCCTCTCCTTCCTCCTCCCATACCTCCCCTCCCCTCCTCTCCTTCCTCCTCCCATACCTCCCTCTCTCCTTCCTCCTCCCATACCTCCTCCCCTCCCCTCCTCCCATACCTCCCCTCCTCTCCTTCCTCCTCCCATACCTCCCCCCTCTCTCCTTCCTCCTCCCATACCTCCCTCCTCTCTCCTTCCTCCTCCCATACATCCCCTCCCCTCCCCTCCTCTCCTTCTTCCTCCCATACCTCCCTCCTCTCCTTCCTCCTCCCATGCCTCCCCCCCTCTCCTTCCTCCTCCCATACCTCCCCCTCCTCTCCTTCCTCCTCCCATACCTCCCTCATACCTCCCTCCTCTCCTTCCTCCTCCCATGCCCTCCCCCCTCTCCTTCCTCCTCCCATACCTCCCTCCTCTCCTTCCTCCTCCCATGCCTCCCCCCCTCTCCTTCCTCCTCCCATACCTCCCCCCTCTCCTTCCTCCTCCCATACCTCCCCTCCCCTCCTTCCTCCTCCCATCTCTCTCCTTCCTCCTCCCATACCTCCCTCCTCTCCTTCCTCCTCCCATACCTCCCTCCTCTCCTTCCTCTTCCCATACCTCCCCCCCCTCTCCTCCTCACCTCCCTCCTCTCCTTCCTCCTCCCCTCCCTCCTCTCCTCCCATACCTCCCTCCCCCCTCTCCTTCCTCACCTCCCCTCCTCTCCTTCCTCCTCCCATACCTCCCCCCTCTCCTTCCTCCTCCCATACCCTCCCCCCCTCTCCTCCCTCCTCCCATACTTCTCTCCTCTCCTTCCTCCTCCCATGCCTCCCCTCCTCTCCTCCTCCCATACCTCCCCCTCTCTCCTTCCTCCTCCCATCCTCTCCTCCCCTCTCTCCTTCCTCCTCCCATACCTCCCCTCCCCTCCTCTCCTTCCTCCTCCCATACCTCCCCTTCCCCTCCTTCCTCCTCCCATACCTCCCCTCCTTCCTCCTCCCATACCTCCCCTCCCCTCCCTCCTCCCCTCCCTCCCCCCTCTCCTTTCTCCTCCCATACCTCCCTCTCTCCTTCCTCCTCCCATACCTCCCTCCTCTCCTTCCTCCTCCCATGCCTCCCCCCTCTCCTTCCTCCTCCCATACCTCCCCCCTCTCCTTCCTCCTCCCATACCTCCCCCCCTCTCCTTCCTCACCTCCCTCCTCTCCTTCCTCCTCCCATACCTCCCTCCTCTCCTTCCCTCCTCCCAAACCTCCCCCCCTCTCCTTCCTCCTCCCATACCTCCCCCCCTCTCCTACCTCCTCCCATACTTCTCTCCTCTCCTTCCTCCTCCCATGCCTCCCCTCCTCTCTCCTCCCATACCTCCCCCTCTCTCCTTCCTCCTCCCATACCTCCCCTCCCCTCCTCTCCTTCCTCCTCCCATACCTCCCCTCCCCTCCTTCCTCCTCCCATACCTCCCCTCCCCTCCTCCCATGCCTCCCCCCTCTCCTTTCTCCTCCCATACCTCCCCTCTCTCCTTCCTCCTCCCATACCTCCCCTCCTCTCCTTCCTCCTCCCATGCCTCCCCCCCCTCTCCTTCCTCCTCCCATGCCTCCCTCCTCTCCTTGCCACTCCCCCACCCACTGCACTCTCCCTTGATCTCAAATTCTATCCCTCAGATCCTGGAACCTCTCTTCTCGCCAGATCCTAGGACCTACCCCCTCCGACATGTCCTACTCCCTTTCCCAATCCCAGAACCTCCCTCCCTCCTTCCCCCTCTTTTCCTCCCATCCCAGATTTTTGTTTTTCCCCCTTTCCTTGATCTTCCCCTTCTCTCATCCTTCCCTATCCCCAGTCCTCTTTCCTTCTCACACTCCTCCCTCCATCCCCAGTCCTTTCACCTTCTCCTCACCCCATCCCTAGTCCTCCTCCTTTCCTCTCCCCATCCCTGGTCCTCTCTCTCTCTCTCTCGCCTTCTCTTTTTCCCATCACTCAGAACTCACCCCCCCAACACATCACTTTATCCCCCAATAAAAAAAAATAAATTATACAGGTACAAGCAAGGTTGGAAAATGACAATTTTTATAACATAAAAGATGGAAATGTTTGCCAATCTGCTTCAGATTTCGCCAGCTTTTGCCAGATAATCTGTGCCTGAGCTGCTGCAGCAGCAAATTCTGGGTCTCTGCCTTACCCCTCCTGCTCAACGCTGCCCGACCTCACCCGGGAGTTTGGGGGAGGGGAGTAAACAGCAGCAACAGTGCCTGGGGGTGGCAAACTCCTAAATCTGCCTCTGCAGAAGCCAATTAAAAAGCAAACACCACCCAATAATCAACATCGCTAAGAATAAAACAATTCCTGCAATCCACACCTGTGAACTTCTGATTTCCAGTCATCCTAGGACTGTCGTGGGTTTGGAGGTGGGAGAAAAAGGGGGGGGGGTGCACAAATTTTATTCTCTCTCTCTCACACGCATGCTCACACATAAGCACTCGTGCCCTCACTCTCCTTCCCCTCCCACCTCCTTTCCCAGTCACTCCCGTCCTCCTTCACTCACACCCCCCCCCTTTTCACTTAAGTCCCTTTGGACTCCCCCACTCCCGGGCCTTTACTTCTTCCTCTTAGCAGCAGGATAACATCAGGAGCAGCCTGCAGGTCGTCTTCTTCCTGGGGGGGTGGGGAATAGAAACCTCGCCGTCATGTCATATTCAGGTGCCATGCGGGGGGATCTTCTCGCTGGCGGGGAGTGGGAACCCCCATCAGCCTATCATATTCAGGTGCTTGGCGCTGCGCAGGTGGTAGACCCCCCCCCCCGGGATGTCATTTTTAGGTGCCACTGCACAGGTAGTCCTGCCGGCTTTTGATCAAGCATAGATTAGGTGCAAGATTGAAAAGGCAAAGTAAGGTGACCGCTGCAGGGGTAGTTTTTTTTGGGATGAACTTTCTGCTGCCCCAAAATTTTGTGACCTGAAGTGGCCACCTCACCCTGCCTCGTTATAAGCATCGGGGGTTCAGTGCCCCCCTTCCGTACCCCCCTGAGAAGAATCGTAAGGTTCCTCGATGGGGCTGGCGTGCCCACTGCAGCTCTCTCACTCTCTCTCCATCCCTTCTACCCTAGTTCTCAGCTCCTTTCTCTTTTTCTCACCTCTCTTCCCCTCTCTCTCTTTCTCCTCATCTCTTCCCTCCCTGCAGCCTTCTCACTCTCCACCCAGGTCTTCTCCTCCCAACTGGGGATAAAGATGCAGCATTTCTGCCATCTACCCACCACTCCTGGGACCCCAGGGAAGCTTTTGCCACTTCCACCACTTCCGGGTTCCAATAAGGGCCAAAGATGCTTCTGCCACTTCGTGCTCCCCGGGCGACCAATCAGGGCAAAGTTGCTTGTGTCATCCCCTCCCCTGCTGGCCCAGAAAATCAACATGCTCCAGGTGAGTGAGCAATTGCATTTTTGAAAACTTGTATCTGAAGTTTTCCCCCCACTTTTATACCCCAGCCATTGCAATGATTATCCTCAGCTGGAAGCCACAGGACAGAATGCGAGTCCTGCAGACCCCACTATTTGTAGGCCCTAAGACTAACCAGTAAGCGTTACTATCAATGGCCAAGACTTCCCTTCCTCCAAACCTGCCAATGCTGGGTTTCCAATGCATGCAAATTTATCTCAGTCATATTCAGTGTGGATATTCCAAAAACCCAACTGATTGTGGGGGTCACTGGACCAGGTTTGAGGAGCCCTGCTGTAGTACGTCTCCATCTCAGCCCAAAAGGCCAAGAAGGGATGAGCCTTAGCTCGTAGCTCACAGCTTGCACTGCATCATACCCAAAAAGAGGCTGAGAAGTAACTTGCAGGTCACCTGTGCTGGACGGCAAAGTCTGATCAGGACTTGACTTGCTCAGAAACCATTCAGTGGCATTACCCATTTTCTTAAATAAATCAATGGTTATTAGTTTATTTACATCCTTGTGTTCTAGGACAGCTTAGATTAAAACATTTCAGAGATTTCACTTTAATAAATATGTAAGCAGCGGTGAACTTCAGGTAGTTATGAGGCAGGAAATCCACTTTTCTGTATCCCGTGACACAGTTCATGATCAAACATCAGCAGCACCTTCCAGCGCCGATAGCATATGAGAGAAAACTCCAGTTACAGGCCTGCTGAACTGCCAGGCCAAAGCAATGCGTGTGGCACACAAAGGCGTGTTTACCTGTTTGCCCTATTGCACCCGGGTCGCCATGTGATCCTTTTATGCCCTCTATGCCTGCGAAACCTACTTCACCAAGAGCACCTTTCACGCCAAAGATTCCTTTTTCCCCTGTGAAAAAAAACAGAAGAGGATTATATTCTTCGGCAAACCTTCATCAGGTTTGACAAGCTTTCTTCTGCTGTACGTTACTGCGAAAGGGGAAGAGTGATGGTGTTACCAGTTATACAGGCCGATTCAGTAAAGTCCGCGGGAGAGCGGGCGAATGCCCGCTCCGGTGCGCGCGATTCAGTATTTAAATTAGGCCCAGCGGCAAAAACAGGCAAAAGGAGGCGCTAGGGACACTAGCGCGTCCCTAGCGCCTCCTTTTTGCCGGCTTCGGTTCTCGAGCCCACTGACAGCCACAGGCTCGGAAACAGACGCTGGCAAAATTGAGCGTCCGGTTTTCGACCCGACAGCTGCCGGCCGACTTCCAATTTTTAAAAAATGTTTTTTTAAAACTTTTTTTTACTCTTTGGGACCTCCGACTTAATATCGCCATGATATTAAGTCAGAGGGTGCACAGAAAAGCAGTTTTTACTGCTTTTCTGTGCACTTTCCCAGTGGCGGAAGAAATTAGCGCCTACCTTTGGGTAGGCGCTAATTTCTGAAAGTAAAATGTGCGGCTTGGCTGTACATTTTACTTTCTGAATCAAGAGCGAATACCTAATAGGGCCCTCAACATGCATTTGCATGTTGAGGGCCCTATTAGGTTCGGCGGGTTGGACGCGCGTTTTCCGCCCCTTACTGAATAAGGGGTAAGGGAAAACGCGCATCCAAGGACAGGTTAACAGTGCGCTCCGTTGGAGCGCACTGTACTGTATCGGCCTGATAGCATCAAAATTCTAGGCTGGAATGATGCCATTCAGTTGTGCTAGAGTGGGGCAGTAGCCTAGAGGGTACCTTGTTGCCTCAGCTACAAATCTTAGATTATGAGCCTTCCGGGCACAGGGAAATACCTCCACTGCTCGAATATAATCTGCTTTGAAGTGCGGAAAAGTAGAATATAAACAAATTAAATACTAGCGCAGATACTCCAGCAGCCACATTGGAACTGAAGAAAACTGAATTCCTTGAACGTTGGGATAATTTTATTTCTGAGTCCAGTAGAAAGCATCTACAGATTTTTGGGGATAATTTTCAAACTCATATACGTGCACGGATTTGTGTGTGCAAGCGGCTTGTCATAATACTGGTTTGTGTGCACAAACGAACGCGCATAACCTGATTTCATGCCGACTTTTATGCATGCAAAAAAAAATAAAAAATAGGGCATTTTGTGGGAGGGGTGAAGTTGGGATTTGCATGCATATTTTTTTTATTTTGTAAAAATTATGCACATAAAAGTTGCACATGCAAGTTCAGCTCTGCAAAGAATAGGCGTAACATTGCGCACAGGTTTGGTTTGAAAATTGGTGAACCCTGCTAGCTATGCAGTTCATTCTTTTTAGAGTAATGCTGTGTGTATCATCTAGTAAATAAAACGTAAAAAAACAAAAACCCAATCAAACAAAAAAACCTGGCGTTAACTTATGCAAATAGCTGCTCCATAAGTTACCGCAATGTTACAACACTACCTTTTTCCAGACTGTGGGGTATGCAGGCTAGGAGGTGGACATTTCTAGAACTTCACCCTACTGCGACCCAGGACAGAGTTCTACATTGCTTCTTGTAACTCTGCTTTGTGCTTTATTATGGATCCTCGTGTGCCCATGGACTTATGTTTTGAACGGAGGCATGCGAGGAGCATGCACTATAATATTTGCTTTCTTTTGGTTATTGTTATCTTTATGTGTGGTTGATTTTTGAGAGGTACATCTGGAATATATTGTCAAAACCTTATAAATACAGATATATTTAAAAAAAACTTGTCTACAGATGACAATAAGGTTAAGTTTCTAGATTACACAAGTGCCTTTCCTTTGCTGGCTTGGGATGTTCTATGGTAACACTACTTATTTATTACCGGCCTTTCTTCTTTCCAGCTTGTTGTAAGCTTCCAAGTTCTCTCTCCCTGTTGATTGTAACTTTGACTTATTCCTACCATTGTTATCTGTCATTTTACTTGAATTGCTACTCCAGTTATTCCCTTGTTATATTGTAAACCGATCCGATATGGTTATTTACTATGAAGGTCGGTATAAAAAACTGTTAAATAAAATAAATAAATAAATATGTTCAGTTAAAGCTTTCCTTTGCCATTGGACATGCACAGATAAATATCAGAAGAAAACCATCCTAATAAACCACCAACCCCTCTCTCTCTCACAGATGTTATAATGGCCAGACACTTCCTTATAAGGAAAAAACAGGGCAGGACTAACCTGGTAAAGGCTAGGAGAATAGCTCCAAGCATCTGCAGCACAACCCTGGCCATCACATAACGCTAGAAATGAGACAATGGATGGTCTTGCTAGCCCCAAGAAGCACAGAGGGAATCCGGAAAGTGAAATGCAGAGAAAAGCATACGGGCCTTGGAGGAGATTTTCTGCACAGCCAAATCTTTGATGAGCACATTTTAAAGGGCCCAAATGATTCATTTATTCCACGGCACACCTTCTGCCTAAAGACGCTAGTAACTGAAATGCTACTTTAAAAAAAAAAAAAAAAGGTCACCCCCTGCACGGAATTCGTTTTGTAGCAAATAAAATAAGTAGAGTACCTGACGGGCCGGCATCGCCTGGGTCACCCCTAAAACCTGGCTCTCCTGGTAGGTTTATGGTGTCTCCCCGATCACCTGCAATAACAGAAAGAAAGGAAAACTGGAGCAAAGAATGAAACCAAACGCTTTTTTCTCAGCCACTCTTTTCTTGCCTCCCTCTTCACCGGGAGCATTCGGAACCCTAGGAAACTGCCCCCGGCTCCGTTCACTGTTAACGCTGCCGTCATCTTCAAACGCACAACGGGGAGCTGGGTCTCACCCTCTTGGGATTCTGCACCACGGTCCGGCCTCTATGGCTCGGCCATTGCAGTGAACGCCCTTGGTAAGTGGGGGGGGGGGGGGGGGGGGGGGCAGAATCCAGTAGCTGCGCTTAATCCTGCTGGTAGCAGCTGCCGGAGTGTGACGTCTGGGATTTCCTCCACCGGGTGCTGCGAATGCTGCCCCTAACGGCATCCCCAGCCCCTACCAGCCCAGCCCCTTCTGGATCGGATGCCATGGATCCCCCCGCTTTTTAAGCGCAGACTAACCGGTATCTCCGAAAGAGCCGCCATCTCCTGAAAGACCCGTGACTCCAGAAGTACCTTTTTCACCCTACAGGAAATTTTAAAAAGAACAAGCAGAGATGCATTTTATTTATTAAGAACAGATTTAAGCCTAAATCATTAAAGCATGATAAGAACAATAGGTGTTAGAACCGGGCGCGCCCTTTTACCAGCTCAGCACCTAACTCCGGCCTCGTCACTCTTACCAATAAGGAGAGGGGCAAGGAATGGCATGAGCGGAAACAGGACAGGGAAGGAAAAATCCTGGGGGGAGAGAGTAAGGGAAGGAAGCACAGAGTAAATGGGATGAAAGGGGAGACAGGCAGTGGACAGAGCTATATACAGAGATGGTGGAAAGAGGATAAAAAAAAAAAAGGTTGAATAAATGAAATAAAAAAAAAGAGAAAAATTTGAAAAGAGAGGAAGGAATGAGGAGATGCTGCTGGAAATGAGATACAGACTTGAGCCAGGCTCTATGGCTCAGCTCACCGATCAAATGTTCTAGCTTGGTGCCTTGTGGCATGTGCTAAAGAAAACCATCAATGCATAGGAATCCATTTTCAAACAGTTTGATTGGCTTAACGTCAGGGGTCAGCCGGATAAAACTCTGCCTTTAAAAATCCCCCCCCCCCCCGAAAAAAACCACAGGGGACAAGAGAACAACATTCCAAACACAACAACACTTAAAGGTCTCAATCAATTATGAACAGCTCTTATAGAAAGAGCTCGACGACATCCATACTCAGAACTCTCCATAAATGAAATAAGCTTATGAAGAGCCGTGTGCACCTTGGGCAACCTACTTATTGTAGGCATTATTTAAAAAATCATAGTCTGCATTGGTAATAAAACCAGAAAGCAACGCAAACAATGTGAGTTGTTTACTTTTGATTTGTAGACATTTAGTAGGGTCCAATCTATGAACCCTATATTTATTTAGCCATTTTATATGCTGTCGTTCCAAGTGAAGATCACAACAGTTTACATCACGACAAACATAATAGATATCTAATTACATTGATATGATGAGTTCTTATATCATACATTTTAGAGAAAGACACGTACATTAACTAAGGCGGTTGGGGGAGGGGAGATATAAGGGGTGAGAGGTTGCAGGGATTAGGTAGCATTTTTTTTTCAAAAGGTGATGAGGGAAATAAAGGGGGGCTTGAGAGAGGGTGTTTCAGATACATTGATATGTGCTGGGTGGGAAAGAGAGTGGTAATGAGGTCTATAGAAAGGTTCATCATGAGATTGTCAGTGTTGGAGCAAGTGATGATTTCAGAGAGGTTAAATAAGATTGTAGGCATGTTTTGAAGTCACGTCTGAATTTCTTTGTTTCAGTGGTCAGGTGTAGAGTTCTCAGGTAGAGAGTTCCAAAGTGTAGGGCCTGCAATGGAGAACATATGGTCTCTTATTTTTGTCAGATGTGTATTCTGTATTGATGACACAGCTCGTAATCCTTTATTATGAGATCTTAGTGATCTCTGTGGCTTGTATAGTTGTAGTGCCACCCCTACCAGGCCGGTGTTGTCAGAATGGAGGGAGGAATGTATTAATGTTAAGACTTTGTAATGGATTTGGGCTTGTATCGGTAGCCAGTGCAGAGCTATCAGTGATTGTGAGATGTGATCGAATTTCCTGGATCCTATTAGGAGTTTTGCTGCAACATTTTGTAGTAGTTGTAGTTTTTTGGAAGACCTTTAGATGCGCCGAGTAGAAGAGAGATGCAGTAATCTATGTTTGAAAAAATGAGGGTTTGTAGTACTGTACTGAAGTCTACGAGTCAGCAATGGTTTCAGTCTATGTAGTAATCGCAGTTTAGCATAGCCTGATCTGATTAATTTGTTTACGTGTATTTCCATAGTTAGGTTCTCATCAATCTGTAATTCTAGGTTCCGTACTTGGTCTGAGGGTGTAATATTGCCCAGATCAAGAGTCTGTGGGGACTTTATTAGAGGATTTCTTCTTAACAGAATGATTTCAGTTTTTTTTGTGTTTAGAAATAGTTTGCGATTAGATAGTTCATGTTGAATAGCCTTCATGTATGATGCCAGCATCCTTTCTGTATTTTCAATGGAAGTGGTGTATGGTATGAAGAACTGAATGTCACTGGCATATAGGTAAGAAGGCAATTCCTAGATCAGATAGTAATTTATATAGTGGAAGCATGTAGATGTTGGAGAGAGTTGCGAAAGTGCTGAACCCTGGGGGACACCAGCGTTGATCGGGAAGGTGTCCGAAATATGGTTGCCCAGTTTGTTTTGGAATGTCCTTTTTGATAAGAAGAAGGTGAACCACTTCATTACATCTTCATCAATTCCGATTTTTCTCAGCTGATGGCATAGAAGGGTATGGTCCACAGTGTCAAAGGCAGCCAAGATGTCAATTAGCACCAGGATATGTCATTGTTAAATCCCTATAATATGGGGGTCCATCAAGGATACAAGTAAAATCTCGATAGAGCAATTTTTTTCTGAATCCAAATTGGTTTGGATGTAAAATATTGTGGTTATCTAAATAGTCTTCTAGTTGTGATAATACGGCTTTTTCAAGAATTTTGGATAGAAAGGGCAAGTTGGATATTATTATTTTTTACTTTTAATTATTTTGTAAACCATTGTGATGGAATATTTTCTTAATGACGGTATATAAAACCTGATAAATAAAAAATAAAAAAATAAATATAGGTCAATAGTTTTCCCAATTTTATTTTTTAGGATAGGTTTTATCACTGCTTGTTTCACCCTGTCTGGGACTAGACCTTCCATGAGAGATTGATTAAGGATGTGATTGTTGGAGTGATAGTGCTATGTATTAGTTTTAAGGAGCTAACTGGGATGGGGTCAAGAGGGTGATTTGCAGGTTTTAACTTAGAAATTATTTGTAATTTTATTCTGTCGAAGGTGGTCCTTTTAGCTGGGTCATGAATTTCTTCATGTTCTCTGATCAATGGATATGCAGAGAATTGTTTTTTTAAGTCTGGTTATTTTTTCTGACAAATGTTTGGCATAGTCGTTGCAGGCATTCTTAGAGAAGCGGTTGTTGCTCAAGATAGAGGACGATGGGTCCTAGATTAGGTGTTTAACGACATCAAAGAGTAATATAGAGTTAAATATCACTCCATGAATCTGTTTAGCATAGTGTTCTTTCTTCACTTTATTGATAGAAGGCTGGTATTGTGAGAGCAGTGATCTGTATTTTCCAAGTGATTCTGAGATCTGGCTTTTCCACCAAAGTTTCTCATATTTTCTGAATGATTGTTTTGTGTATCTTAATTCTTCATTGTACCAAGGTTTCTTGTGTTTGGAGGAATATTGGTAGGGTTGGAATGATTTTGTTTGGATTGGGCTTAGGTTGTCTGCTATTTCTTTAACCATGATATCCCATGTGTCAAATGATTCAGAAGCATTAGGAAAGTTGAGGTCAATTAGTTTATCTTTTATAGTATTAGCGAGAAGCTCAGGCTCTATCTTTTTTCTGAAGGAAAATGTCTGGTTGATGTTTGGATTTTGAGTTGTTGTGTTGAAGATGGTTATATCAACTTTTAGTAGTTGGTGGTCAGACCAAGGCAGAATCATGTGAGAGGTATTTATCATGCAATTGTGGTTGGTGAATATGTCCAGTTTTATGTGTTGGTTCGGTTACAAATTGTGACCATCCCATTGCTTCCATACTTCCTAAGAAGGTTTCACATGCAGAGGATTTGTTTGTTCTATCAACATGTATGTTAAAGTCACCTACTATGAGAATGGATTCGGGTAAAGGGAATGCTTTGGTGAATGCTTCAATAAGAGGTGAACAGTCTTTTTGTAGTATTCCAGGGGGACAATAGACAATACAGATGTTTAAGTGTGGCAATTTAAGTATTGCCACATTGTAAGGAATATTAACCTCTAACTTGTATGGAGTACGTTTGAGCTCTTTTTACTAATAATTAATAATCCCCCTCCCCTAAGCTTGAGCCTGGGGAAATGAAAGATATCATAAATGGGAGTGTTCATTATTGTTCAGCCAGGTTTCAGTGATGCAGAAGATGGCCGGGTTTAATTCCTCAAGTAAATTATTTTTTAGGGGGATCTTTTTCGAAATAGACTGCGCATTTAGAAGAAGCAGTGAGAATATTAGGTAGGAGTTAGCTGCTGAGGAGTTGTTGTTTCTTGTGCAGTAGATTAGGTAAGTGTTTGTATGCTGTTTGATTTTAGGGAACTTCTTAAGGTTTCTATGTGAATCTTGTTCAATCTTAGTTGATGTGAGATGTTCCTGCTTCATTTTCCTTATATGGTCAGGTCAGAAGAGAAGAGCATCAGCAGGCTTCACTTCAGGCACCCATGAAGGGGTGCACAAACAGGCATGCTCCTTTGTTGTGCTCCTTCGTGCATGCGTGAAGGGTGCACGCCTCTGGTGTTTGTACAGCAGTCTTGAGCGCTGCTGGGATGCGGTGGATGATCTCAGGGGCAGGTAGTGCGTGGGAACAGTCCCATGGGGACCAGTGAAGCTGGTGAGCTGTTTCCTCCTTCTGGGAGGGGGAGAGCGCGCCTTGAGTGTCTGCCGGCTTCCTCTCTCCACCTCCTACCTGCTCCTGCCGGTGTTACCGTTGCCCTCTGCTCCCTTCGGTTCCACTGGGCAGGTTGCGCGCCTTCCTCAGCCTCTCTCCCGGCGTTCGCTTCGTGGTCATGATCTCAGAGTTGCCACATCACCTCATCTATATAGTCCTGATGATTTAAGATGACTACAGTGCTGCCTTTATCTGCAGGCTTAATAGAATGAACCCTTGATAATTCACTAACAGAATGGTGTTCTTGCTTAGATAAAGTAAATCTATAGCAAGAACAACGTGACTCCATTTTTGAAACGTCACGAGCACTATTTCTTTCAAAGTCAACAAAATAGAGTCTATCGGTCCTGGAGATACCTAAATAGACTTATTTCTGACCATAGATCTAGATGTACTCACAGGTGGATGATCATTAAAATGTAATTTTAATAATAATAAATTGCAAAATCTATAAAAATCCACTTGGAACTAGAATGAATCATTTTGGGAAGTCGGCAAAGCATAGAGACCTTTCGGCAACACACTTTGTTCCATGAAAGATAACATAAGATCTGATAAATTAATAATCGCAGTGTCTGGTTGTTCATATTATGAGTGATTGAATGAGTCCAAACTTTGGACTGTATATTTGCTCGATGTTCCTTCCAGGATAATAAATATTTTAAATAAATAAGCCCAATTAAATATATGGTCCATATTCAGCTGATGTGCGGCTCTGCTAGTTAGCTGGATAAATGTAACTGGCTAATTAGCGATATATATTCAGTGTTGCAACTGCACCAATGAATCTACCTGGCGAACTTTAAGACAGCTCTTTGGGGGTGTCCTGAATGGACCCAAGCTTGAGTGCTGCTCTTGTACTTGCCTGTTTGTTGCTGTTTCTTTCAATTATGCTGCCTAAACGTAAAGACAACGCAAGTGAGGGTTTTTCCCCTCTATCTCTACCCAGCTGGTGGAGCAGCCGCTGATTACCACCTTTATGACTCCCGGAGCTGCGCTTGTCGGTGGGATTAACCCCGCTGTGGAGTCGGTTGGAGGAGAACCGTCTTTGCTTGGGGATGAGGTTTCCCTCAGCCCCACCGACATCAGGCCACTGACGGTTCGGAGAGAGTTGGCTTTGGGTGTGTTGCAGACGTCGCTGAATGATGATGTCAGCGACTTGCTGCAAGAGGGAGTACCCGGAGCTTCTCAGGAGCCAGTACTTGCTTCATCTTCGCAGTTGGGGAAAGAGGAGGATTTTCCTTTTCATAATGTTCTCCCCCTGATGGTACCCCCTCAACATTGGGTGAGCTAATTTTGTCTCTGATCAAACCTGCTGTGGGAACTTACAGCTGGGCTCTCAGTTGCTATTAAAACTTGCAATAATAAGATGGATTTGCTTATTACTTCTCTTAACTCTAAAAATTAAAGCCCATGAATGCACTTCCAACAATTCCATGAATTTAATCAGGCAACAATTAAAGATAGAAGCGCTTTATCCAGAAGGCTTGAGTTATTAGAGAATTGGAGTTGTCGTCTGAATCTCAGATGAATTAACTCTCCTAGAATTATGGGAGGGCTTCCGTTATCTGCATGTAAAAGATATCTTTGGGAAGTGCTTCTTATTCCAGAGACTGAGTTTCCTTTAATTAAGAAAGTGTATTTTTTTGCCTATCACTTCAGTTGAAAGACGCCCACTTGTGGATTCCAGTGGACTTCCTTTTGATATGCAAAATCTTGCTACTTTTCTTGAATCTTTTGGTTTTGAAATTATTGATCGTTCCGCTTTACTTGTCTCCCTGATATCTGAGCAAGACATTAGTAAATTAACATCTTGTTACTTTCATCACCTTAACTCTGATGTTTGCATGTTTCCCGATATTTCTAAGATTACACAGGAAAGGAGAAAAGGGTTCCTTGCTACGAGACAGAAAACTATTTCCTCAGGCGCAACTTTTCTTCTAAGATACCCTTGTAAATGTTTAGTTAAAAAAAGACAGTGATTGTTGCATATTTTTTGCCCCAGAACAGCTGAGAGTTTTTCTTGATTCTTCTATTCAGCATTAGCACTCATAGGAATCTAATGTCCTTGTTGGTATGTTACGCAGTTCTGTTTTTCAGGATTATGCCTTTTCTTCTATACTTGTTTCTTTTACACTCCTCGTCTTTATAGCCTCCTCCTTTCACTGATTTATTAACCATGTATTAAGCCAAGTTTTAATAATTTTTTCTTTTTTCCTCCTTAAGAACATGCTTGCTTCAATATTTGGCTTACACACTATTTCCTATTTGTTTCAAACTTTGTATGTATCTGAAAAATAAAAAATAAAAAATAAAAAAAAGCTCTTCAGGCTGATCCGAGTTATATGGCTAATTGATCCAGCTAACTCCACCCAGTTGTGCCCCCAGAACACCCCTAACTGATCATCTGGCTAGAATTTAGCTGGAGAAGTGCCCAAATTTTCATTGAGCCGGTCAACTTCTTAGTTAGCTGGTTCAATGCTTTTGAATATGGACCTCATCCTAAATCTTGCCAGTCAAAGTTTTCCCAGTTTGATTTAGGAGAATTTTCAGTTGAAAATCTAACTGGTTAGATTTAGCTGAAAATGACGAGCTAAAATTTAGCTGGTTATTTCTGCTACTCAACAACTTTTGTAAAATTCGCCCGGCAGGGCATTTTTGGCTGCTGTCCTCATATCCTTTCTCAACCCCCCCCAAAAAAAAAGGTTTGAATTCTGTTCAGAATTTAATTCTGTGTGCTTGGAAACAAAGATTATTCCTGATTAATATTCTAAAGGTGAGCTTTGTGAAAGGTGTATGCGATACCCAATTTCCAATGTTTAGGTCACCACGTTAATATACCATTGGTGTCATGTCAAGACCAGATCGTTGTATTCTGGGTAAGCTGAGAAAATTTAGAAAACGTTTTCAAAGTAAACTTACTCTTCTTCCTGTTTGTCCAGGGAAGCCTCTAATACCAGGAGGACCAACTTGACCATGATATCCTTGGACCCCAGCACCTCCTGGATCACCAGTTTCTCCTTTCTCCCCTCCTCTATAGCTTGGTTGTCCCGGCAGCCCAGGAAAGCCTGCTTGTCCAGGATAACCTGGCATCCCTTTACTGCCTGTAAAAAATATCATATTCAAAACAGAAAACTTTATCAATAGATTAAAGAATATAAAAAAATCACATCTCTGTAATCTGGGTCTGCTTTTAGAGAGTCATTTTCAAACAACCCACCGTGGATATCTTTTTACGTGCAGACTTTAGCCGGGATTTTGAAAGCAGGGACCAAAAAAAAAAAAAAATTTGTGGGTGCGCGCGAAATCCCCCTTCCTCTCCCCTGCGGCGCACAATGGCAGAGTTAATTCTGCTCGAGAGTGTACATTTCCACACACACATACTTTCAGAAATCAAAACAGTATGTGTGTCAATCCCGATCCTCCACCCCATCAGAAATCCTATTCAGTGTGCACATAAAAAGTACACACAAAATCGTGCTCCGCGTGTACTTTTATACACGTACCCACCAGCACCCAATGGAACCAGTAGCCCTGTCACAAGATAGGGGCAAAGAGTGGCTGGTGCCATTTTGAATAATGGAACCAGCCAGCAAGAATGGGTGAGTCCTGGAGGGGGGGGGAGGGGTTGGGAGAGTGGGGTGGGTTGGCGAGGGGAGGTCAGCTGGTTGGGGGGGCTCAATATTGGACGAGTTTTTCTTTTGTTTTTTTTTAATACCCCCCAAAACCGATAGGAAAAACAAAACAAACTTTTGTGTTTTCTCCTATCATCTTTTTTTATTTCTAAAATGCAACAAAATAGAAAATGCTGATGAAATTTCCTATTTTGGTGAAAACAAATGCCCACCTGTAATATTTACATAGATCCAATAAAAGCTATCACAGCCTCCGAGTCTGCCATACCAAGACAGCACTAACAACCTTTCTCAGGAAAAAGCAGCACTACAAATATTACACCAGAACCTAGAAGGCCAATACACTTCCTACTGAATACAGAACAAGCCGCACTACTGTACAGCACTACACAGAAACTACACACTAGCAGAATTCCTTCACCATGGTCACATATGCAGAACCAATGGTGTACCGAGGCTGGGGTCCAGACTACAGTGGGGACAAGCATCAGGAGGGGGGGCATGTTGTGACCCTCTCCTCTCACTCATTGCCCATGGAGTTCCCTCCCCCCCCCCGCAGACAGAAGAAAATAACGCACAGTAGTGCGGTGCTGACATGCCCATGGGGTCCACCCCCCCCCCCCAAAATTGCAAGAAAAAAGTGCTGACACAGCACTGACGTGCCTGTGGGGTTCCCACCCCTACCGGCTGAAGAAAACCACGGCAACACCGAAGCGCCTGCACGCCCCATGGGCCAGAGGAGGTGAAGAGAGGTAGGCAGTGGGAGGGGTGAAACTTTTCACACACCCCCCAACAATTCTCCCTCCCTTCCTAACTCCCTCATTCACTCAGCTCCCCCTGCTTCCCTTCTCTCCCATGTCCCCTTCCTTCATACCGAGAAGGGAGGAGAGGAAAGAAGAGCCGAGCTGAGTAAAGGAAAAGCAAGAGGAGGGAGAGGGTTGCGAGTGAGGGAAGGGAATGAGTGAGAGGGGCAGGAGGGAAAGGGGAGGGAGGAAAAGGGGAGGGAGGAGGAGGAGTGAGTGAGGGGAAAGGGAAGGGATGAGAGGGGAGGGGAGGAATGCTGAGACTTGGCTTACAAGCAATTGCTTGGGGACGGCCATCTTGGATCTCTCAGAAAAGCATATTTTAAAATGTAACTTGCAAATAAAGGTCAAAAAAGAAAAAGTGATACCTTTTGATTAGTCTAACTCAGTACATTTTTAACTTCATCCAAGTGGACTGACACAGCAACCTCATTATTCAAAGTTTTATGTAGCACAAATTGAAAACATAAAACAAAATGACGACTTGGTAAGCAAAACTATATTAAAAATGGACTTAAAAACAGTTTCATTTTCACTTGTTTTTAAATTGCTTTAGAAATGAGCTCAGAGGACTTTTATTGATATCTAATACCCACTGCTGCTGCTGATCATTTCCATAGCACTAGATCTGCTGAATCTTACCACTTACTGCCCAGTGCAAATGCTCCAGTATCCAATGCTAAGTTCTCAGTATTTTTTTTGTGTTTGGATAATGTCAGTTTCGGCATACGGTACACAACGTGTGTAAGTCAGAATGCTGTAAGTGTGGCTATTTGATGCCTTTCTTACCCTGAAATCCCACATCGCCTGGGAGACCGGTGTACCCGTGATCTCCTTTTTCACCTTTGACCTCCATCAACATCTCGGGCATGATCTTTGGTGCATCTCCTGACTTTCCTGGCTCCCCTCGGTCACCTGAAAATGATTAATAAAACTGTGATGTTTTACTCCGATGCAAAATGAGGAACTGAAATCCATGCTCCGCTCCTGGCTCTGGCCAAAAGTAGGCACGCAGGTGTGGAAATGGAGGAATCTCTGAAACACAGGCGGGGCTCATTTGATATCAACTCGCACGGTGAAAGCTGAAAACTAGCCGGGGGCTCTGGGAAATCCTGTGGTGCAGAGGGCAGTTGCATATTATCTGTTCTCTGCAACAACAGTAGGACCCCTTGCTGCCTTTTATCAGGTTAGTTTCAGAAACTGGACTTGCAAAAAAAAAAAACCCCTGTAATTTTACAAAAATTTCATGGCACCCATAGTACATCGCAATACCTAAATGCCATATACAGGGCAGGACAGAGGAAATAGGACATCTTGGGTAGTACGTTTCAAGCATGTATTCACGTAAATGGCTGCAGTAAAACAGAATTATGCACTAGCCTTGTTACGTGCACACGTTTATGTAAACTGCTGGGAGGCATTCCCGTGGCTGGAGTGGGGAACCTCTGCGCATGCTTTCTGAGTTTAAAACGTGGGCGTGGCAGTTAACCCCCGCGTTAAGTCACACCCTCCAAAGAGCGGGCCAATAGCTGTACGCGAGGCAGTGCGTGCGAGCGAGCGCTCAGCCCAAGGAACCGGGAGGATTTTTCAAAGCCAACTCCAGCGGCTAACGCTGGGGCTTTGGGAATTCTCAGTGAAGTCTGGGGTGCGCGCGTTACCCTGCGGACTACTGTGAGGGGCTGATATGAAAACCAATCCGTTGTTATACTCCTGCTGGTTGAAGTGAAAGTGGGGGGGAGGGGGGACAGGTGCTTTCTATCTTTCGTAATCACCAGATGCCCCCATGTGAACCATATTACATCCTAGGAATCAACTGAAAGGGGACAGCGCCCCCAAAAGTCTGGGAGAATGAATCAGAATTTATTTTCCCCCGGCATTTCTCCCTGTGCTGGCCTGAATATTTTTTCCTGAATCCTTTCTGACTCCCAGCCCATTGTCGAGAATCTTCTGTTTGATGATCTGATGATACACAGGGCCTTCTTGTTATCATTTTGAGATCAAGGGTCTTGCTTGTGGGGGCAAGGCAGAGGTGAGCTCACACCTTTGCTTCGGGGCTGGACAGAGGCAGGGCTGGACATGTACACAGTCAGGATGGCTGTAACATAATATTACAGGATAACCTTATCAAATGTCAGACCGACTTAGCTGATCTGTGCTGTATCAAAAAAAAAAAAAAAAAATTAGCAGAAGACAGCCTAGACTTTAGATCTTAAAGGCAGTCTTAAGTTCATTTTAACAGGAAAACATTTATTTCAATAAAGCAAACATGATTGTTTGAACTGTGGCCCGTAGAATTATTTTTGAAAGGTTTTGCTGTCTTAGGGCTTCATTTACCAAGCATTTTTCCTTATAGACACAGAATGGGAGAAAAGCCTTAGTAAATCAGGCCCTTATGCCTGTAGGCTTTCTGTATGGCACACCAGGGGAGTAACTTTACATACATTTACTATTTTTAGGATTCTATAGAAGTGTTCTAATTAAATCTTTTCTTGTATTTTTTTTCTGTGGTGATAGTCCCATACATGCACATTCTGAGAGCGAACCGCTTCATGGTTATTATTATTATTTCGACTAGCGGCTTCCTGCCTTCTCTCTTGGGCTTCCAGCTTTATTAGAATTGGCCCAGGCCAAGGCCGTACCCAACATATGCCTACTTTCACAGCCACCCAGGGTTGCCCATCTGCATTCTTCTCACCCACTGCAGGGCACGGCCCTCAGCAGGGGACTCCCGTTGCAACACCCCCCCTCCCTTCCCCGTCAGCACGCGCACCCCCCGAATCCTGCCCCATTGTGTCGCTGCTGTGCGAGGGCTGGGGAGGCGAGAGCCGAGCCCTGGGATCACAACTGGCGAGCCTGAACGCCTAGTGCCATTGCCACAGACGAGGACCGATAGATACCTTTACGCCCTAGAGTACCAGATACACCTTTCACACCGGTAAAGCCGGGAGTACCGGTGGTTCCCTTGGCTCCTTTCCACCCGGGCCTTCCCTTCACGCCGATCATGCCCTGGAAACCTTCCATGCCTGCCGAACCCTTGACACCTTTTTCAAAAGAAGATCAAACACTGATTATTGAAGTATATTAGGAAACAAAACACTAACTACAGAGGCATACAGAGGGAAATTTTCAAAAACATTTCTGCACATAAAATAGCGTGTTCATGCATGGAAACGGAGTCTTTGAAAGTCGTCCATCCCATTTAAAGATAATGGCCAATGCAATAAAGTGCGTTCAGCTGAATGCTCAAGTTTTACCCACACACTTGATTTTACCCACATTTTGTACAGGTAAACAGTATTCCTGATGCAGGAAGGAGTTTTCAGCACTTCAAAGCGGATTACATTCAGGTACTGTAGGTATTTCCCTATCCCCAAAGGGCTCACAATCTAAATTTTGTACCTGAGGCAATGGAGGGTGATATATATGTGAGCCTAAGTCTGAGACCAATGTGGAAACCATGGCTCACCCAGAATCCTCTGCTGCATTGGCATGTTTGCAGCTCTGACCATAAGAACGTCAACTGCCTTACTGACCCCTGCCTTGGAGAAACTACAGGAGACATCTGGACTGCAGCAGATGTCGTCAAACTTATGACGGAAGATCATGGGGATACAGAAAAGCAGGAGGAAAAGGACAGAATCTCACAGGCTGTTTCCACTAATTGATACCAGCGAGGCCGGAGCCGTGGAGACCTCCCGGAGGGTGAAGATCTGAGAGTGAAAAAAACCTGACAGGACAAAGAACGAACAGAAGATTGACGTGAGCGGCAGGCACGGGGGCCTCAATTGGGCTTCAAGGTGGGAGGGGGAGCAGGGTGGCTTAGATTTAGTTTGTCTTTTTTGACACAAGACACATGGTACGTGATCCTCCCATAGATTCAAGCACTTTGGGGATTGAGACTGTGTTATCTATAAAAAAAAAAAAAGAGGACTTTACTAATGTACAGGGAGACACACAGGAGTAGTTCTGTAAAGAGGGAGCTGCTACTTCGTTTCTCCCAAAGGCACCATAATTGCTTTTTGATATGCAATAATAAACTTAAACTTGTTTCTACTAAAGATGGTATGGGGCCTTTGTGTTCATGGGGCAGCACCTTTAAGCTGATTCAATGCTTAACAAGGGTAAACTGACTTGCCCAAGGTCACAAGGAGCGACAGTGGGACTTGAACCCTGGTCTCCTGGTGCGTAGCCCACTGTTCTAACCACTAGGCTACTCCTCCACTCCAGGGATATGCCATGCAAACGAGGACATTAAGCATTCCCCTCCTAAAGCAGAAAGAGGAGCTGGCTGAGCGAACATTTTTTTAATGCTGAATCTCCTGCCAGGGCTCCCCCCATTACACAGAAAGTAAAGCAGTAGAGGCTCGACAGTTAGGGATGTGCACTGATTTTTTTGTGTGTGTTGTTTTCGTTTTGGGTTTTTTTGTGTTTAATTTCGTTTTTTTAAATGGTTTGGGGTATTTTTTTTGTGTTTCCCTAATTCTGTATTTAATGGGCACTAACTCATAATAATAATAATTATATAAAGTTTTGTCTTTTTTTTTTGCTCCGGGGCGCTCCTGAAAGAAGACCAAAGAGACAATTTCATTGCCATGGTCTACTTCGTCTAAAACGAATGCACATTCCTATAGACAGTACGTTTATTTGTTTAATTCTAACTGTGGCTAGATAGCCAGCTAGGAGCTCAGCAAAAGATTTGCTTCTATAAACTCTCTCCCCTCCCGAGTTAAAATGTACATTCTGCCTGTGCTAACCACACATTTATTTTAACTCAGTGCATGCACATTTTAACTCCCGATGCAATAGCACATCATTAGCTTATTGCATTAGGACTTTAAAAAAAATGTACTCTGTGCGTTAAAACTATGAATTGAAATTCAGCGCATAGGCTCTTATGGTCAGATTTTAATGCGTGTAAATCCTGGGGTTTTTACGCACATGGCCGGGCCTTACAAGCGCTGGGCCCATTTTCAAATGGGCCCAGCCACACGCGTAAACCCCAGGACGCGAGTAAGTGAAAAGGAGGAGGTCCAGGGGGCAGAGAGGGGCGGTCTGGGGGGGCAGGGCTGGAGGTGCCGGTGTAGCAGCCATGTGTCGCTGTGCCGGGGGAAGCGAGCACAGGCAGTCGGCCTGCGCGCAAGTTGCTTCTGCTCCGGAGGAGCAGCAACTTACAGGACAAAATAAAATAAGGTATGGGAGGTTAGGTTTAGGGGTGGGGAGGAGAGAGGAAGGGGAAGGGAATTGGGGAAGGCCCCGACGCATTGCCATGCGAAAGTTGCTGATTTCGACCCCCCCCCATGACGCATTTTATAATGCATGTTATAAAATTGCGTGTCCATGTGCGCGTGTATTTTTTTTTAAATCTGCCCTTAATGCACAGATTATCATAGGCCTGAAGGCTAGGCACGTATTGTCACTATGTGTAACTTTATGTGCAGAGAGGGGCAGGGCTCAGGTGGAGCTAGCACATATGCGCATTCTTTGGAAGGTTTGAAAGTATGTGCTGTAGGTTTGTACCCGCTCAAATACCAGGTGCAGATCTTTGCATGTACTTCGCCTGACTCAATTTTCAAAGGAACTCTTTTTCCATTTGAAAATGGACATAATGTCTGTGGGTGAAAAGTACTCGCAAACTTTCCACTTCTGTGCGCAAGCCCCTGCGTACAACCCCTGCTGTTTTAGAATGAAGTAAGCAAAGAACAATACAGACATAATCGAACTGTACCAGCTCTGTCGTGGATTTAGTTTAATTTTTCAGGGAAAATTTAAGGCTCCAATGCAATCGCTTATCAATGGCTTTAAATTTAACATGCATATCTGTAGCACCCTGAACAGTAAGCAGAGCAATGAGGTTATGAAGGCGGACCACAGGACTCGTTACAGAAAATACAAAATGGTATTTATATAATTGCTGCCTTAAATGATTTACCTTTTAGACCCGGAAGGCCGTGCATCCCATCCAAACCCCGAAGGCCAGGATTACCAGATAGGCCTCTGTTGCCTGGTGCGCCAAAGTCACCTGGATCACCTGACAGACCTTTCATACCCGCAGGACCAGGTGCTCCTTGATCCCCCGCGACACCTCGCTCACCAGTCAAACCTGTAAAAATAATTACAAGCAGAACGGCAGGAGATCTTCGAGGCCTGGCTCAAGCACTAATGGTATTTGCATATAAGACACAGCAGAATCCTTCAGTCTGATCAGCCTTATCGGACCACTCTGTGCGGGACACAGGAGGACCTTGGAAAATAAATTAGGCCCTTAGAGGACATTATTCCAAAGTAAACCATGATATGTGGCTTAATAGAGTTCTGTGACTGTTCTAGGACAGCACATAAATCAGAAAGAAATGAAATTAGTAGCAATGGGCATTTGTTGGAAAAAAAAAAAGCGTAAAATACAAGGCCATTTCTGATTCATTCCGAATGGACGGTGCTTCCAAAACGAACACACATTTTTAGTTTCTTTCGTTTTCGGCAATTCCTGCACACAAGGTCGGTAGTCGCGTATGCAAATCGGTAATTTGTGCGCACAACCAAACTGTGCGTGCAGCTAGGAACTGAGTGCACATTTCGGTAGCAGCGCGCACAATTTGCCGATCTGTGCGCACAATTTCTGAACTGAGCGCGCAAGTTGCTGAAAAAGAAACAAACAAAAGAACCCAACCGTCCCCCCGCCCCCCCAGAATAAACTTGGCCGAAATAAAAATCTCCACTGAAACAAAATGAAAATATTTGGCCTGCATATCCCTAGAAATTAGGGTCCTGTACCTTTTAATGGAAGCAAAAAACAAAAAAAATCACATTTGGAATGAATGAAAAACTGTTACTGGCCGTGTTACGGAGCCCCTTCACATCGCTGGTTAAGATCTAGCTTACGGGTACCTGAAAATTATTGCTATTGGAAAGTCATAGAATTGATAGTTGTAAATTAGCATTCATTTATTTCTTATGTTAAGTCTTGTATGTGTTTAACTCTCTATTTTGAAATGCTCATTTCTGGTAGTTTATCTGGCTTTTAAAATATTTTCCTCCAGTTTAGACAGTTCACCCCAATTTGAAATCATACCACAAAGCCCATCATTTATTTCAAACATTTCCAACTGCCTCCCAATTAAAAAATGCTTGCTCAAGGCGATGGACAAGATACAATTCTCAAAACCAACAAGTAAACAGCAACAAAACAAACTAAACATAACAATTAATGTGTCCACTGGGAGCAGGCTTCTCTGGCACTTACATTTCAGGCCTAACAACAGTAACCTGAGATCATGATTTGGCACTCATTGACCACCATTGTTGGAAGCCCATCAATTGTTGGAGTGGCCATCAATTACAGAGGCATGGGGAATTACCCTTTCACCCTTACAAGGAGTCACCCCAGAACAGGTTCGAGGTATTATGGAAGCTGGCAATCCTACTGCCCACAACCCTATCTATTCTGTGCTTAAACAATGTCAGTCGATCACTTATCACTTACCACTGCAGCTGTCCCATTTTCCTTCAAACACGCTGTGACCACACCAAAAAACCCTCACTTGACCCTACCGGGCCTGCTAGCTATTGTCCCCTACTTCCTCCCTTTCATGCCATTCACCTCCTTTGTACTAACTTAGTTTCGTCTCAAACCATTCTGGATTCGCTCTTCTGGCTTTTACCCTCTACATTCCACAGAAACTGCCCTTGCCAAAGTCTCCAGTGATGTCTTTGAGGCCAAAGCCAAGGACCTTTACTCAATCTTCATCCTCCTTGAACTATCCGGTGCTTTTAATGCTGTTGATCACGGTCTCCTTCTTGACACATTATACTCTGTTGGATTTCAGGATTCTGATTTTATTGTATCCTCTGGTGGCTCTTCCTTCACTGCTATTCTGCTGTTGGTCAGTGTGGCTGAAAGTTTTGTCATGGGCCCTTTTCTCTCTATTTCACTTGGTACTCTAATCTCCCATGGCTTTTAGTACCACTTTTATGCTGATGACTCTCATATCTAGGCTTACACTACATCTTTCGCCAAGAATATAGTCCCACATTTCAGCCTGTTTGTCTGACATTGTTGCATGTCCTGCTGCTATCTTAAACGCATTATGGCCAAAATGGAACTTCAGTATTTCCCCTTTCTCCAAACCCACCTTCCCTCTTCCCTTGTCTTCGGATGGTACTCTTATCTTTTGGTTCTCTTGGCTTATAACGTTGGGGGTCACCTTTCATGCCTTTCTTTCCTTTATCCAAAATATTGCTAAAAATGTGCTGTTTCTTCCAATATTACATTGTTAAAATCTGTCCTCTCTTTTCTGCAAATGCTGCCAAAACATTCATCCACTCTTACACCTCCTGCTTACACTAATGCAACTTGCTCTTCACAGGCTTCCCACTGAACCACCTTTCTCCATTTCAATCTATCCAAAATTCAACTGCACGACTTTATCTTTCTTCAACATTGCTACTACATTGGCTCCCCGTTTGCTTCTGCATACAGTTCAAGCTTCTCTTAGTCGCCTATAAATGCCTTCACTCTGCAACAAATCATTATCTATCTTCTCTTCAATCTCCCTACACCCTTCCTCATGAACACTGTTTATCCGGAAAATCTCTCTTACCTGTGCCCTTCTTCTTCTCCACTAACTCCTGACTCTGCGCATGCCATCTTGCTGTGCTATATGCGTAAAAGAGGCTTCCTGATTCGGTGCGCCATGCTCCATTCTCTGGCTACATTCAAACCCAGTCTAAAAAGTCATCTTGTTAAGGCTGCTTTTACAGATAAATGTACTTTCAGGAGACTCGTTCATCATGTATGATTGTTTTGACTAGATCGTAATCTCCATGAGGCAGGGACCATCTTTCGTACGTATCTTACAGCACTGTGTATGTCTTAGAGCATTTTAAAAATGATAAGCAATATTGGTAGTGATAAAAGGTATTCTGAGGATGAAGGGAGGATGTTGGCTTCCAATGTTGCCAATCTGGCACCTTTTACGAGTATTACATTCAGTAAAATAATAAGATAAGATATAGTAAAAAAAAAACCTTCATAAGTCTTCCAATTTCATTCTAAAGGAAGTCAGCGCTACAGTATAGAGGAAGCCAATTTATCATTAAATTTCATGTGCATCATAAAGAATGTTCATTAGTGAAATGGTTGTAATTTATTTTGCAACTTCTAAGCCATGTTTTCTTCATGGTGACATTGCTTTCTTTCTACCTCCAAAAAACGGAAATACTTTGATCCCCTTCTCCTCACACAGGTCTTTCCTTTATAAACTGCTCAGTTTCCCTTACGACTGAAGAAACTCTTCAAACTCATCTCTTGAACCCTAAGCAGCATGGGCCTAAGATGTTTAACAACCTGGGTCAAAGAAAAATGAATGTTTACTTCCTCTGACTTCAAACTACAGGCCAATCTGAATTCACAAAGTCTTTTTTTTAAGCACAAAAATGCTCTTTGTTTATTCATTTTCTGCTTGTTGCTCGTGTAAGAACCTACGATATGCAATTTATAGGGGTAAAGAAACGGGTCAGTGACTTGCTCCCCCGGCTGTTCCTCACCTACGTAGCCTGATGAACCGGGTGTTCCTCCTGAGCCTTGCCTTCCTGGCAGCCCCGGGAAGCCATGCGCTCCTGCCGGCCCTGGCAATCCGGTTGCACCAGGCGCACCAGGGGCTCCTTTATCACCCTTTATTCCTGAATATCCTGTGACACCGTCCGTTCCTAATGAAATACAATGAGGGGTAAAAAAAAAAAAAAAGTCAACAAGCATTCATGAATTTTATGGTTACACAAAATGCCATTTGGATGGTTGAACAGGCAGAGCAGTTGAAATGGCTGCTGAATATTATACTGAATATTATATACTGACTATTATACTACCCATGTTTCAAGCAAACTGATCAATGTAGGTAGCAGCCTTGAACCTAAAACAGTCATTCATTCAGTGTTTCTTGATATCCCCAAGTTACCTACATGTATATTCCATTGTATGAACTACAGTCGGGGGGAATATACTACGTGGATTTTCATATAACATTTTCCAGTGCTATTACTATAAATATAATCTGAAAAATTGTTTTTAAAAAAAAAATAGGATTTTCCTGTTTATTTTTATATCCCCCTCCCAACTCAGGCACTGCAACAATTGTCCTTGACCAAGGGAGATAAACCACAGCTCCCTCTATAATCTGGTTAATGTGGACCCTCAGCAACACGGAGCAATGGCTGAGCCTCCCTCCCGACAGCAATTCCCAGCCACAGGCAATCCTAGGCCTCGGACATCTTCTCTCTGCATTAGGCCATCTGATCAGGCTTTGGAGACAATCAGTTGTCTCCGCTGATGCTGCAATAACTTTATTCATTATCCTAAGAGCACCACTTACCACTTGGGCCAGCCTTGGGTCTCTGTGCCATTTTCTGTACCCAGTGTCTAGCACCAACATTATTCTTTGTCCCCGAGGCTCGTCACATTGGATTTCAACGTCATCCTCTCTTTCACACCACACATAAATTCCCTTGCCAAAATGTGGTCACTATTTCTCCCAGCATACACGTACCTTCCTGTCCATCTACAGGCAAATCTTTGACCTTTGTAATCTACTATATTATTGACATTTTCATCTAGGAGGCAGTGGTGAGAATCATCATCTTCTAAGTTTAGTCTCTGTCATCCTTTCCATGTGTGTCTCTGTTGACTTTCTACCCCAAGCCAGCTTAAAATAGTAGCACTCTTTCTCCTCTTGGAGATTTTGAAATTCCCCCACTCCTGTGCATCTCTCACACCTCTGTATTTCTCTCTAGGCTGCCTCTCATACACTGCTTCCAAACTTTGCTGCTCACTAACTTCTGGATATAGAAAATTGAGGAAAAGAATTCTAGTTTGAATATATGTCAAATAAATATCCCTTTTTTGGCCCAAGTTTTTTTTTAAAAAGCTGTGTATATACAAGTGAGTTAGTTTTGACCTGAGCACATTATTTCAACATTAAAGTTGCTATATTGGTGGACCGCGCCTTCCTAGTTATTTTTTAAACTGTTACTGTTAGTCTTTAAAGTAGGGCTTCCAAGCCTGTCCTGGGGACCCCATATCCAGTCGGGTTTTCAGGATATTCACAATGAATATGCATGAGATAGCTTTGCATATAATGGAAAATCAGTACATGCAAATTTATCCCATGCATATTCATTGTGGATATCGTTGAAATCCCGACTGGCTGTGGGGTCCCCAGGACAGGCTTGGAAGCCCTATAAAAACCCTTCACAACCTGGCACCAGAGTACTTGATGGAAAATTAACCATCTGTGAATCGACTAGAATTTTGCATTCCTTTCAGTTGGCCAAACTTGAAATCCTGACAGCAAGGTCAGTGAAACTACAGAGCACTAAAAAATGGGCATTTCTCTGTGTAGGCCCAAAATGCTGGAATGACATTAGGCTCATAAGGACATTAGGATCAAAACCATTCTATTTTCTTTCTCAAGGCAGTAAAGACATTTTTATTTAATACTTACTCAATTTTTAAACTGAATGAGGTACATTTTCTTCACCAGCTCAGTATAGGCGGATTTAGTATACCTGGGCATGTTTGTAATTTTTTTGTTTTACAGAATTTGTTTTAAGGATCTTATGAAGGTGGGTGGATGTGGTCTTAAATGTTTGAATTTTGTTATGAATTTGTATGTTTTTAAATTATTTATCAATGCTGTTATTTTATTTAAATTTTGGCCAACTGCGTTGTGTGTTTTATGATTATTTTATTTGCTGTAACCAGCTCTAAGCACCCTTTGTGTGATAGGAGCGAGATACACAGCACGATAAATAAATAAAAAATATATCACAACAGAAATTAATAATATTTGGAAATCCATCGCAGATCAGAAATGCTCTATGGCCTCCCCAAAAAAGCTGACATATTTGGAAACAACGGTGCAGGGATTTCACCTTCTGTCCGTTTTATTCTTACACAGGGAAAACCAAAAAATGTTCTCTTATTGGAAAGGGGAGGTACCTCTAAATCCTGGTACTCCTCGAGCTCCTTGGATTCCTTTAGGTCCTGGTAATCCTGGATATCCAACAGAACCAGGCAAACCTTCTTGTGCTCCCAGAACGTCACCTGAGGTGCCCTTTGCGCCGAGTTGGCCTTGTAAACCGGGTGTTCCATCATCACCAGGAGCTCCGTGGAGCCCTGACAGACCAGGAGAACCTTGATCTCCTCTGGAGCCGACAAATCCTGCGGTAAAATAATGAAAAGTCATCCTACAAAACACAATCAATACACTGAGAGGTGAACATAAAGAGGTGAATTTGAAAAGCCCGACGCGCGTGCGTTAATCAGGGGATGCGCGAGGAAGCCGGGCTTGCGTGCGCCGAGGGGGATTTTGAAAGCCACCGGGATATGCACGTATCTCCCGCGGTTTTCAAAAAGGAGCGGGGCACGGGAGGGACAATGTACGTTTCGGGGCGTGAACCTGAGACGTGCGCATAAATGCTGACACGACCCGGCTCGTGTCGAGGCCCCCCTGTCACGTAACATGTTTCCGCTACGAATGTCATATCAGTTAAAATGTAAAGACTAGGCAGATCTGCGGGGTTTTAAGGGTCAGGGCTAACTGGGGGAGGGGGAGTGAAGGCTAACTGGGGGGGGGGGGAGTGAAGGCTATGAAACCAGTGGAGGTTGGAGGACCTCTCTCTTTTTTTTTTTTTTTATTTATATTTTTTATTAAAGACACCTTGATATACAATTAAACAAACCATGTACATGTAACCACCCATGTCTCACTGGGCATCAGACATAATGTTGGAGGACCTCTCTCTTAACTGGGCAAACTGGAGATGAACTGGTAAAACTGGGAATGGTATCAGTTCATGCTCCTTTTAAAATTCCCCAATTTAGGCGGTACAAGTGGTATTTGCACACGTGTGCACATGGCCAGGCTATTTTATAAAATGCGTGTGGATGTCGTAAAATGACCGTGTACCTGGGCGCGAGCTGATATATGCGCACGCGCGATGGTTTGAAAGTTACTGTCCTTGTGTACTAGGGGCAGCACGTAGATATTCAGCACTACTTGGGCTAAGTTTGGTCATCAAGGAGAGTTAAGTCGAAAGTTAAGTTAGCAGACTTGCCCTGGTATATTAAGAGGGACTTAACTGGTTAAGTTTCCTGCTGAATATTCTGGACAAAGTTAGCCCGTCAACAGCCCAATATTTAACAGATGGAATTGTCATTGGCAGTAGGAACTTTACAAAATACACGATCAGGTCGATATTCAAGCGCTAGATAGTCTGATAAGTAGGACTTATCCGGCTATGTAGCCACAGCTGAATATCCGTTTATGTTCAGTGGCTGCTACATAGCGGGATAAGTCACTTATCCAGTAATCAGAATAGCTGGATAAGTGTGGGTGGGCGGATCAGGGTGGTGCTACTTAGCAGGATAAGTTATCGGGTTAAGTAGCGATATTCAGCCTTAGGGAGATAACATCTCCAGGTAACTTTAGACCTGCTCAATAGCAGATGGATATGACTTATCCTCCTAAGTAGCACTTGCTACAAAAGCAAAACATATATTCACATCGAGGCATATCATTCACTGCCTAATTTCAAAGATTTGTGTAATCTCAGAATAGGGGCATGATAACTCATCCACAGCAAGAGGACAGCTATCCTACAGAGAGCCTGACCATAGTGTATCATGCAAACAACGGCTATTACCCAGGGTCTCGGGCCCATCTTTGCTGAATTGTTTCAAACAAAAAAACATGATATGCATATCTAAGTATAGTAGCACATTATTTGGCTGATATATCTGACTTGTTTGCTCCGTAGATCAGTAAACAGTTTTGAGGTGGAAGTAGGGAATGACTTAGTAAAGCCAAGTTACCTGCTGGACCTGGTAAACCATCAGCACCCGGCTCACCACGCGATCCTTTAAAACCCTGAAAGCCATCTAGACCTTGTTCGCCAAAGTTTCCTGCTTCACCTTTCTTACCTAGGACATAAAATTCATGGAAAATGAAATCCATCAGCTTACAGAAGTATTATGCATATAAAACAAGTCCAAATGTATCTGTGTTTGGAGTATTTTTAGTATGGAATTTATTTCTTTGAAAGAAAGCTACAACCTCCGCATACTGTGCAATATTACGTAATACTCGTTTTCTATGCTTAAACATACAGTATTAGTACTGTATGCTACTGCTCAGTAAGAGCCCTAGTTCCCTAGAAGCAGCCACATTCCAATATCAGAACTCACTTCATGTGGAATAGTATTCGACTGGTTCATGCACTACGTATGAGGGATGTAATCTGTGACATCGTAGCCAATCTGGAACAATGAATTTTTGGAAAGGGCGACGTATCTTGTCATTCTCTTGCTAACATGGCTGCTTCCAAGACTGCTGAAGAACTACAGAGGAAATGCTTAAAGAATTTCTAAAGGAAATATTTACTAAAAATTTCAGTAAGAATTACTATCTACTTGTATGGCACTGTATATTCTGCAGAAGACCTGGCTTTTTTTAAACAGTAAAATAAAATATGAATGTAAGTGGTTATTTTTGGATATAGATTGGCAGATTCCTTTTGTGTTTATTTTATTATATTTGTGCAGGATCTAGTTGGTTCTTTTTTGATTTTTTTTAAACAGTGCCATCTTTCATTGCTATTATGTGAGTGAATACTTCTGAAATACTGTACAATATACAGAGGATACAGTTTTACTTAAGCTAAAATCCATCCCCTCACCGAATTCTGAAATATTTTATCTGCCAGTAAATATTTACCATGAGGGATTATTGCTTAAGTACAGAACAAAGACTAATTAAGACTATACTAAACAATGCATAACAAAGACAATTGTTTTAAGGTTTAATAGTTTATTGGAGTAATGTCTCATAAGATAGCTAAAGTACATAGTATGAATGCATTTGCATAAAAGCAACACTAATATGTCAATATTCACTAAGTCGAAGAGCAGAGAAGTTATCCAGATAAAAGTACTCAGATAACTTTAGTTAAATATTAAGCTGAAGTGCCACTGAATATACTCAACTTGTTACTAGGATAACAAAATAAGAAATGCCATACTGGGTCAGACCAAAGGTCCACTGAGCCCAACATCCTGTCCGACAGTGGACATTCCAGGCCACAAGTACTCAGCCAGGATCCCAACGAATAGATCCAATACTTCTTGCTCATTACCGGGAATAAGCAGTGGCTTTTCCCAAGACTACATTGTTAATAATGGTTCAAGGACTTTTCCTCCGGGAACTTGTCCAAACTCTTTTTGAACTCAGCTATGATAACTGCTTTCACCACATCCTCAGACAACAAATTCCATAGTTCAATTGTGATCTGAGTGAAAAAATACATTCTCAGATTTGTTTCAAAAGTGCTACCTATTAGCTTCACGGAGTGTCCCCTTAGTCCTAGTACTATTTAAAAGGGTAAATAACTTCCCTGTTTATCCATTCTACCCCATTGATGATTTTGGAAACTTTCACCATATTTTCTCCCAACCATCTCTTCTGCAGGCCGAAGAGCTCTAACTTGTTTAACCTTTCCTCATAGGGGAGCCCTTCCCATCAGTTTGGTCACCCTTTTCTATATCACAATATATTTTTAGAGACGGGGTGAACATAACATCCAACAATACTTAAGGTGCAGTTGCATTATACATCTATATAGAGGCATTAAAATGTTCTCTATTTTATTTGTCATTCCTTTTCCAAATAATTCCAAGTATTCTGTTAGTTTTTTTGACTGCTGCCACACGCTAAGTTGAGGATTTCAACAAATTGTCCACAATAGTTCTAGGATCCTTTTCCTGAGTAGTTATTAATAATGTGGAACCCGACATTGTGCATCTAAAATTGGGATTGTTTTGCACTTTGCACATTAAATTTAATCTGCCATTTAGATGCCCAGTTCTCCAGTCTCACAAGGTCTTTCTGAAGTTCCTCACAGTCTGCCTGTGTTTTAACTGCTTTGAATATTTTTGTGTTATCTGCAATTTTGTTCAGTCCACTAGTCACTCCCTGTTCTAGATCATTAATGAATAAGTTGAACACAGGTCCTAGGACAGATCCCCAGGGTACTCCACTATTCATCTTTCTCCACTGGGAAAGCTGACCATTTAGTCCTACTCTTTTTTTCCTATCTTTTAACCAGTTACCAATCTAGAGTTAGACATTGCCTCCTATCTCATGGCTTTTTAGTTTTCTGAGGAGTCTTTCATGAGGGACTTTATCAAATACCTTCCAACCATCCACATACACTGTATAAATCGGTTCACCTTTATTTCCATGCTTATTTACTTCCTCAAAACTGGTTTCAATTTGGCTTCCATAAGTTACATAGCACAGAAACCTTACTTTTATCTAATATGGTTACAGTTATTAGAGGATTTGACAGTGGTGTTGAGTATGTATTAGTTCTCCTCAACATCTCCGCTGCATTTGATACTATTGATCATAGTATTCTCATAAACAGACTCAAATCCCTCGGAATATCCAGAACAGTATTCAATTGGTTTGCATCTTTTCTAACTTATAGATACCCAACAGATGCAATTCTTCTGACTGAGCTTTAGTTGAGAGTGGTGTCCTCCAAGGGTACACCCTCCCTGCTATATTATTTAATATCTATCTAGCCCTGATGTGCAGGGTATTTGCATGTCTCGGCTTGAATTATTATATTTAAGCTGATGACATACAGTTTTTGGTTCAAAAATTCACCACCAGGTCACATGTACTAAAATTAGTTTCATTATGCCTGCAATCTGTTAAATGTTGGTTGTCACAAAATACATTGAAATGAAATATGCATAAAACCTAAATTATCATTCTTAGTATTTATTTAAAAAATTTTCTATACTGTCTTAGCAAATAAAATTTGAACAAAATGGTTTACAATTGTTTCTCAAAATAAAACTTAAGTAAACAAGATAAAACTAAAAACAAGAAAATAATAATAAAGTTTGAAAAAAGTACAATGGTGTTTATATCAATATAAACTAATAATATTATTACTTTGTAAAAATTAAAATTTACTTTAAAATGAATTTAATAAAAACAGGAAAGAGAGAATAAAAATAAGACATTATAATACGAAAACAAAAATAAGAAATTACCTGGCTTCTTTATTGGTAATTCTTAATTGGAAATTAGTAAATTTTCATTGAATAACGATAATTTCTCCATCCCAATAAGACAAAAAGTGCACAATTTAAGTGTAACTCTTGACACAAAGCTATCTCTTTCCTCTCATATTAAAACGTTTGCTCTTCATTTTTCAAACTGCATTTGTTGAAAAAAAGGTGCCCTTTTCTTAAGCCAGACTATTGTAATGCTCTTTGCCAGTGTCTACTTTGCATCCCCTCCAGCTTGTCCAAAATGTGGCTACTTGCGTTATTTCTGGCTCTGCCCTCCGCGAACATATTTCTCCAGTCTTGTCATCTCTCCATTGGCTACCTATTAAGTACAGAATCCAATTTAAATTGGCTTCCTTAGTTTACCGTCTGCTTCATGGTGATCCAAATTGCTGGGTCCGCACAGTTTTACATATCTATAAGCTGGCAAGCTCACTGAGATCCAAAAATAAAGCAGTCTTGAAAATTCCATCCATTAAGCTGGCATATCGTGAGTGTAACCGGGAACGAGCATTCTTGGTTGCAGGCCCTGCATTGTGGCATTCCCTGCCTGCCCAAATTAGGCTGGCAGACTCACATGTCTCTTAAAAAACACTGAAAACCTTTCTCTGGGCAGGCTTATTGTCTTGATTTGCCTAGGCTTACTTGACAAGAATTTCAATTTTATTTTTCATTTTGTTTAGTCTTAATTGTTTTTAAATTTTGTGTGTTTTGTTCATTATTATTGTGAATATAATTTATTTTTTGTATTCTGCCATGAACTATTATTTTTGATATGCATGGACAATACATTTTTTATTTTATTTTTATTGAATTTCCATATTATTACAATAGTATTTACTAGAGATGTGAATCGGAACCGGAATTCATTTTCAAATCGGCTGGGCAGAGGTAGCGCCGGCGCCATTTTGAATACTGCCAATACGGCCCGAGTGCAGGAGGTCGCTCCTGGACCCCGCTGGACTTTTGGCAAGTCTTGCAGGGTCAGGAGGCCCCCCCAAGCTGGCCAAAAGTCCCTGGGGGTCCAGCGGGGGTCCGGGAGCGATCTCCTGCACTCATGCCATTGGGTGCCAGGAACCAAAATGGCGCCGATAGCCTTGCCCTTACTATGTCACAGGGGCTACCGGTGCCATTGGTCAGCCCCTGTCACATGGTAGGAGCACAAGATGGCGCCGGCCATCCAGTGCTCCTACCATGTGACAGGATCCGGCCAATGGCACGGATACCCTGTCACAAGGTAAGGGCAAAGGACGGCCCGGTAGCCGGAGGACGGCCCGGAGCGGGAGATCGCTCCCGGGACCCCCACTGGACCACCAGGTACCTGTAAAAAGGTTTTGGGGGGGTCGGGAGGGTGGGGGAAGCTAAGGGGTTACTTTTAAAGGGTCGGGGTGGGTTTAGGGGATATTTTTGTGTGCCGTTTTTCCCGCCCTCCCCCAAAACGATAAGGGAAGCCCCACAATCAATATCGTGGGGTTTTCCTATTGTTTTGGGAGAGCCCCCGATTTCTGACGATTTTGAAAATATCGACGATATTTTCAATCGTCCGAAGCCCGATTCACACCCCTAATACTTTCTATTCAGAAAAATCAGACTTCATATACACTCTGAAACATTACAAGTATTTATATTCATACTATTGTGAAGAAAAAAAAATAATTAAAAAATACTGTCCAAAACTATAAGAAGAATATTGGGAGACTATCAAAAAAGAGCAGAACAAAAAGAAAATCTAACAATTAAATTGCTGCAAAGTGTCCACACTCAGTTACTTTTAATAACCAACCTCTAAACAGTTATTTATGAATGAGTGTCCAGAAAGAGACGTAATTGATCCGGTTCAGTAAATATATATCTCGAATTTTGATGTAGAATCAAACATTTTGAAGGAAAGCGAAGATGATATTTAGCATGGACAATACATTTTAATAAATACTAAAAATGCTAAAGCTTTCTAATCCATTGCTAAATCCATGTTCACTCTTCCCTATTAAAACATGATTATCCATACGATCAGTAATTTTATTCTTATTTATGGTTTCCACCATTTTGTCAGGCACAGATGTCAGGCTCACTGGTCTGCAGTTACTCAGTTCCTCAGAGCTTTTTTTGAAAATTGGTGCTACATTTGCCACCCTCCAGTCCTCAGGTATGGAGGCAGATTTGAATGATAAGTTATAGATTACCAATAGTTGGTCTGAAATTTTATGTTTGAGCTCCTTTACAACTTTAGGGTGAATAACATCAGGTCCTGGTGATTTGCTATTATTTAGTTTCACAAATTGCTCAAGTGCTTCTTCCAGATTTACACTGATTTGAATCAGTACCTCTGAGTCATCACCTAGAAAATATAGTTCAGGAGTGAGTGTCTTCCCAACATCCTCTTCTGTGAAGACTGAAGTGAAACATTCATTTAGTTTTTCTAGCACCCTTTTTAAAAATGGGTGTTACATTCGCACTCTTCAATCCTCAGGTGCTGTAGATGATTTGGATTAGAAGTTAAGAGATTACGAGTAATAAGTTTGCAATTATATTTTTTTTAGTTCTTTCAGAACTCAGGGGTGTATGCCATCCCACCAGTCCCAATGATTTGATACTCTTTGGTGTGCTGATTTGCTCTACTAAATCATCCCGGATCACTGTGATTTGATTCAGTTCCTCAGAATAATCACCCTGAAAGAATGATACTGGCATAGCTATCTTCCTGAGTAAAGACCAAAGCAAAGAATTCGTTTACATTTTCTGCTATGGCCTTGTCTTCCCTGAATGCCTCTTTTGCCCTCAGTCCCGCCAACTCTTTCAATGGCTTTTTTGCTTTGAATATACTTGAAGACGTTTTTATTATGAGTTCTTGCCTCTCTGGCAGGTTTCTTTTCAAATTCTCCTTTGGCCTGCCTTATTAATGCTTTACTGTGGGCAGTTATTGTCCTTGCTAGCTCCAGGCTCCGTGGCTCGGAGGTCCTGCTGGCGGCCAGGGTCCAGCGCTGACTTTGATATAAGCCAGCCTCACACCATGCTCAGTGGCCACAGCTTGGACCTTGTTTTGTCTTCCAGATCTGGTTCCTAGTATGGCCCTGCTTTTGGCCTCACATTGCTCTTATTCTCAGTCTTGGCTTCATGTGGGTCTTCTTGTTCTTGTATTCTGTTTTTGTCAGTCCTTTGGGTTCTAGTCACAGACCTGACTTGCTCTCGTTTTGTTCCTTGTACCCCCAGACTCTGCTTCTTGTGTTTGTGTTGTGGTCATAATCTGTGGCCTTACTCTCGGGTCGCATATTCTGTTTTGTCCTGTCTTGTTTTGTTTCTGTGTCTTGTTTTAAGGTTGCCCTTTTCTTGTTCCTACTGTGGATTTCTTCTGCTCCTGTGGGTACCTTCTAGTACCCTGGTGTGTGCCCTTGATCTAAATCCTGCCGGCCACCAGCATCCCGAGGGGAAGATGGCAGAAGACTGCTATTCCGGCATGTTTCACCAGTGTCCAGCTCTGCTTCTGTCCTAGAGATGCCACGGACATGCATGCCCAGCACTTTGTGACAACGGTGCAAAATGTTTGTCGCGGTGCCTCCTGCTTTATGAGCAGGGGGGGTGTGCCCTGTCTCTGCATGATTGAAATTTGGAAACAGGCAGGTGTGGAGAGAGCCATTGGATCCCTGTCAAGCTCAAACTATCAGGGTAGTTTTCCTGTTACAGGTGATTCTTTAAAAAAAATAATTACAAAAGACATGTTTGGAGGAGGAGGGTTTTCGGAGGGGAATATCTGCATAAAACCTCTCTCCACATCTCCCTTTTAGTGATGTGGGCCTGTCTCAAACATCCCCCTCCCCCTCTATCCTACCAGTCTCTCACTCTCTGTCATTTCTCCAAAATCCATTCCAACCAGTCCCCCCCTCTCACTCCACCACTCCACCACTCCCCAGCCCTGCCACTTGCTTTCTCTTTCCCTCCACAAGTTCATCTCTGCCAGTCTGTCTCCCTCCATCAGTCCATCCGCACCAGTCTCTCTCACTATCTCCATCAGTCCCCCCAACAGTCTCTATCTCCCTCCAACAGCCCATCCCCCGCCAGTCGCTCTCTCTCCACCGGTCCATCCCCCGCCAGTCACTCTATCTCCCTCCACCAGTCCATGCCAAGTCTCTCTCGCTCTCCCCTCCACCAGTTCCTTCCTTGACAGTCTGTCTGTCTGTCTCCCTCCATCAGTCCATCTCTGCGAGTTTGTCTCTCTTTCTCTCTCAATCTTTCTCTCTCAATCTCTCACCCTACCAGACCATTCCCCCCGTCGCTCCAACTCCAGACAGGTTCAGCTGTGTGGCTGCCTGTAGTTACACTACATAAATTACTGAATTTGAATACATTCTTGAACATTTAACTGCTGTGCTTTATAATTATATGTATGCCATTTATATCATATCATAGCATATATTATAAATGAGTCTGAGGTGCAGATAATCATTTCTTTGCTATAACATTAATCATTTTTCTATATATGGCATATAACCGCAGGTAAAGATCAAAGAGAAGCAGGCTGGAGTTTGCGAAAAGTTTGGAGGTTGAAAAGGGGGTCCATGTTCCCAAAAAGGTTGGGAACCCCTGGTTTACATTTATTGGCAGAGTCAATAAAGGAAAGAATAATTAAAGCTAAGTTAATGAGGGTTGTATTGAAAGCAACTGCCACAAGACAAAGGATACTGTATTACAGGTTACAGTCACCTTTAAGAAGATTTGCTTGGCATAGTTTTTTTTTTTCATTGGTTTATAAATACTGATTTTGGTCTTTTGGTTTAAATAGCTAAATACAGCAATCTCTGTAATGGCTGTAATACTCAGGAAGGCAGATAAGAACATGGAATGTAAATACTCTCAGGTTCATACATTTGCACTGTTGATCAGCAGACTTTGCATCATGAGCAATTGCTGAAATCTGAAAAAGTGTGTGTGTGTATGTGTGTATATATATATATATATATGAAGGGGGGTTAAATGAAGATAAATAAGCAAAAAAAAACCGTAATTGCCATGTTAGAACGGAACCTTACCGGTAATTCCGGGTACTCCTGGAAGTCCTGCAGATCCTCGTGGGGCTTCTCCCACTCTGAGTATACAGGCAGGTCCTGCCAATGCCATGATAAATAGAGAAGCTCAATAAGATCATCACGCCAACTTCAACAAGCAAATATTACAAGAAGCAATTACCCATAATAAACTCAAAGCAATGTACTTGTAGATCTGAGCAGCCACAGGAGATAAAAAAAACCAAACCAAAATAAAAGAATGCCTAGCAAATATCGGAAGACTTTTCTAGGATTTGATTCACTCAAATTATTTGTGGTCTGAAAGGGGACAAACAAAGTTTGTGCAATAGCAATTAAAAAAACAAAACTGTTTAAAATGAGAGCTGTTTGGTGAGCCCTAAGGGAAAAATATTTGATCTACGTAGAAGGTATGGCCTCCATAAATGCCTTTCAACTCCATCCTGCCAGAAACCCACCTCAGAATGATTCACTTAAATCTGCACACCTTTACTAAATCACATTTTTTTTGCTTTAAGTAGAATTATCTTTGACCCAGATGGCTGCCACCATCATATAGTCCCAATCACTCCAATGGAGGCCATTTTGCAGATGTACACACCCTACTCTTGGGGACAGTTTATTTTTTAAAGGTAGGACGTGATTTTGTTTTAGTCACTTGTGCCCATAAATATCATTAGGCCAGAAATTTTTCAAAACAGTTGAATTTGGATGGACTGAGTGCCATGGTGAAATGTTTCCTAATGCTCTCTTCCCAGTGCATCTAAAGGCCACAAAATCCATATCTTCATTGAAGATAAACACTTGTCAGGCTGCAAAATGGCCAGGCAGCATCAGTTTAGGTTCACGTTAGTTGCTAGCTAATTCTTTTCTTTCAGTTCACAATTCACTTAACATTAAAAAAACAAAACAAAACATCATTGAGAAGTGTATTGTATGACTGTGAAATAAAAGAAATGGTTGCAGATTTTTTTTTTATCGGGCTTCCGACAATATTAGAAGGAACATGTCCTCTCCGTGTACAGTGAAATACTTTTTATGAAATAGACTTCCCTGTAAGAAAGGGGATTTTCTGATGGTTTTCCTCTTTTTTCTCTACTGTTTACAGCTAGTACGCCGTAAAATGTGTCTCTATCCAGGCTGGCTCTGCTGTACTACAGACGTATAGAGAACCAGGACGTACATTTTCAGAACGTTTGTCTAAGTGTCAAGACCGTAGGCGGACAAATGCTGGGATTTAAAAATCCCGCCGGTCTTACTGCTCCTGACAAAGCCGGATAGGTTTTCATCTGGGTAAAAACTTTATCTGGTTATGTCAGGGACAGTCTAGAGGCGTTCCGGGATGGGGAGGTGTAACCCTGCTAAGTTATTTGGATATCACCGATTTTCAGCATTATCCGGGCCCACTCTTGGAGCGCAGTCCTAAATTTAGCCAGATAAACCTATCTGGCTAACTTTGATATAGCCAGCTATATTCAACAGCAAGGCTAAGCCACTGAATATCCCTTATTTGAGACCTTATTTTTTTCCCCCTTAACTGGAAACTTTTGGTAACTGTTTTCAGTACAAGCCTTTCATCCTGGGAAAGCCAGCTTCTATCTTTTCAAGAGGAATCATCGAGAGAGCAACGTCTTGAGAGACCCTCACGGAATTTCCACCTTGGGAGACGGGACACTACCAGGTGAAGTTTGGGATCTGATGTGAACCTCAGGTACTGTGGGAAGGGGTCCGGTCACCTTGGGACAATCATCTTTCCTTACCATGGAGGGATAAGCAAGGCACCACCAACAGAGTCAGAGACCATTTAAATCTTGCTTCAGGTAAATCTAAGGTCACTTCCGAGTGGCTGGACACTTTTGGGTCAATTTTAAAAAGCGCCGCTCGCACAAAAATGTCTACAATATGTGGGCATGTGGGCCATGCGTAAGCAACACAGTTTTTAAAAAGCCACAAAATATGTGCATATGTACCCGTGTGCAGTTAAGGAATAAGGGGGTGGGGCAGGGAATGGGCATCCCAGGGCAGAGCCAAGACTTGCATGCGTACGCTAGTTATCCGTGTAACTTTACTGCTGCGCCTGATGAGGAGCAAGACTGGAGATCTCGAGATTTAAGGTGTGGGGTCCAGGTCAACAGGGGGGGGCGTGCAGGATAAAGAACCAGGGAGGTCTGAAAGACTTCGCTAATAACTGGACAAACTGGTGGACTAATTGCAAAATTGGGAACGTGCCTCGCGGAAGCACGTTTTGAAAATCGCTGACATACGCACGTAAAAGCAGACAAGGTCCTAAAGAAAGACACACGCGCGCTAGCCGTGCTCGAACAACCCCTTAAAATTAGGAGCATACTTACGTGCAGGTGGTTCATTTTAAAACATATGCGTACAAGTGCGCGCACCATTAAAAATTCCAGCATATCCTTGGCTCGTGCACCAAAACATGCATGTATGCAAGCTCGTTTTAAAATCGACCTCTTTATTTTTTGCATTTATGGATTCTTTTGTGAGGAATTACAGTAAAATTTAATTTGAACATCCAGTGAGCCCTGCCTGGTTTGTAAGAGCTATGTTTATCATTAATAGCCACCTCTTACAATGTTATTATATGTAATTATCTGATCTTCATTTTCCTTCTTACTCCAAGTTCTATATTTCCTTGTTACATGTAACTGCTTTTTCTGCACTATTGTTCACGTTGTTAAGTTTATTATAATTTGCACTCCTGTTTCTTGTGAACCAGCATGATGGGACTATCGTCTTGAATGTTGGTATATAAAAAACTTAAATAAATAAATAAAAATAAATAAATAGAGAAGAATTCCCCGCTGGGAGAAAGAGGAGTAGGGGAAAGGACACAGGAGCTAGCCATGTTTGATACATTCTTTTATGGCCCTTTGGAATTAAAGATATTCCCTGAAAAACGGTTACATTGGCATGATTTTGTAACTTCATAAATTTTACAGCGAAAGATCGATATGATCATGTGACAGCCCTTCTAATTACTACTTACCTGATAATTTCCTTTTTTTTAGGATGTCAGATGAATCCAAAACAAGTGGGTTATGCACCTCTACCAGCAGATGGAGACAGAGCAAGCTGATGTCACAGTATATATATACCCCTGCAGTGACATCAGCTTGCCAGTATGTCTCTGTGGACAGACTAGCAAAAAATCTTGATTAAAAACAGATAACCACATTTCAATACTCAGCCAACAGGCAACACTGGAGCTCAGACAAGAAGTAATAACACTAGGCTAGGGACTGGAGTAATTTACCAGTAATCACTGTAACACGTAGGCACACAGGAGGATCATTATGCAATCATTCAGGAGCCAAGGGAGGGAAGCTGGATTCATCTGACTGTCCTAAAGAAAAGGAAATTATCAGGTAAGTAGTAATTTCTCATTTCTTAGCGTCCAGTCAGATGAATCCATAACAAGTGGGATGTACCCAAGCTACTCCTGAATAGGGTGGGAGGCTGCCCAGTCAAAACTGCATGCAGAAAGGCCGCATCCTCTTGGGCCTGAACATCCAGACAATAATACCTGGAAAAGATATGTAGGGAGGACCACGTCACAGCTCAGCAGATGTCGATGGAAGATAATCTAACTTCTGTCTATGACACAGCCTGAGCACCTAGTGGAATGAGCCCTAACCTGGCTAGGTAATGGCTTCCCAGCATCCACGTATGCAGCCGTGACTACTTCCTTAATCCACTGAGCTATTGTAGCCCGCGAGGCTGGCTCTCCCTGTCAAGTACCGCCGGGGAAGGACAAACAGGCGATCCGACTTCTGCAAAGACTCAGTAACCAATGTTTTTTGATATCCAAGGTATCAAAGGTCGCAACAGACAATGCTCTTCTACATCTTTTTCTCTGTCCAGAGAGGGCAGGGAGATGGACTGATTCAAGTGAAACTCGGTGACCACCTTTGATAAAAAGGAAGGAACAGTACGCAGCTGTACCGCCCCTGGAGTCACCTGGAGAAATGGCTCCCAGCAAGGCAAGGTCTGCAGTTTGGAAGCCCTACGCACAGAACAAATTGCCACAAGGAAAACCATTTTCAAGGTCAGCAACCGCAAGGACAGAGTACGAAGTGGTCTAAATGCAGGACTCGCCAAAAACTCCAGAATCAAATTAAGACTTCATAGGGGCACCGGAAACTGCAAAGGAGGCTGAAAATGTTTCACTCCTTTCAGAAAAAGGGCCAAATAAGGATGAGACGACAAGGATCCACCATTCACCTGATCCCATGAAACAGGCAAGAGCCGCTACTTGTATCTTTAAGGAATTAAGAGCCAAGCCTTTATTCAAGCCATCCTGCAGAAATTCCAAAATGAGCAGAATCTTGACCAAGGAAGGAAGATTTCCTTGATCCTCACACCAGGCCTCAAACACTCTCCAAACCTGGACAAAGGGCAAGGTAGTGGAGAACATTCTAGTGCTTAGCAAGGTGGAAATCACTGCCACAGAGTATCAATGTTTCAGCAAGTGAGCCCTTTCAAGGGCCATACTGTAAGACAAAATAGAGTTGGGTCTTGTGAAGAACAGGCCCCTGCTGCAACAGGCTCCTGTGCACTGGAAGTCGAAGAGGAGCCTCGGCAGATCTGCATACCATGGTCTCCTGGGCCAATTTGAAGTGACAAAGAGCACCATCCCTCTGTGGTGTTCGATTCTTTGAATCAATCTGCCCAACATGGGCCAGGAAGGAAAGGCATACAGCAACTTGTCTTCCGGCCACTCCTGCACTAGGGCATCGATCCTCAATGACCTCAGATCTCTTCTGTGGCTGAAGAATCGTAGAATCTTCACATTACACAGTCGCCAAAAGGTCTAGGAATGGGAGACCCCAGCAGTCCCAAATCAGCTGAAACGCCTCGTCTGACAATGACCACTCTCCTGGATCCAGATTCTCCCTGCTGAGAAAGTCTGCTCTTATGTTGATTTGCCTGCAATATGTGAGGCTGAGATCATCTGGAAATGTGCCTCTGCCCATTCCATAAGTTGATCCATTTCCTGCGACTCTTGTTGGCTCTTGTAACATCCTTGTGTTGATGTAGGCCACAGTCATTGCATTATCTGACATTATTTGGACTGATCAACCCAGCAGTCTGACGCTGAACTGTAAACATGTCAATCAGACTGCCCTGGCATCCAGTTGATTGATGTTCCAGAGTACTCTTCTGCACTCCAGCACACTTGCGCTGTTAGCGCCTCACAGTGAGCTCCCCAACCAAGACTTGGTTGGTACTAACCAGTCCAGTGGAAACAGGGAAACCCCTTTCCGTAGAAAATCCACCTGCAGTCACCACTGCAGTTGGGAGGAGACCTCCATTGGCAGGTGGAGCCGAATCAAATAGTCCTGAGACTGCAGATTCTACTGAGACAGCAGGGAGTGCTGAAGAGAATGCATATGCTCCCTCGTTCACGGTACCACTTCCAGGGTCGCCACTATTAAGCCAAGGACCTGCAGGTAAGACCATACGGTCAGGCGCAGAGTGTTCAATAATAGATGGAGGTGAGCTAGCAACTTCTGAATTCGAGCTTCCGGCAGAAACACTTTGTTCTATTTCGTGTTGAACCAAACTCCAAGTATTCCAGCAACTGAGTAGGCTGAAGGCTGCTCTTGGCTAGGTTCACCACCCATCTGAGCTACTGCAACAGGGAAATCACCTTGCGAGTCACCAGGCGGCTCTCTTCCACCGACTTGGCGCAAATCAGCCAGTCATCCAAATATGGGTGTCCTAGGATTCCATCCTTTCTCAACTCTGCCATTGGAAAAGGTTCTGGGAGTGGTGACCAGACCAAATGGCAGCGCCCAAAACTGAAAGTGGTGTCCCAGAACTGTGAACTGCAGGAAGCGTTGATTTTCTAGTCGAATGGGAATGTGGAAATAAGTCTCAGACATATCCAGAGAGGTCAGAAATTACCCCGACTGCATGGCCATCATCACCGAGCACAATGTTTCCATGTAAAAATGCTTCACTCTCAGATGATGGTTGATGCCTTTGAGGTCTAGTATGGACGAAGAGAGCCCTTCTTCTTTGGCACAGCGAAATAAATGGAATATTGCCCCGTGTTTTCTTGAGACGTGAGCACTGGGACCACAGCCCTCAGACTGAGGAGCCCTGCCAATGTACCCTCCTCTGCTTGTTTCTTCTGCAGGGAATGGCCTTTCAAAACCCGATCCCCACTTTGAAAGTAACCTCTGGGGCTCCCCACCTATGATCAATCAATTCTTGAATGGCCTCCATCATGGTGAAAAAACAAGAGGCTTTATGCAAGGAAACCAAAATGGGATTTCTCTTTGGCTCACACACTGAATCTGCCCCATGAACTCCAAGCATTTTCTAGGTCTGGGATATCAGAGCTGGCAGTTCCTCTCTATCAAAGAACTGTAATATTGTTTTATATGGTTCTAATCCGGGGGGAATTTCACCATCCTCAAGACAGGCAAGATCGGCGTCATCACCCGTGCATCCGGTTCTCTATCCAGAGATCCCGCTGCGGCTCTAGGAGTACTCCAGCACTTAACCGAAGGTCCAGGCAATGAGCCTTCCTGCGCCTCTGGCTCTAGGAGCATTGGAAAGGGCCAAGGCCTGCGCCTGAAGAAAGGATTGCAACCTCTGGAAAAATTCTACCCATGAAAAAGTAGAAGCATCCAGACCAGGAGGTACCTTCCCCTGCCGAGGAAAGAGTTAGGGGAATTCCAAAATCAGGCGTCCCACTGGAGTCCTCTTTACCCAGACCCACATGCGGCAGGGAAGAGCCAGGCTTAGTGAAAACAGAGGAAGATAATTTCCCCCTGAGCCTCCAAACAGTGCTGGCACAAATCGGCAGGCACTCCTGGCTGAGATGCCCGAATATGACAAGCAGTGCAAAGAGAAAGGCACTTAGGCTTCGTAGAGACAGGCGCCATTACTGCCGACAGTGCGCTGAGCAGTGGCCGGAGGCGTGCGTCTAGCTGTTAATCTCTTTTCTATATCTATGCTCAACTAGGCTCTCAAAAAATAAGTGCACCTAGGCGTTTACCTATGCAGCCAAAAAATTTAAGCTCACAAAAACTTAAGTGCACAGTACCACTTGTGTGCAGGGGAAATGGTGCTTTATGTGGGCACACGCACACAGACTACAAGGCCCAACTGTGCACCCAAAAACAGAGTGCACAACCTGGACACACAGCTAGACGCACACGCTGGACCGACAATCCTGTAGAGGGCAGCTTTAGTAAGCGCGCAAATAGCCATTTCAGCCTACCACGCAGTGCGCAGCGAAAAGCCTCGGAGCAGGGCCTAGTCTAAGACGGCTGCTCAACCTGCCAAGCTGTCCATGTCCCTCGACCTCCCATGGAGCAGAACAAATGTCAGACCGGCACACTAAGTACGGAGACCAGGGGAGGAGGAAGCCTTACACAATAAAAAACCTCCTTCTAAGTCTCTTTTTTTTAAACTTACCAGAGCTCAGCCTTACCTGCCTGACTACAGAGACGGTTCTCTGGCTGCGGTGGGGAGAGGGCATGTACCATCACTTCCGCGCTCGGCTTCCTGCACTGCTGCCTATCAGCTGCACAAGCAGCTAAGTCCACGCCGGCTGAAAAATCAGCCATCGGACGTAGGCACTCGTCTGAGGGATCATGGAAATCACCTCAGGAATTCTCAACTGTGGGAGGGACCATTTGGTGTCACCACAGGAGAGCGGGGCAAATTTATTTCCTAAATTCTCTTTTTCTTTAAAAATGAAGCAATCCCCAGTGGGGAGATGCACGTCCACCATCTGCTGGAGACGGAGAATACTGGCAAGCTGATGTCACTGCAGGGTTTTATATATTGTGAAGTTAGCTTGCTCCTTCTTCATCTGCTGGTAGAGGAACATAACCCACTTGTTCTGGATTCGTCTGACTGGACGCTAAGAAACTATAATTTTGAAAATGTATTCCACTTTTCTTATTCTGATGTATTACAAAATGTGGATTTTGGATACAGCTGCTTATCTTCTATGCTATTTCAGAAAATGGGGTGCGGAGTGTGGGGTGGGTGGGGGGATAGAGCACTACTTGAACCTGATCCTTAGGGAGATCCATTATATTTCTATCCCTTCTGAATCCAGTTAAAAAATGATCCTCCCTGGGCCCTGCTCTTGTCGTTCTCTCTATTGATATTCATCACCTCACTTATCTTGGGAATCCACTCTTCTTTGCAGCCCACATCTGCTAAGCTCGATCTGTTCACTAGTAGAGATAGATTACATTTGATTGCTTTTTGCATGTATGCGATAATACACCAGGGCCTAGAACAGGAATGGAACCTCCTTCTGATAACATAAGCCGGGGCTGGTAAGGATTCCAGCACAGAAACAGACTAGAATAATCCCCCACCTCAGCCACACATACAGAGCACACACAGACTCTCACCAAATATAGACTAACTGACTGACTGCAAATTAGAAATGTGAAGGCAAAATTTGAAATGAAAATCCTGAGAAGTCAGAATCTGCTGCAGTGCAAAACTGGAGAAAGAGGAAACAGATATGCATTTCCCCCTATCCTGGGCAAAATACAAAAATTTAAGACATAACCATTCCAGTCACTAAACTTAAAATAAAATGTTTTTGTTTTCTACCTTTGCTGTCTGGGCATTTTAGTTTACTAATCACATTGGTCCCAGTCGCTTTTCTGCTTTCTTCTTGTCTCTTTTCCTAACTACCAGGGTCTCCTTTCCATTTTCTGCTTCTTCTTTCTCCACCTGCCTTCTTCACTTTCTTTCCTTCCTGTCTTGGACATTGATCTTTCACTTTCATCTATTTTCTTCATTTCTCTCTTTTCTGCCTCTGTCCAGTCCAGAATATATTTTATTACTTCTTCCCATTCCCCAGTTCTCAATCTCCTTCTTTTCACCTAACCTACCTACCCACCTATCCCTTTCTCACCCCTCAACAGTCTTCACTCCTTCTTCAGCCTGTTTTCCCTACTCCCCCCATTTCCACTCCCTGTACTTATCCCCTCAATCAGCCCTCAATTATTATCTTCTGCCTCTCCTCCCCTCGTTAGCCCCAGCGTGTTTCAGTCCTCCTCTCTTCTGCCTCCAGCCACTTTCTTGTCTCTTATCTCCCATTCAACTTTTGCTTAATTCTGCTGCATGGCTTATTTTTTCACACAAAACGCTCCGAGCATATTTCTCCCATTTTGTGTAAACTTAACTGGTTACCAGTTACAGAGCGTATTGTTTTCAAAATTGCTATGATTGTTTTCAAACTTTTATATTCAGATTCTTCTTATTGGTCAAACGCATTGTTGCGTATTTATAAACCGGTAAGAGGTTTAAGATCCTCTCGGTTGAATCTTCTGGAAATACCTTCAGTGTGTCAAGCTCACTTGTTTTTCACTAGAGACCTCATTTTCCATTGCTGCACCAGCTCAGTGGAATTTTATTCCTTTTGAACTCCGGTCCTTAGATAATGTAAAAAGATTTAAACATCTACTGAAAGAGTTTTTGCTATGTCGTGCCTTTAATGTACTCTAGAGTGATTTAAGTGAGATGAATCCTTTATCTGTGTGTGAGATATAATACAAGGGATACAGTATTAAACGCTGTGCAGTTTACCTTAGGTAAGGTATTGTCATTATAGTTTCTGTGAAACTAAAGGTTTTCTTTTGTGTCATGTCTGTGGCTGATTATATGTATGATATTTTATATTATGTATATTTTTACTGTTCATCGCTTAGGCCTGCTTGTGTTAAGCGATTCATAAAGTTTAATAAATGAAAAAATGAAAAATTCTGTCCTCCCATGTTCCATTTTCATCCTCCCAAACGCTTCACAGACCCATCCCCTCTCACTGCCTCTCACCACTCCTCAGCCCTCCATCACATCATATCTTAACCCCTCCCCCACCCTTTAGTCCCTCTTCTCATGCCCCCATCTCACCTCCACATCTTCATCAAATACCTTCTAACCCATCTAACACACCCCCCCCCGCTCATACCACCCATCCAACTGCTGAACCCCTGCTTTTTCACCCATCTCGAGTCCAAGTTCTCCCCTACTCAGTATCTGAGTCCCTGTTACCCCCACATTCCCTGCTCAAATCCCCAACCTCCTCACCTATCCCCATGCTCTCTCCCCACCCAATCTCTGATTCTCCAGTCTCTCATCCGATCCCCACAAATCCCTGAATGCCCACTCTCCCTTTCCACCCCCCCCAAGTCCCTGCTCTCTGCATCCAGTCTGGAAGCCCCATTCTCTTTTCCTCCTATCCAATAATTCTGGGTCCCTGCTCTCTCTCCGCCCCATTTTCCCTTTAAATCTGGAAGCCCCCACTCTCCCCCTTCATATCCCATCCCCTGGAATCCCTGGCTCTCCCCTCCCCTCGAACTTGAAGCTTTGTTCTTGCTTCTGGCTCCTGCCTTGCTTTTTCTTTCCCTCGCCTTCCCCTCCCCTCCATGTCCCCGCCCCGGGCTGTAAAACGTAAAACTTCTTCCTGCAGCGCTGGCTCCTCCCCTCTCGCTCCCCCTCTCACGGCCCGTGCGAGTCACACAGCTATTCCACGAGCCCTTCAGCGCCATCTACAGAGCCCCCTTTGTGATTCAAACGGCGCGGCTGCGCGTGACCGGGAGCGAGGAAGGAGCCGGCGCTGCAGGAAGACGTTTTTACAGCCCGGGGCATGGATGGGGGGGGAGGAAGATAGGGCAAGGGCAGGAGCTAACGTCAAGCTCCAGGAAGGGAGAGCCGAGGCTCGGGGGAAACCTCAGACCTGGGGGGCACAGGCCCCCAGGTGACCATAGCTAACAATCAGGGACTTTCGCTTTTAGTTTTTATTTTACTTTTCCTCGGACTCTTATCCTACGTGTTATAACTAAGTCATTCTTCCACTGATTTTTTGTTGTTGTTGCAACACTGAAATTCCCAGGAAAAGTAAAATAAAAACTAAACGCAAAAGCTCCTTCTTGACAATACCCTTGTCTGTGCATATTTCTGCCGGCCTTTTCTGTCCTATGACCCTGGCCCCAGGTTTTTTTTTCCCTGCTGAGGGTTTGAGGACGTTTTCAAAGGGAGGGTTTGTTTTTTTTTTCCCCATGGCACACACCTGAAACCTGTGGAAATCCTTTTGAAAATTGCCCTTTCAACTACCAAATAACTGCTTTTGTGGTTTTTCAATGTGCAGCTGCGAGTTAGATCACTTCCTGGGGATCTAAATGTAGGTAATGCATTTAAAAAAATTTTTAAAGTTCATTTTTAAAATTTTTTTTGAGTTGTCTTTCCCAGAACATGTTCGAGGCAGGCTACGACCGTCGCCCAGAAATAAAACAATTCCAGCATGCGTGGCGGTTTGACAGTAGCCAGGGTTATTTGTGAGAATCTATAGGGTAATTCAACTTTCCGACCAGTTAATGTGACGGAGCGGCTCTGTGGGGGCGTTTGCCCTGAAAGGATTTAGGAGGTGAATCCATCCCACACACCTGTGCCGGCTATGTCATTCTCTTCACAGTCACCTGCAGGAACGGCAGACAAGGAAAGAAAGCAGCAAAAAATGAGCAGAGAGAAGCAAATGACAAAAATAAAACAAACAATGCTATTAAACCCTGTTCCCTCCTGCTCACAGTCTGGTTGACCTTAATCAGGTTTAGAGTTAAAAAAAAATAAATACATTTTCCGGAACCCTCCTATTAGTCTTGCCTGTGTTTCTTAGCTAGAGTGTAAACTCCAGGGAACAGGTGCTGTCTCTGTACAGCACTACCTATGTCTAGTATCGCTGTAAAAATGATAAGTAGGAGAGTAATCTAAACTTTTCATTTTGTGCACTGCTGTGGCAGCGTCGCTGCTGTACTGCACGCCCTCAGCGTGCAGTACAGCAGCGTGCAGCAGCGTGCAGCAGCGTGCAGGCCCAGTATCCAATTTACTTAAATAGTCTACATTACATGCTGCAAATAGCATACATAATAGAGATGTGATTCGGCCAAACCTTTCGGTTCGGCCTTCGTTATCGGCCCGCTGTGGGAAATTTCGTTTCCCGCGGTTCGGGCCGATTTTCTTTCGTCTACACCCCCCACACGAAGCCTGAAACCCGCCCCGAATTACAAAGGGGGTTGTAAAAAACAAAAAACAAAAAACCAAAACCCAAACCCACCCCTTCAAATTTAATTAATTGCAACCCCCCACCCTCCCGACCCCCCAAGACTTACAGAAAGTCCCTGGTGGTCCAGTGGGGGTCCCAGGAGCGATCTCCCGCTCTCGGGTCGTCGGCTGCCAGTAATCAAAATGGCGCCGATGGCCCTTTGCCCTTACCATGTGACAGGGGCTATCGGTGCCACTGGCCGGCCTCTGTCACATGGTAGGAGCAATGGATGTTATTCAGAATACCCGTGTGTGTTATTTCACATCATGAACACCTTTAGAGCGATGTTGTACATGACAGCGACAAGATGTGGTCCACAAAAGAAGTTACAATTTTCCATTGCACAGACATAGCAGTGCCTCTCTTTCTAAACCTACCGTAGTAGCTCCAATGGCAATTGCCACTAAAGAAAATTAAATTAAGTAAAGATTTTATCTGGAACAGGATCAGAATCATTTTTTTGTGATTTACTGACGCTAGATTACCGTGGAGGTCAATAATGAACACAATAATATAGTAACGTTACTTTTTTTTTTTTATGGTGTGGGTTTACAAGACATGACAGCTCAGCCATCTCTACCTTGTGGACCGGGAGAACCCGGAATCCCAGGAAATCCATCCAATCCTGGGTCGCCTGGAAACCCACGAACTCCTTTGGGGCCTGTTAGGCCTGGACCGGGCAGACCAATTTCCCCTTGAATGCCCCTCTGTCCCGATGGTCCGGGAAAACCAGCATCACCTGGAAGACCTTTGATGCTGTCGCCCTGCGGTAATATCGTTAAATTGACTTCTTTAAATAAGTAACATGGGAGTCACATAATTTTCTCTGCTATGAATTTTAAGCCAACATTCATTATTTAAATTAAAATATTCTATAGGAAGAGAACAGGAAAGGGAGATCATAGAAACAGATTGCTGTCAATATTTTGGCCAAAAAATATTGCATTAAAAAAAATTTTTTTTTTCCATCTTTTCCTTCTCACCTCAGCTAACCTAAGTCAGGGCTGCCGGAGCCTCTCACCCTTTCTACACTAACCCTTGCAGCTCTCCCCCTCTACTATGTTCTTCCTAACTCCTGCCAAACACATCAACGCTTGGTACAGAAACGGGCCTTGAGCAGAGTCTTTTCTAATCATTGGTCATGAAATATTTTCACTCCTGTTTCATAAAGGTGTCTGCCTTTCCATAAGGCCAGACCCTGCAGTGAATGATTTGTGGCCGGTGTTGAAGGCTACTCTGATCAATCAGCAGATGTTGCCCTTGGACTCCCACCTTATGTGACGGGTAGCGTTCTGGTCATAGTTTCACCCCAAAATAGGGCCTAGTTATCCCTAATAACTAGGCCCTATATTTCATCACGTCCGCTATCGCCTCATGCTAAAACACCTTTCTGCTTTCACCTTGCTGGCCCCGCTCCAGGCTTTGGCTGCCTGCGTGAAAGAGCTTGGCGCTATCGTTGGATGATACTGGAGCTGGCCTCTCAAGGAGCATACTCTTTGTTGCAACAAACAGGACTTTCTCTATTCCAGCATGGTGTACATAAGGAAAAACTGCAGGTTTAGATCTTTGCTGAAATACTGAAAGATAGTTCCTTAATTTAGGATATGCAAGGTAGAAAACGCTATCTATGAATATTTTACCACGAATGTTATAATTGTTTATTACTCTTCCCATTTTTTTTTTAAATCTCCGCTGCCCTTCTCTGTTCTTGGCAGAAGAAAATCTTTCATTTTATCTGGAGGCGTCGTCCTCCGAGAGTATCCCGCCTAGTTATTTTTCAGCCTAAATTGAGAGGGGGGGTCTCGGGGGTCCCTAACTTATCCTGGTACTTTGCTGCCTCTCAGATTAGAGCGCTCATAGACCTGTACAGAATTAAACATGTAAAACAGTGGAGGGGTCATTGAGCAGGGGATGCTGGGAGTGATGCCAATATCAGCTTTAAAATGGCCACCGCTTCTTGGCAACCTCTGCAGTATGCAACATAGGGCTGTGTTGCTGTGTGACTCTACATGTGAGGGTCATACATTTGAGGGACTCTACATTTGAGGGTCACTGGAAGGTTAAGTTAGTGGGCAACTATTCTTATTTTTTTTCAAACCTTGCTTTTTCATTTCTCAGCTGGTTTTCAGTCGGCTCTTTTTGCCTCCTGGAAGGCGGCAGGGATTACTACTGTTGGGTATTTATTTGGGCACGGCAGTTTGTTAACATTAGAAGCACTTAGGCAGACGTTATCAGCTGAACTCTGCAAATTTTCTAGCCTATGCGCAGCTAAAAACATTTTTTCAGCCTACCAGCAGAGGTTTAATACGCTGCGAGGAAGCAGAACTGTGTTTGAAAATTTCCGTGCTCAGGCAGATGCTACTCGTGGTCAGGTGTCTGGTCCGGTGGCGGTTACTTTTACACACACACACCAGGAAATGGGACATGGATTTAGCGACACCTCTTAGTAACGACAAATGGGATACTGCATACGCCACTGCTGTCAAACGTTCTCTCTCGGCCCATTTGCAGGAGAGCTGTTTCCAACTTCTGTATCGGTGGCATATTACCCCAGTTAAGTTACACAGGATATATCCACAACAGTCGGATACTTGTTGGTGGAAATGTGGTACAGTGGGCTCTTATTTGCATACCTGGTGGCAATGTGACAAGATCGTTCCTTTTTGGGAAAAGGCTACTGTCTGGTTATCGAATTTACTAAAAGTTTCAGTTACTCCAAGGGCAGAGGACCATTTTATTAAGTTTTACCTGCCCCAGAGGCGCGTAAAGATCGGCAACGCTTTTGCTTGCAGGTTTTTCGTTGCAGCTCGCTGTATAGTTGTCCTTGGTTGGAGGCAGGAGGGCTTCTCCCGCGTTTCCACGGGTCCTTGACCATTTGCATACCCTTTGCGGATTGGCTTCTTTCACAGCAGAGTATAGAATAACCGTATTGCATCCTTTAAAGCAGTGTGGGGACCCTTTCTGGATTCCTCTTCCTGAAAGAATGTCCGGCATTTCTCTGACCCTTGCTTTGATTGATTGTTTTGGATTGTTTTGGATTGTTTTCTTTTAGAGTTTCTTAGTCTTTTTTTTCTTAATTTTTTGTCTAACCTAACCAACGTTACAAACATTGATCTGCAACAGTTGGTATTTGACTATGGACCTTAACGCCTGTTTTATTGTTGGGCGATCAATTTGCTTTAGTATGTTTGCTCTCCATGTGCTTCGGGGCGAGCTGGATTTTGGGATTTTTGGGTTCCTTCCTTTTATATTGTTTATTGTAAGATCCAAAGAGGTTGCTGGCTGATGTATGTTTCTTCTTTTTGAAAAATTCTCAATAAAAGTTTTAACAACAACAACAAAAAAAGAAAACGGTATCTATGGTCGCCAAAAAAGTGAAATTTGGAGGTCATTTTATTTTAGTTAGTTTTTTTTTCCCATGGATATTCATGCCAGCCTTCTGGTGGACAGCACACCACTGTCCTCTGATAGGTGGCTCAATACTTTAATATTCACTGGACAAACAGCCTAATTACATTCGATTCACTCTTCTCCACCATGCTTGACTTTAACTGAATTGAGTTGATTGCTGAGTGCGTGGCTGTGAACGTTGGATGGTACATAAGTCTCTCAACTACTTGTAATAGTATGGATAAAATAAAAATGTGTATTTGCGGCTGACCCTTCAGTCAGCCACCAGTCAGATGGCGCTAGGTCCCTTACCATCAGGACTAGTAACAGCTTAGTGGGATTTTCCATTTCGTTTTCAGTCTCTCCAGTGAGTTGACTGTGATTGGCTATCCCGAGGGTACTAGGGGGAGTTAGTGGCATAGATAGCGTGGTCATTCTGAGTTGGCTCTTGAAGCGAAGGAGCTATTTTTCCTTTTCCCCTGCTGAGTTTGGGCTTTTAGAGGAGATTTCTCATGAGTACACTTTCTGTCTGAGAGGGTCTGCCTCATTTTTGAAAAAAAGAGCGATTTTGGGAGATTTTGGGTCAGGTCTTTGATAAGTTTTTCTTGTTCTGGGGAATACCCTGCACCCTTTGGAGAGGGGCAACACCCCTCTAATTCAGACAGCAGGTGCTGGATAGCTGTGAGCAACCCCTCTACTCCTAGAGGAAGACCAGTGACAGCATTACCCAGCGTGGGATATTTGGATTTAGAGAAATTAGGATTTTTATCCCCTTTTGGTTAGTGTGGAGGTTTTTCCCACCCTTTCTCACAGCTTGGAGTCAGGAGAGTGAGAATTTTGTTCAAGATTGGAAACATCAGAGTCGTCGCACAGAACTGAAAGATGACGCGAAATGAAACATCAAGATCTGGAGACTCCCAGCTGGATCTCCACCCCAAAGGGACCAGGGCACAGGCTGTGGGCAGAAGACAGAACTTTGAAACCCAGATAGGGTCTTTTCGTGATTTGGGGTCTTTTTTAGGGATGAAAGTGTAAGAGAAAATAGAGATTAAATCTCTGTGTGTTTTCAGTTTTTGGCCTCCCAGCTGAGACTGCCAACAAGGTTACCAATTATTGCCAAATTATGAAAGTTTTTTTCTTTTTAATTAATGTGGACAATAGTCCACTGGAAGCTGGACTGAGGCCACCAACTCATCTCACTTAGGACCCTCGAAGGCTTTCAGATGGTAATAACGCTTGGTTGTCACTATCTTGAGCCAGATCTCCACCAGTAGTTTTAGAGGAGAAAAGCTATAAACCTGTGACAATACAATGATCTGTCATTGTATATTCATTTACTCAGAACATATTAGTCCTAGTTTTGGAAAGCTCCTCCAACCTAGGTACTCCCACCACCGTGAATCTAAGATAATTTCATGGCACCGCTGTGTAGATCCTCATCAGGATCCCAAGCGGGCAGCACCATGATTACTCTATAAGGATATGAACATAGCATTAGAAGCTGAAGGGTAGATTCAAAAGAAGACCCTTCCCAAAAAATGTGATAGTAACCATTTTTTTTTTTTTACTTCTCCCAAAGCATATGTAAAAATGTTTAAAAAAAAAAATAGAAAAGGAGACCTAGGAATAAGATCTAGGAAACAAAGAAAAGGAAAGGAGACCTAGGAAGAAAAGGGTAGAAGGAAAAATAAAGTTGATATTTCGAGCAAGGCGCAAGCTTTACAAACGCCTCTTAACTACACCCGCTGTAGGCGTAGCTGGGAACGGACTCTTACCACAGGACCCGGGAAGCCAAGAACGCCATCGAGCCCATCCAGCCCCGGGGAGCCGTCATAACCTTTGGCACCTGTTAAACCAGGGCCACCCTGTTCTCCTTTGGCACCTGCATCGGTAATTTTCATTTAGGGTGAACAAGAAAAAAATACCCTAATTAGATATTTGTCAGAAAACACACAGTAGCTAAAACGGCCCAAGCAAGCCAGTGCGCCTCACCTTTTGTGGCAGGAAACACGAGTTCCCCTTTCTGTCCTTTTGGTCCAGGTAGTCCTTCTTCACCAGGAGATCCCTGTCGATAGGTGTAACATGCAATCTTTTTTTTTTATGCCATAACTTATTTATACAGTAAGCAATAATCTGTGGCTACTGATTTACAATCAGCAAAAATGAGAAAAAAAAGAGAACGAATAAATGACCCATTATGAGCTATTTATAGATAGGTTGCTAAGAGTTTAATAGTAGACTAGAAACAGAGAATAATGGCAAATACCAATCATACGTCCCATCTAGTCTGCCATATTTACCTCCTGGGGCAATGCATCAACGCAGCATAATAAATCCAGCTTTCCCCCTCGCTTATTAGCCCGTAGGGGATCCTCCGTGCTTATCCCCTGCCTTCCTGAATTCCGTCCCTGTTCTTGCCCCCGCTGGCAGGCTGCTGTTGCATGCGTCGCACCACCCTTTCCATGAACAAACAGCAGATGGCAGCACAGGTAGGCGGCACCCCCCCACCCTCTGCAGACACAAGGCCCGCTAGGAGCAGCGTCACATCTTCCAGGACCTTGCAAAGCAGCCCCTGCAGACAAGACTCAAACCATTTCACGATGCTACACATCCTTAGGAAGGTTAAAGAACAATCATTGAGAAGAAAATATTAATTTTCTTCCCTCTGCAGCACACCAACCCCATCGGCAGGGCCCAGCCGCCAAGGGTTTTGAGGTTCCCTGGGCAGCTCCCCAATAGGACTTGGCAGAAATGCAGCACCTGGAAGAAGTCAGCAACTATAATAAAAAAAAAAACAAAAAACTGAGGAAAAATTTTAAATGGGATTTTTTTTTCTCCCACTGAAACTGTACACAGTGGTGAAATGGATTTGCTAACTTTTGTTTCATCAGGAGGCAAATTTCCTCTTAAGTTTCACATCCAATCAATTAACATTTTTCCCTCCCTTGCTCACCAGATACCACCTTCGTGTACTTTCCAGCGTTTGGATGTGTCCTGGGAAATACAAGAGCAGTATAGACTTGTAGGAGGAGCTTCTCACTGCCTGCTGACTTAGAAGTTAACGGCACATAGAAACTTTAGTCACTTCGTTCTCGTCTGACTAGGCCGTAAGCTGCACGGAGCAGGGACTGTCTTTTGTACCTATCTCTACGCTGCTGCACGGGTCTAGTAGTGCTTTAAAAATAAGGAGAAGTAGTAGTAGTTGCCTTCAAGTCAAAGGGACTAATGCTCAGTTCTTCATCACAAATCATCGTTAACCTACGCAAAAAAAAACCCCAACCCTAGCCATGCTACCTTAAATCAATAAAGAGCACGGTGAGAATCAGCGTGATATATGACCATTTCAACACAAGAGCGTATCTTGGAGCGCCCTAATGTAAAACGTCTCACCTGTAGACCCTTGAGGCCCTGCAGGCCAGAGTCTCCTAGCTCACCGACGTCACCTTTCCTCCCAGGCTGTCCCAATGCTCCTGGCAGCCCTGCCGGCCCGGGTACACCAACAAGACCTTGCCTAGCTTCATCGCTTAAAGTGCACGCGCAGTCTCCAAAAGCACCTGAAACGGCAAGTGAAAGGAATGGGAGCTCAGAAGGCCTCTCTTTGACAGTAGACAGATTTGGTACACGGTAAAGTGATCCTAAATAACTTTACTCACCGGGGCCAGACATTTTCAATTCAAACCCCTCCCCCCTTGTGAGGTAGGCAGGAAGAAACACAGCACAGTACATAGACATTACTACTCCTACCTTTAAACCCCTTCAGTCCCTGGATGCCAGGGTAGCCTTGAGTGCCATCAAAGCCTGGAAACCCTTTGGATCCCTTTTGTCCAACAGGAGTGCCTGAAAGGATAACATTTTTCAATGTAATAGGAGTCAAAAATATCCAACATTATTTGTGATTTATTGTTTCTTTCTTTTTGAAAGTTTGCCTCTGATTGAACACGATTTATTGCCTCTATGTGTTTTGAAAATTGTATTCATTGTTATGAATTTAAAAATTGAATAAAGTATAAATTGAAAATAAAAAAACATCCAACAAAATATCAAAATCTAGAGAAACCACAACATAAAAGTAAATTAAATAAAATATCCGAATCCTGCTACTGCTGCCATTCTCTAGCCAAGTGCTTCATTCTGTAATTGTTCTCTTATTGTGATTAATTCCACAGCACGGCCATTACAAAGAGGAGAGCTTATTCTAGACCTGCTTGGGATCATGGAATTTGTATCAAGGGGTGGAAAGATATTGCACAGTTGAGGGTTTGCTCCTGCGATAATTTTACACGTCTACAGTAGAGCACCTTTTAGCTAGAATAGCTGGGACCAAGGCCATTCCAGATGATGGATACTTCCATACAACGGGAAGTTGCTTCCATATGTTAAAAAAGAGACAAAGAATGGCTGTATAAAGGGCAACTGTTTATTGAGCACCAAACAATAAATTAGGGGTCAACTTATGTACAATATCCAGGGCTGGTGGGGTCTGTAGCGCCCTAGGCAGACCAGTGTAACACCGCCCCTGAGTTGAATGTGTCCTCTGACAGTGGGAGGTATATAGAGTTATGGTCACCCTCTTACAGTGTTTTTCTCTCCGTGACCTGCTGTTGCCTCTTCTTTTACATTTTGAAAATAGCACCCCATGCTAGGTGACTGCCTAGTCCCACCTAATGGTCGCGCTGGCTCTAACAATACCATCAATGATGACAATCTCTATCTCGTTTATGCATCGTCTGTTGTAGGAGAAACTGTTGCATCAGAGGATGTGACGGATACATCTTCAAAGCTGGTATCTAGAGCGTCAGGCTGGTCACTGATGATTAATAGGGTAGGTGTTACGGTAAATTGCTGGGTACATTCATTTGAGGTCTTTCTGAAAAATTCCACCTGTGTCAACCTCGTCATACAATTAGGTTTCTCTTTTATAAACTTGCCTTGTTGCCTGTACACTTGCCTGATTTTCTGCTGGGTAATAAAACATTTTTGCTCAAAGAAGCATATCATTTGGGCTCATAGTGGATTTAGTCTCATCCACTGTCATCTTCTTGTGCAGTCCTGGTTTTATTAGTTCACCAATGTTAGATATCTCCTCAGTCAATATCAAACGTTCAACATCATACTAGAAGGCCATGGACTGTAGTACCTGTTCTTCAATTTGAGTCTTGACAGCATCCCAGGTACCAGTGATGCACCAAAGAGCATCCTTGATTGTGAAGCATTTTCTGAATTTTACATATCCATTGGGTCCCACAAAACTAAAAAGCTCTGTCATAAATTCTCTGCAGTACTAGCATTTCATTCCTTGATCCACAAGCTGAAGAATGGAGGTAAAGTTGGTGGAAAACCATCGTGTATTGCCAATGTTTTGGCATCCAGTTGTTCAGCCGCAGCACATTCTTGCAATTTTCTGGGAGCCCAACTTGTCTGGAATGTTCCCTGGCTTAGGGTACAAAACGGTTATCAAACCGGTCACTGGCAATTTCTCCTGCGATCCATACTCCATTGTTTGACTGCTAAATAACAAGAAACACGTTCACATTCTTGAAACTTTGTGGACAAGCAATTTTACCAATGCCAAGCAGTTTGCACCCATGTGTACCTGCTGTACTGCAACAAGTCAAGACAGTGTAACCCCTGGGTAGGATAAATTCCGGATGCTGGACCCAGAGGCACATGATTAAAGATTTGACCCTATTTTCAACAGGATAGCTCCTACTTCTGAGTGATCCATGGCTCCCTGTGGGGGGAAGCATAGCTTCAAGGCTCTCTTGCATGCATCACAGTATCACAACCCCTTAAGACCCTTAATATACAGGACTGAATCTCTACGGTCTGTTAGCAATAAACACGCTGGAAGCTGAATGGTTTCTAGCTTCTTTTACTGATAGCGGATCAAATGGATGAAAATTGTTGCTTACAGCTCTTTGATGTTAAAATGATGTAAAATATTGAAAGAATGTAATCAATTTGTGGTCTTACACTTCCAGTAAAAGCCGATCCTTGATCATGCCAATTCATTGATCATTTTTATCTCCTTCTCAATTACTCAGATTGAAGAAGAATAGTCCTTCTCCCGACTCCTAATTGTATATTCATTTATTCCCATTGTGAATTGTTCAGATTATAATTCCCAACTGCCCAACAAAATGCAAAGTCCCACGTCGCATGCCTCTTCTGAAGTCTTCTCTGTTCTCACAGATCGCCTTCTGGTAGCACCAAATGGGCACTCACCTCCCAAGTGAGTGCCCATTTGGTGCTATTCTCTATTGACTCAGCACACCTGAGTCAATAGAGAATAATTTCTCTTGAAAAATACCTTAATATCTCCTTACCTTTTGTAATGGATGGGAATCTGTTCTAGATCAGTGGTCCCCAACTCTGTCCTGGGGGCCCACCAGCCAGTCGGGTTTTCAGGATATCCACAATTGTTACACTCTCCGGCCGCGGAGGCCCGTGGCCAGCGGAGGCCCGTGGCCAGCTCCACCTACCCAGAAATGCCTCCCCCAACGCCGCGCCGGGTCCTTGGCTGGTCATCCCTCCTCTTCTGCTTCGCCTGACGCCAATGCTGCCGGGGCTTCCCCCACTTCAGCACATAGAACACCCTCAGCTTCCTCTTCTGGCCAGGCTCCTCCCATGCGTGCAGCTCCTGCCACAATTTAAAGGGCCAGCGGTGGGAAATCACCGCAGGCTTCAGAAGATGATGTCAGCAGACCTGGCCTATTTAAGGCTCTAATCAGCAAAAAGAGCACTGGATAGGTCCTGTGTATCAAAACTAATGAACAAAAGGCACCACCTATAAATAAATTTAACGTGGCTCTATCAATACCAAACAGATCCAAAGGATCTGAACAATGTGTATAAGTAAATAAATATACTGTTTTATAAGATGCCGCATCAGCAAGCCTGGCGACGTGTTCAACCATCCAAAGTTGAACCCTCTGGTCTGATAATCATCTGCGGCTCTTAATGGCTATATAGCCTGCAGAGGATATTGAAAAATACCATTGTAGAAATATTTTTATAGTTAGTCTGAGCATCTCTTAACGGCTATGGTGTCTAAAGAGAATGTTGAAAAATACCGGAGTAGAAATATTTTTATAGTCCATCTGAGAACAGCTGCAAAGCCTGTAAAAATAGATTTATAATCCATACGGAACCACCCTAACCTCAGCAGTCCTGCCTCTCCGGTCTAGCTGCCAACAACCCTCTAGCATTTTTTTTATGGCTGACAGGGCCGGATTTAAGATTTTGGTGCCCAAAGCCAGAGTGCCATGGTGGCACCTCTTTGAGGCTGTGCTGGCACATAGCCCTAAAGCACAGCAGGAGCAGGCATATCTTTTTGGCCTGGAAATTTAATGCTTTCAAAATTTGGCACCTAGGAAGTTGCCTATGTTGCGTATGCCTAAATCCAGGCCTGATGGCTAATAGAATATTCAACAAGGTATGGGGGATACGCATCAACTGTAGGTGCAGCAAAGTCCACATACACCCTGATGCTCTGTCCCCACCAGAGCTACCTTCAGCCACTGCTTCAGCCAGGCCCCACCAGTGTGCATAGAGTTCCTGCTGGTTGAGATATCGCTGGTGAAATGCATATTACTCTCCTCTGCCTTAGCCAGCTGCACCTACATACCAATACGGCACTGGCTGGGCTAGCGATGACCTTCCTACTAAATGTGTTTCTGGAGGGCATTTTGTACTTGAGGGCTAACGTGCAGCAGATGCATGAAATCCCATGTTCTCCATTACCTACAGGGCTGGTCATAAAGAGTGATCATTTCCCCGATGCTCCTCATTACTACTTTAAAGGCTGCCTGCCTCTTGCCCCATGTCAGTGCTATGGGACACCACCCCCATTTCCTCTCTGGTGCTTGCCACTTCAAATGCATGGCTAGAGAATGCTGACCTGCCACTTAATTGCTAGAAGGGGCCATGGGATCAATTTGGGAAAAAGTCTTCCTCTTCTCAACCCTTTTATTTTGACTGGCAGAAGGGGTCCCCAAGAGTACTCACCCTCCCCTGATGCCAATGCTAGCGTGTGCCTCTTCTGCAGATGATGCTGCATGCCAGCATTCGTCAGATGTCCTACTTCCTTCCTTTGAATCATATCTTTACTGCAGTGAATATATTGAGCCAAACGTGGGTCCTCCCTCACTTTAAAGTGCCTCCAGATCAGGGATGTCTTTCAGAATCTCTTCTCTACATCCTTAGCGGCTGATGCTTGCAATCAATTTGAGATCAAGGGTGGACTCTTGAGAAAAAAATGCTAGAGGCATTGCTCATGCTCTCTACCTGCGCTGCTTTCTTTTGCTGGAGGTTGCTCTCATCACTGTCAGTATCATCACCTATTTCCCCCATTATTGAAGTGGAGGCTAAAATGCTACTGACTAATCCTCCCAAATCGTCTTCAGCTACTAGTTCCTCAAGTACTGATTCAGGCAATCCCAGACAAGGTTCTTCCTCAGAATCAGTTGAAAATTCTGCCTCCATTGCCTGAGAAGCAGTAACCAAAACAGAGCAGCGTCCAACTGGTTTTAGTTGTTGCACTTCTGCTGCCCCAGTCTGACCCATGCCCTGTTACTGTCTGCCTTGAATGGTTCTCCCACCTTTTCCATCTGCTCTAAAACTTGAGGAAGAGAAACATGTTGTTGTAGCCCATGCTTTACACATTTCTATTTCTTTTGCCTTGAGGTACTTTCCATTCCTGCCACTCCGTGGTCAAAAAAGTCTCTCTTTAAATTTGGGGCAGGACTTTTTTTTTTAAATTATTATTACTGTTACTATGCTGGGCTGTCTTTGCACCACTTTCTCTACCTCTGCCTACATCCTCTACTCTCCCTTTACCTGTCATGATTGAATTTGTTCATTGCCTATTGGGGATTTGGATACTGCAAATTAATTTATTTAGTGATACTTTAACCATACTCACAGTACCATTCACTGTATGGAGAACTGTCTGTCTGTCTCTCTCTTACTGACACACATAATGTATGTGTGTTGGGTGCACTAGTGCTGACTGACTCCACACATACAAAAAAAAATCTGTTAAACACTTTCACCACCAAAAAGAAAGGCAGCCTAGTATGACACTTCTCTTCAGCCATTTCTTCTCTTCAATGTCTACTGCTCATCTTACTGGTGTCCAGATAGAGACAAAAAATCACTAGCATTGCTGCAACAGCTTCCTCACTACCTCCCAGAGAAAAATCAAAATCAGCAGCAATGTACTGCCTTTCTTTCTGGCACAGTGAAAGTGAGACCACTGCAACACAGATCAGAAGCAATCAAGAACCAGTGCCAAATCCAACATTTCCTTAAAGTCTGAGAGAGTTCTAAGCATACGTCCTTCTCTACCAACTTCTTGAGAGGAATTACAGAGCTTCTTAACAGAATTTTCAGTGGGAGGACATCACCATCATTTGATGCAGACAGCTGCTACAGACTAATTAAAAAGATGCTGCACCATGATTTGTCCTTTGGCTAGCCTCCTTGCCAACTTGTCTTTTCTTGGCTCTGACAAGGCAGTGAGGCCACACAGACAAGAGCCAGTTATAGTTAACAGTTTTTTTTTCAGCAGTACACAGTCATAGACTTTGATGGGCCATAGGATTGAATGGAAAACAAACAAATGCATCAAAGATTATTTGTTTCATTCATGGGACCCACACCATTTTTTCAGGGGCCATGAATGAAACAAATATGACCTCATTCATTTTGTTTTATCCATTCATTTCAAATTAATGCACATCCCTAATTTCTATAACATTTTAGCAATCAGCACTGTGGTCTATACATACATGATAAACTGCAGTTGGTCAAGCTTGTACAGCTCATAGCTGGGTGATATCCTTTGCTAGAGCAAGGTGGGTAGAGTGGCAACCAGCAAGACTGCCACTATATGAGAGTTGTAAAATTAACCTCAATAAAATCAGAAGTGATATATATCTATTTGTGTGTGTGTGTGTGTATATATATATATATATATGGAGGAGTCAAGATGGCGTCTTGAGGAGGGAGGTCGGCATTTGAGCTCCTCTCATTCGAGTTAATTTTCCTGAATATGCCGCATATTGAACAAAAGGTGGCCTAAGAGAGGTTCCCTCTACCCCTTCTGAAGCTGGCCCTGCACAACAATGAATCAAGCGTTTTTTTGCCGTTCAGGACACCGAATCTCTGGGAGCATCTGCTGCGGGAATTGGAGAATTGCGTAGCCTTCTCCTGCTAGACTTGCAAGTTTCACTCAGCCCCGGAGCTCGACTTCCCCTCCCTCAAACCATGGTTGACTTGGGAAGCCCAGACAAATCAGCGTTAGTGAGGGCAGAGACCCAACTCGACATGGCGACTATCGGAGAAACGCTAAATGGATTACTCCAGGAGGCTGAGAAGCCCAATTTCCAACTAAGTGCAATCCAAGCATCTACCCTGAATGGGGTAAAGGACCCTGTGAGACACCAGGAATTGGGTAAGTCCCACAGTGAACTTTTGGCTACTTCTGCTACCTTACCATGTTTAGTAAAACCTGGCAAAATTACTTTAGAGTTGATTTGGGAAGCTCTTAACACGATTCAAAAGTCTATTACTTCTCTAACTGTGATCATGACGGAAAGTAAACGGTCGGTACAATCATTGGAGGGAACATTATCTGTTCATAATGACAAGATTCCAATGTTAGAACAACGAATAGAATCTATGTAATCGATTCAGAATGAGTTGGTGCAGTCAAATTTAATCAATGTTAAAAAGATGGAAAATATGGAAAATGCTACCAGAGCTTTAAATTTAAGAGCTTTGAACTTCCCCTGTATTAAATTTACAATGCCTCGTGATGTCTTTAAGAGGTACCTACAGGAGGTTCTCCAGTTTCCAGAAGAATCTTTTCCTCCACTAGCCATGATATGCTTTATAGTTTTCGGTAAAGAAGGATGAATTTACTAATGGGATACAGGAAAATGGAGAAGCAGGTGTTCATATAAGCAATTTATCAGAAGTATTAGAATTTTCAGATACAGAGAATGTGGAATATCTTGGAACCCTGCTTATGACATTTATTCTTCCTTCTGATCGAGAGCCTGCGTTGAAATTATTTTTTCGCAATTGTGGGAAATTGTTTCTGGGACAAAAAGTATGGTTGTACCCTGTTATAGCCAGGATTACTCAGCAACGTCGTAAGAAATGTCTTCAAATGGGCTCAGAAGCAAGTCAGTTAGGAGTTAACATGATAATGCGTTGTCCATGTAAATGTGTTTTAAAATTTCAAAATGACAGATATGTGTTCTATGAGCCTTCACAATTACATTTTGTTTTTAGATTCACACTGGCCGCAAACTTTTAGTTAAAAGATCAGTCAAAGTATATTGAAATAGTTGTCCTGATACCTCTCTCTCTGTTCCTTAAATTTGTGCAGGAAATATTAAGTCTCTCCCCCTCGATTTCATGCTAAAAAGAAGTGATGGGGTTGTGAGTAAAGAAAGTATTTTCTTTTCTATGTTATGGAAATGTACCTTTTTATGCATTCAGATTTCTTTTGGAAATGTATTTCCTTAAGTATTTAGACCCGTGTCACTTTGTATTTCGTTGATATGCTGTATTGCTAGCTATATTCTTTAAATTCAGTATAAATAAAATGAAAATAAATATATATATTTTTTATTTATTTATATATATATATATATATATATATATATATATATATATATATATATATATATATACACACACACATACATACACACACTTTTTTTTATACATTTGTTTTGTTTTCCATCTTTCATGATAGGTTAGCCACTTCAAAGGAGATTACATTCAGATACTGTATGTATTTCTATGTCCACAGAGGGTGTACAATTTATATGTATATATAAAAAGAAAGAGTTCCCAAACCTGCAAAATAAAAAAATCTGACCTCTGAACAAAATCTAATAAACATCAGCAATCCTATCGTAACTAGCAAAACTCTGAGAAATAAGCAAACTTAAAAATGTTCTTGTGAACCACGGATATCTGGGGAGAAAACACGATAAATTAAGACTCAGGAAAGCTGACTAAAGAGCCAGGCCCTAAGATTTTTACAGAAAGCCTGATGACAGACATCAAATTGCAACTCTTCAGGCAGTGCAATCCATAGTTGAGGTACCATCCAGGCAAAAGATCTCCCTCTGGTTCTTCTCAGTTTAAAGCCTCTAATTACAGGGACAGCCAAACGAGATCCTTGACTGGAATGTAACAGAAGCAACATTCATACCGCTGAGCTGTTTAATCCAAATATTTAGGTTCCCCCAAATATGTGACAGGATTTTGAAAAAGACCCAAAGTCATAGGAAGAAAAAGTGCAACAAGGTCAGCAGAGGAGTAGCCCTGTGCCATCTTTAATGTCACATGATAATCCTGGAAGATGCAGTTTGCACAATTTGAAGACATGACAGGGTCTTTTTTGGAATGCTCTAAATACAGTAATCTGAGGTGAGAGTGGATACAGTCTGCATAACACGTCTGAGCTCAGAACAATGAAGGATGCAGTTGACTGACAAGCTGAAGATTCATAAAAACTTTTCTAGCTATTGTCAAAAACTGATCCTCCACGGAGACGGCTGAGTCCAACAACACTCCAAGGCTGCAAACCTCCTGTAATGGTGTCCAAGACACACCTCCAACCTGTGGAGAGGACTGAAAGCAAACATAGCAGTTCCACCAGTCCATTACAACTTCATTTTATCGGAGTTGAGTTTCAGCTTATTTGCCCACATCTAATCACTGCAAAACGTTCCCACCTCTTTTGGTATATCCTATCCAAGCAGACACAATGGGCAGAATAATTTGGATGATGTCTGCCAGCTATTTTCATGGGGAGTTTGTCAATGTTATACTACAATGGCAAATATAGTCTCTGAATTGGGTTTCTCCTGCTTGATGTTCACTAATAGTACAGTAAATAACATTTTTGCAGAATCGTAATTACTTACCTGGACGCCCGGGTGGACCAGGAGGTCCTGCATATCCAGGTTGACCATCAAAACCAGGACCACCAGGCTGAAGGGCTGGAAATCCTGGCTCTCCCTTAAAACCCTTGGGACCCATTTCACCGCGTAGACCTGGCTCACCAGGTCTGCCTGAAGTCAAAAATAAAAAGCAATCATTCAAGGAAGAATTTGCATCCTTAAAGCCGCAAAACCAAAGCTGCCTCTTACAACTGACATTAAAATTAGGTCAAGATTATATACCATAAAATAAAACAGATCAGTTTAGGGAAATTCATTTAACCAATACAGTGTTATTCGTTTCAGATCTTCACCAAACCTAAGCCCCCAATTCGAAGAGAGAAGGAAACAACTGTATTGTTGGAATGGGGGACTGAGTGGATGGCAATGCCACCCATCATATCTCAGGGAGCTCAGGTGGGTTAAGGAACTCTCTTTATGGCTGCTGAGGTTTGGACTCTGCAGGAATCCTAATTTTACTCTGGGCAGGACCTGTTGTACCTTGAGATTGATTCCTGTTGAGCTTTGCTTGCCAACTCCCTGACTACAATCAGTGTAATCGATCTATTTCAGGCTTGTTGACTGGTCAAAATGCAGCACAGATTTACAGATAATTTGATTTATTCTGGTTGGTTTGTGTTGAAAATGTGTATAGGAAATAGTAACCAGCTGGCATGAGAAAGTATTCAAATTTATTATAAACTGTCTGACTTTGAATTTTCACTTTAGCACAGATACATTTTAACCCTCATAAAGACACATCTCATGGGGGGTTTGATTTGGTAGTTATGGCAAGATAATCCAACAGAGATGTGAATCGGAACCGGATCGGTTCTGGTTCCAATCCAAATCTTAAAATTTTTATCACCCGGCCCGATTGGTTTTTTGATTATCGGCTGTGCCCGATCCGATAAACAAAAAAACCCTCCTCCACCCTCCTGAACCCCCAAAAAAGGTTTTAAAATTACCTGGTGGTCCAGTGGGGGCGCGGGGAGCGATCTCCCGCTCTTGGGCCATCGCCTGCGTTAATAAAAATGGCGCCGATGGCCCTTTGCCCTTACCATGTGACAGGGTATCCGTTCCATTGGCTGGCCCCTGTCACATGGTAGGAGCACTGGATGGCTGGCGCCATGTTTAAAGATGGCGCGGGCATTATTACAAAGCTCTGGGGACGGCTCGAGCTCGTGGCAGGAAACTGGTAGCATGGGGGAAACAAGCCTGTGTCCTGAAAGCATGGGCTGGAGAGAGCTGAGAGTCTGTTCAGCAGACAAGCCCTGATACTTTTTATTTATTTATTTTTTATCAATCCTGTCACTGAAGGCTCGGATCCTATCCTCCTGGGATGAGTGAGCCGGGCTCCCCGGTATCACGCCAAAGGCAGTTGATACTCAGGGCAAAGGGGTCCTCAACTCCTAGCTCCTCCAGCCTCAAATACCAGGGGGGATGGCCCCCACGGGACCTGCCAACCCCCTGGGAGGCTCAAGTGAATCTTCTCCTCGCTGGTTTCCTTATCCCAAATTTTTTTTTTTTAAAGAAAAAAAATGGGACTAAGACTAGAGGAAACCCTAACTAGACTATCCCTGTGGTAACCTGAACTTTCTCTCTCTTTTTTTTTTTTTAACTAACTAAAGACTGTAGGATTGAGCACCTCCACCATCTGCTGGAGACAGAGAAATACTGATGGACTGTAGGTGGCACCTCAGGGTATAGGGCAGAGTCAATCAAAACTTCTCTGTCTCCATCTTCTGGTGGGGAGGCAAAACCCAGGAGTCTGGACTGATCCGGGTACGTACAGGGAACATGCTTTATGCTTTGAACATATTGTTTGGGTGCAGTTTTATGCAGATGAGTCATATTTTATAAATTCTAAGCATACCTTCAGCGCACATTTTCAAGTTAACACTTTTTTTTTTTTAAATAATGCACTGGCAAACCATTAGCTTGCTGCATCAGGTGTTAACTCAAAAAGTTAAGAGGGGTTTCTCTATTACTATGTTACATGTTTAAACATTGTTTAATGTTATTTTTTGTTGAAAATACAATAAAGAATTATAAACAACAACAAAATATGAGCTAAAATATAGCTTTGATGTTATTACTGTAGAAAGAATTCCTAAGGTAATAAAGCCAAAGGAAAACACTCAAGCTAATGGCTACTGAGAAGTTCTGAGGCACTTCGTAGGGCATGGTTAGCTGAGTCTGTATTTCAAAATGTAGAGTTTCAGAGATCACCAGTCATCACAACCATCAAACTTTTATACATTTTAAAATTTCTCACCGGGAAAGATGCCTGGTGGCCCAGGTGGACCATGAATCCCAGGATCTCCGCGTTCCCCTACATCTCCTGGGAATCCCACAAGGCCGGGAAAACCGGTGTTGCCTTTGGAACCTGAAACAAAACAATGCAACTTTGTCTCTGGATTTGATGCAGACCATGGAAGTCCTAATTTGCTACTCATTTGACATCTGAAGAAAAAACAATTAGTAGGGGGCTGTCATTTGTTATTTCTTCTAGTTATGCTCCTAGTTTAGAAACGAAGTCCTAAGCAGTCTTCTTTGAATCAACCACAGCTGTAGGCAGCTGTGCTGAATGAGTAAAAGGTGAGGAACCATCAGGCTGGCCTTGGGGTAGGGTGACCACCCCAAGCCTTACACTCACAGAGACGCCACACTTCCCGGCTACCACCCTACCTGCCAGCCAAGGAGACGTTTGCTGGCTAGCGTGATCGGCTGTTTTTTTTTTTGTGACAGCTAGCAAATACCCCCTCACACTAGATTTTCTTCACTCAAATGCAAACCCTATCAAAACTCCTCTTTAGCTTCAATGCATCCTGTATTTCTTCATATCTTGTATATATTACATTGCCCTATATCTATATCTATATATATATATCTTGTTGTACCGTTACCTTAAAAAATATTATTTATTACTGTTTCTATTCTGTAATTTTCTTCCTTTCTTATAAATTTTATATAATGTTTTACTAATAGTTATTCCCATTTTACCCAACGAGTTTCTTGTCAAATGCCTACTGGCGTAATGTTTCTGTTCAATGTACAGCAACGTGATATCTTTGATGAATGCCGGTATATAAAAACTGTTAAATAAATAAATAAACAAACGTGCAATTCATCAGCAGGCACTGCAGGACAGGAAGGGGCAGTCCATACTCTGCCGCTGCAGGTCCTTGGCTTTCGTCGACACTATCACTTCCCACGATGTCAATTTGCCCTAGGCCACGCACCCCCTCCCCCCCCCCCCCAGAGCCTGTCACTGGAACCATTACTTGTAGAGGGATACTGATAAACCCAATTAAACCAATATGGGGTCTAGATGGGCTGAAGACATCAAACCGCAACAGCGGCTAATTTCATTGACGTTAGAAAGAATCACTAGATTCTAAATTGTGCAAAAGCAAACCAATGTGTTCACTGAGGTTCAACAGGGTTTTCTTTTTCAAACATACACACAGAATTGATGCCCTCAACCTCAAACCCTGCAAGGTTGGTACATTCAAGCAAATGGGTGAAGAAACTTGGGTCCACGTAGATAATAGGTGAGCAACAGAATTGCAGCAGAGGGCAGATAATTGAGCTATCGCTGAGGCGGCTGAAGCACGTCAGATTGGTTACATGGAATAACAGTTGCCTCCAGGTTGAAAGGCTTCTGGTTCTAGTCCTGGCAGAGATACATTTCCTAATAAGATGTCCCTCTATTAATACAGGGTGGTTATAACCCACTGAAGTCTTTTACGATATTTTGTTACAGCCAAATTCTCCTGTAGTTAAACTTCTTCAAAACATGTCATGTTTTGAAGAAGGTCTCTAGCTCACTGATTGTAAAAAGGGCTTAGTGTTTACTTGTAAGGCTCCTCTAGTCTGTTTACAACAAAGCCTGTCTGGTGAGTCAAGTCAACTACAGAAGACCTAGAAAGCAGATGGGACACATCACACAGCTTGCTGGAGTTGATTTTTACCTTCTCAAAAACAAAAATAAAACGTGTTCCCCAGTGGCAGATTTTGGGGCAATGAAACGTTCACCAATGACCCCTTCAACTACAGGAGGTAGCTCGTGTGCAGACTGGTGAAGCCTGCAGCCCTCGGGCATATCGGAAGTAAACGACATCCTGTACACCTTGTCCCGCTTTTTAAATTCTTGTGGAAAAAAAAAAAGGCAAACGATCATAGTATAATCATTGTGTCAAGAGGAGGAGACCTGTTCTCTCTGCAAGAAAAATGAAATGTGGTCCAAAGGAGCCTTCAAGAACACAATTTAAAAAAAACAAAACTGTATTCATTTGCTTTACTTTCTTGTCATTACTACTTTTCTTCAAAATGGAGAGCGAGATAAACTTCTTAGCGTGATAATGAAGCTTTAAGTTGCGAGAGGGAAGGAATCGCGTCATCTTATTCTACTCATCCTGTTTTCTGTATTCAGTTACTGCCATGAAGAGCCATGGCTAGTAGTATTTAAGATAATCTCACCCATGTCACAGAGAATATGCAGTTAAGATTAAAATTACCTTTGGTGGCTGTTGGACGCTCAGCATAAGTCACAGGTCCTTGGATACCTTTTTCACCTCGGTCTCCCTAAACAAAGAACAAGCAACCACCACCCATAAACAAACAGAAACTGAAGACCAATCCATTTAAGTCGAAACAGAACCAATGCACATAAGCACATCACCGAAAGTAAAACTGACTTTGAACATATTCATTAACTAGTCCTTGTAGATAATATCATAAAGATAAGCAATAACCTGAAAATTTAAAAAAAATCTTATATTTCTCAATCCAAGACAAAAAAATATTTTCATAATATATACTATACTAAAACTTAAAATCTTAGCTTCTTAAATGTTATGTTTGAAAAAGGAGTTCTTTAAAGAATCAACTCCAAGATTAGTATCACTAAAAATTAATGAATATCAGTTACAGGGAATGCTGCCACCTTGTGGATGCTGTACAGTACTGCATTAACAAAAATTTCAAGCTTAGAAAAAGAACATAATTGCCATATTGGATTTCGCCGAGAGTCCATCAAGCCCAGCATCCTATTTCCAACAGTGGCCAATCCAGGTTACAAGTACCCGGCAAGTACCCAAACATTAAGCAGATCCCATGCTACTGATTCCAGTAATAGCAGTGGCTATTCCCTAAATCAACCAGATTAATAGCAGTTTAAGGATTTCTCCTACAGGAATGTATGCAAACCTTTTTTTTTTAAACCCAGCTACACTAACCACCCTAACCACATCCTTTGGCAATAAATTCCATAGCTTTGTGTGTTGAGTAAAGAAAAATTTTCTCTGATTTGTTTTAAATGTGCTACTTGCTAACTTCATGGAGTGCCCCCTAGTCCTTCTGTTATTTGAGACAATAAATAACCGATTCACATTAACCCGTTCTAGACCTCTCATGATTTTATCATATCCCCCCCTCAGCCATCTCGTCTCCAAGCTGAAAAGTCCTAATCTCTTTAGCCTTTCCTCATACGGGAGCTGTTCCATCCCCTTTATTATTTATACAACAAAATGTATAACAAGTAGTAATATAAGAACATTCGGCTATTTAACTTGCTTTTATTCTTGTTTAGTTTGAGGGGGTAAAGAAGCTACAAATAATAATCAGAAGAAAATGTTACCCAGCTGCATTAACAAGTGAACTGGGAGGAGATGCCGGAGTTTTCTAAAATACTACAATTCTCCGAAATTTAGCTCGTTTTGTTAATAGCCATGCTGGAAATGAACGAACTGAAAGACCAAAAGGAGGAGGGTGAGCCATTAATAAACTGTTACCACAGCGCCCTGTAAGACAGTGATATCAGCTGCTCTGAATGAAAAATAAATGTAAAGTATTTGCATACAGCAGCAACACATATCAGGTCTGCAAAAAAAAGAGTCCGGTCAATAAACCTACTCAGCCGGAAAGTTTTAAAACGAAGAAACCCGCTGTTTATTACAAAGCATCTCAAAATACGAAATTTGTAGGCTCTCTCTTAGTATTTTTGGCCTGTAGGTTCCTCCTCTTTCCTTTGGGGCGGATTTTCAGAGCCCTGCTCGCGTAAATCCGCCCAAAACCGGGCGGATTTACGCGAGCAGGGCCCTGCGCGCCGGGAAGCCTATTTTACATAGGCCTCCCGGCGCGCGCAGAGCCCCGGGACTCGCGTAAGTCCCGGGGTTCTCGGAGGGGGGGGCGTGTCGGGGGGCGGGCCCGGTCGTCGCGGCGTTCCGGGGGCGTGTCGGCAGCGTTTTGGGGGCGGGTACGGGGGCGTGGCTACGGCCCGGGGGCGTGGCCGCGCCCTCCGTACCCGCCCCCAGGTCGCGGCCCGGCGCGCAGCAGGCCCGCTGGCGCGCGGGGATTTACGTCTCCCTCCGGGAGGCGTAAATCCCCCGACAAAGGTAAGGGGGGGGTGTAGACAGGGCCGGGTGGGTGGGTTAGGTAGGGGAAGGGAGGGTAAGGTGAGGGGAGGGCAAAGGAAAGTTCCCTCCGAGGCCGCTCCGATTTCGGAGCGGCCTTGGAGGGAACGGGGGGAGGCAGCGCGGCTCGGCGCGCGCAGGCTATACAAAATCGATAGCCTTGCGCGCGCCGATCCAGGATTTTAGTGGATACGCGCGGCTCCGCGCGTATCCACTAAAATTCTTCCTCCCCAGGTGTAAGAATCCCACTAAAAGGTGGGATTCTTACACCTGGGGAGGTTTTCCCTATTTTATTCCCCCCCCCCCCCGCCCCCAGTATACCAAGTCCAGACCCTGCAGTGATGGTCCTGGGCCAGGGACCGTGCGCCAGGGCTCCGAATCCAGCCAGCAGGTGGCACCCTTGAGCACTGACCATGACTCCATAATAAGGATGGGATGTGCTGTCAATCAATGACATTTCCTATTTTGTTTTGCTTTTGAAATGAAAGTAAAATAAACAAAACGTCAATCGTTTTTCATTTTGCCTCGCTGCCATCTAAAAGGGGCAGCCAATCTGCTCCCTAAACCGGTCCCTTTCCTACCTTTTCTATAGGGATACTGAAGCAGACATTGCAGAACAAAGAACAGGTACAAATGAGACTGAATAAGCACAAGTTTGAAATTCAAGAACGGCTGTGCTAATCGCTAAGGCTTCTAAACCTGGCCTTGATGATTAACACTGAAGCTCACAAGTTTCAAACTTGTCTTGTGAACACAGTTCACACCAAGTCCTGGCCTTTCTCGCTCTCATAGGTTACTCCAAGTCCTAGCCCCGCACCCCCCAACTCTGCTTCCTCTCTCCAACCTGCTCCACGGATCTACTTCCTTTCTGTTTACAAATTAACCCCTACACACAACAATAGTTTGGCTGCCAGAACTGCTTGCCTTGGTTTGCTTGTCTCATGATTCTTTAACTCAAATCTTGGTGTAGTGATTCTTTTATAAGGAGGCGTGGTTGGTTGCACATATTAATTTCAAATCAGTGAAATCTAACACGCTGAATCTGAAACCATTTAAAATGGTGAAGAGTTGGTTCCGGTGTAAAATAATAACATGCAGTGAATGGGGTCACGTGCAATACGCTATGCTGTTTTCTCTTCTAGTTGCTCATTTTGGGGAATCTGAATGCCTATGTCCTGTCCTTGGTCAAATACCCAGTTTTTATAATTTTCTTGCCCATCTCATGTTGTATCTTAGAAATATACCAACATGGTCACAATTTGAAAGCTATTACAAGAAACCATATTCACCATGTACTGTGTAACGATTCAATAATAAACCTGAGAACACAGCAGTATGCATTTTATGTTGATTAAAACTTGTCTTTGAAGGTTTCTGTAACATTTTTTAAGCTGGTCCTGTTTGGAAGAGGGTCACAAATTATGTCATGCATTCTGTATCTGAATGCAATGACACTCCAAGCCTGACATCAAAGAGACAGCATTGTGTGGGATGTACTTTGTAACACTCTTTTACACAACATGGTGGCCCACTGGACTTCAGAAGAACTTCTAATACCGATTATAAAAACTTATAAGGAACATTTTTACTGGATACAAAATGGGCATGGTTACTTCTGTCATGAACTTCTGAAGCTTTACAGTGCAGGAATGGTCTGTTAGAGTTGCATCTGGCAAGAGAACGTGCCTTCTACTGAAGTCCATCAAATTAAGGACATTTTTACATGGGAGTCAATAGATAAATAGGCTCATTTTTGGCACACTGGATGCATTTCCCCTAAAAAAGTTACCATGCATGAATATTTATTTATTTATTTAACTTCTTTATTTACAATTTCTTGTAGTTCGCTTCTTCCTAAAACTGTTTGTCCGGAGCGGCTAACACTCTTTCCATTCATAACATATTTACTTCTCTGTTTGAATAAAAATATATTGTGAACACCACCTGAATTCTCTACTGACTGTTGTAATGCTGGAGCAGCATACTGCTGTGCTCTCTGAAGAACAAGATAGAAGCGTTTGTGGGCTACGGAAGCATCCACAAACGTTCTCCATGGGAGATTTAAGTTGGGTATGTACCTTCATTCCATTCACACCAGGCACACCTGGAACACCATCGGCTCCTGTAAAACCCTATAATATGAAAGGCAAAATTATAAGGCTTGCACATTTTAGCAATAAGTGGAAAAACGTTCAAAGTCATTGCTATTAATGGAGCAACATATATGCTTTACTGCAACTGTCCCTGTGTGCTTTTTCAGTAAGGGGCGGATTTTCAGAGCCCTGCTCGCGTAAATCCGCCCAAAACCGGGCGGATTTACGCGAGCAGGGCCCTGCGCGCCGGGAAGCCTATTTTACATAGGCCTCCCGGCGCGCGCAGAGCCCCGGGACTCGCGTAAGTCCCGGGGTTCTCGGAGGGGGGGGGCGTGTCGGGGGCGTGTCGGGGGGCGGGCCCGGTCGTCACGGCGTTTCGGGGGCGTGTTGGCAGCGTTTTGGGGGCGGGTACGGGGCGTGGCTACGGCCCGGGGGCGTGGCCGCGCCCTCCGTACCCGCCCCCAGGTCGCGGCCCGGCGCGCAGGAGGCCCGCTGGCGCGCGGGGATTTACGCCTCCCAGAGGGAGGCGTAAATCCCCCGACAAAGGTAAGGGGGGGGGTTTAGACAGGGCCGGGCGGGTGGGTTAGGTAGGGGAAGGGAGGGGAAGGTGAGGGGAGGGCAAAGGAAAGTTCCCTCCGAGGCCGCTCCGATTTCGGAGCGGCCTTGGAGGGAACGGGGTAGGCTGCGCGGCTCGGCGCGCGCCGGCTATACAAAATTCATAGCCTTGCGCGCGCCGATCCAGGATTTTAGTGGATACGCGCGGCTCCGCGCGTATCTACTAAAATCCAGCGTACTTTTGTTTGCGCCTGGAGCGCAAACAAAAGTAGGCTATTCGCGCGCCTTTTAAAATCCGCCCCTAAGCGCAGACTGAAGACCTAACCAGCAATATACTTCTTGAAAAAGGTGGACGAGAGCTATTTACCTTCACTAGATCCTGAGATCCACCTATCCACCTACGCATCCACCTTCCACAGAATGCATTAACCCACTCCAAATTTGGTTTGCTCCAAATTTTAAAACCAAAATGTTGGCAATGACTTTTTGGGGTGAAAATCAAAGGAACAAGTTTTAAATGTCCACCAGTTTATTATAGTTCCAACAATGGTCAATTCAAGATTAAAGAACACGTTGGCGCTGTCCCGACATGGACCGTGTCTTGGGAAACTGTATCGGGAGGGACCAAATCAGGAATTTGAACCAAACAAAGAGAGCATAATAGCAAGGACTCTCAAGAGATTTAAATGCACACAAATACAGAACAGCATTAACGAATACGGAACCAATACAATTTGTTTTTTGAAAAATAAGGAACAGACTGCTATGCTGGCTTATCTTATTCTCCTGGGCAGTTCCTGAAAGGCCTGCTTTCAAGCCACCAACAAACTGCCATGCGGTGCTGTAACCTAGCTTTTTCAGGACACTTTCAATGACCCATTTTGGCAGAACAACAAAATAAACTGAATTCATTTTGGCCGTTAAATCCGCTATGCCATTTTCAGTTTCTAGGCATTTTCCCTGCAGCCCTTTCCCAGTACAACCCTGCCTCCCTTGTATAACGTGGCACATGGTGGCTTTCTTTGCATTTTCTCGATGGGCATTACAGTCATTCAAGTCTATGGTAGCACATGATTAAGGCTGATGTAAATTTCGGGTGCACGCTGAGTGGACTTAAGGTAGAGGGGCTGGGGGGTGTGGCCTGAAACTAGAAGCCAGCAATCGTAAGATACGTTTTATGTTCTTGCCCAGGGAAGGCAGCAATAAAAATTGCTATACTCTTCCAACCATAATTTTGCTACCTACCAACAGGCAAGGTAGTATCAACAATATTTTTATTGATCCTCTTAAAAAAATGGCTGGCAGTGTTTCTATAGTCTGCCTGCCGAGTTGCAGCTAATGAGACGCTGCAAACGTTAACTGCATGTATTCCTCTTGCTAAAGAAACTATTCGCTGAAAACTCGCACCTGCATGATAGAACACGTCGCTGCGCAGTTGATACCACAGATTGTATTATATGCATTTTTTTTTCATACGACAGATATGAAATTTCGTAACGTGCTGCTATATTGTTCTGCGTTTTACTTACTTTTTGCCCTTGGATTCCTTGGTTGCCATTGATACCAGGCAGACCCTGAAATTGTAAGCATGAATTATTATTGGTAGGGTTGACCAGGCACCGAAGATGTATATAAACCCTACGGGAATATACGGGAAGCCACAATAGGTCAAGCACAGAACCTACGAGTGCGTACCCAACAGAAAAGGGCTCCCGGCATTCCTTACTGCTTGGTAAAGGTTGCTCGGTACATGGCGCCCGCACAGTTCCATAAGTATATTGGAAGATGACCAAAAGGTCCATCAAGCCCGACCTTCTTCTAATTGCCTATGAGTTACCATTAGATGGTAATCCAGGGGCAAGAAAGTTAAAAAATCTGCAGCACGATGAAAATAAAGGCCTTCCAGGTGTAACACTGCAGCATATCATCACATCCACAGTCAGACATATTAGTGGGATTTTCCTATGTACGTGGCGATCTTCAAACTGTCTGCATCGGGACCGAGGCTATGTGTACTTTCTTTATTCGCAGCCTTGGCACCAATTCTCGAAGCAGGAGCACACGCATACTCTCTATTTGCGACTGGCCGGGGACACAAAATCCGTGCAGTGGGTTGCACCTGCTTTTTGTGCAGGAGGAATTTTGCATGAGAAGTACACGGGTAGAACTGGAGATGCTACCTACATGTGTGCTTTTCCTACCCTGGGAATGGCACCTCTGAATACGGCTATAAGCAAGAGCTCTGCAGAACAAGGTGCGTGCTTTTAGCCCTCTAAGGAGCGTAATTTTCAAATGGCTGAGTTACACTTTGTTCCCATACCCACATATGAAAATTGCCTTCTGTGTATATGAGAACATTACTTGGCTGCATATCTCTTTTTTCTTTTACTTGCAAGGGTTCAATTGCATTCTTTCTTTTTGTAATTAAAAAAAAATATACAAAGGCACCAATTTACAATTGTTTTTATAACCCTGTCTGGCAAAACAGTAAGACCCACATTTGATTTTACTTTATTTATTAGACCGAGCAGTTTCCTCCTCCTGCTTTGTATTTCCAGGTCAATGAGAATCAGGGCTGGGATTTAGCGTGATGAGGCTTCATATGCAATCACCTAGGGGCTATACACCAAGGCTCTTTCTGGAGCTTTGCACTCATGAGCCCTGGATCTGACCACTAGGTGTCACTCTTAAGCGAGGACCTTAACTTCCTCCCTTCTGGGAGCTGTGAACGCTGCCTCCACAGCATCCTTAGCTGACCCGGGAAACAGAAGACTCGACTTGGGGAATGATCCTGAGAACTGCCGCATGGCAGTGCCCAATACTTGCTATCTGAGCCACCAGACTGGACGCCCTACTCCCATATTTTTACATACCCCACCCCAGAGGGCATGCCCAGGGGGACACATGACCCTTTAATGGCCAAGTGGAAAGTTTCCCATGAGATGTACTCTCAGCATCACTCCTTTTCCTTGCAAGAGTGACAGCAGTTGTCCCTCATTTCCGGGGATTGATTCCATCACCTTTGTGACCCCTCGCTGATCCTGTTGATCTGGAGTCTCCTGTATCACACTGCACTTGGCCAGGTCAAAACCCTCAAATTTTAAAGCTCCTCTAAACTTGCTTATTTTTTCTTGTAGTTAATATCTACATAGCAAGTTTAGGCTTTGACACGAATGGATCTCATTCTTCTGCCTCAGCTTCTCAAATATTCTTCAAAGATTCATCCTAATACTTAAATTGTTAAAAATACTGGGAGATGCATCAAGCCACGGTAGTGCTCTAACGTGTGTTAAACAGAGTACATCGCGCGAAAGAGTACTATCACAGTGATATTACGTGATGTACCTGATAATTTCCATGGCCCTGCCCAAGTTCTTTCCCCTATTACAATGACCTGCTTTGCATGCAATTTGCATGTATGAATAATGCAAATGCATGCAAAGGTGCTCAGTAATAAGCAATTTCATGTTGATATTTTATCACAGTCGACCGAGAAAGTGGTCAGCCACAATAAAATAACAGCATCTCGTGAGATTTCAATAAACATAACACGGGAGCCCTGGGTCCTTAACATGGATCCCAAGGCTCCTGCATTACATTTAAAGGGCCATGCAAAGGAACCAAAAATTGATGTGGCCAAGAAGAAAGTTAAGCAGGGGTCAGGGATGATCCCCAGCTCAACTTTTTCTTTCAGTGGGCAACTTCTTAAGCGGCTGGCCCTTTAAGGCGACGACTGTCCCTTCAGGATGGGGCCGCTCGTTGCGTTCTCTTGTCCTGAAGTGCTTGGCCGTGAGACAAAAGAACACAGCATACAGCAGCAAACATTTTTTTTTTTTTGGGGGGGGGGGGTCCCCACTATTGGGATGACACCCTCCCGTGATAGTGAAGACCCTCTCCTGCCAAAAAAACCCATGGTTTAATGCATCCCAGTGAGAGTTTGCTTTGGAAGCTCATCTGGCAATTATGGCTAGAATGCCTCGGGAAGTCCTTCTGAATCCTTTTCGTAAATACCTATGACTAGTTTTGTGACTTTTAGGCACACTTTGTGTATTTTTAATTGCTTCTCTCTCTGCATACGAAGAGTCAACAAGGAACAGTTATACGGGCTGGGTACTGTATGAGAAAATTCACGCTCATTCGGGGTTTTCATTTTTTTTTTTGCCATGCTATCGTTCTCAACGTTCGACCGTTTACCGGCTGCGTAGGATGTCGTCTCACGCTCTCCTCATTTCCTGTAACTCTCTGCGTTCTGGAGTACTTACTCTTAGTCCTGGAAAACCCATTATGCCTTCTTCTCCTTTCTCTGCCTCGAATGCAGGCACACCCTAGAAAACGCAGATTTGTGGTTCAGCATCGAAAACATTGTCATTTCTCAGCATAGTTTGACACGAAAAGGACCAGTCCAAAGGAACGCTAACTAGAGACACTTTTGTGTTTGTTTATGTAATTTGACAGTGCCAAATCCAGAATAATTAGGTAACAGAGATGTCGAATAATTTATTCGATCGGTATATGTGCATCCATTTACCCATATAAGATCTCACAATTAGAAATTCTAGTAATATGTGACACTCATCTCATCCGTGAAACAAATCTCTTTTGTCCATCCCCAACCTGCTTGAAGAATAATTCTTTAGAGTTACATAAACAGGAGCTGAACAACACTTCACCGTTTACTAAATTCAGCAGCCTATAAGCTTTCTATCTTTGGGGTGAAATCCTATTTCAGTCGGACCCTGGCTTTGTTGCCTCTTCTTCGGGGCATGATCAGGGGGATCCGCTAGCGCTGTCAGTGGCTGCAGTCTGAAAGCGCTGGTTTCTATGTTTGTAACACTACGTCCCAAAGCTTTACTTTGCTGAGAAGCAGGCGGAGGATTGACGGGAGACGGCCCGAGAAACCCTGCCGGCACGGGTGCTGTGGCCCCGGGGAAATGATGAATGAGGATCCCGAACAGCGATTCATCACAGGAAGCTGAACGGGACAGAGCTCCAGGAAAAGTTCACCCGCCTCTGGACCTCATTAATTGGGCCCCATTTCTAAATGGGGACCAGTGGGAACAATATAATAAGGCCCATGCTGAAATCGGCGATATTTTTCAGTGTATATTTTTTTTGACCATGCGCAGCAAAAACAGACGGCCCCCTGTGGGATGTAATAAAGGAACAACACGCAAATGAGTTATGTGTAAAAAAAACCCCCAACCCATGCAAGAACAAATACCCGCACAGACACCCGTAATAAAGTCCCAATGCATAAAACCATGGGAGGGAAAAGGCACTAAAATAGGTGCTAATGTTGCAGACTTTCTTTATTTAAAGCATGTTTTGGATTTTCATTCTCAGCAAATGTGTTTGCAAATCCATGGCTCATCATTCAAACTGTTCTCTTTTATGAGAGCAAAGACTGGGATCCTACATTCATCCAAAACTGCACAGCAGGGGGCACATCCCCATAGAAACTCAGCACTTCCAGTTCTGTCAGCAAACACGCTGCGTCCACAGAAACTCCCCGGGCAATAGCTCGCGACTGATTCTGCTGCATATCTGAGAGCGTATATACAGCACCTAGATTGCATTTTCCTGATGGGTGTGTATTCCCCATCAGAAACCAGGCGTTTAACCCATGCAAGAGAGCATGCATTGCTGTAATATATTAATCAAAACAAGTGCAATTAACACATTACAGCGATGAATACATGTCTGACAGGGAAATCTGATATTGGTGCTGGATATGCACTCAGATATGCAACAGAATCAGTCACAGTTGGCAGGGCCGACAGGTGCTTCAGATTTTCCTCCTGCCCTGACCCACACGCTAAATAACCCGCGTAAAAAAACCCCCACTCACTAAACAGTTCTCCCTGCTCACGCAGCTCTCTGAATTGCCCATAATAGCCTCCTTTACATGCTATTTGTATGGGCCTGAGCAAAACCAGCCACGGGGTTTTTTTTTCGGCGCTGAATGCTTTATTACAGACACGCGTAAGATCAGCATGGGAAAACCCGGAGCAATAATACGCGCAAAAGCCTGCGGATCGTTTACCACGGCTTATTACATCGGCCCCAGTATGAAGCCATTCTTCTTTCACCCTGAAAATTTCAGTGCAATGGTCTTTTCACCAGCGTCTGGACAACTGGTATCTCTGTTTGTCAGCCCTATATTACTGCCCGGTGATGGGGAAAGACGAGGGGAGAAAGAAAGAGCACGATAGGACACTCAGAAACAGCTTCATGGGATATCCCTCCCTCCAATTCCGTGCTCTGGTCACATAGCTTTCAGGAAACCTCAAGAAACTTGAAATGCTCTGCAGCAAATTTAAAACACTCCATCGACAACTCTCAGCTCAAGTTTTTAAAGGTGTTAGCGAGTACTGTTGACGCCAACAAATTCTTGGCTTTCCTGATGGAGGTAGCTAGCTCAGGATCTGCCTGGAAGCCCAAGAAGTATATGAACTGGACAGATATCTTAAATCTCCATGGGTATATTATCTCCCCATTCTGCAATTGAAAGGCATGTTGCATTGTCACCGGGTATACTGTAAACACATACTAAATATTTTAAACTACAGGTTCTACTTTAGAAATTCTAAAATCTGGCATTATTAATCCTCTGTAGCTTATCTGGCGCATCGCCTACGAAAGAGAAGAATGCAAAGTTTTCATTTCCTTAAAACTAATATGAAATTAAAAAAAAAAAAACAGGGGTGCAAGGCAGCAGACAGAAGCTCCCAACAGCTCCATAACTTTTAGTGGCGTTAACGATCAGTTTCCTACAGCTGCCTAGGGACTGTCATAAAAAGCCCTGGGACTCTGCATCTGTTCACAGCGCTACTGCATTAGCCCCTCCACTGTAGCTGAGTTTTGTTCTTCAGTAACTTACAGTAACACCGGGTTGTCCTTTTTCTCCTTTCATTCCTCGCTCACCCTAAACGTGGACCAGAAAAGAAATGATCAATACATGCAACAGCAGCTGCAGTAAAAGTCAGTTTCTTGGAATAGTGCAACAGGTAGAAAAACAAAGTAGTTAATGCATGAAAATGCGTTGTTTTTTTTCTTTTTTTTTTACAGACTTTCTGCCAGAGTTTTACTGACTACCTAACTGATGCATATTTTACCCTCATTGTTTCCAGCACAGCTAGACACTCTATCAGAGATTCGCCCCTTCATGCATCAAGACAAGGCCTTCAACCCCCAATATGGCAACCCCAGAAAGCCTGACCCCCCATGGCGCTGGAGACAGGCGGTTGGCAATCCTGTACACAAACCACCCCTCCATGTTCTTATGATTGGGAAACTATTGGGCCGCCAACATTTCTTAGCATTCACGGTCATCACGTTACTATTTCTCTCTCTCAAGTTTGCAGCACGATGAGTAAGGCACTGGAAACGTCAAAGCTAAGCAGTGCAAAAGATACGAAAATGTAATTTTCAGATAATAAACTGTAAAACAGAACGTGTCCATTTGGAAGATTCATGGTCAGATTCTGTTCCTGACACCAAAGATTAAAAGTTTTGTTCCTGGAAAAACAGCCGTAGTGCTGGACAGTTCCAACTTTTACGCTCTTTAATTTTTTTTATCTTTTTCTTGAATTACCTGTTTGCTTATAAGAGTGACAGTATTTAATTGGAGGGCCTGACAATCACTGTCAAGCTCAATAATACTTTAACAATGTTAAGCACAAGCAGTTTGCCAAGAGTAACACAGGAAATTAAGCAGGATATTCTTGTGACAAAGCTGCCAATGATTAATTCAATTTAACATAACCAGCAAAGTCTCAGTGTGAAACAAAAAAATTCATTTTAACTCAGATCAGTGTAGGTATGTATCCATGCCTGCTCCTCTCCCCCAATACGTTTTCCATTTGCTGTCCTATTGTCACAAAATATTAAGGACATATCGGGAGGACCATGAGGATTCCCACATGGTGTTTTATATTTTTGGATCTATGGACAGACACAAGTCCTAGAGACGGGCTGGATTAGTTCTGGGTGGAATCTCCTGTTTGGTGAACGAACAATAGAAATGCACCGAATATCAGCCTCACAAATGGTTCTAGGAAGCCACAATGAGCAGATCAATAGAGTTTAGGTTCCCTAAGATAATTCATTTGACCAGTCAGATGGTTCTTCTCAACAACAAACCGCCATAACATTGAATCTGTTTGGAATGAACACCAATCCTATTCCAGCTCTTCAATTCTCTGCCTTCCTTTAACCCATTGCTCATTGTAGTCATATTCCAAGAACAATAAGAAATGCCATACTGGGTGAGACCAAAAGTCCATCAAACCCAGCACCCTGTCTCCAGCGGTGGCCAATTCAGGTCACCGGTACAGAGCAGCAAGGCTGATCCTAGCGGGGAGTAGGGCCTAAGACAAATATGCCTGAGCAGGCCTCTCTCCCTGAATAGTAAGGAGGAGGAGGGAAGAGTAGGTTGTCCATTCCTCTCACACCCCAAGGTTGCAGAGCAGGCAAAGTCATGGCTGTGAAGAGCAGCCCATCAAGAGGTGGGCAGAGAAGCAGCAGCCTCGGGCCAGCCAGTGGTAATGGAAGCACGGTGCACAGCTCCTACCGCATCAGCTCTGTCCCTCCAGCTGTCCGGACTCAAATGTCAGTGTGAGGCCCTCGAATGTGCGGGGGGTCTGGGGCAACCGCATTGCTTCACCCCCCCCCCCTAAGGACAGCCCTGCCCAGCAGGATACCAAAGAACAGATCTTCGTCTTCTTACTCCTAAACCAGGGAAAAACAGTCGCCTTTCCAAAACTACACTGCTAATGCTGGTTTATGGACTTTTACTCCAGGCATTTGTTTAAAGCCTTTTAAAACTCAATTATGCTAACTGCTTTCACCACATCATCTGGTAACAAATTCCACAGTTTAATTTTGTGCTAAGTGAAAAAATAGTTTTTCCTATTTGTATTAAATGTGCTACCCGATAGCTTCAGGGAGTGTCCCTAGTCCTAGTACTATTTAAATGGGTAAATAAGTATTCCCTGTTTACCCATTCCAACACAGTCAAGGTTTTCTAGATTTCTATCCTATCTCTTCTCAGCTGTCTCTTTTCCAGGCTGAAGAGCCCTAACCTGTTTAAAACTTTCCTTGCAGGGGAGCCGTTCCATTCTTTATAGCATTTTGGTCGCCCTTCTCTGTACCTTTTCTAATTCTGCTACATCATTTTTGAGATGGGGCAAACAGAACTGTACAGAAACTCATGGTGCAGTCGCACCATGGAGCGATACTGAGGCATTATGATATTCTGCTTTATTTTCCATTCCTTTTGTAATTATACCTAGCATCCTATCTGCTTTTTTTTTTTTTTTTGACTGCCACCATGCACTAGGCCCACAATAATTCCAATATCCCTTTCCTGTGTGACGATGCCCAATATGGAACCTGGCGTCAGCTCCATCACTGCTCTCTACATTAATGGTGGGGGTGGAAGGGGAATAGAACAAGGAGCTAAGAGTAACAGATAAGAATGAGAGAAAAAATGTGTGAGGCTTGCTGGGCAGACTGGATGGGCCATTCGGTCTTCTTCTGCCGTCATTTCTATGTTTCTATGTTTCTATGTTTCTTCCCTATGTGTATCACTTTGCTTTTGTCCACATCAAATTTCATCTGCCATTTAGACACTCAACCCCCCCCCCCTAGGCTCGCAAGGTCCTCTTGAAATTTCTCACTATTGGCTCGTGATCTAACAACGCTGAATAATTTTGACCACCTCACTCTTCACTCCTTTTCCCAGATCATTATAAATAGCACGGGTCCCAGTCAGATCTCTAGGGCACACCGCTATTTACAATTCTCCATTCAGTCCTATTCTCTCTGTTTGCTATCCTTTAGCCAGTTACCAATCCACAGTAGGACACTGCCTTCTATCCCAAGGTTTTTTAATCTCTCAAGAGAAACTTTGTCAAATGCCTTCTGAAAATCCACATACAGTACCATCATATCAACTGGCTCAATTTTGTCAACATGTTTGTTAACCCCTTCAAAAACAAAAAATCTAACAGGTTTGGTAAGGCAAGATTTCCTTTTGCTAAATCCATATTGGCTGTGCCCCAATTAGTCTGCATCTATCCAGCTGCTCAGTAATTTAGTTCTTCAGAATAGTTTTTACCATTTTGCTCAGTATCAACAGCAAGCTCACTGGGGTCTGTAGTTTCCCAGATTACCTCAGAGGTCACGCTGGCCACCCTCTAATCCTTAGGTATTGTAGCCGATTGGAATGAGAAGTTAAGAGACGGCGAATAATAATTCTAACAATTTCATATTGATCACTAAGAACATAAGAACTCCCAGAATGTTTGACATAACTACTCCAGTAGAGCAGCTGCTTAAATGTAAATTATTAATTTACTGAAGTCCCTTTTTTTTAAACTATATTCCTAACAATAATAATGCATGAAAACAGAACGTTTACCTGCTGCACATCCAGCTTTCAGACAGAAGTATTTTGATTTTCTGTGCTCTTACTCTACACACAGAGCTACTAATTTCTATAATTTTTTTTTTAATCATTCCAGTACTAAATTAGGAGCATTCGAGTATTTTTTCATGCTTTCCTTGGAAGAAAGATGTAACTTTACCTTGTACTGATCGAGTATAATTACATCGACGGGAGTCTTCACCTCGACAGTGAATGGGCGGCCTTGAGGGCCTGGAAGACCTGCTTCACCCTGTGGACGGCAAGGCCAAAGAGGAAGACATATTTAGCAGCTGCCATCGTTCCAGAGTGCACTGGGAAATCCAACAACAGAATGGAATGTATTGTGCTGTCAACAAGACAGTGCTGTGTGTGTGTGTGTGTTTGTGTGTATTATAAAAAGCCGTCTACAAACGAGCACTGTAATAACAAATGTCTGTATAGGATTTTTAGAATAAAAAGGGATTAAGAAACTGTCCTAGTAATGAATGTTCAACTGCAGCTATCTGTCAAACATCCCTCACTGTGCATTGCTGTTGTACGGACTTTTGCACAAAATACATCTTTTAGTAAAGCATCGACCTGTTTCAGCACATTTATATTAATCTATTTTTTTTTCTTTACCTTTTCTCCTTTCTCTCCAATATACCCGCCTGGCGTTCCCTAAAATAAAGGCAAGTTGTCATTTATTAATACAATGTAGTTAATATTCTCAAAGCAGAGGCAGCTGATGTTGCTGCCAAAAACAATGGGGTGGATTTTAACAGCCCTGTGCGCGTCTCACTTTGAATGTCAAAGTGGCCCCTAACCCCTACACTAATACCTAAACCTCACCTCGAGTTACTAGGTGGGCCTCCCATAGAGATATAAACACCAATCTAGTGGGAGGGCATTATGGCTAGGCTTGCTCTCTCTCACTCTCAACATGGTCCCCCCAGTTGGTTGTATGTAGGATGTACATCAATTCTGGAACGCATTGCAATTTGCGCTAAGATAGCGCTTCGCATATGTATTGGCGCAAATTGTGATAAACTGCCTATTACCATAAAACACACCCCTTTTCCTATCGCATGCAATATTATTTAGTGCATTTTGATAAATCCGGGCCTTAGCTGGCAAATCATCAGGCTAACTGAATATTGAAATTAGCTGGTTAACTTAGTCAGCTAACTCAACTGCTCCCAGTTATGCCCATCGACCGTCCCTAACTTAACCGGCTAAATTCTAGCCTCCTAACTTATTAGCTGGCTAGAATTTAGCTGAATGAAGACTAAATATAGCCAGGTAAGCCATTTAGATGGATAAATATGACGCTCTCCATTTAAAATGGCTTTCTAATGTGGACCTCAAGGTCTTTATTGTTTTTGCTGGAGGACAGGAATGGCTTTGTCTGCTTAAAGATAACAAATCGTACACACTTTATTTTATAATGCTTTGACAGAGGACCGGGAAAGCTTACTTACCTGTAATGATTAGTCTCTAGAAATACAATTTTCATGTATTCACACTGATGAATCACATGACCTGCTGACTGCATCCTTAGGGTGCATTCCAAGCTGAAAGTTCTAGAACTTGAGAGACCTGAAATTCTGTCTAGCCACGTTCACTCCAACCCTTAGTTCATTTCCAACCAAGGTGAGTAGGACTAGAAAGAACCATACCTGGGAATGTCCGAGCTGTGGTCACCCTGAGAGTGCTGTGGATTAGCAGAGGATAGGGGGAGGGGGAAGGAATGGAATAATATGTATCAGCTTTCTCTCTTCTACCACCACCACCCCTCCACCCAACTAATCCACGCTTTCTTTTTCTCCCACCCATCACCATCACCTGTCCTCCCCTCCCGAGATGACCCAGCATTCTTCCCCTTCCTCTCTCCCTCCCCCTATAAGTCTCAGCTCCATGACTTATGCATCCTCACTCTGCCCTTAGCTGAGGGAGTCCCAAGTCCTGGAATCACAGCTGAGACTGAGGTTTGGGTGTGTGTTGCAGCCTCTCTCCAGTTTCTCCCCACATGCAGCTTGCAGAGTCTGCTCCAGACTCGCCCCACCTCTCCTGTTCTCTGCAGGCTTACTGAGGAAGGGGAGAAGGGGCTGAGCTGTGTACAGAGAGGCCCTGAGATTTCTAGTGTTTCCCCTGAGACTGATGCACATTCCCCCGAGTCTCAGGGTGAAATCCTGAGGGTTCCCAGGTTAAGGAAATGCAGAAGAGTGCTAGAAGTCTCCAAACTCTCATAAGACTCAAAGGCTCTGTTTTTTTGCAACCCTGCAGGTCCCAGTATTAACGTATTAATGTTTATGAGACTTCAGGGACTTCTTGCAGTCTTTTGAGTTGCTTGGATTTCTTCACATGCAACCTGGAGACGCCAAGCCATGTTATATGCTTCACAAGCTAATTGTTTAAAGAACAAGCAGCAAAATTAAAAAACTGAGCACAGTGCCACAATATTGTTTGGGGTTGATTCCATATATTTGTGTGGCTACATATGGATTAGTCACGTTGATTATTTTTCAGAAAATATCACCCAGATGAACATCCGATATGCTGCGGCACAAATAGCCTGAATTGCCATCCCCCCTCCCCCCCCCCCCCCTGTGTCTTTAACCTAGAAGTTCAACAATGAGCCTAAATGTAATAAAAGAGCTAAACATAATTAAGAAAAACTTACTGGTGGTCCTGGTGGGCCTGGAGGTCCAGAGGGGCCCTGAATAAAACAATATTTAAGACATTAAACTAATTTATTTATTACATTTCTGTACCATCATTCTGTATTCAATCATAACGGTTTACAGTTATAAAACAGACAACAGCAAAACAGATACAATCCAGCAATTATGCACAAATATAAATTTAATCAAAACACTAAAAATTCTAAAAAAAATTAAAAGAAGCATCCAAAAGAAACAAAAAAATGAAAAGGAACGAGGCCGAAATGAAGATTCAACAATAAGTGGACATTTTTGCTTATTGGGGTTGACAAGGATATTTTGTGCTGCTGCAGAATTGGCTACAGATGCACAGTGGATTGTTTTTGCCTTCCCCCTGCATTATCATGGAAACTCAATAGACATCTGGGTCATCTTTCAACCCAACTATGTAACAAAGTTTTATGGCTACCAAGGAAAACCATGATAAAAATAAGTGAAAAACCATAAAACAAAGCTTGTATGCTGTGTCATCTCACAGTCTGGGGTTTAAATTAGATTGCAGTGTGCACTTGTCAGATTCGTCAACTGTGCTCATATTTAGCACCCAAGGAATCTGCAATGGTTACAACTAGTGGAACTGATTACTGTAACTCTTTATACTATGGGTTGCCTAGGACTGGTCTTAGCTGGTTACAGTTGGCTCAAAAATACTGCAGCTAGACTGCTGACGGGAAGAAAAAAATATGATCACGTTTTGCCTCATGTGACTTGCATGGACTTCCAATGGAGGCTACAATACACAGTTTAAGGTTCTGACTTTCTTCTTTTAAATATTTAAAATGGAGTTATGCTAAATATCTAGCTGATTTACTGATTAAATATCAGCCTGCTAGTACTGCACTCTTCTAAACTATCTTTTGATATCGATTCCATCTTTGGTGAATGCAAAACTCTGTGTGTGATGCAGCGCACAATGCCTTGGGTTCATTTCTTTGGGATTCTATTCCATTAGAGTTAAGGGAATGAGGTTGAGTTACCTGAGATTCAGGAAGTGGGCCAAAATGTGACTCTTTGATCAAGTTTCCCTTGGGTTTGGTGTACTTGATTAAAATATGGGGCAAATGAACACATCTGGGGTATTTATTTATTTATTTATTTATTTATTTATTTAAGAGTTTTTTTATACCGAAGTATAGCTAGCTGCCTTCACTCCGGTTTACATATACAACAACTTAGTACATATAATAAATTATAATAAATAATAAATTTGTACATATAACGGTAACTGAGAACCAAAACAAAAAACTACTTATAGTTATAGGTATAGTATAGATTATAGGTATAGTATATACCTATACCTTATAGGTATAGTATAGATTAGAGCCAACAAAGATTTACACGGTGGTTTTAGATAGTAACATAGTAAATTGCAGCAGATAAATACCAAAATGGCCCATCCAGTCTGCCCAGAAAAACGTTTAGGGTTGCAACTTTGCTCTGCTCCATGCAGGTTATGCCAATGCAGAAATATTACACCTAAAGTCACTGTCTGTTGTAGTTGTTTTATTCTTGATATTCTTGTGTTTGGTGATTTGGTGTGTGAATATATATATATATATATTAAAGATGCCCTCTGATTTATTATGCTTGGTTTTAAGATGACACTCTGCCTTGATGTTTTTGACAAAAACATTAATGAAAAATGAATTAAAACCCTGAAGAAGATTATTTCTGAGACAAATCTACTGCACAGAAGGAATTATTGTGCCTTAAAGACATACCTGGATGGTCTCTGTTAAAAGGCTTTTTTCATGTTAACGTTACACTTTTCTGCACAATGCATGATAAAAAGTAGTTTATAAATCAGCATTTAGATAGGTTGATATACATAGTTTTTCTTACACATTTTGAACCCACCTGGTGCAAATATTGGGAAAAGCCTTATTAGATAAACAGATTGGTCCTTTTGGGTGCAAGTAATCTAATTGGTCTAAGCATTGGCCACTGAATGAGCAGCAAGCCATGACAGGATGTACAATATTGGATTCTGGTATTTCTCAAATGTACTATGAGGCAGACTAAGACCAACTCTATTCTGCAATTTGAGAATTGGCAATAATCTCACACACCAACAATGCCTTTTTAGATTATACAGTGATTTAAAATAATCATTATATAAGTGTTTGAATCTGACACTAAGAGGCAGAGCCATCAAGCAGGTGAGCCAAAGAACACGACAGACAGCCCAGGGACAGAGTCAGATTTGGCTCAGAAGAGTCAAACAAAGAGAGAAAGAAAGGGAGCACGCTGGGCAGAGTTGAACTTCACCCTCCCCATTTGCCCGTGGTCCCACCCCCGGGACCCCTAAAGAGGTATTTCTTCCCTGGGTAACACAAAGGAGGTGGGGGGTGGGTAGTCAGGAATTGAAGAGAACCAATCCAGCTCAGAGGATCCAGAGATCAACCGGAGTGAAGGAGCGAGAGGAACGATGTCAAAGCATCTGCTGGAAAGGGCAGCTGGAGGTCTGGTATGGACTGGTACGGACACTTTTGACAATCAATCACGGTGGAGAAATTCCCCCTTCTGTTTGACAATGGTGGACTGCTCTAGCAGCTTAGAATGACTTTACAATGGCCTAAATTCCTCCATATTCCCTGGTTCAGCCCTTCCAAATGCTCACGGCTTTGTTTTGCTTTTCTTTCCTTTTTTTTTTTTTTCTAAATCATGAATGTTCTCCAGAGCTCCCCTACTGCAAAGTTTAGCTTTAAATAGCAATGTCTCTTCCGGACAGAGCAATTACTGCCAATTAATACTCTAACTAGGCTAAACTCCTTTTCCCTGCTTAAATAAATCACAGATAAAGCATCTGTCAGGATTTTAATTATCAATTTAACAGCTTGTGAATTAGCAGTGCTGTGCCTCTCGAGACGGTCTGGTTAGCTGTAAAGCTGGATAGCAACAAGAAAACCTGGTATTATTAAAGCAGTCCCAAAATTATCTGCTTAAGAAAGGAGACTGGAAGAGGCAAAGGCAGACTACTTTGCTAATCCTAAATTCTTTCTGCACACAACGTATCAGCTGCGTGTAAACGTGCCACTCTGCCGAGCAATAAAACAAGAAATAGCGGGATTGAACATGCTGTCCTACTAGGCAGACGTGCTTAGATCAGCCTTGAAGCCATCAATTTTCTCTTGTCTTTTCTTTTTACCTGTTTTAATGGGTAAAAGAAAGGGCAAAGTTAAAACTTGTCCTGTAGAGACCTCTACCCCAGTGCTTCCAAAAAGTGTCCTGGTGACCCAACAGCCAGTTTGATTTTTAGGATGCCTACAATGAATATGCATGAGATAAATTTGCATATATGTTGGAAACCCAGTATATGCACAATATCTCATGCTTCTTCACTGTGGATATCCTGAAAACCTGACTGCGGGATCCCCAGGATAGGATTGGAAAACCCTGCTCTATCCCTATTATTCCGGCAAGAATTGGCCCGATAGATGTACTTGGGGGGCATCCCTGATCGCAATGGGAGCTCCGTCATTGGGAACGGGCAGTAGTTCGGCAACTGCATCTTTTGTAGAAGGGTGTTTCAAAGAGCCTAAAGAAAACCCGGCAGGAAATGTGTGTGTGCTTCGCATCCTGCTGGCAATTCCATCCGGAGACTACTTGCGGGGTGTTTTCGGCTGAATATACTTGCTTAAAATTATCCGGCTACATGTAGCCAGATAACTTAAAAATATAAACTCCTCTGTAGAAAGGAGGAGTCAGGTAACGGCAGAGACGTTATAAACATGTAGTGTAGCCAGATAACTGGTAACTAGCGCTTTTGCCTCCAAAAGCCCCAAGAATTAAAAGGGCCTATGGCCAGATCTGGTGCTTCCCCGTAGCCCTATCAGGCTTTATATCCCCCACCCCACATCTTAAAACTTTATGAAGCCATTGCCCGATGCCCCCCCAAACTGACAAATCCCTTAATCATACCAACTCGTGAGGCCCGGCCTTTCCCCAATCTTATTGGAATTGGATAGAGGAAGAGCGCTCGATATCATATACTTGGATTTCAGCAAAGCTTTTGATACGGTTCCGCACAGGAGACTGGTGAATAAAACGAGAAGCTTGGGAGTGAGTGCCGAGGTGGTGACCTGGATTGCAAATTGGTTGACGGACAGAAGACAATGTGTGATGGTAAATGGAACCTTCTCTGAAGAGAGAGCGGTTTTAAGTGGTGTACCGCAAGGATCGGTGTTGGGACCGGTCCTGTTCAATATCTTGTGAGCGACATTGCGGACGGGATAGAAGGTAAGGTTTGTCTTTTTGCGGATGACACTAAGATCTGCAACAGAGTGGACACGCCGGAAGGAGTGGAGAGAATGAGACGGGATCTAAGGAAACTGGAAGAGTGGTCGAAGATATGGCAGCTGAGATTCAATGCCAAGAAGTGCAAAGTCATGCATATGGGGAGTGGAAATCCAAATGAACTGTATTCAATGGGGGGGGAAAGGCTGATGTGCACGGAGCAGGAGAGGGACCTTGGGGTGATGGTGTCTAATGATCTGAAGTCGGCGAAACAATGCGACAAGGCGATAGCTAAAGCCAGAAGAATGCTGGGCTGCATAGAGAGAGGAATATCGAGTAAGAAAAGGGAAGTGATTATTCCCTTGTACAGGTCCTTGGTGAGGCCTCACCTGGAGTACTGTGTTCAGTTCTGGAGACCGTACCTTCAAAAAGACAAAGACAAGATGGAGGCGGTACAGAGAAGGGCGACCAGGAAGGTGGAGGATCTTCATCGGATGACGTACGAGGAGAGATTGAAGAATCTAAATATGTACACCCTGGAGGAAAGGAGGAGCAGAGGTGATATGATACAGACTTTCAGATACTTGAAAGGTGTTAATGATCAAAAGACAACGACAAACCTTTTCCTAAGGAAAAAAATCAGCAGAACCAGGGGTCACGATTTGAAGCTCCAGGGAGGAAGATTCAGAACCAATGTCAGGAAGTATTTCTTCACGGAGAGGGTGGTGGATGCCTGGAATGCCCTTCCGGAGGATGTGGTGAAGACCAGAACTGTGAAGGACTTCAAAGGGGCGTGGGATAAACACTGTGGATCCATAAAGTCAAGAGGCTGCCAATGAAGAGTGGGTGACTCGCCAGAATGATGGCTACTGCCTGGAGTCAATACCCTTATTAAATAAACATACACAGGCTTGACTCCAACATCGCTCTAAGCTTCAACAGCAAGAGGAAATGTGGAAAAAAGGATTCACACTCACAAAGAGGGGAGTAGCTGGCTTGTTACGGCGGTTACTACCCCAAATCAAATAAGCCTGATACTTCACTTTCAATGCATATACAGCATAGTTCTCTGATTCAACGGCAGGGGAGAAGAAAAGAGGGTTCGCACTCACAAAGCGGGGAGTAGCTGGCTTGTTACGGCGGTTACTACCCCAACCAAATGGGCCTGATACTTCACTTTCGATGCACATCCAGCATGGCTCTCTGCTTCAACGGCATGGGAGAAGACTTATACGTCACGCATATCCAGCATAGCTCCCTGCTTCAACGGCAGGGGAGAAGAAAAACAACCAATAAGGGCTAATAACATAGTCTGGGTAAAACAAATAAGCATGGGTGCAGCTTGCTTATTGCGGCGGGCTACTACCCCAAACTAATCAAGCTAGATATTTCACTTGGATGCAGCTCCATCACTGCTCTCTACATTAAAGGTGGGGATGGAAGGGAAATAGAACCAAGAGCTAAGAGAAACAGATAAGTATGAGAGAAAATATGTGTGAAGCTTGCTGGGCAGACTAGATGGGCCATTTGGTCTTCTTCTGCCGTCATTTCTATGTTTCTATGTTTCTATGTTTTTTTTTTGGGGCGTCTGGCTTGTGTGCCTTTTTTTCCCCCCCGTCTCAAAATGGCACCGTTTGTGATGATTCTCCACCACAATCTCCTTGCAGTGCTAGAATGTGTAGGGGGCGACGCTGCTTGTAAGGACATAAGTTGCACATTGCCCAACACTAGTCCATTTGTCTGCTCCAACGGAGACAAGAAAATGCACTCAGCTAAAACAAAAGAACCAAGATGACTGGGAAGAAAAGACAGTGGGTCAGCAAATCCTATTTAGAGGGTAAATTAGGGGCCAAATTTAGAAGAAATTACACAATAAAATGGTTTTTTGTCTGAAATATGCCCTCCTGTAAAAGGATACATGGGCTTTCACGGGGCACATACTCTTTGATAGGTGGAGGAGGGTGCCTGTCAAGGAGATAAACCAGTGAGCATTCCTGGGATATCATCAAATGTGCACACGCTATTTTACTCCTGCTCGGAAGCCCGCACAAGGGCGTGGTTGGGCGTTAGGCCTGCACTTCACAGCTGCTGATTTCCAGGGAGAAAAACACACGCAGCTTCCCTTAGAAAATTGGCCCTCGTGCGCGCGGGCTAAAAGTGCCCACGTGCATTGCAAACAACGTGGCCTGTGCAAAATTCATTCCTATTGGTTTTGGCCAAGATGTTAAAGTTGGTGCTGGTGTTTACAGGGTGAGTTAGAATTCAGGTAACCAAATCCAGTTTTCTCCTGAAGATGCATATTAGGTCTGCCTAATGTGAAGGTTCCATTTCCCCTGCTATAAAGGTACGATTTATCAAGTTAGGGATAAAGAAGTGTGGTTGCTGGGTTAGTCCACGTTAGTGCATAGGAATAAAGACCAAAAACATATGAAGTTATCCAATAATAGATATCTCCTTACAAATTTTTGTTTATTGATCTTTATTTCTACTCATCAAGTAGGAGAGTAAAAGAAATACATTGAAACAAACTTACAGGTCTTCCTGGAACACCAACTGGACCAATAAAACCTTTTATACCTGGAGCACCTTGAGGTCCCTATGAATAGAAAAAAAAAATATTTGTGCCTGAAATTGTCGATAAAGAAAAATTACAATACCGATGCTGAGGCCTTTTCGTGAATTGGAGGAAGGTACGGACTTCATTCAGGAACCCATGTAATTTTCGCATCTGACAAGTTTACTGTCTATGGAAGGTGTTATGCTTACATTGTACTGCTCCTGATACACGTTCAATAAAGTTAGTTTGAAAAGCAAAAAAAAAAAAAGAATTGCTCATGTCATAGGCTGAAGGAATACAGGAAGGATAATAAATAATCGTACTCAAATAGAAATGCAACCCCAACAAGCTCAGGAAAGGGATCTAACCCATTTAGTTCAGAAATAATGTTCTTCCCTTGAAGTGAGGAAAAAACAGGTTGCAGTGGTGTGGAATTTAGCAGGAAGAGGTTGAGCCTTCACACACATTACTTTACATCACGATTCAGATTTATTGGTTGCCCCCCCCCATGGCAGCAGTGAGTGATAACGAAGCTCTGTCTGGAGAAAAGGTTAACTGTACAGTCTGGAAAGCTCCTTCCATCTTTCCGGAGGGCACGTGAAAGAGTGACAATGAATAACCTAGTTATAATAGTGCAAGGATTCCAAAACCATGGCCTACGAGCCAGACCAAACCCCACCATAGCCTTTCCTTCACATGGCCACATTCTGGCCCATGGAGGAAGGTTTTTAAAATTTTTTTTATTTACAAACGGCAGCAGAGGTAAAAAGCCTAGCGGGGTTTCCCAGGCCCCGCCAGGAAGGAAAAGGAGGGGAGGGAATCAGAGGGAAGGTGGGAAGTGGGGGGGTGAGGGAAGGAAGTGAGGTGAGGGAATGAGAGGGGTGAATGAAAAAAAGGGGAGGGGATGTGAGGAAAAAGATCGACAGTGAAGTGAAAGGATATAAGGGGAGAGGTTCAGATAAGGAAGGGAGGGGAGAGAGTAGAAGGAAAGAGAGAGAGTAGAAGGAAAGAGAGAGAAATTGTCTTCCTCTAGCCGTAAAGAGTAGAAGGAAAGCAGAGAAGAGGAAGGGGCACTAAGAGAGGCGACGGAAGGAAAAGGAGGGAGGGAATGGGATGAGAGAGAGGGAGGGGGAGAAAATGAGTGAATGAGCGGGGCGAGTGACGTGAAGGGGTGTTCCCTCCACACATCTGATCCTCCCATCCCTTCAGCGGGCAGATGCAAGGGGGAGGCAGGGGGCAGGATTCACAGGGGAGTGGGGCAGCGTTGTCCAAATTCTGAGGAATCGAGACATATCACTGACATTGTGTCTGCCACATCCCCGAAACTCTGTCCTCTCCCTTTCCCAGAATTTCAGATCACGCACAGAACAAGATATGGCCCCCCTCCCTCCCCCCTGGCTTCCCCAGCCATAGCAAGACGATTGGAAATGTCCTGTGCAGCCCTTCCCTTCAAAGATAGGAAACCTATTACTAATTTTCAGCAAGTGAGAGGCAGGATGCTTGGTTTGCTATATACCAGGCTGTGAAACTCAATTTCAAAAACCCCTGGGGTGCTAAACTGCAGGAAGAAGGGAACCTTCGCGTTTTATTTGGATTTACTTCAGGCCTCATCATCGGTAGTTCAAGGCAAGTTACAGTCAGGGACTGAAGGTATTTCCCTGTCCACAGAGGGCTCACAAGCTAAGGGGGCCTCGTTTACTAAACATTTTTCCCATGGACAAAGAATGGTAGAAAAGCCTTTAGTAAATTTGGCCCGAAGTTTGTAGCTAAGGCAAGAGAGAATGAGGCGACTTGAGCCCTGGCTTCCCTCCTTCTCCACCCGCTGCTCTAACCACCAGGCTACATCTCCGCCGGTGTCCCTCTCTCACTCTTGACGATCTCCCGCTGGATAAAAATCGAAACTTACCTGAAAGCCAATAAAACCTGGATCACCTGGTTCTCCCTAAAGAACAGACAAATACATGTATAAGAGAAAGTATTTGATGGACAGCACAACATTATCTGTGACATCTTCGTTGTTCTGTGTTTATAGAAAAGATGCTTAGTGAATCGGGACCTAAGGTAATTTACAATGGTTTGGAAATTTTAAAAAGAGCACACACACACACACACACACATATATATATTTATCTTTTTGTTGATGATAATATATTTGATTGACATGCAAATGAAAATGTGATACAAGAAAAATCTTAAGTAGTCTTCAATAAATGGCTCAACTACCCCGGGTGACTTTTTACTACTACTACTTAGCATGTCTATAGCGCTACACGACATATAGAGCGCTGTACAAACATACAAAACGACAGTACCCGCTCAATAAAGCTTACAATCTACTAAGACAAACATACAGGACAAGAGACTTGGTTAAAAGCAAAGAAAGCTAAGCAAGACTAAAAGCAGACAATCAGGCAAAAAGATTTAAAAGCGGTTTCAAAAAGGTGGGTCTTTAAGATGGGATTCAAACACGGCAAGAGAGGGGAGCATGATGCACCAGTCACTTTCCAGTCGCCATAACCGAGACATGAACATTTCAGAATTTAACAATTGCACCTACCTTGTTTTTTGAAAATCACACAAATATTGGAAAACACTTTTGACACACAGGGGGGTCCTTTTTCAGCTGCTATGCGGCTCAGCTGGATAAACATATCGGGGCTAACTAGCAGGGTGTCAGAGTTAGCCAGTTATGTTTAACCAGTTATCTTTAGGACAGCCCCTATGCCCTGACCAGAGTTAGCCGCTTAATGTATGCAGTTCTCCTCCTCGGAACCCCTCTTGCCCACCCATGGAAGGTCCCCTTCTTATCCGGCTAGAATTTAGCCACATAAGGGCTAAATATAGCCAGGTAAGCCATTTAGACAGATAACTATTACATTATCCGTTTAAATGGCTTTTGACTATGGACCTCATTGTATATACATATGTATACGACACATTATTGGCGAGTCCAGTGGTTTGGTGTATATGCCGTGAGATGGGGGGTGTCAAAAGTTGAATGCCCAGTGAAATCTCAAGGGGGTCTACGTGCGCTAGATAATTAATGGCCCTGCAGAGAGGTTGGTTGCGATGCGCAGCTTGAAAACCCCCACCCGACGGTTCACACGAGCAGTCAGCCACAGAGCGCGCTCACCTTTTTCTGCACTGTGCAAACCTGGCGTGCCCTGTACCACCACAACAAAACTAACGGCACAAAGAAAGCCCAAGAAAAAAAAAGTCCTTTCCTTCATTCCCTTCTTCCCTGGTAGTGTGCCAAGTTTTCGTTTATTGGCCAAGGGCCAAAGAAGAAAGCTCTACGAATAAATCCAGGAATCCAGCACTGTAGGGATAACCATCCTCCCAGCTCACCATCTCCAGAGCTTGAGCCATCAACTACTCTGTGATAAGCTCAACACAATTTTTTTTTAAAGAAAACAAGTCCGGGGTGGGGGGGGGGGGGGGGGGGGTGAGAGTTGGATTGGTAATAGGTAGGAATGGTTGAGTTGTTTAGGGAAAGAGGTGTTCCAACTAAAGTGCACTTATATATATATATATATAAAACCTAGAGACATTTCAATGGCATATTTTGTAGCAATTTTCAAAAGCTCACGTACACTCGTAAAGTACATTTATATGTATCAAACCCAGTTTTAAAACTGTAAATCTTTTTTAACTTTACCCCCCCCATTGTGAATATAACTCATAAACATAGTTTCTGGAGATAAGCATACGGAAGAGTATCGTAAATAAAAAAAAAAATATATATATATAGTTAAGAAGCAAATATTTTGAAATTGTATTATTTTCAAAGCACAGCAAATCAATACTCTGGTGCTTATAAGTTTTGCTTCTTGAATAGTTGAAGGCACTCAAATCACAATTCACCAGGGCTTACAATATCTTTAAAGAAAACCGTTAGATAGTTTTAGCATTGTTTAACTAAAGTATAAGAAACGGAACTTTGGCACAGAAAGCTGAAGTATGCATAATTCACTCTGGCGCTTACTAAAGAAAGAAAGAAAGAAAGAAAGAATTTCAGATGGACTTTCATGCTTGCAGTTTCTTGGTGACATTTCTTGCATATCCATAGACAAATGTCAAGGATTCTAGTCAGCCTCCAAACTTTTAAGTTCTGCATAAAACTTTGAACTATATTCTTCTCTTCAGGGCTAGGGTTAATTGTTGCTTTAAGAAAACTGCCCCATGTTGACTAGTAACTGGAATAAAAAGGCCCGAAGAGAAATAAATGTAATGGTCAGCCCAGAGACAGAACAAGTGAGGCTGAGAATGGCATGAGTGACTTCCTGATAAGAAGGTGCCAATATGGGAAGCTACAAGAACAAAAGAACTACTGAGTAAGCATAATATACGATGTCTGAGAGGCGCATGAAGGAAAAGTACTAGCACATGTAGGGGATGAGAAAGGGGAGGGGGGAAAATTGTGCGAGCCATGTTTAACAATGTATAAAAGACTAATGCAAATTTAAAACGATGAGTAGACTGGCACTGCCTGGTGAGCAGTTATTTCTGTGATACCTGGCTCCGTTTACTCCCTTAAGGAAAACACAATCGATTTATTTAATGTTTCTGCTATTTTAACTTTTGTATGCATGCATGAAATAAACAAACCTGCCAGCAATTATAGATCTTCATGCTACTTAATAAATGTTATGTTTTGAAACTGAAAGGCCGTTTCATCACTGGCTTTGTGCCCTGTCTGGGGAGGAAACCAGGCGGGGTAAGTTTCAAGATTCAACATTTTGGTAGCAGAGGATGGTTATAGAGTGCGGCAGGACCAGTCGGGACTGCGTGTACGGCTGGCAGATCCGATCGGGACCGCGTGTATGGCTGGCAGATCTGTCGGGACCACGGATACGACTAATCAGGACCTAATGGGGCCATGGGCACGATTAGGCAGCATGTGAGGTACATGGGACGCACGTGAGTATTTTTTTTATTATTTACATACGTGAGTATTTTTATTTACATTTATTGTAGCTTGAAACTGGTAATTTTTTTTTTTTTTAAAGTTAGTTTAAGCTTAAGTTCATTATGTTACAAGGTATGGGATCCCCCAGTTCCCTTGCATTGGTTTGTGAATTATTGCCACATGACGTTAAAATCATTACTAAGCACAAGATGCGTTTAAGAGCTGGCCTGAGGATGGCAGCTTTTCAATCCCAGTTCTGCAACAGCTGCTGCAATTCATTAAGCATAAAAGACAGGAAAATCCTTGACACGATATTTGCATTAATTTAATATGTTCATGGTTATATAGGAGCAGAAGATGGCACTGGGAAAGAATCCCCAGTTTCAGGATCGGTTCCCCTCCCCCTTATGAGAGCAAGGAATCAGGATTTTTTTTAAATTTTATTTTTATTATGCTTTTTAATTTTACATATCAAGATAATATTCCTGACATTGGATCATATGAAGTATTAAAAACAATACAAAACAAAAAAAACAAAGAGAAAAGCAAACAGTTTGCATCAATTAAGATCAAACTAACCGTTTGTCATACTTCAAAGTTGAGTTCCTCTATACTGAAGGAATCATTATTTAACCCCTGGTTGGGCTATAGTGCAGGGAGCCTTACATTTACAGCCTGTTGGTTTTTATAGTTTGTGATAAGATTTATATGTTGCTCATAGTAGGCTAGTTTTGTTTGAAGACTGTAGTTTCTCGGCCTCTGTTGTTAGCAAGGAGCAGATTTTCTTTGGCCAATTGTCCAGCCTACTTAATGAAAGCTTATTAAGAAGTGATATTAGTTCGTTTGTCTGTATATTTGTTAATAAATTTGTACTGGAACACAATACAAAGAGGTTTAAGACAGCAACAGTTAGTCCTTCGTTGACCTTGCTTGCAGGGCTCTGAGATTAGAGGAGCATAAAAAAGGGAAAGTTTTGGAAAGCATTGTTTGGAATCTGGTTTTCTGTTTATGTCTGATTGATGCCAGGGTATAATGCATTGCAGTGAGTGGGGAGCACAGCTCAGTCTCAACTTAAATTGCCATGGAAGTTTTAGAATTTGAAAGGACATTGGGAGCTGGAGAGTTAACTGAGTTGGAAGATAAGAGGAAGCGGGAATCATGAGGAATTAAAGTTGTGGAGAAATGAGTTGATTTTTACAGAAAGTGAATTTAATTTAGTAGATTCTTTGAGAAAGTTTGGTTTCGTGGACTTTCTCTTGATGGCTAGCATTGAATTTGAGCAGAACCTAATAATAAATTTTGATAATTTATCCCTATTATATGTAATTTTACTGTTTATTTAGGGAAAGAACCTATATGGCAGGATGAGTTGAAACATGCAGTTAGTTTCTGAGTACCTTGCTCTTTGTCTTCCCAGGTGATTAGACTTAAAGATGAATTAAATTTGTCTTCGTATGTGAGATTTATGATGCAGGGTATCTTAGAGGACTGCTTATATATAAATTAGGAAAATGTTATGCCAGTAAATAAACTAGTAGTTGAAGAAAGAGAAATATTTTTCATCTATTAGAAATTCTAGAGTTGCTTCTGCGGTAAGAAAGCATTTTTTACTATTGCCTTTATTTTGGATATTATCTTTTGGCATTCCTGCTTCCTGCGCTGCACTATAGAATTGTGAGACATGTTTGTGCAAAGTGTGCTCATCTGAAGCTATTTTCATATAACAATTAGATTTAGAAAGGTATCAGAAAAGGATATATTGCTTTTCCTTGTTTCAGAATTAAAAAGCACAGTTACTGAACCAAATAGACACTGTAGATTTAAGGGAACTTACAGCATTAGGACAAAATTCTGATTTGATTTCAGAGATCGTTAACTGGCTTTTCCAGAGAAGGGTGGCAAATGTCAGGAACTGTACTGTTTGGGGAACATGGGGGCTCCTCTATTGGGGATATCAACAATTTGATTGCTGAAGAAGCAATTACTAATGTTAAAGTTTAAAACTTGAAAGGACAAGGCAGTTAAGGGGTTAGCAGTAGAAAGGGGGGGGGGGGGGGTGAGTGGGGGATGCAGGAAAGTGTTTCCCAGGTGAAGACACAAAGGGAGGAAAAAGTGAATAGAAATATGTATCTTGTCAGGACAGGGAATACAGAATTGAATGAGCTCTTCCAGTTTGGAAAGAGTTTTGTTTATTTGAACAGGGCATTACTACTGTGAGTAAGTGTAACTGATGGAGTGAGTTATGGCATGGAAATATTAATTATATATATATATTCAATGCTAAAGTATTTGCCAATTAATGATATCAGATGTATCAAACCTCTCTTTTTCTAAGTGTCTGTAATTAGAGTTAATCACACAAAAATAAATCCTGGCCAGTATTAAATTTAAGGATTCAGAATTAACCATGACTTATAGCATTTATAGTTTCATGCATTCTACTTCACCTGACAGTTATCCCAAGGAGTTAAGATACTTCAGTATTGTCTCGCCTACGTGATACTGAAGTAGAGCTGTGTTTCCTGCATTCATTAGGTCTTAAGGTATTAAAAGGTAAACTTCAAATGTGTCAATTATAAATGAAATATTTAGAATTCTTGCTATCTAAAAAAAAAAAAAGACTACTGAGAGAATTGAGGCTGTTTTGAAAGTACATGTCTCTGGGGCATTGAAAAAGTTACAAGCATTCCTTGGCATGGTATTACTGGTGGGGGTTGGTCTCAGCAGTCAGGGCTCTGATTATTACAAAGCATCCAAACGTTTGGTCATCACACCTGCACACCTAAAGCGGCACCCCCACCCAGGTCCTTTCTTGCAAATCAAAATTGATTTTATCAAATTGCCTTTATGTCAAAATTACAAGTACGCACTAACAATGATTTGCTGTTTCTCAGGGTGGGGGGAGGCATTCCCAGTAGTGAAGGCAGATACAATCTCTGTAGCTAAGATTCTGCTGAGAGAATTTATTCCAAGATATGGAATTCCAGAATTAATTGATAGTGATCAAGGGACACACTTTGTGGATGACATACTAGGCATTAGGCATCTCTCTCAGGTTCCACACCCCTTACAGACCCCAAGCCTCTGCCCTTATAGAGAAATTCAACAGCAGGTTAAAAACTAAAGCTGGGTATTATTCTACACCACAACTTGTGGTAGTGCCTCCTAGAGGCATAACAATAGAGACAAGAAAGTACCTTCATGACCGCTATTTGCTGAATTAAGGCACATCAGAATGTGGAAACACTGAGAGGAGAGGATCACCTTGCTGGTGGCTGAAAGGAATCAGTAAGTTTTTGCTTGGGACATTGACATTGACTTTTTTAAAAGTATTGGGGCAAAGTTAACTATTTGGGAA